>NC_141267.1:16415000-17615000 GCF_054856545.1 Hippocampus guttulatus | reverse complement strand
CACGGGGAAACTGGCCACCTGCAGGCACACTGGACAATGTCGCTCTCGCTGGCTCGTCAATGGACACAACGGCGGATATTCCTGCACCAGCAATAATAAAAGGACATGAAGCAGGAAGTAGATAGGAGGGGGGGGGGGGGGGCACAAATATGGCCATGTCAAAGCGACAATAAAAGGGAGTGGCAGAATTGGTTTTACAACTTTGTATGCTTGTCATGCATCTTGGTCCCTAATCTGTCATATGTACATCTGACACGTACACTAAACCAAACATATTTCAGAAGGCGTTGCTAATCCGTAATAGGAGGGGGGGATCCAAAAGAAGCATGACAGCAAACAAACTGTAAGTCAAATATGAAGTGATGAAATTCTTACCATGCTGCTGGTGGTCGGCAGCAGCGGCGGTGTTTGGCCTTGGGGCGAGCAAGGGTGACCCTGACCCTTTGGATCTTGAGAAGGAAGACAGCGCCATCTGTAATGTGACAAGATGCCAAGGTAAACACATGTCGCTTTCAAATCTGATGGCTGTAATAAGAACAGTCACAGACTACATCTACCCTTTTAAAGCGTCACTCATATTTTTTTTAAGAATGTCGAGAATGCAACTACATTGGAAATTTCTCTTAAATGTGGAGTATTAGATTGGAAGTTGAAATACTTTGGAACGTTCAAGAAATGCGGAAGGAAGAGATGAATATATAAAATCTCGCTTAATTTGCTAATTTTACTGTGCGGAGTATAGAATTTTGGAAGTGTGGGAATTATTGGGAAAATAGCTTCCAAGATGTTCCGAATGAGCTCAATAATTTCAAATTAGAATGGTTTGAATAGGTCAAGAAATGTGGAAAGAGGATGTTAATGTTAAAAACGGGTAGAAATTTGGATTTGATCAACAGTTCTTAAGATGTACTGAATGACCTCAACATTTTGAAATTGGAATGCTTAAAAGACTAAGAAATGTCAAAGGACTTGAGTAAATTTGCCACACCGGGGTAAAAAAAAAAAAACACATGAAAAAGTTTCACATTTTGTGAAGTTACCATATTAAAGTTTGAAGCGCTTGGCTTTCGCATTTGCCAAACAAAGTTTGCCTCCTCTGGGGTTTCTTGCCCAGGCCGTTATTATAAATGAGAAATTGTTCGTGATTGACCTACCTGATAAAATAAAGGTTAAATGTAGATTTGAATCATATTAAATGTTCAGCCCTACTTTGGATTTATGGTCGCAAATGCAATTTTTGAACATTTTCTGCATTGTTCTTAACAAAATTAGTTATTGGGCTTTAATGTCAGTTTGCTGTTCATCAGTTTTGTGCCGTCCTTGAATGGGATTTTTTTATGCCAGAGCGCCAATTGCACGAGGGAAGAAAAAAAATCACAGTATGCGGTTATTTTTGGATTGTTTAAACCCTTTGTTGTTGAAAGCTGCATCTTTTTTCATGCGCTGAGCATCAAATTTATTATTTATCTTCAGTAAAAAACAGACGTACTGTATGCACAGATTTTGTACATATTCAAAAAGACATTTTTGTCATACATATTTTTAGGAAGTGCACGGTCCTACGTGAACCCCCCCCCCCCCCCCCCCCCGCGGATGAAAAATTGTGGCCCCTCCATCATTTAAGTTGCCCATCCCTATTCCAACTTAATGATATTTTAGACCGTCTGTAGCACAATTCCATCCCAAAACATCCCACTGAAACTGAAAAGAGTTGCTGGATGTCGTGCCAAGTGTCTGACCTGACCTGATCTTGGAGTTGCGACAGGCGTTCATAGTGAAGGCTGGCGAGGAGGAAGTGAAATGCGACTCGCCGGCATGGCGGTGCGGCCTAAATGACATCTGCCTGTTAATCATCAACCACGTTGCACTCTCTGGTTTTGTGTGGTACGAGCAGTCACTCCTTGAACTCATCTAAAACGCCGTTGGTCAGGTAAGCAAATGAACACTGAAAAACATTCCCGCAAGCCATAAAACGAAATGCGCATTCCAACGCTGGTCACACGACTGCAGCGGGTTGAAGTAATACTGAAGCAGGCCCACGTTAAAGTAGACTAGAGCTGACCTGGACAATTATTGACCAAACGCGCCATTCTACCTCATTATGATACCACGAAAATAAACATAGATGAGGCACTCAAGGCCAAAATTAACTCATGAGCTTAGCAACTGTGTTTCCATCTAACCAGATTCCACTATTTAAAAGAGCCTTTTTGTCATTGGAATTGGGTAGAATTGTGTAAAATATTTCAGTCGCGCTTCGGTTACACTTTGCCTATCGAGTGTTACTTTTAAGATTTTGAAATTCTATGGTCCAAAGTTTTTTGTTGTTGAAGACATTTGAATTGCATTTGCGTTTGAAATTGCAAGTTAATCGGATTTATTTTTATTTTTGATTTTTTTTAGTGATGTGTGAATTTTTCAACTTTGCATCTTTGGGGCTTGGTAACAGTAATACTGTACTCCATCAATCCATTTTCCGATCCGCTTATTCCCACAAGGGTCGCGGGGGGTGCTGGAGCCTATCCCAGCCGTCTTCGGGCAGTAGGCGGGGGGACACCCTGAACCGGTTGCCAGCCAATCGCAGGGCACACACAGGCGAATCACCATCCACGCTCACACTCACTAGGGACAATTTATAGTGTTCAGTCAGCCTGCCATGCATGTTTTTGGAATGTGGGAGGTAACCGGAGTACCCAGAGAAAACCCACGCAGGCCTGGGGAGAACATGCAAAGTCCACACAGGGAGGCCGGAGCTGGAATTGAACCCGGTACCTCTGCACGCACTTGCACGCACTAACCACTGGATCACCGGGCCACCCACAAATAATACTTCTACGGTGAAATAAGCATTTTAGAGCAGATGATGTTTGAGAAATATGTCAATCACACTTTTACGTTTTATACTTGACCTATTAAATTGAACTTTTGATGTTATTATCAACCACTCCATCTGGTGAAAGGGCCATAATCCAAGGGACTTTTTTTTAAATAATTTTTTTTTTTTGTAAAGCACATTGAGATAAACCTGTGTAAGAAATTTCAAGTCAATCAGACTTAGACATTTGGCCTCATAAATGTAACTTTTTAGCTTTGTATCATTTCCTCCATCTGGTGAAATGACATCATCCAACCGGCCTTTTGTAGACTTCACCAAATTGGACGCGTGTGAGAAATTTCAAGTCCTGTGGGAATTGCCCTAGCAAATATTGACGCGGTTCTCGCTCCTCGCCTCACCTTCCACTGAGCACTACACACGCAGCAGGTCATCTACAAATAGCACTAGGTGAGGGAGTGGGTGGGGAACGTGGGCAGGGGTTGATGGGGGTCAGGGTCTTGGAAGCAAGATAAAAAGCCAGGCGCTCTCACAGCAAGAGAAAAGCTGCTGCACCAAAGTCCAGTCTTGGATCATCATTAAACATCACATGATTATGTGTACTTTGATTTTTCATTTTTTTGGGGGGTGGGGAGGGGGGGACATTCCTAGATAAAGAAAGGCAAGTGCACCACAGTGCAGGAAACGGAACTTTCTATGATTTATGAAAACTACTCGCTGTCATAAAACAATACAACTCATTAAATGAAATGTTAATTTCACCAAGCAGATGCTAACATATATAGCACGTCGAATGGTACCAAGTTGTGTGAACATGATCATAGAAATAAAATAAGTTTAAAGTCCATCAGACTTATTTGGTGAAGTTTTTGACCTGTCAAATGTAACTTTTGTGTTTGTAAATTGTGTCCCTATCGTATGAA
The DNA here is from genome assembly GCF_054856545.1 of Hippocampus guttulatus. NCBI lineage: Eukaryota > Metazoa > Chordata > Actinopteri > Syngnathiformes > Syngnathidae > Hippocampus > Hippocampus guttulatus. The sequence goes on along the minus strand of NC_141267.1, from coordinate 17,611,244 downwards.
ATTCTGTACCTCAAAAGGTCTTTTCGATTCAGTTTTATGACAGAATGGTTAATTTCTCTTAATGCTTTTTTATGAGAGACCCTTTTGAAAAGGGACTATCAGAAAGCGGAAATACATGCTATGCCACATAATGCTTCAAAGGATAAAATGATGATTATCTATATTTTATTCGATTCTCAAGCAGCACATATGCACAATTCTTCATTAAATTGCTAATACTGTACAGTACTTTTGGTTTTAGTTTATTTTTTTCCTTTAAAATAAATAAAAACTCTCGTCTCCCGATTGGTTTATGCGGCCGTCAATCTTCAAACGTCACGACGCTGATTGGATACACCGCCAGCGCGTAGGAAAACAAGACGAAAGAGTGGATATGATATCCACCTTTCTCTTTACGCCATTTGTGGCAGAGCGACCGTTACTTCCACCATTCCTACGTAATTGGCGTTAAAGCTTTACCTCTCGACAGCAGGTGAGGTCAAAAGCAAAGAAAAAAAGTGCGGGGGGTTTGTGAAAAAGGAGCGGACGGACAGGTGGGGAGGACGTAGTTGATGTATTTATCTGCCTTGTCGGGGGAAATGGACGAGAGCAAAACGGTTTTGGTTGAAAGCCTCATAATATGGGTGAGTTTTGACGTTTCTTTTTGCAGGGCACCTACGGTGTGTGACAACCAGTCGATGCCAACAGGCAGCACCTGTTCGGAGGTGGTTGGGCTTTTCGATAAAAATACGTCACTAAAGTAAATAAGCGTCAGATAATAACTACATTTTCAACCGTCATTGCGGGGTTTTTTTTCAATTCAAGTTGTGTTTAACTGTAATTAGTGTGAGTATCGACTTGTATTAGCTTGCCGGGAGGTCGCGTGTGACAGTTCATGTAAACAAAGGTTGCCAGTTTGGAGACCCTGGGGGCTTAATGGCTTGTCTGAACATTTCTTTTGTCAACAAGTGTTTTTGGGATTGAGATTTGTGAGAAATTTCAAGTTCGAGCGGATCTGTTTTGTGAGGTTGTTACATTTTAAACTCGTCAAATTCAATCATAGTTTGTTTTCATTGTTGTTGTTGTTTTTTAAGATTTAGCTAAATGGTGTGAGAAATTTAAAGTATGTTGGATAGCACCTTTTTTTTCTCCAAACCAACACTAGTATGAGTATTCACTCTTTGAGTACACTCTAGTATTGATACCGCTAGTATTTTTTTATATTAAATAAAATTGTATTTAACACAGTAACAAATATTGTGGTCAAATGAAACTCCCGAGCCCTTCGATCTGGTGAAATTCATTTTACTCTAAAAGGTAAGGTTTTGCTCCATGGTCCAAGAGACTTATTTTGGAGAGCCCATTAAGATGTAAGTGTGTGAGGAATCTCAAGTTCACTCCGACTTCTTAGTTTAGCCACTTGGCCTATCGATCACCACATGAATGCATTTAGAACTCTAATCTGTTTAACCGCCAGACAAGGGACAACATCCATCTAATTAAGTCATTATCATGAACGGTCTCTTTAAGCAACAGCAGCCCAAAGTAGGCTAACCTATTAGACAAGACTATAATTGGCGGTATTATTTGAGGAAACATTTAGCACGTTATTACATTTTTTCCCCTTCAGTTACAGACCTTCAACACCTCTGCACCGTGCACAACAGTAGAGGACCTGACCACCGGCGCTGCCATATCACAGGCTCTGCAGCAAATGTGAGGAGACACACAGGCACACACCTTTTCCGACAAATTTATAAGTTTTGGCCCGGAAACACCTCTACTAAAAGTAATGGATCACCTCACAGCACGGATGAACAAAAGGAACTTTATTTGCATTGATTTTGTAGAATACACTCGACTTAAATAAGCTTGGTATTATAAGTTACAGTGGGGGACTTGAGATATGAGTGACTGGACATTACAAACTGAGAATACCGCAAACAGAATTGCATTTAATTTCAAAACAAGCTCATGGCTTTGCCTGAGCAAACTATGCTTAGCTTAATGCTAGCAAACGATGCAAAATGGCATAAACAGGTTAGCACCTACAGTATGTTGCGGCGTTATCACCCTTCAGGCATTGGCGATCCGAACACAAATAGTAGAGCACGGACGGAGACAAGACAATAGAACAATGCTCACGGGCATATATTCTTCATCCTCTGTGAAGAATGGCTAATTTTGTTGCAGTTTACTGAAGAGCTTCTGCATATGTCTGCATACTCCCAACATGCTTCCTTGACATCAGTTACTGCTTAGGCCAGGTTTTGGTAGCATATTGTCACATTTAGGGCATTTTAGAGAAAGCACAAAGAACGTGAATAAACAAGTTTGTCGTTGTAAGTGGCATCTTATATTAAAAAAAAAAAAAGAAAAGACAGAATCCACTGTAGTGATTGATGCAAGTGTTTAACGACACAGCACCGTGTGTGTCATGCAGAGACCCGTCATGGTTCACTGACGGATGGCTCGCTCGCATCAAAACGGACGTGGATGACAACTGGAGGCTGAAGGTAGAGAACAGCCCTCTGGTCTTCTTCCGTCATCTTCTCTGTGCGTCACTCCTCACATCCTCCGTGGGGCGCTGCTGCTGCTCCCATTTTAACACTGCACTCTGTGTTTGTGACCCCCATAGCTGAACAACCTGAAGAAGATCCTGCAGATGGTGCTAGAATATTACAACGAGGTAGGCTGGAAAGGTCGCTCATCGCCTCCTCATCTCTTCATTGTGTTTGTATGTCCAATGAGGCGGCGTCGTTGTGTTGTTAGCAAGATGCACAAGAAAGACCGCAGTGTGCATTTTGGCTAAATAAGCTCGGATCAAGTCTGGTATGCGCTCATGTAATCGCGTCTCCAGGCTGTCGGGGCGGGAAAAAAGTTCACCACTTTGTGCTTTGTGTAACTCACTCACTCTACTAGGTTTTGGGCCAAGGGCTCTCCGACTTCCCTCTGCCCGACGTGGCCCTGGTTGCCGAGCACTCGGACCCCGCGGAGCTGGGCAGGCTGCTGCAACTGGTCCTGGGATGCGCCGTCAATTGCGAGCGCAAGCAAGGTGCGGTCCTCACCACGTGTTCAGGCAGGTTGTGCTGGGTACATTAATTTTGAGTTTATTTGTTAGGGACATTTTTTTTTTTCTTCCTGCGGCCGCTTTAATTCAAAGCGCATCCTTGCTGATGTACACTGCTTCGACTAACAACATGGCTGCATGGAGGTTTTACACTATATTCACTCTAATGGCCTCCTATGACAGCACCGGTTGCCTAAGTACTCATTTACGGAACGCCGGGAGAACAGTAAAACACAAGTGGGCACTCGGGCTACCACAAATGACTATTTTGCTAGTCAACTCGTCACCAGTCGACTAATCGGAACAATTTACACTCACACAAAAGGTAAAACGGCCCAATAAGTGTGCATCTCCTTGTTGCCAGAATACATCCAGATCATCATGACGCTGGAGGAGTCCGTGCAGCACGTCGTCATGGCAGCCATACAGGAGGTCCGGTCCGCGCACAAGAAGACATCACATACTGCTTGCTGAGGAACGATGGTGTCCTTTTGTAAATGGGTGACAAGCCTGCTGACTTTTTTTCTTCTTTTTACAGCTCTTACATAGAGATACCATGTGCAGAAAAGCAGAGCTGTCTGGGGACCGGGAACAGCAGGTCAGTGCTATTGGTATAGGAGGTTGGAGCACTGGAATAACATTTGTAGGGGTCCTCAGCATGCCTGTAAACAATTTTGTCTTTTAGTGAAAATCCTCTGCGGCCTGTAAAAAAAAACATTAGTCCTAGAAACCAATTTGTAGGATCGACATAAATTTGACATGTGTATCATAACAGGGCGAATGAAAAAGTCTTAAAAACCCATGTCCAAAATTGAAAGTGAAGTCTGCCATTTTGTTTTGAAGCAGCCATTTGGGTTGAATTCCAAGACACAAAAGTTGGCAAAACTCCATACTGACTGTCACAAAATTGGGTGGACATTTATAACGTAACAGGACACAAGAAAACGTCTCAAGAACCCACACCTGAAATTGAACTGAAAGTGAAACCTTTATGGTTTGAAGCTGCCATTTTGTGCGCATTTCAGGGCTCCTACTTTGACTGACTCCTACTTGGAAATTTGGTCAAATAAGAATGAAAAAGGGTTTAATGAGTGAATCACTTTTTGGGTAAGGCTCAGCATACATGAAAACTCAACAATTTTCGTAAATGTGTCTACCCGACGTTGAAACAAAATAATTTAGGATCACCCCCTGGAAGGTTAGGAAAAAAAATAGTCCCCTGAGACCAGTATCGCTGATCAACACAAAAGTGGGCGGGGCCTTAAAAAGTCTAAAGCACGCATGCCTCAAGTTATACAAGTCATCGGACATTTTGGTTTGAAGCAGCCGTTTGTCTTTTTTTGCGTTTTGTGCTTCAAGACTCCATTCATCAAAATGAAATTGTATAAAGAGCAAATAAATAAACCCCAGAGCACAAATGAGCAAACGGTTGTTAATTTTGCTTGTCCTGTGTGTATGTGTGTGTGTCCAGCTCAGAAAAGCTTTGGAGGAACTGTCAGAGCTATCCTCAGAGAAGGAAGCTCTCGTGCAACGCTGCCAGGAGCTGGACCAGCAGGTGACCACGCTTCTTCTAAACACACACACACACACACACACACACACGCTTGTCTGCGGGTCAGTGTAAACAATATCTGGCCATTGTCTGGAGCTGCTGTGGCAGAAGGACTGTGAGCTTACACGGTCTGCCCAGCACTCAGCGTTCACACCACACTCAACAGCGGGCACTGACCCATCACGTCTTCAACTGGACTCTCGACAGATTCAGTTGTCCGTTTTGCCACTCCGCCAGGCCCCCCCTTTGGCCGCCAGGTAAGGCCCACGTGAGCAAAACTAAACCCTCGTGCTGCTTGGATGCTGACGCTAACAAGTGGCTTCATCGGGACGCTTCACGGCCGTGCTGGATGAATTTATTAATTTTACACCTCCAAGATGATGCGGTTTAGTATTTGATGGTACAGTGAACCCCTCTATGGCTTTGCTCTTGTTCTTTTGCTCTTAATGCATTCACTTGCAGTCAAAAAAAAAATATTTTGCCCCTCAGTATATTTTGGAGGTCGTCTTCCCATGTAGATTAAAAATGTTTTGGTCTTATTGGTTAGACTTGCTTTAAAAGTAAAGGCAAATGAAATTCATATGAAAGACCGTTCATTACACGAAATTCAAAGAATTCTACCAAAAGAAATGTGGCGTAAACAAAAATCCGATTACAACATTGCAAACACATTTATGGCTTTATAGCTTTATCGCTTTCATGTTTCATGAAACAATATGTAAACTGCACTGAACCTTCTTAGACGCCATATACATTAAAAACATATACCGGTACATAAATAAAAAAGCCAAAATCGATTTATTTTTTTCTCATAATTACAGCCTGTGCTATTTGAAAATTGCATACTGCTAAACTGTTTATGTCAATTTGAATTTATTCACTCTCAACAAATTCTTCGACAGTATTTTAGATTTTTTTGCTGTTGAACCTCTCCTCAGCTATTTGTCGATTGCCCCCCCCCCCTGCCCGGTGGTTTACTGTACCACCCAAAGAAATGTGGGCTGACTAACTGCGCGTTTGTGCATGGATTAACTTGCACTCTTTTTGTGAAGCTCTACTGCACCGCGAAGGCTCCGAGGTTACCGTTGGCTATATTCTCTGAACTTCTTGCTCAGGTGGCAATTCTCCAAGAGGAACATAACAGCCTGCTGGCCGAGAACGAAGTCCTGACCGACCGGGCCAATCAACTGGACACGTTGGACGACCCCAGCACGCCGTCGGGCAGGAAGCACAGCCAGCTGCAGCAGCAACTGGAAGCTCTGCAGGAGGAGAATTTCAGGTGAGTGCCCCCCATTGTACTAAGCCGCCAGGATGAGGAGACTAAAGCAAAACCTTAATACCCACTGTGTTTTGTTTGTTTTTCTCTCTCTAGGCTGGAGGCTGCCAAAGACGACTACAGGATCCACTGCGAGGAGCTGGAGAAGCAACTGGTGGAAGTCCAACACCGCAACGACGAGCTCACCGGTCTGGCGGAGGAGTCCCGATCTCTCAAAGATGAGCTGGACGTGCTGAGGTTCGGACACCAGCCAACATTTAACATATGTCACAATGTAAATAAATACATGCTAATAAATAAAATCATAATAAATTAACATAAAATGCCCTCGCAATGGCAGATATCTGGCACGTGTTGGACTTTTGCTACAAATGGTGTGTCTCCAACTAAAGTGAAAAAAGGGCGATGCGTGTCACGACACAACAACTATCGCATTCTTTACACTTTGTGGGTGCTGCAAAAGTCTGACATTGAAGGGGGGGTCATATTATGGAAAAGGAGTTATAATTTCGCAAACCAAGACCGACCTGTGAGGGGCAGCATGGTGCTTCAACAAATGCAGATTGGCTGGAAATACAAAGAAAAAGAAAGAGGAGCGTAATCTATTCTTTTCCTTATTGGCTATCGTTACGCTTCAAGTCACAATCACAAAGTCGGTGACTCGGCCCAACTCTTGGTTGTTGACCGCACACGTAAGGATTTGCCATCGTAAATATTTAACCGTCTCAACATTTATGATTGTCAGCAATGACCATATCGGGACGGTAAGCTCTCTTTAACGCAGCGTGCAACACAGGAGCTAGTCTTTGTTGACTTCGATGATAAAGATATTTTTAAAAAATGTACATAATTAGGCCTGATTTTTAGTACGCATATATACTCAACGTCTCCTTTTCTCATTTAGAAACTGTTCAGACCGGCTGGTGATGCTGGAGGCCTCGGTGGAGACGTACAAGCGAAAGCTGGAGAACCTCGGGGACCTGAAGAGGCAGATGAAGCTTCTCGAGGAGAACAATACAATCTACTTGCAGAACACCGTCAGCCTGGAGGAGGAACTGCGCAAGGCCAACGCCGCCCGGGCGCAGCTGGAGACGTACAAGCGGCAGGTAGAACAGGCCGATCGTACGATCAGAATTTGAGGGATGCTGATGGTTTTGACAACGATCACATGATCATTTCAAATCAAACAACATTTTTATTTTTCGGGAGAGAAAACATGACTTGATTTTGAAAAAGCATTTTAATGGATGACCGACGGGGATATTGTGGTTCGCCGCCTGCTCCCCATCAGGTCCAAGAGCTCCACAGGAAGTTGTCGGATGAAACGAGGCGAGCGGACACCCAGTCCTTTGAGTTGAAGAAGCTGGAAGAGAAACACAAGCTGGTGAGCAAGGAGAAAGAGGTGCGACACACGGCAAAGAGGAAGAAGGATCAATGGCAAGCGCGAGTGGCATTTGTAACGTTGACCTCCACCGGCAGCGCATCATCGTGGAGCGAGACTCTCTGAAGGAGCTCAACGAGGAGCTTCGTTGCACCCAAGCGCAACAGGACCGGCTCTCCCAAGCAGGTACGGCGGTTCCTGCAAGTGGGTCAGGGCACTTGACTTTTTCCACTTTTCCGCACACCGAGACGAACAACCATCCGTGCTCACACTCACACTTCGGGACAGTTTCGAGTGTTCAATCATGCATGTTTTTGGAATGTGGGAGGAAACCGGAGTACCCGGAAAAAACCCACGCAGGCACGGGGAGAACACGCAAGCTCCACACGGGGAGGCCGGAGCTGGGTTCGAACCCACGACCTCTACACTGTGAGGTCAACGTGCTAACCACTGGACCACCAGGCCACCTGTTTCCAGTTACTATGTTGTTGATTAATTTCAACTCTTTGTTTTTTATGATGACTTCATGTACGGCACTTTGTATGCAGCTGCGGTTGTTTTTCAAGTGTTTTGTAGCTAAGCTGGAGTTGAGGCGATGCCTTGAATCCATCTCCCAAGTTCTAAATGGCACACACTGTCTCATGCGCAGGGATGCTTTCTCCCAGGGGCCCCAGCCATGATAACCTGGCCGCAGAATTGATCCCTGTCGAGCACCGGTACGATCACCCCGCCCACAGAATTCATCGCGGCGTGACAGCTGACTTGATTTTTATTTATTTATTTTTACCTCGCGCCTTAGAGAGAAGTTCATCAGGCTTCAGCACGAGAACAGGATGCTGAGAGTACAGCAGGAGGAGTTTGAGAGGGAGAAGATTGCCTCTCTGCAGGCTCAGCTGGAGGACGCTCACAAGAGTCGCAGTCAACTGGACACCGAGAGCAGGTTACTGGGCTGACTCCACTCTTAAGCGGGGTACGCTTTGCACCCATCGACAAGCAGGCAAAAAAAAAAAAAATTGAGAAAATTCCCTCCCTTATGATTTAAAGACAGCCAATGTCCGAGATCTCTTCCATGTCCAACCCGCGAGCCAAAATATTCAAATTTGGCTCGATGGTTCTGACAGGATGTTTGTACCCCGCTTTTCTCTTGACTACACGTTTACACTGACGTCACTTGCCGTAACCTCCTTGCTCCTTGTGTCGTCCTCTCCGTTTTCCACCGCGCCATTCCTCATCGTGCAGATTGAGTCGCCAGCGGGTCAGCGAGCTACAGCAGCAGGTTGAGGACCTCCAGAAGGCGCTCCAGAGTCAGGCGGTCAAGCCCGATGACGTGAGTGAATCAGCAGTTCATGGCAGATGTCCAGCCGAATCCATATTTTAACTTTTATCCCCCCCCCCCCACCCCCACCCCTCCTCCAGTCAAACCTGAAGCGGAAACTGGATGCTCACATGTAAGTCATCAAGATGGAAGCTCTCAGTTGACAGCAGATTCAGAGACTGTGCCTAACCGACGCAAACACGGCAGTTTTAATTACAGAAAATATATGTGTGAAAAACGGTTAGATGCCATTAAAAAAAAAAGATTGGATTCAAATTTCTACACCCCTCTCAAAATGACGAAAATGGTTTTTAGATGAATTTGCTGGGATGCATTGGACAAAAAGCGGACATGTTTCCACAAGAGCCCAACGTTCTTGTTTCCTCAGGGTCCAGCTGAATGAGGCCCAGGATGAAATCCTGAAGAAGAAAGAACTGCTGGAGGACCTGCAGCCCGACAACACTCAGAACTGTGAGTGCCACGCCGGGCCATGCGGCCATGGGGCTCTCCGCTCATGAGGTCCAATTGTATTTGGTTAGCCTTCAAGGTGGACGAGCTCATGGCTGCGCTGAAAAAGAAGGATGAAGACATGAGGGCCATGGAGGAAAGGTACAAAATGTACCTGGAGAAAGCTCGCAATGTGAGTCCCTTAGGTCTTTTCATGTCCTTGGCGCACCGAAGAAGTTGAGGGTTTTTGATCCGCAGCATCCTTTCCTTCCAGGTGATCCAAGCTCTGGACCCCAAACTGAACCCTGCCACCACTGAGATCCAGGCTCTGAGGAACCAGCTGGCTGACAGAGATAAGCAGATCCTCAACCTGGAGGTAATTCCGCTCCCATGTTGTTGTTGGGTTTTTTTCCCCTCAAAGGGCCGTTGAAACCACAACCATTTTCAATCGTCTCATTGCCTTATTATTTGTACACAGCAAATTATCGGATTACTAGTTTTGAAATGAGTCAACTACAATAGTTTGTTCAATGATAGTTCAAGTGAGTGTAAACAGGATAACAAAATTCTTGAAAGATCTAATTTCTTATGACACATGACAATTTGACGTTTTTCGTGCACATTTTAGCGAGGATCATGCAAGTTGACACACTAGATTTGCTCTTGCGGGCCACGTAAAATGAAGTGGCGAGCCGGATCTGGCCCCGGGCCTTGAGTTTGACACCTGTGTTACATGGCGTTATAGAACGCAGAAAACCCACTGGAAAGGCATGAAATGGGGAGTTTTTCAGTGAAAGGTGAAAACCTTTTGTTCTCCAGAAAATTTTGAAAGTGGGTCAGAGGATTTTTTTTGGGGGGGGGGCACATTTGATGATTGTCTGCATACAGCATATCGCCCGCACAAGTCAGATAAAAGGGGAAGGGCTGAAGCGTTGAGCTGACTGAAACGTGTCCACTGTCGCCCCGCAGCGCCAGTGCGAGCAGGCCCGACTGCGCGAGTACGAGGAGAAGCTGATCGTCTCCGCCTGGTACAACAAGGTAAGGTCAAAGATGTGCTTCCGAGGGCCCGGCGTCCATGCCCACGTTACGCAGGAACACGCTTGTCTCCCCCTCAGAGTTTGAACTTTCAGAAGCTGGCCATCGAGACGCGTCTGGGCGCCCGCGCCGCCTCCGCGCTATCCGCCGGCCAGTCCTTCTTGTCCCAGCAGCGGCAAGTGTCCAATGCGCCTCGCCGGGCGCTCTCCATCAGCGTGCCGGCCGCCGCCTCCAAGTAGGGCCTGCTCAGAGTCACGTGCCTCCCCTCGTTTAGTAGAGATGAAAGTCCTTTTCATGAAATTTCCTCCAGAAAATTTAAGAAAAATTGCCTAAAATTAATCCGGATATTAGTTGACAACATTGAACGAACACGCGTTTGAGTTCATTTTGCTTTCATGGCATAGCCATGTTGAGGCAAAAACACTAGCAACAGTGTAGCGATGCCACTCGAGCGAAAAGCTATCAAATAGGCCTGCCAGTACTTAAATACAGTAAAATTGACCTCACATGGCTGGTTATATTTGTACAAAATATATTTACTGCAATATAATCATGCAATGCATCAGGCTACACAGGGGAAAAAAAAGTTAAATTTACTCCATTTTCCTTCGTCAAGTGGTTGCACAAAATAAGATCTGGATCCAGATATATTTTTTAAGTATATGGCCGGGGATCGAACCCGCAACCACTGAGCCGTGCCGGATAGCAGTTGGGAAACCACTGAGCTCAGGTACCAATCCACCTTCAAGTGACCTTACACATGTCAGCACCTGGGGGGACGGCCCCAGGTGAAGGATGAGGCCGTTGAGTACTCGGATGACGGGATTTAAGGCTCCGCCCATCTGATCCGATGTCAGGCAGACACCAGAACATCCGTCATATTTCCCACGCTGACTGAACAGGACCCTCACAACCTTTAGCTCGCGTTATGTGCGGGAATGTCAGATTCGATGATAGAGACCCGAGGGAGGTTTGGTAGATTTGGTGCCATCTACCGACCGCTCACACGCGCCAGCGGGTTGCTAAAATACTGCGAATGTATGTAAAGATGCTTAGCAAAATAAAAGTTTAATAATGTGAAGTACAATCGGGGGACAAGAAATCCAGCATGTATCATGTTAGCCGCCAGAGAGTTGCACTGATAATATTGTGATTTTAGCACCAGCTTTTTTTTAAATCCAAATGTCCCACACAGGATTGAGCGAATTTGTAAACAGTCTGGGTTGGTTTTATACGTAATCTGCCCCCCAAACAGTCTCATTCTATCAGGATGTGTTAATATGCGGATGTACTGACTGTTATTTAGAATGTAGATTCTTGTATATTCAGACCAAGTAGCACAGTGCATTTATCTGTACGTAATGCTGGGGTGGGGATCAGAAAAAACATGTTTAAATGAAATAAAATTGTAAATAAATGAAGTGTCGTGTGAATCCTGAACACCTTAGTGTTAGCGAACTCAGAATTGTCGGCTATCGGGGATTAGCTAAACCGTTTATCAACACCTTCATCTTTGTGACTTTGTTTCCAGACTCTCATGGTTGCAAATGAAGGGAGTTTGGTCATTTCAACTTCGGAAAAGAGACACAAAAATAAATAAATAAACACTCAGGTTAGGCGCCGCTGTTGGCCTCCAAATCCATCACTGAAAGGGCAGCAGTGGCAAGCGCGTTAACAGGAACCTCACAACGCATTTACACCAATCAATTTAATTTTTAAAAAAAGGACTCAAGACGTCATTGGATTTTCATTCATAAAAAAAAAGTCCTCTATGTAAAAGATTAACCTTCAGACAGATGTGCGATTATACTTAGTATTAAAACAGCACTACATCTGAACAACCCAATTAAAAAAAAAAATACCAAAAATGGCTTTGACATCCTTTTACAAACTGTCGCTAAAAGTTTCCGATGTTAGCTCTAAAACCACAGAAGAACAATTTCATACCCCCCCGCCACAACTAGGCACATAAAAATACCATGAACCCCCCCCCCCCCCCAGGTCTTTTGACCTCCCACCAAGTCTATTTTACAGTACAGTACGTATATGAGCATCATGGACATGTGCGATGATGTCACGACTTGCGAAATGATACACACTTTTTTTTTTTGGATCACTGTGTGTGTGTGTGTGTGTTAGTAAAAGGATGGTGGAAGAAAGCAACCAAGAATTACAAACCTCCACAGCCGTTCAAGGAATCACGGTACACACACACACACACACGTCAAATGGATAAAGAAAGTCAACACAACCGTGTTACAGCAGCAGCTTTTTGTGCATCATCATATATCTTTTTTTATCCTTCACCCAAACATATCCCCTTACACCGATACTGTATATATATCACCGTATTTTCCGCACTATAAGGCGCACCTAAAAGCATTGAATTTTGTCAAAAGCCGACAGCGCGCCTTATAATCCGATGCGCCTTATATATGGATCCATATTCTGATTTCCTTGAAGTCATATTTGAAATGTTCTATAAAGTGCTTTGTTACAACTGCAGCTTTACAAATTAAACTGTATTGTATTCTTTACCATAGCTCCACCTAGTGGATGCACAACGCAACCTCAGCCACTTGTGTAGCTTCTATTCTGTGCGCCTTATAATGCGGTGCGCCCGGTGTATGAAAACAGTTTTAAAATAGGCCATTCATTGAAGGTACACTTTATATTCCAAAGCGCCTTATAGTGCGCAAAATACGGTACCTTTGCCAAAATTAAAAAAAACAAAACATTTATTTTCCATTATGATTCTCCATGTTCACTTTTGTCTCCCAGCAATTTTTTTTTAAACAGGGTTGTGTTGACTTCCTATGTAACACAGACAGTTCATTGCAAAAGTGAAAGTGCATCCAAAACATGATATTACACCAGTAGACCAAAGTGCGCCACCACTTTGAATATGTTGATGGCCTCATACCATGGAAAGTCCCCGTGTGTAGGTCCTCATTTTCATCTTTATAATCGTCATTGTGGCATGTGATTGCAATCCGTAAGGCAGAGAATGCAGGCAAAAAGGAAAAATGCAACACACACTATATTTAAAAAAAAAAAAAAAACACGTGCATTCCTTAAGTGAGGAGTTCAATGCCGTTGTCCTTTTACGCCCCTCTAAAAATGTGTTCCAAAAGTTGGTGACGCAGATATGAAGAATGGTGAGCCAAGTTCATTAGTTTGCTCACTCGGAAGCGCTGCTGCTACTACTTAGGACCTCGTTGCTTTTGCCCAGGATCTTGCACAGCTCGGGAGACATGTAGTAGGGCCTGGCGAGGGAACCGTCGTTCCGCTCCAGGTCTTCGCCTGACCGCCGCCATCCAGCACGGAAAGAGCCGAAATTAAAGCAGCAGGTGGGAAAAGAAAGCATTGCAGAGTAGCTGAGTGAGGAGTGAAATCATAGCAAGAGACATGCAAGAATTGAGTAGAAGCCAGCCCAACTATTTCTGCTTGTCATTGTCTTCATTTTTCTTTTTTTTGGGTTGACGCTGAGGTGGTGATTATCGAGTCAATGTCGAATAACCAATGATGGCTTTTATATTTCTGTTTTTAACTCGCTATCACCGTAAAACTGTTTGCCTCAAGCTCAGCTGGCTGGGTCTGAAGAACCAAAATTGTGGTTTGATTTAGTAAGAAGGAAAGTTTGGGAGGGGGAATATTTAACATCTCATCTGCTACGTGATGTGATGTGAAATCTGTCTTTAAAAGTCGGTGTTGCGGCGTGTCGGGGAGAATAAGGCTACTTACAAAAGCACAGGAAGAGTGTGTCCACGCATATGGAGTAGACGCTGAAAAACCCATGTGCGACTAAGTAGGATAACAAGATCACCATCTGGAAAAACAAGGGATAAAAATAATGAACAATAATAATGAAGTATAAAAAAACATTCAGGACATAGTCATATGCTTGTGCAGGAGTTTTTTTTGCCTCACTCAAATTATCCTCAAAACGAGGGTAGTTCGAGCGTGGGTTTTTTTCTCCCTCTCTCCCTCCCTTGTGGTTTCTTTCTGACCTTCGGGTTGAGTGAACGCTGGCGCGTTTTGGCTGCCGCTGCTCAACCCGTATTGTTTTGTGTTTTTTGTTATTGTAAAGTGTCCTTGGGTGTCTTGAAAGGCGCTTATAAATAAAATGTATTATTATTATTATTATTATAAATGAAGATAAAGTTATTAGAAAAATCATGCATCCATTCATTTTCTGTATAATGAACCTCAACTTAGCGTAGTTGTAATATTTATACTTAAGAAATGAAAAATTCATTTAAAAATGCAGTTTGAAAAAAAAAAGTCAAGATTTGATAATAAGAAAATGAGAAGCGTGTGTTTCAAGCAGTGATGTGTTCCTCGAGCCGGTCCTTGGCCTCGAGGACCGAAGTTGCGGTCCTTGGTCCTCGGCATTGGCCTCGGAGTCAAGTCCTAGGTCCTTGGCCTTGGCCTCGGAGTCAAGTCCTTGGCCTCCGGTTGCCGGTCATCGGATACAACGAGGGATTAGAGCCCCTAATGCTTCGTCCACAGGTATAAAGTGGGCCAGAGGACCGCAAAAATCGCAAAGAAATCAAACAAAACCCATCCAGGGAAACCCACGTTGATAACTTTGTCTGGCGCTTTAGGAGGGGCGGGGCTGTCACTGACAGTCAGTACAACGTGTAAAGAGCGGCATCACAGTTAGTTTCAATCACGGTTCGTTCCGTTCGCGATCGGCAGTTTAAATGGCGTCTAAAGCCTTTCTGTAACAGTGGTGTCTTTTATTTAGTTATTTTTGCACAGTCGTCACGTTTGTGCGGTCGCACTAGAATGTTTGTTTGAACCAAGTAATTTGCGTTACAGCTGGAGTCAATAATGTCGGCACTTCACTTCCGGGTTTGGCCGTTGGGATTTGGAGTCCTTTTGCTCGATTCCAGTTATGTTTGCTGAATGCTTTCTCATGTTTGGAATAATGAATATTGATAATACATAGTTTAAAATCATGGTTGATTTAATTATTTTTTTTTATTATTATGAGGTTGAAGGTATTAAATTAATTAATGTAGTATTAGTGGGAGTGGTAATAATAGTAGTACTCAGAGAATGTTTAGAGATTCAGCCATCTCGTTACCTCTGCGTCCCGCGTCCTAGACGCATAATTTTCCCACAGGACGCACAGTTCCAAATAATGTCCGTTTTTGGGACGCAAGGAAATTTCTCAGTCAAAATAAATAAACAAACAAAAAAAACTACGGCAAGCCTGAGGATTTCGCGGTAACAATCGTTACCGGTAGCATGTCGTTTCCGTGGCGTCATTTTAACGGTACCGAAAAATAGTTTAACCATAAAAGTCACCGCACACGAGTTGACTGTGTGATCAACGCGATTTCGCTGTGCCTGTATGTGTGTTTGTGGTGTGTGTGTGAGTGTCTTTCTTCTAATTTACTTTCGTTTTGTTTTTCTTTTCGGTGTTGGGGGGGGATGCAACAGATAACGTTATGTGCGCATGCGGGTTGCTACCCAGTCAGCAAAGACATCTGGCTCGGATTCGGCATGAAGCTGGCACAGCTGGCCTTGAGTCGGCACTGGCATAATGCATGTGGCCCAGCAGTGGCAAAGGAGGCATTGGCTTGACTCTGGCAAACCAGATGAGGGCCAGTTGTGGAGTGAAGTATGGGCCAAAAATCAATTTACAACTCCGGCCCGTATATGGCCAGCCAGTATTGAGCCACCCTTAAATGCAGTTTCAGATTTATTTTTTCAACACACAGCCTTGTTTTACAATTGCACACCGATGCGGAATTCCATTCATCACACACACACACACACACACACGCGCGCGCGAGGTTCAATCAGGCCCGCAGGATAATTTAAAAATGAAAAAAATACATAAAAGACACAGAATTAATATTTTTATTAAGGTGCAAATCATTGAGTATTCGCTAGGGGACACTGTTTTGACCAGAGAAGAAGACAACAGCAGCCTCAGTCCGTCACTGAGACAGACCCATGACAGCAGACGCTATCAATAGCACTCTCACATTTACACATTTAATAGCACTCTCCTTAGTTTGTAAGGTGTAGGCAGGGATTACATTTAGATTTTATATGCACGTGTAAATGGTTTAAAACTTCCTTTCTTTATAAATCTTGTTTAATCATAAAGTGCATTACTATATTTTTCAAATACCAATTACTTGTTAAAGTTTGTACAATCAATGGGATCAGTTACAATGCATATATGTGAATGATAAAAGTAAATTGCACATTTGTTGAAGGAAATGTAAGGTGCTTCATGAAATGTTTTGTTTATAGCAAATCTACCGAGGCCGTATGTGGCCCACCATGTGAAATGAGTTTGACACCAGTGAAGTATAGTAAGGCGTTTTTAGCCGAAAAAAAAAACAACCATGTACAGAAAAGCGTTTTCAGCCGAAAAAAACGACCATGTATAGTAAGGCGTTTTTAGCCGAGAACCCCCCCCAACCATGTATAGTAAGGCGTTTTTAGCCCCGAAAAAGACAACCATGTATATATAGTAAGGCGTTTTTAGCCAAAAAAAAGGCCATGTATAGTAAGGCGTTTTTAGCCGAGAAAAACGACCATGTATGGAAAGGCGTTTTTAGCCCAAAAAAATGACTATTTATAGTAAAGCGTTTTTAGCTGAAAAAAAAAACGACCATATACATAGTAAGGCGTTTTTAGCCGAAAAAAACCCCGACCATGTATAGTAAGGCGTTTTTAGCCGAAAAAAACGACCATGTATAGTAAGGCATTTTTAGCCCAAAAAAACGACCACGTCGAATAAGGCGTTTTTAGCCCAAAAAAACGACCACGTAGAGTAAGGCGTTTTTAGCCGAAAAAAACGACCATTTATAGTAAAGCGTTTTTAGCTGAAAAAAAAAACGACCATATACATAGTAAGGCGTTTTTAGCTGAAAAAAAAACCCCGACCATGTATAGTAAGGTGTTTTTAGCCGGAAAAAAACGACCATGTATAGTAAGGCGTTTTTAGCCGAAAAAAACGACCATGTATAGTAAGGCATTTTTAGCCCAAAAAAACGACCACGTAGAGTAAGGCGTTTTTAGCCGAAAAAAACGACCACGTAGAGTAAGGCGTTTTTAGCCGAAAAAAACGACCATTTATACGAAGGCGTTTTTAGCCGATAAGCCGAAAAAAACGACCATGTATATTAAGGCGTTTTTAGCCCCCCAAAAAATGACCATGTATAGTAAGGCGTTTTTAGCCGAAAAAAACAACCATGTATAGTTAGGCGTTTTTAGCCGAAAAAAACGACCATGTATAGTAGGCGTTTTTAGCCCAAAAAACAACCATGTATAGTAAGGCGTTTTTAGCCCAAAAAAACGACCATGAATAGTAAGGCATTTTTAGCCCCAAAAAAACGACCATGTATAGTAAGGAATTTTTAGCGTCAAAAACGACCATGTGTCGTAAGGCATTGTTGGCAAAAAAACACGACCATGTACAATAAGGCGTTTTTAGCCGAAAAAAAGGACCATGTATAGCATGGCGTTTTTAGCCGAAAAAAACCCCGACCATGTATAGTCAGGCATTTTTGGCCCAAAAAAACGACCATGTATAGTAAGGCGTTTTTAGCCCAAAAAAACGACCATGTATATATAGTAAGGCATTTTTGGCAAAAAAAAACAAAAAACGACCATGTATATTAAGGCGTTTTAGCCGAAAAAAACGACCATGTATAGTAAGGCGTTTTTAGCCGAAAAAAAAACGACCATGTATAGCACGGTGTTTTTAGCCGAAAAAAAACGACCATGTATAGTAAGGCGTTTTTAGCCCGAAAAAAACGACCATGTAGAGTAAGGCATTTTTAGCCCCAAAAAACAACCATGTATAGTAAGGCATTTTTGGCCGAAAAAAACCCGACCATGTATAGTAAGGCATTTTTGGCCAAAAAAAACGACCATGTATAGTAAGGCGTTTTTAGCCCAAAAAAATGACCATGTATAGTAAGGCGTTTTTAGCCCAAAAAACGACCATGTATAGTAAGGCATTTTTAGCCCCAAAAAACGACCATGTATAGTAAGGAATTTTTAGCGTCAAAAAAGACCATGCATAGTAAGGCATTTTTGGCCGAGAAAAAACGACCATGTATAGTAAGGCATTTTTAGCCGAAAAAAAACGACAATGTATATAGTAAGGCATTTTTGGCCGAAAATAAACGACCACGTATAGTAAGGCGATTTTAGCCCAAAAAAACGGCATGTATAGTCAGGCATTTTTGGTCGAAAAAAAATAACCATGTATAGTAAGGCGTTTTTAGCCCAAAAAACGACCATGTATAGTAAGGAATTTTTAGCGTCAAAAAAGACCATGCATAGTAAGGCATTTTTGGCCGAGAAAAAACGACCATGTATAGTAAGGCATTTTTAGCCGAAAAAAACGACAATGTATAGCGCGGCATTTTTGACCGAAAAAAAACGACCATGTATATTAAGTCAGTCGTTTTTTGGGGCCTTACTATACATGGTCATTTTTTTTCAGCTAAAAACGCCTTACTATACATGGCCGTTTTTTTCGGCTAAAAACGCCTTACTATACATGGTCGGTTTTTTTCGGCTAAAAGCGCCTTACTATACATGGTCGTTTTTTTTTTTTCGGCCAAAAACGCCGTGCTACACATTGTCGTTTTTTTTCGGCTAAAAACGCCTCACTATACATGGTCGTTTTTTTTTCGGCCAAAAATGCCTGACTATATATGGTCGTTTTTTTCGGCTAAAAACGCCTTATTATACATGGTCGTTTTTTTTGGGCCAAAAACGCCTTACTATACATGGTCTTTTTTTTCGGCTAAAAGCGCCTTACTATACATGGTCGTTTTTTTTTTTTTCGGCCAAAAACGCCGTGCTACACATTGTCGTTTTTTTTCGGCTAAAAACGCCTTACTATACATGGTCGATTTTTTTTCGGCTAAAAACGCCTTTCTATACATGGTCGTTTTTTTCGGCTAAAAACGCCTTACTATACATGGTCGTTTTTTTTCGGCTAAAAACGCCTTTACTATACATGGTCGTTTTTTTTGGGCCAAAAACGCCTTACTATACATGGTCTTTTTTTTCGGCTAAAAACGCCTTACTATACATGGTCGTTTTTTTCGGCTAAAACGCCTTACTATACATGGTCGGTTTTTTTTTCGGCTAAAAGCGCCTTAGTCGTTTTTTTCGGCCAAAAATGCCTTACTATACATGGTCGTTTTTTTCGGCTAAAAACGCCTTACTATACATGGTCGTTTTTTTGGGGCTAAAAACGCCTTACGATACACGGTAGTTTTTTTTCGGCCAAAAATGCCTTACTATACATGGTCGTTTTTTTCGGCTAAAAACGCCTTACTGTACATGGTCGATTTTTTTCGGCTAAAAACGCCTTTCTATACATGGTCGTTTTTTTCGGCTAAAAACGCCTTACTATACATGGTCGTTTTTTTTCGGCTAAAAGCGCCTTACTATACATGGTCGGGTTTTTTTCGGCCAAAAATGACTTACTATACATGGTCGTTTTTTGGGGGCTAAAATTGCCTTACTATACATGGTCATTTTTTGGGGGCTAAAAATGCCTTACTATACATGGTGGGTTTTTTTCTGCCAAAAATGCCTTACTATACAAGGTCGTTTTTTTTGGGCTAAAAACGCCTTACTATACATGGTCGTTTTTTTTGACCAAAAAAAAGCCTTACTATACATGGTCATTTCTTTTCGGCTAAAGAAATTGCCAAAGTTTGGCACCCAATGACAACAACCCTTCCACTTGAGTTGGTAGAAATGTCCTGTTGTGATTGAGATGGTCAGATGCCAACAAAGCTGCACAAGAGCAAGAAATGACAACACAGAGAGAATTAAGAGTATCATGACTTTTAATGTATTGTGTTGATCTTTTTTTTTTTTTTAAAGTGCTTTATGTTTTCAATTATAGATTTGAGTGTGACGCAGGGCTGGCTCCGTGGCCCACTGGTTAGTGCGTTGGAGTGCAAATGCAGAGGTCCAGGGTTCACATCCAGCTTCGGCCTGTCGCGCTTGCGTGTTCTCTTCTTGCTGGCATGGGTGTTGTCCATCCACCCTCCCATCCATTTTCTCATCCCCTTGTCCTCACAAGGGTTGGGGTCGGTGGGGGGGGTGCTGGAGCTTCCCCCGGCTGTCTTCGGGCCATCGGCAGAGGGAAGGGGGCACCCTCACCCGACTGACAGCCAATCAAGAAAACCATTTGCACAGTTTTTTTTCGGCTAAAAACTCCTTACTATACATGGTCGTTTTTTTTTTTCGGCCAAAAACGCCTTACTATAACATGGTCGTTTTTTTGGGGCTAAAAATGCCTTACTATACATGGTCGTTTTTTGGGGGCTAAAAATGCCTTACTACACATGGTCGTTTTTGACGCTAAAAATTCCTTACTATACATGGTCGTTTTTTTTTCAGCCAATAATGCCTTACTATACATGGTCGTTTTTTGGCCTAAAAACGCCTTACATGGTCGTTTTTTTGGGGCTAAAAATGCCTTACTATACATGGTCGTTTTTTTTCGGCCAAAAATGCCTTACGACACATGGTCGTTTTTGACGCTAAAAATTCCTTACTATACATGGTCGTTTTTCTGGGGCTAAAAATGCCTTACTACATGGTCGTTTTTTTGGGCTAAAAACGCCTTACTATATACATGGTCGTTTTTTTTCGGCCAAAAATGCCTTACTACACATGGTCGTGTTTTTTTTTCGGCCAAAAACGCCTTACTATACATGGTTGTTTTTTTAGGGCTAAAAATGCCTTACTAAACATGGTCGTTTTTTGGGGGCTAAAAATGACTTACTATACATGGTCGTTTTTTTGGGCTAAAAACGCCTTACTATACATGGTCGTTTTTTTTCGGCCAAAAATGCCTTACTACACATGGTGGGGGGGTTTTCGGCCAAAATCACTTTACTATACATGGTCGTTTTTTTGGGGCTAAAAATGCCTTACTATACATAGTCGGGGTTTTTTTCCGGCCAAAAATGCCTTACAATATATGGTCGTTTTTTACGCTAAAAATGCCTTACTATACATGGTCGTTTTTTTGGGGCTAAAAATGCCTTACTATATATACATGGTCGTTTTTTTTTTCCGGCCAAAAATGCCTTCCAATATATGGTCGTTTTTGACGCTAAAAATGCCTTACTATACATGGTCGTTTTTTTTTTCGGCCAATAATGCCTTACTATATGGTCGTTTTTGACGCTAAAAACACCTTACTGGACATGGTCGTTTTTTTTCGGCTAAAAACGGCGTGCTTTACCTGGTCGTTTTTTTCGGCTAAAAACGCCTTACTATACATGGTGGGGGGTTTTTTCGGCCAAAAACACCTTACTACACATGGTCATTTTTGACGCTAAAACGCCTTACTATACATGGTCGGTTTTTTTCGGCCAAAAATGCCTTACTATATATACATGGTCGTTTTTTTGGGGCTAAAAATGCCTTACTATACATGGTCGTTTTTTTTCGGCCAAAAATGCCTTACGACACATGGTCGTTTTTTACGCTAAAAATTCCTTACTATACATGGTCGTTTTTCTGGGGCTAAAAATGCCTTACTATACATGGTTGTTTTTTGGGGCTAAAAATGCCTTACTATACATGGTCGTTTTTTTTCGGCCAAAAATGCCTTACGACACATGGTCGTTTTTGACGCTAAAAATTCCTTACTATACATGGCCGTTTTTTTGGGGCTAAAAATGCCTTACTATACATGGTCGGGGGGGGGTTTTCGGCTAAAAACGGCTTAGTATACAGTACATGGTAGTTTTTTTGGGCTAAAAGCGCCTTCCTATATGTGGTCGTTTTTTTCGGCTAAAAACGCCTTCCTATACATGGTCGTTTTTTCAGGTTCAAACGCCTTACTATCCATGGTCGTTTTTTTTCGGCTAAAAACGGCGTGCTACAACATGGTCGTTTTTTTGGGCTAAAAACGCCTTACTATACATGGTCGTTTTTTTTTTTTCGCCCAAAAACGCCTTACTATACATGGTCGTTTTTCTTGGCCTAAAAACGGCTTACTATACATGGTCGTTTTTTTGGGGCTAAAAATGCCTTACTATACATGGTCGTTTTTTTTCGGCCAAAAATTCCTTACTATACATGGCCGTTTTTTTGGGGCTAAAAATGCCTTACTATACATGGTCGGGGGGTTTTTTCGGCTAAAAACGGCTTAGTATACAGTATTACATGGTAGTTTTTTTGGGCTAAAAGCGCCTTCCTATATGTGGTCGTTTTTTTCGGCTAAAAACGCCTTCCTATACATGGTCGTTTTTTCGGGTTCAAACGCCTTACTATCCATGGTCGTTTTTTTTCGGCTAAAAACGCCTTACTAAACATGGCCTTTTTTTTCCGGCCAAAAATCCCTGAAAACGCCTTCCTATACATTGTCGTTTTTTGGGGTTCAAACGCCTTACTATCCATGGTCGTTTTTTTTCGGCTCAAAACGCCTTACTATACATGGTCGTTTTTTTCGGCTAAAAACACCTTCCTATACATGGTCATTTTTTTCGACTAAAAACGCCTTCCTATACATGGTCGTTTTTTTTTTTGGTTAATAATAATAATAATACATTTTATTTACAAGCGCCTTTCAAGACACCCAAGGACACTTTACAACAACAAAAAACACAAAACAATACGGTTAAAACGCCTTACTACACATGGTCGTTTTTTTTTCGTCTTTTTCCGGCTAAAAACGGCGTGCTATACATGGTCGTTTTTTTCGGCTAAAAACACCTTCCTATACATGGTCGTTTTTTTTGGTTAAAACGCCTTACTATTCATGGTCGTTTTTTTCGTCGAAAAACGCCTTACTACACACGGTCGTGTTTTTTTGGCTAAAAACACCTTATTCTACATGGTCGTTTTTTTCGTCTAAAAATGGCTCATCGTTCACTTTGTACCGGCTCGCTCGCGACCGACACATCACTTGTGAAAATGTAGGTGATTGAACAGTCAGAGGTGCTGCCAAAAAGAACCCTTTCTGCACTGAAATACAATATTAATTTTGATTCCGTTTGCTGCAATACAAACCGGGTACTTCATAGTTGACCATAAAGTTAATTTAAAACTTAGTACCTCAATTCAAAAACAAAATCTGGAAAAAAAACGTCGTTTTGTATTTGTAAGACTGAATATGAAACTAAACAGAATTTAATTTTCAGTGAGGATCAAATACAGTTTCAAAGAAAAAAAAGTCTATCGTTTCAAATTCAGATTGTACAATTCAGATTCAGTTATTCAATATGATTCACAGTAAAATATGCAAATCCATCCATAATCCGAGCCACTGACCTTCAATTCACGTAATTCAAATTCAGTATAAACTATTTAAAAGTTATTCACGTTTAGTTTTTGGTGGCAAATATTCCGCCCCACAGCGTCACACCTAGTTTAGTTTTGGTTGTAAAGTGTCCTAGAGTATCTTGAAAGACGCTTAAATATGAAATGTATTATTATTATTGTTATAAGAAATTTCAGGGGTTATTTTTACTGACTATTCATTTTTCATGACATGTACAAATGTTTGTTTTCCTAACACACTGTCCATTCTTGTTTTCTTACAGTTCTTACAGCTGCTGTGAGACCTAACAGCCTAACATCTTGGGCCTCAGACCAGGAAATTGATGTCACAATCAAAAGATGGCTACATTTGGCTCCTGATCGGGATGGTGACAGGAAGGAGAGCATGAGAAGAAAAGAGGACATGGAGAGCGCAACAATTTGATGGACAGAAAAATATTGTTCAAGAGAGTAAGCTGCATTCCAATTTGGACTTTGTGTTCACTGTTAAATAAAGAAAAGTGCATTTTTCCAGTGTATGTGGAGTTATATGTGAGGTTCACAAATTATGACAATAAACATATTTTTATAACAGTCGTTTTTGATACTTTTTTTTTAATGTGGGTCAGATATGGCTCATGAAAGATGTGGCTTAGTTGAGGTTGAATTCATGCTGATATCAGGAACCTGTTCTGGCCCAGCGTCGGGTCGGAGTAGGGCCAGATATGGTTTTACAATGCGGCTCAGATCTGGGCCGAATGCGGCCCACATCATGGATGCCAGACGTGGGCCACCGCAGGACCGTCATTCATTGAGGTATGTGGGCCGAGTGTACGTGCCGTGTCTGCCCCAGAGCTGGGCCAGACCAATTTTGCTGACTGGGTATTTTAGTCCGCAAACTGAGGAATTGCGCGGATGAAAGTTTGAGATGGCGGCGGAAAAAAAACTCACAAAGGTCTACTAATTACGACATTTAAGAAATGGGAATGCCAGTCAGATTTTTCGTATGAATCGTCCAAAGGGCGTATCACTAAACTCACCTGAAATGTATGCACGGAACACGAGAGCAAGATACGACGAGAGGCACGATTACGAGGCAAGTTGGTCATTCGATTTGTAGGCTAATCGTTAGGAAAAATATTATGAAACAGTATTGGTTATTCTATAATTTACTGGTTGTAGCATGGTAACTTTATGAATAAAACCTTCGTCACAAGGTGTGGTAATGCTAATGTTACCTGTTGGTACAACTCATGATGACGTGTGTTAAATTCTTTCGTCAAATTGATCGGAGATTACACATGCATCGTCTTGGGAAGAGGATGTCAAGCCACATCAATACTTACCTGTATTAATGATTACCAGTCAATTAATCTTTGCAGTGTGAGATTGGAAAAAACACTCTGATGATGCCACATGAGCACCAGTTTTTGATCCATTTATTTTTGGGAATAAACCTGGAGTACACAGCTACTGATGTAATGTTCATTGTTAATGCATCGTTTTCAAACATTTACCCTTGAAACATTATACTTTTGAGTGTCAGAATTCTTGATTATGAATATCAGTCAAAATAGAAAAATGGGTTCCCATGATGAACGTTTACGGAACCCAACATTAGTTACCGTGGTTTCCCATTGGGTAATCCGACAGAACCGAAAAACGGTTACCATGAATTTCCGAAATCCTCAGGCCTGCTACTGAATTATTAAAATTTTTGCAGCATTTGTTTATAATTGTATGTATATGTTGTTGTTTGTGTTATTATCATATGTAATTGAATAAGTAGACCATTTCAGAATTCGAAATTTGGGACTCTCTCAATGCATAATGGGACTCATACTCTTCTGATCAGCGAGGCCCTGGGACTCGCTGCCGGTAAACTGTAAAATTATCACTGCAGAGATTACCGCTTTTTCTGCACTGTGATTGACTTCTATGCAAAGTCATTTCTCAACTTGTCTTCCGTGCCATGTGATGCCTGTTGAGTGTTGATTTACTTCACATTAAGAAACTACAAATCATGAAGACCTGCCAAGTGGTATGATAACATTGTTTTATACATGTCCTCGGCTAGGCCTCAGCTTCAAAATCAGTCCTTGGTCCTTGGCCTTGGAGGCAAGTCCTTGGTCCTTGGCCTTGGCCTCGGAAAATTTTTCAAGTCCTTGGCCTTGGCCTTGCCTCGGAAAATTTTCCAAGTCCTTGGCCTTGGCCGTGGCCTCGGAGTCAAGTCCTTGGCCTTGGCCTCGGGTTGCCGGTCCTTGGATACAACACTGGTTTCAAGGGTGTATTTTTTTTTCATGAAAACTGTTCTTTTTTTTTTCTCCAAAAAACATGTAAAAGATGTATGTAATATATGTCATCACTAACAAAAAGTGTGCATCTTGATTTATTTTTTGGTGTGTAGATTTGGACTACAAAATGTAATTTCAAACAAAATTACATCAGCAATATTACATATAAGTTATAGGATAATTTTTCAAAAATGGATTTTCTGGAATCCATTCATTTTTTGTCGGGCAATGTTGTAAAATGAATTTTGAAATGATAAGAGCGGGTATTTACTGTCCACCTAATATGAAAACATTCCTTACCACCAGAGGGACCCAGTAGTAGTTTAGAGTTGGCGCCTCCCCTTTAATGAGCGGTATTTTCCGGGTGAAGAAGAAAAATGCAAGCACACCTGGTGCACATCAAATCAGAGGGGGGAAAAACAATTTCAAACGAATGTTCAACTTGCGGGAAAAACAGCGAGCACAAGTCCACAAGACAAACAGGTTATTGGGACTCACCAACAGTTCCTGCAATGAGAAGTTTTCCCAGGAAGAGCAAAAAGTCCGTTACCTTGTCCAGGACGGCCACCCTACAAGCAGGCAAACAACCTTGAATGTCATCTTACTTCGGAAAGGAACAAACTAATGACTGCTACTCCCGACTCATGTCAGCATTGGGGATCCAAGGGTCGGATTCTCGCCCGCCACGCGGGGAGGACTGGGTTTGATTCCCGGCTGATGCAACCTAGACGAATCTTTCATTCCTGTGAATCTTTACGAGGGCTTTTCGGAACTCAGGAAGGGCAACTGAAATAATCTCCGGCAAAATATGTGCAATTGTTCTGAAACCAATGCGCAGAAGAATATTTTCATGCTTGTCCTGCATGTCATTCAACGAATGTATTAACGCAACATGGACTTCACACGAACTGTCAACGGTTCAGTGTTGTTTGGTGTACTTTAGAGGCTTCCGGTTGAATCTTTCATGGCTCATAGCATCTCGAAACAAACTGTTAGGTGAAAGGTTTGTTTTTAAATTGGCGGAATTTATAATCTGCTTCCTATTTGAACTGAAAGACGGCATTTTCTCAACGTAATTTGGTCCTGGCTTCTTACCAGACACTCTTTTTCTTCTCTATTCGGAGTCAAAGCATTCTGAAGCAATGTCTGCCATCTAGTGGTGCAAACTGTTATTACAACTTAAAACTGCTCTACGGCAGTCAATATTTGTGTGGGCCCTCAGACCACCAGGCAACCCCTCTTGCGTGGCTCAGTCTTGAGCATAATTGTGCCAGCACCCGTTACGAATTTGGTGAGGATCCAAATGAAGGTGCGGATTCAGAAAAACATTTCCTGATTTTCGGTCACTATGAAGTCCGTCAAACCGCCTGGCCGAAAATCAGAAAGCTTGCAAACTAACAAAGTGTCAGCCAAACCTCGCGTTATATAAGATTTATTCCTTGGCGGAGGTCTATGCTTGACTGAGTGAAATTCGGCCGTAAGAAAGAAAAAGCTTACCGAAGAACGTTCCTCATCAGGAGGAAGAAAGCATCCTTGGAGGACGTGCAAAAGCTCTTTCCGTGTATTGCTATCTGTTGAGAAGACAGGATGTGGGTCACACACGATGGACGGGACGATTTAAATGACACATAGAGCTGGGAAAAATAAAATAAAAATGGCGCTGTCACTCACCATGATGTACGCATTTCTGTTGAGGAACTTGATGAAACGTTCCAGGCACCAGAAGCAATATTTGAGGCAGGACATCATGAAGCGAGCAAAAGCAGTCTGGGAACCTAAGAACGACACAAGCCACACGTCCCGTTTTGTCGTCAACATAGTCAACGGGGAAGGTTGGAATGTTGTTTTTGTGAAGTGTTTCAAGCTTTACCCTTGAGTTTTTGATCCAGGTATTCCAAACCGATGCGGATCATTTGCACCACGGAGAGGATGAGCGCACCGAGGGCCAGGGAGCCTATGTGGAAACTGAGATGGGGAGCAAGGGTTGGCATGGGGAACAAATCTTCAACAAAGAGACTTTGGGCTGTTTTATACCACTGCTCGTTAAATTTGTTATGACGCTTTTTATTGATTTTTTTTATTTAGACAGAAAGAAGAGAAAAAAAAACATGGTCATGCGAAATTTAACACGCCAAGAAAAATAGAACAAAAATAACACCTTGTGGTAACACCCATGTAGCTCTACCCCCCCCCCCCCCACTGAATTAATTTTCCTTTTTTTAATTATTATAATTACCTCTGCACTGTGAAGCCGACGTGCTAACCACTGGACTACCGGGCCGCCCATATATATATATATATATTGTATATAGGCAGCCCGGTAGTCCAGTGGTTAGCACGTCGGCTTCACAGTGCGGAGGTACCGGGTTCGATTCCAGCTCCGGCCTCCCTGT
This sequence comes from Hippocampus guttulatus, assembly GCF_054856545.1. NCBI lineage: Eukaryota > Metazoa > Chordata > Actinopteri > Syngnathiformes > Syngnathidae > Hippocampus > Hippocampus guttulatus. Next base: position 17,583,215 of record NC_141267.1, on the reverse strand, counting down.
GTGGAGTTTGCATGTTCTCCCCGGGCCTGCGTGGGTTTTCTCCGGGTGCTCCGGTTTCCTCCCACGTTCCAAAAACATGCATGTCAGGCTGATTGGACGCTCTAAATTGTCCCTAGGTGTGAGTGTGGGCGTGGACGGTTGTTCGTCTCTGTGTGCCCTGCGATTGGCTGGCAACTGATTCAGGGTGTCCCCCGCCTACTGCCCGGAGATGGCTGGGATAGGCTCCAGCACCCCCCGCGACCCTAGTGAGGATCAAGCGGTTCGGAAAATGGATGGATGGATATATTGTATATAATATATATAATGTTTTTTTTTTGTGATATCGGTACAGTAATCCAGTAGCAATAGACTTACAGAATGGAACAGGGCTTCGGTGACATTTCCGAAAGACCCCAAAAAATGCCAATAGTTGAGTTTTTAGTAAATAGCTTGGGATAATTTTGACCAATTTTGGAGTTATAATACCTACCACAGCTGTGTGTGTGTGTGTGTGTGTGTGTCCATCGGGCCACCTACCGTATGGCTCTGTTGAAAGATGCAAGGAGCGGGAAGGCGGGGATGTCTTTGGGCTTCCTCAGGGCCCAGTAGTAGGAGGCAAAGGCTCCAGCCAGGGTACACTGGCCGAGCGCGATGACAAAGTTGACCAACCACAGGAAGGCGAACACGTTGAACACTTGGAGGAGCAAGATGTAGCTGTGGTAGAAGTCCTCGTGGCCGTAGGAGTTGAAGAAGCAGCGCGACTTTGCGCAATCTCCCGTCAGGTTGCTTGCATCGAACGTCTGAAAGGTGACATCGCCAGCGCGTTGTTGAAAACGTTCGGATCGGCGTTCCGAGAAGAACCAAGGAAAATGTGAAGATCACCTTTGGATCGCATATGGTGTTGTTGCCTAATTGACATTTAGCATTTGTAGGGGTAATGGTGTAGATGGCGACGCCGGACGTCGCTAAACACCTGACGTTCAAACAAGTTAAGGCACACGCTAATTTTGAATTTGAGCATTGGTACTTTGAAAATCGAAGGCAGTAAACTCACATTAGCCACGGAGGAGAAGGACGAGCCATGCCATGAGATGGGCGGCCTCTGGTTTTAGACAATTGTGTCCCACTGGGTGTTGATTCTTTCCCCCAAAATTCAATTTTGTATCTCTATGTTTGACACTCGTAAGGTGGCAAGAGGTCAAAAAGTTCAATGGGGCGAGGGGTGAATACTTTCACTCCATTTACTTTTATACTGCACCACCGGACAGTGGCGTTTACAAGGATACATTGCGACGACGGCTCCGTAACCAATGCAGAGGCACAACAAAAAGAAGGTGAAGATGGGGTAGATAAGAGCGGTCATCACGTAGCTGACGGCCCTTAAAAAAACAAAACAAACACCAATAACAAGTTAGAACATCTTGTTTGAGGTATAAGGATGAATAAACCTTTCACACTGAGCAGATGCCATTACAATCTTTTACTTTTGCCACAAAAAACTCTTGGATTTTAATGCATTTTTTCCCCCTCTTTGGCTGACAGAAAAATCTAAATGGCGACTAGTGACATTAGTCAAAACATGTCCACCCACTTCGATCTGCTTGATGTCGTCTGATACAAATGTAAAGCTTTGATTTTTTTTTGTAAATGTTACTGTGCATACTGAATACTCCCCTGAAGCTTGATTTGGAAAATAAATAAAATAATAAAATTTGTTTTAATGTAATTTGAATTGAAATCGCAATTCAACCATCTCGTGAAATCGTCCAGCCCTAACCAGCAATGGCACCTGTTCAGCGTGAAAGGGGTCAAAATGAAGATCGCCGGTACCTACTTGCTCGCTTCCTTCAGCAGCGCAATGGCAATCAGCAGCCGCTCCCTCAGGAAAATCAGGATAAGTAGAATGATGCCCTCGATCACAGATAGCACAATCACTTTAAAACAAAACCACACATCGATTTAGTTTTTTTTGTTTTTTTCTCCCCCCCTACAAGTCGGAGAGAACCCACTGGATCGTTAAAGCGTACTGAAAATGAACCACGTCTGGCTGAGCTCCAGGTAGACATGAAAGTCCGGATTGAAGCCCAGCTCAGAGATGGTGATGTCCGCGCCCTCCTTCCTGATGAGCTTTTGGTACTCCCAATAGCAGTGGCCGATACCTAAGATAGAGACGGAATGATAGAATCGAAGGCCCCCAATTCGGCAAAGCGATTGGATAACCGCGCTCGAAACTCACCGTAGCCGACGGCACCGACGATGCTGCCGATGATGAGCCACACCAGCGCGCTGGCAATGAAGCGCAGCAGCAGGAGGAAGATCAGGCTGATCACCATGGTGATGGCCATACCCCTGCGACGTCAAGACCGAGGATGTCAATAGAAGGGCAAAGTCACTTTCAATCCATTTATGTGAATTTTATTTGACTTTAATTAACTAAATTATGATTTCAATTCACAATTCAAGTGGCTGCAAAACGTTACCCGACCCTCATTGAGTTGAGTCCACAACTTGTATTTTGTGCACAAGCTTTGTTTTTTTTGTTTTTTTTTAAATCATGACTCAAATATTCGCATTTCGATGAGGAAAGAAAACAACAACACAACATTTATTTTGTAATTCTTGATTCACATTTACACTACAAAAAAGAATAATTTTGGAGTCTGGTTATTTTTTTGGATTCTGTTATGTCTCGTCCTTGATGTTAATGTGTTTCTTTTTATAAGGATGCACAGCTAGCTTTTATCATATGTTGCTAGTTGGGGCTAGCAAACTATTGGAATACTAGCTTGTGATAAGCACAAGCAGAACATTGAACATCGTGCTAACAAAAACGCCGCTCTAACTTATTTAGCAATGTTGAGTGTAGCAAGTAAACTCACATCAGGATCCATTTCCAGGATTCGGCAAAATCCTCAAAGATCTTTGCACTGATATCTTTAGCGTGTAGCATAAAGGACGCATTGCTGTCATGGAGGAGGGAGAGAAAAGAGATCATTCGAAGGAGATGAAATAAAAACATTTTCACACTCTGGTGCACGTTGACATGTTTTGACCCTCTCTGCGCCGTTTATGAGATGACGTGAGACCGTTTTTGGCAAAGAAGCAGCACAAAACATACCAAAAGCACTGTTGATCAGTTAGCTCATATTAGCATGCTAGCAACACATGCGGTGTCTGATGAAATCAATAGTAGGTGTTCCAATGAAAATTTAGGTTGCTACTTTAGCGAAGGCCCTCCCGACAGAGTAAAACCGAATCAAGTGGGCGAACTGAGCCAATGAAAATTTAGGTTGCTACTTTAGCGAAGGCCCTCCCGACACGGTAAAATCGAATCAAGTGGGCGAACTGAGGACAAGCTGTCGTTTTGTCCGAGCCAATACTGAAAGTCATTCACCAGACAAGCAAGTGACTAAGCAGCACTGTTAACGCAGACGCTTTAAAAGGTCACTGGAAAGCTTTTTAACATGGGAGCTTGGATACCAACCGCTAGACCAAATGGAATCGATGGAATCAAGTGGTTCCTCTTTGTAATTTTTCCCCAAATGGACCCATGTCAGTACAACAAATGAAAAATCGGATTTGATTCATGACATGAGCATGTCACACATACTGAGCTCCCCGTTGCATTCAAGTTTGACAATACCCAAAACAATATTAAAAGAGTCGTTCTGATTTGAGTCCAAAAATTCAGATTCATCGATGATTTTTTCCACGCCCACCAGAATCCCAATTCGAATGAACACAAATTCGCGCACAGCCCTACTCAAAACGCTGCCTTGTCCTGGTTGTACGATGGTGACAATTGAATTCCGGATCAACCTTCATTCATTATTTCTTATTGGGGGATGGAAAAAGGATTGTGTTTGAACTTGGAAGTTTGACTGTATTCCTTTTAAAGCGCGTTGTTGCCCACTTGGATGCCGCTCATCTAAGATGGGAAGATGTGCGGGAAAACAACTCTTACCCGGCAGCATTTTTCAAATCTGCGGTGGTGATGGTTTTCTCGCCGTGAACCAATGTCTGGTTGGTTATGTTCCCGTTACTCGTCATGAAAGTGGGGAAGCACCGCTTAAGAACTGTGGGGGAGGAGAGAAACAAATAAACATGGAGTCACAAGGTGCGGTGAAAAATGGCTCCAGTGTGCTCGTACTTGGACTTACAAGGTGTGCTTGGCCAGATCATCGATGGGCAGTCCTCATTTCTTATGAGGGCTGGAATGCTCTAATGGGTAGGAATGAAACAAACAGATGTAAACGAGACAACGGTAAACACCCCGCTAGCAGCGGGGAACAGGGACCAGAGCCCCGCTGCCGCTCGCGTGAAACTGCGAGGAATTGACACCATTTCAGGCTCTTTCACACGACACCTAGCAAGGCGCGGCGCACCGTCGAAGAACCCATTCGTAATTGTGTTACAGTACAGTTCCTCGGCAACAGCGGGCTCCTGTTGCTGCAGGCTCCTGTTCCTGCGCCGGGCCGTGCGGGCTGTGCATGTTATGACTGGGCAGAAAATACCGCTGGCACGTCCTGCAGCCGCCATAAAAATCCCACGTAGGGTCCGACATCTTGAAACGGCCCTTTGCTGTACCCCTTGTGCTTGGCGTCCGAGCCAACCGTATGTCGCTTACATACATTGGGACAGCGCTAATTCTTCTTTTTGTTGCTATGCTAGTGCTAGCGGAACAATGCGTCGTCAATAGTTGACTGTACCTAATTAGGTGGCTGCTGTGTGTATACTGTATACCCTGAGACGTTTTGCGTTTGTTTTGTTTACATGTTGATATGCAAACGGATGCTCATTTTATGAGGAGGAGAAAAAAAAAAGTCTCATACCGTGCTCCGCTTTACTCCTGGTCTGCAGAATTGCTTGTAATAAAGCCATTCAGTGCTGTTCTTCACAGCATTCAAAAGTGTCATAAACTTGTCAGGACACTTGGAGACACAGAGCTGGGTGGGTGGGGGGTGGGGGGGACACAACGTCTTAACGAGCAGGCCCATCAATCTTGCATCACCGAGCGTTGGAGGAAAAGCCGGATGCAGATATAGCACGCGGTGGAAGGAGATGGTGGGGCGTGCAGAGCGACAATCTTACCTGGGTGGTCGGGCACTGCAGGTTAATCCACACTAAAGGATTCATACATCTGATAATGTTGGTATAGAACAATTTGGTTTTGTTTCTGAGGGTGAGAAAAAGACAGAGGTCAGATCGGAAAGCAACAAGCATTTCCTCCAAAAAAAAAAAAAAAAAAAATTTCCGACATTTTATTTTTGCGGGGTACGATTACGCTCATGGCCTCTCAAACTATGGGAAGATGAAGACTCACATATTTTCCTTCTCACCGCAGAACTTCCCGTAGCTGTCAGTTGGAAAGGCAGCTTTCCTGAGGTCGCCGTGCAACCAGGCTGAAAGGACGAAGCGTTGGCCGTCAGAAGCAAAACAGGACACTTCAAGAAGTACACGTAAGGAGGAATTCTAGGAGTCTCGCCGGCACCTCATCTTGTCCACTTTGTACCTCCGTGCGATTGCTATTTGCCTGCTGCTTAATATTATTTACATTTAAGAGTATGACAATGAATACCCCCCCCCTCCCACCTTGATAGCTGCCCATAAAAATAATACGCTGGATATGAAGACAGCCTTCAAGTGCCCGACATTGAAGGAAGATGACGAAAAAGGATCGTCTACTTCAGTTTGCCGCGGCCTCGTCCTGGCTCGTGCTCTTTTAAATTACAGAGAAGCATCGAAGCCGTCCCTTTGACACAATTGAGAGACATGACTCCCTCCTGCCAAGGCAGCAAAAAACAAAAGAAAAAAAAAAGGATGGCCGCAAAAAGGCAAACTGAGAGATTGCACAAGATTGCATCGCTTTTGTATATTGCATGCATGCTTTAACAATTAATGACCTCGAGACGAGGATGTAAATGAGGGCACAACGCAGAATGAGTCGTATAAGAAAGCTGTGGTGTTTATTAAAAGAATAACCCATTCTCTGGGGGGTGTGGCGGGGGGAAGGGGGGCGGTTGTCAACGCCCCCGCACTTCCCACAAGAAGACATGAATAAGCCAACCTGATATGATACATGCTCGATTTTTTTCCTCCCCCACTTGCAAGTGCTTTTGCATCTTCCCCCATTCGGAAAGAGTCAGACAATCAGACCGAACACTTCAAATGCAGCGCCTCAGCCAAAAGTTTTGTAAACATTGTTTGAAAACTGGAGCAGACAAAGTAGAAAATGCTCAGCTCAGCGAGAAGCGGCAGTCGTAATTGTCACGATCGTGTTGTTGTACGTCTCCGGCGGGGTGGCAGACGAGGGCTTTTCCTTCAGTGGGCACACATGCCGCCCATGATCATTAGCCGTGGATTTGAGGACTGGCAAACTGCCCGCAGATTGTCCGATTATTGGACCTTGTTGCTGCTCTTGCTCAAGTTTTTGTTTTCTAGACCTCTCACCATAGTTGTTCTGATTCTCTAGTTCCACATTTTTTTTGTTGGCGGGGGCCGAGTATAGTCTTTGTTTTTCTATTGTCAAGTAAAGTGGACTATCGGGTTAATTATTTCCACGCCTTTTGCAAGTGCTTTTTGTTCATGTTTGGGTTATTTTTGACCAGCGATTTCTGTTCATACTTGGTTGGTGCGCCTTTTATGAAAAAATATTTTCCTTACGGAGTTTTGGTTCGGTTCGTTTTCGCACCCTGACAAATAATAGTCGTTCTTTGGATAGAAAAGTCGAGATTTATCGTGACAACGTGCTTCCTTGACACTAACGTACTACTTTCGCATTAGAAAGGGCTTTGGTACCATCTTGTGGACCCTTAGAAGGGGCACAAAAAACAGCAAATACAAGTTTTTTTGTCGAAGCAGCAAACGATCAGCAGTATTTGTGTGAGCAAGGCTCATATCGTTGGGCTTTCAACTAGTGATGAATATATTTTAGAAGTAGTTGTTTTTTTCCCCCTCCACTCAGTGACTAAGAGTGCATTTGTGTGTGGTTCCAAAATGTTGTGTGATGTAATCAGCAGCAGTGTGTCACACTCACCCACAATGCCCAGTATGATGTAGGCAAAGATGACGGTGACAAAAATAACACAGCAGATCACATCCGTGCGCTCCCTACAAGGAGATTTAAAAAAAAGTTATGGGGCAAGGATCAAAAACGGGGAATATTCAGATGAGAAGGGAGAAGAAAGTACATTGAGTCATTCAGCACGGGGAATAAACACACAACGCTTATGGTGGAACTTCAGTTTAGCGAACGACCCGGTTGGCGAACAAACTTTGTCAGGGACAAATTACCTCACAAGGTACATGACAGAGGTGCACATAAACCAATAGACGAGAAAAAAAAATCCTTAAAACGTGATGTACGTAGCAGGCATAACAGTGTTTTTGCTAGCTAGCGACACCTAGCTAATGTCTGCGCGGTAAACACGGAAACGGTTAAACCGTTTGCACATATGGTTTTAAAATGATCAATTAAAGTTTGGAGGGAGATTTTTTTTTGTGGTTGACTGAGCCAAGTTAGCCAAGTCCAGTGCACTGTGAACACTTCTGGCATTAGCACATCATGGACATGAGCGCAACTATCAACATCTGTTACGCAATGTCAAGTGGGGTACGCTTATGGAACTTTTCCTGGCTCTTTAGAGAGAAAATTGGGTAGAATTAAATGTCCGTGGATTCCTATTCACTCCACCCCTTCTCTCGTGGTACAGCTGAAGAGACTTGCGTGCACTTACTGTGTGCAGAGGTTTTTTTTCCCTCTGGCTTAAAGCATCCTCCCCGTCTATCCATTTTTCCCCCTCCTCTTCCTGACTGTTTTCCTTTCACATCTAAGATATCAGGGAGTTTAAAAGCGACCCGCCAGGCTTCTTCTTGTGCCCCCCCCCATCTTGGTTTGCCATCTTGTTTGTGTTCCCCTGAACGGGTTGTAATTGGGAAGTAAATTCCTTGTGTGCCTCTTGCATACTTGGCTAATAAATCTGAGTCGGATTCTGATACAAAGTCTGAAAGATATGAAGGAGACTCTCACTGTAAGGATCAGTACAATGAAACCAACTTCATTTGTGTGCATGTATATAATCAACTTTATCCAATCCAATACTGTGTACTGGACTGTATTATTTCTCATTGAACGACAAAAATGCCGCGTGTGTTTTTCCAGATACAGTTTGACAGCAAGCCTGCTGGGTCTTGCTTCCTGTTCGCTATCCTGAAACAACTGCAAAGAAGAACTGCTGAGCGGAGATCAATCATTTGTCTCTCATTGAACAACTATCACCTCTCTCACATAACGAATCTAACTGTGCAGGAAACACAAACTATCGTGTGCAGCATGTGAATGTTTCAAAGTGGTTTTTTTTTGGGGGGGTGTTGTTTTTTGGGAAACAAAAGAAGGCACTAAGGTGGGCACACATTTGCCTCGGGAAGACAGTCATCATTTTAAAACGGACAGCCAGGACACGCGGCGAACCAAAAAGGCGGTTAAACGGCAGACAATGATGTGAGCGTTTTCTTTCAATCATAAAAGAACAAGGGGGAAGCGCTGCTCAGATTGCCATGGCAACCGCCGCCTCTTTGAAACCGCCCTCTCATCCTTCAAAGCTCGTACAGTGTACGGTAATCATCACTTGGCCGCGCGCATCATCTGCATTGAAGATGGCCGAGATCTGAGGTGGCGGCTGGCAGCGAGCTGACCTCGTTTCTCCGCAGTAATGAGAGAGTTACAGCAGATGTGTCAACTAACCACTATAGGGACGCACGTGTACGATTAAGACAAAGTGCAAACACAGCAGCGTGCGGCGGCTGCTACAAAGTCACCTCAGAAGCACGCGAGTGCGAGTGATGCGGGGAAGCGGACGATGTGAGAGTGAAAACAATTTGGCTTTGTTCTCTTATCTCAGGAAAGCAGGCCACAGAGTCGGCGAATTCATTCTTGGTTGATTCCCACGCGTTCAAAGTGGATAACCGGTTGAATCACACACATGCAGGACCTTCATGGCTGCATTTATTAGGATGGGAGTGGGACCGAAATGATACCAGTTGTATTATTTTGTTATTATGACTTCAAGATGGTGCCGCGAGAGTGGCTGCCTTGACAGCAGCTCCTATACTTTTTGTTCTTCTGCTTTCTTGCTTTCATAACGTTGCTGCAAATTGGGAGTTTCTCCATTGTGAGACGAATAAAGGTTTTCTTATTCTTATTATAGAAAAATATACAGTGGTCCCATACATCACGGGTTCTGGTTGTACAGTCCCACAATTTTGCAGATTATTTTTATTGGTACAGTTTCTATTTTGTTGTGGACTTTGTTAATGTTGGGTGTAATTCCTCTGTTGGCCACGAGGCGGGGGACAAACTATTGTTTTACACTGTTATTTTCAAAGAAGAAGACTGAAAGCAGGAAGTGGGAAAACAGTATTTCAAGATCAGCCTAGCTTGTGTTGAAAATTAGAAAGTGAAAGTGACAGCTGTCTATTTATTGTATTTTTAATTGTACCTCGCCAAGTAATTTTAAATCCAAGCTTAGATTATGTTTGACAACTCAAACCCATTAAACCGCATGTTATCACACACAACTTTTATTTGTATTTATATTGATATTGCTAAAATGTTTATTTTTGAGTATCGCCTCAATGTACTCAGTTTGCTGAGCTTGGAATGCCACAATGTATCTGGATTAGAGGCACAAATTCTGAAAGTTGGACAGGTCGTGGCATCAAAGGTGGCATTTCTTTAGAGTACTGCGATTTTCTCTTTCAATAGTGTATTGTTAAAGGCCTACGTGGAAGCGTACGCGAAAACAAGATGTGTGCTCTACAGTATGTTCTCTGAAGCTTCTCATTAGGAGAAAGCCTCTCACCCACAGAAACTTCAAAGTGTGTGTGGCGCCTTTACCCAGATGGAGCAGAGACATACGCTGCGGAGGAAGGACTAAAAAGACTGAAAGCCAAAACACCCTTATAGAAGCCTCCAGACATTGAATTGAAACAAGATAAGATCGTGCATGAGCTCTGAAAATGACTAAATCATCAAAAGAAACATCCACAAAAAGCCTGTGGAGACCCTCGGGGAGGTTTTGCTCATGCTTCAATACAAAAATCGGTTCTGCATTGTGCCACCGGAATTCCCAGACACCCATCGGCCAATTCATTAGGGACACCTGCGCTAGATAAGATCCAAAACAAGAACTGTATTAAAAACAGTCGCCAAAGATACAAAGAGAAGAAGAAAAAGGCCTGGTCCGAGACAACTGTTGTGTAATGAACCTGACATCTTTTGGATTTTCTCATGGATTAAATAAACATGTAGATGAAGTAAAGCACATTTGCCTGTGGCCCTTCAATTGCAACCTTGTCTCACATGTTGACTGGTGCCTTGAAGAAATATGAATTTTAAAAAAAATCCATGTTAAAGAAATCAATTCAATCCCAGAAATTGATAAACCAAGCCAAATACTTTTTAAACGTTGATTCGACAATTCTAAATTCCAGCCTCTGCAAAATAACAGAAAATAAATTATGTTTTTAAATAAGTAAAATAAATTTCTAAGACCCATTATAAAAACAAGCAATAATGACATAATCAGACAGAAGGTGAAGAATTAAACATTTTGGACACATTTATTTGCTTCAATTCAATGGACATTGTGTTGCTGCTACTGGTGTTCCTACTGTGGCCACTTGGGGGCAGTATAATACAGACATGAAGGCATGCACAAAGAAGAGTTGCTTCAAGTTGTGGATGATCACTGTTGCACGTGCGCAGGTCGAGATTTGAAAAACAGGACTGGACAAAATCTGTTTTGTGTGTGTGTGTGTGTACTTCAGAACATGTGCCATCAGACAAACTCCCACCGCCGGTTTGACTTATGGTCATTGATTTGTGCGGTGAGGCGGAGAGCGCCGTCGGCACTTCACCTCCGTCTATATTAACCTAGCATGACAAATGATCAATCTGTCGCCTCCCGGGCAGAAAGCTTACACAATACTCAGAATCAATACATGCACGTCACAAGCTGTGACTAGTTTTATGATGCATTTTAGTTTGTAGTTGGCCCAAAAGAAGTTCACCCCCACCCAAAAGAAAAAATCTGATCGTGAGAATAATCAATACCTGTTATGAATCGGCCCTCTGAATTTTGGGTCAAACTTGCGTGGCTCACCTAAGAAGACAAGCAAAACAGAGAGGTTAGTTTCTTGAACAAAATTACGTACTGTATTGTGTACGGTAAGTGAAGACGCCTGTTTTCACACAAATTTTATAGGCTTTTGTCCAACTGATTGCAAGTAAACTGAACACATTGGTATCATAAAGCAATGGCAGCGAAGCATTTTGGATGGTCTTGTCGGCCAAGATGCAGTTATCACATCTGTTGGTTTCTTTGCTAACTTAAATACTAGCACAACCCAGAAGTCATTGCTTAAACTCATCGACTCGCATCAGAGAAACTTACATAAACATTTTCTGGGGTAGAAATTTCTGTAAAGAGCTTCACAACTACCTAATTAATAATAGAAATGAAGAATGCAAAGGCAGGAAAGTCCTCATTTGAAATGTGGGACATTCAGCTGCAATTAGATGCGAGTGGAGTGGAGGGGAGAGTTTTGCATTAAGGGTTTGAAAACTGAGAGAATGCAGCTCAGAGAAGACCTGTGAATGCGATCAGTGTAATCCTTAACCTCGAATTTGAAAACAAAGCCAAACAATTTGCAGTAAAGTTGCCACAAAGACTTAATTCCTGTTTCTGCTGCATGCAGGACCGAGTGAAAAATTAGACTAGTTTTAGCAACAAATATGATCAACAAGACAAAAGCATTTTTTTCCCTCAAATGCCAAAGCAAGGTTGACATGAATCTGGCTTTTTTTGAGGAGCTGGGGGGAAAAAAACAACATTGAACCAAATTTGGTGGGAGAAGTGAAACTGACTATAATATCCATGAACCTTTTTACTTTAAGCAAGATGCTGAAAATACATAAAAATATGTACTGGGAAAAACTAAGGCAAAGCCATTGTTGATTGAAAAAATAATAATAATGAAAGAAATACAAGTAAAAAACTATATGTTCGAGGATTGACCTCTGAGGCACACCACGACAACTCCACACATTCCAGAAATGGACAACCCAAGAAAAATCAAGGTTTTGCTCATCGATACCACAACTGTAACACGTACATGATTTGCTGAGTGTGTTTATGTTAAAAACAAGTCACATGGTCAGATCCTTCACAGGACAGGACAAAAACAGATTCGTCCATATGGCCGCAGCAGATTGGAATCGCAGAGCGATCAATTAGAGTCAGTGGGAGGTCGACAGATTGTGAGTCACGGTAGAAGACCTTTTTTCCTAAAGTCAGTTGTTCTCATACCACCAGAAGAGTAGCATCCGTACGTCCATTCGCTGTACCGCTTATCCTCACTTGGGTCACTGAAGGGGCAGAGACTTTCTCATCTGGGTGAGAGGCAAGGTGAACTCTGAACTGGTCGCCGGTTAGAAAGCAGCTGGGATAGGCTCCAGCAGCCCCCGTGACCCTCGTGAGGATAAGCGGATCGGAAAATGAATGAATGAATGAATCATCACAATCAACAAACATCTCAAATATACTGTGAGTACTTGTAATCGTATGCAGCCTGGTTTATTATTTTTTATTATCACATCTTCAAATACAGCAAAATAACGATGCAGTTCAGCGGGATGGAGCCATTGGGCAAGTAAGCGGGGGATGCTGTATGTTGCGTCGTACGTCCATTCATTTTTGATGAAAGCACTTGCTTCTGCCACAGCACTGTGGAAAGCAATTGGAGAAAAAAAATGCCTTTTGGGCATCTGTGTTGTCCTCTGGAATCTACTCTAAAATACAAGCCGTGGACAGTCGGGGAGTGGAACATGAAATGATCTGCTCCAGTGGACCTCCCCTAAAAATACACACAAACAAATAAATGCAGACACACAACGGGGGCAGGAGGGAGAGCAACCTAGGCATGTATACTGAAAAGCTTGTAGGTCAGAGCACTCTTAAGTTAAGGCATATGTCGACATATACATTGTCAACAAATATCTATTTACTACTGCAGTCAGCATCACTGCTGTGCCAAGTGTTACCACTTTGGGAAGTGCAAGGAACAGTTCGTAGGCACTCACACACACACACACACACACACACATGTACACACTCTCTCTCTCTCACAAAATAATCACACCAGTCCCCCACAGTTCCAGTTGGACTCCATCTCGGAAGCAATCACTGCAGCTAAGAGGCACCAGATGGTTCGTTTTTTCGCTCCTTCTAACATTAAGGGTGTTTGAAGATAATATCCATCCTTTTTTCTCTACCGCACCACCCCCCCCCCACTTTTGTTGCTCTCAACTGCCCTTTCCGTATCCTTGCTCACACGGTCTCTCTCCCTCCTGAGAAAAGCACAACCTTTTAAGTTCTTGTCTCCTGTTCGAGACATCAGGATCGAGATCTATGCTTTACATTTACTTAGCAGCACCCCCCAGGGATCTTTTCAAATATTAGCAAGCTTTGGAGGACGAAGTAGTCAGCAAGCTGGCTATTTTTAAAGCCCGCTGGATCATCTCTTAACAGGAAGAGCGGCAAAAAAAAAGACAGTCAATGCTCACTGACAACCTTTTTAAAAAACAACAGCGGGAATGCGGGTTGGAATTCGACCCCCAGGAGGGGCGTTAGCGTCTGAGAGTTGTCAGCCGTTGACAGCGAGCCTGCTGCTTCTGTGCTGTTGGCTGGAAGTGTTGTTGCTGCCATGTGACCTTGGCTACTTGTGTCGGAAAGCTTTTTTTAAGGCCCAATTGGGTTTGGATCACTTGATCATCAAAGGATAGGCCATGAATTGGAATCCAAATATTCCAACGTGCAACTGTGTATGTGCACAGTTAAATGGAGTGAATCCTAATTTACATTTAATCTCTGCATGCTTTTCGTGCTTGTTATGTAACGCCCTTTGATCCCGCAAGATGGCGCCATGTGTCGTGTGTGTGTGTGTGTGTACATCATTGCTTCTACTTCTAAATGTAAATCATCTCCATCAGCTCATCTCTCTTTTGGGGCACTCTTTGTAGCAGATTTAATGACACAAAAAATTTACAAGGGTAACCATTTTATGACGTCGACTGATTTTATGACGTTGACTGATGCTACAATGGATTACCTCAACGTGTATTTGCATAACTGCCAACCTACCTAATAATGGTTCGAAAAGACAAGTTGAAGTTTGGCAATTCCTGCATATGAATCATCAAAACAAGATACTCTGAAGCTTTGGTGCGTGCACTGAAACCACAAAGTAGGTGGATTCTGACCGAAGATTATGATCGTACTTAAAAATAAAAAATTTGCAGGAACAATTCTGCGTCTCAGTTTACTTTGGGATAAGTCACATTAAGACATCCAGGAAAGTGAAATTCCATCCGCAGTGGCGTCTGAATGTAATGTGACAGCGTCTTAAGCGTCTACGTTGGCTCGCTGTATGAATGCAGGATTTAGGGAAGCCGCCCATGCAAGAAATGTCTTAATTAACTTTGCGCCAGACTTTAGCTTCTCTCTCTCTCTCTCTCTCTCTCTCTCTCTTTTTCTATTTTAATGAATGGAACAACTACAGCTTTTAGTCGTGTCAGAGACCCTGTCCCTGAATGATTATGATATTAACTTCATTTCAGTAATTGTACACCACAGGAACCTTAAATCAAGGGTTAACAAGGGAACTGCATTGAGATTTACTGCTATAAAAGAACAAGCGTCATAGTGTTTAAAAGTGGATTTTTTAAAAAAAGGACATGATAGCGCCATTACTATTTCTACCACTTGCTCACACCATGACTCCACAAAACGCTCCATTAGCTTGATGCACTGAACACTGCTGCGGCACAATTAACCTCATTAATTGACTTGCCTCACTGGTACGGAAGGTGAAAGAACACGACTGAATTGTACTGTGTGTATAATATTGCAGTCTTGTGTTATACACACACAGTTTGGGAAAAGGGTGGCCCAACTTGTGAGTTTTTTTAAGATATGATATGTCGGATGATTAAAAAAAATGTTTTGGGCTTTGACTTGCAAGCAAAAATCTGATATAGCAGCAAGCAGCAGTTTGGCAAATTCTACAAAGAGGCTTCAAGCTATTTCAAGTCACCCTCAGGTGAAGCTTACTGTCAAACTAAACATCAAACGAAGAGAATAAAACGTTTGGTTGTAAAACCAACCACAAAGATTTGTCGGAAGAGTGTTTTGGATACAAATGAACCGAATTGCAAGTTTTTTTAAGATATGAGCTTACTGAGTCTTCTTTTTTGAATGTGAGAGGAAACCAGAGCACCCACGGAAAAGCCACACAGGCACGGGGAGAACGTGAAATTTACTACATAGCATGCACCTTATGCTGTTTCGCAAAGACATGATTGTAACTTTTTGACAAACAGTAATTGCTCAGGTAAGTGTCAAATGTTATTTTCGTGAGTATTAAACATATTCCAAAAAACTCAAGCCAGCTAACCTCAACTTGACAAGCTGCCAAGTGGCCCATCTGCAGAGAACCGTGGCAATCAAACTACGACTGACGGGTTGCAGTCACCACTGGCAGAGCATTGCCTTCACGAGACGCCGGGGACACGAGGGGTCAATAGCAGAGAGGCGCAGTGGGCTCTCAGCACCGGGATGCATGACAAGAGAAAGGGGCAACAGGGACGCAGAAATCTCGCAGCGTCAATAGTGGTAAATAGCCCGGTGTATGAACAATAACCAAAAACTGCTGACGTCATAAGACAAACCATGGCGACAGAAAATCTATCACAGCATACTGCAACAATCCCAGATAATCATCAAATAATTCCTCAAGAGGGTGTGACCAATAGTTGTTAGCTCCCACAAATTTGAATACCATTTAATATTTAGGGATAATCAAATTATAGGGGGACTTAATGGAAGAAGCCACAGCTACCAAATAATATTCAATATTTCAGTTCCAAAAGGGCTGGGCAATAATATCGCCTTAACATAGAAACCGAGATTTTCTTCACCCAAAAAAAAACTAAAAAAACAACAAAAACAAAACAAAAACAAGCAAGGTATCTTAAATATCGTTTATATCTTTGCATATGCTTCGGACATATCGCTTGCTTGAGAGAAGAAAAAAAATGAAGCAATTAGGGTAATTGCAATGCCCCATTTGTGGGCAAGGAGAGCAATCTCTTCTATTTTACGATTGTCTGCATATGACAAAACAAAATGTTCGAATTCATGCCTGAATATGATACCTTTCCATTAAATTTGTCTCAATTCCCACAGACAATTTCAACATGAAATATTTCCCAAATACCCTCGTTATAACTCCCTATAGAAACTTTCCCATCTTAATTCACAACCCTAATCCTAAACAGTAGTTTAGGATCTCCGTCACGAATGAAAAATAATACCGCTTCCATCCATATGATTTAACACTGCAAAAATTTCTATCTCACCCATCGAATCCTTTGTCACTGTCCTTTTGTGCTCGTGTCACAAACTCTGACTAACGCGAATGAGTTCTCTGATGCACCAATTCGCTCGTACCTTCCGTAATTGCCCGAAGAGCGAGATGTCACTGTCATCACGCTAATGCATCAAGCATCAACGGCGACGAGGGTTGACGACAAAAATTAGGCGAATAAATTCAATTAGAAACACGCGCACACAACGTACGTGAAACCACAAGAGTGGATGCATAAATATTCACAAATAAATAGTAATAAATAGAATGTTGTCCTTCATAAAGAACCGAGAGTGCTCTAATCGAAAGGGCTGACAACCTTTTTCTTTTGGGGGGGGATTTAATTGTAACTTGTGACAAAAGGATTTGTCTGTTAGCAGCTGGCTAACATTCCTTCACTGGACTCCTCGGAACCACCACCGAGGGGGACCGGGGAGCTCTGTCATGATGTTACCGGACAAGAGAAAGACGAACGGGCTTGAAAATGTTGTAGTCAACAACAATAAAACCACTCACCATAGTACATGGAGGGAATGACCGTCTTCCGAGCCATGGCACTCTTCAAATGGGACCGATGCTGCGCCGTCGTCGCCTTGGACCCGGGGAACGCATATGCCGAGTCGAGGTGTGCAGGTGGGGGGGGGGGGGGGGGGGACAAGAGGGTGGAGGTGGAGAGGAACCACCGCGAGCCCAAACAAAACACGCAGCGACCTGCCTCCGAGGTGTCGTCGGGTCGGGAGGATGCTCGCTTCGGCCACGCAGCTCAGCTTCTGTGGTGTTTACAGCTTGACTTCATTAATTATTCCGAAATGGTCTTAAAGGGTCCGCCGCTGTCAGTTCTTTGTTCGGCGCTAGTTTCCTCGCCTTTGCTTTTGTTTACTCTTGCCGTTCTATTTGGATAGATTCGGTGATTTTTTTTTAAACTTAAATTAGAGGAATTCGTATTATGTCGGAGTGGTTGGTGTTTATTCTTAATAAACAATGAGTAACGCCTTTGTTTTGGCTTGGCTGAGAAGGTTAAGCAAAATACTGACCCCTGCAGGCATTTACATGCTACTTCAGCACCCCCTCAACAAAGGAATGTATAATTTCGTTCCCATTTTAATCAATTGCCAATTGGAAATAAATAACGATAAAGTGAGTCCAGTAATGTTTATTTGTAGAGCACATTTAAACGCAGCTCGCGGTGAACAAAGTGTTGTACCGCACAGTGGCGGTCCAAGCTTGAAAACAATGGCAGACGAAGGAGCAGAAAAGAGTCAGTGGCGAAAAGATGCTTTTCAACTATTGAATATACTGGACAGGGGCAGTTGAAACATGGCCCTTTAGTTCAAAAATGGGTCCAGAGCAGGCAGTCACATCAATAAACACCAGTAAGCCTGTTCCATTAGCAGCAACCGCACGCCCTTGCTGTCACGCTACCTCCACCACGTTTGATGTGCGATGTGATATGCTTTGGAAAATGTGCTCTTCCTTTCCTCCATAGTTTTTGACTCGCATTGACTTTATTTTTCTGAATCTGATTCAAGCGCATGGGAAAAAAAGATGTACAATTAACTGTACTTGTGTGTGAATGAAATATTTTGATTTTGAGGAGTGAGCGGCACCAGAGGCATGCAATAACTAGTGGGGGAGCCATGAGCCGCAGGGTGTACAATTAACACGTCGACATGCACATTTCATCATTTCACAGCAGTCAAAGGAGCCAACTTGGATGTTACAGTAATTGCAATTGCCAGACATTACCCCCCATCTATGTCACCCCTCTAACATATTATTGGACTGGAAAGGGGCGTAATTGATTTGCTATAAAGACCGTCAGCTAAAATGTAATGACTTTCTGACTCTCTACCAGTCTTAAAAGAAGGCAAGTGCTAGTGCAACATCATTACTCTGCCATCAGTGGCATGCCGTACAATTGGGACCTGGTAGGGGTTGGACAGGCCAGTTAACTTCTTGACCTAAGTACCCCAAAAAGATGGTTTGAGCTTCACATTGTCTCATCAGAAATAAAATGTTTTAGCAAGAGGAGGAGGCAAAGCAACTTGCAGCAACAGAAGTGCGCTGAAATAAATGAGTTCATCACCTTAATTGATTTGACTTGTCTTCTATTTCTGAATTTGCAGCTTTGACAAGAGAGAAGCAGAAGATGGAGGGGGCTGGGGGGGCGCAAGCAGCATTTTTAACAACTTTTCAACCTGCGGTATCAAAGTGGAAGGTGTGTGATGAATTGTTTCACTGCACTTGAAGAGGTCGGTGATTATTTCGAAACATCGCACTCTCAGTTTGACTAAGTTGGGCAAATGTTACCTAGCTGTCCGAGCTGCAAGCACATAAGATTTTTGGGAATATGCTAATATCCTCAGGTGACTCTGAAATCTGATTGGTTAAGGAAATAGTGGCTGTGTGTGTGTGTGTGTGAATTTCCGACAACAACAAAAAAATCATCCACACCCACTAGAAGCAATGCAGCCAAGACAAATTCTACGAATGGAAGAGAACAGACCGTTGGGGTAAAAAAAATGAATGGAACAGATACGAGAATTTTTTGGAAAATGTAGGTCAGAAATTTTGATAGTGTGTCAGTCAGCAGGGGACATCTTTCAGGAGAGGTTGTCAACTTTATCTTTTATTAAATTTTTTTTCGTAATGCCGCCCCGTCTGCCTCACACAGGACACGAAAAACAGGATACAAGAGCGTCGCTGTGACGGTTTTCCTCATTTTTTTTTTCCAGGAGTATCTTTTGGAACGTGCGCTCCCCAACAAGTGATGCGGTTGGGCTTTGATGCCATAAATAGATGGCAGAAGCAGATGGACCCGCTCCCAACGTTCCCCTGCTGCAGCGGAAGACTTTTCTCACGATCCATTTCAGTTCCTTCCATTAGACGTCTCACACATGGTGAAAGCTAAGAGCTTCTAGACAGTCACCAATGTTCTTGTTTTATCGGATCGCATAGCGTACATGCAATTAGATAAATGAGTAGGAAAAAAAATTAATTGCATCAAATTTTAAGAAGAAAAAAAAAGGCTAAAAGATGATGATAACGATAGAAGAGGAAAGTGGTGCTCATTGCAACGAGCTTCTTAAATTCCCATTAGGCATCTTCAAAAGGTGAATAGGTTTATTTTATTGTAGTTGTTTTTTTGGTCACACAGTGGTCAATATCTCTTTAATGTTATTTGGAGTGTGAAGAAATATCATCCATGTAATGGCATTTTTTTAAAAGCAATTTTCAGAAAACAAGGGAGAAAAAAAACGGTTTCCCCAAATAAGAAGTGTATAGTTGCATCAATTAAACTTTTGCAAATTACTAGTAAATGATTTGGGGAATTATGCTAATAGGCTCAAACCCTATTTTTTTCCCACACAGCTTCTCACAAATAGATTACAATTTCCAGCAAGACTTTCTCACGCGAGAAGCCGCAGCCTTCGCAGGTTGCCGTGACGAACGAGAAGAATATGTTAGCCACCGCTCTCTGTTCTTGTCAATTATCTTCAAGAACCAGCGAAGCGCTATCGGCTGTTAACCTTGCGAGCTGAGAATACAGATTTGTAATCTCCAAATCCATCCCTGCGCCATCTTAATTAACTCCTGTGAAGCTTTTGACTGTTGCAGTCAAAGCCAAACGATAAGCCAACAATGCCGTCGTATTTATTTGAGCCAGGGGGGGAATGGGGGGGGGGATTCATTTGTGCGGAAATGGGCTGTCAGCCATTGTGTGAATGCTGTCAATTAAGAATCCACACGTTTCCTGCCATTGGCCAAAATCTGCGTTTGTCTCATGGTATGTATGCTGACAATCTTTCATTGGGTTCGCTCAAATTATGATTCAAACCTTCATTTCGCTTCAAGGCAGGCCGTCACGGAATATACACTACCTGTTATTTTAGATGCTTTCCACTTGAAAAACAAAAAGATGCGTAAAATCTTCTGAATCCTGATCAGGTCCAGAAATTAAAAACCCTGCCGCAGTTTGGCTTTGCCGCAAGTGTTTCAACTCCAGAGCACATTCACCTGCCAGTTGTGTCGAAGCACCTGTGGCTAACGCAAAACTGCGGCATGGTTTTTACTCTCAGGATCTGGATTTGACACCTCTGGCTATGCCAAGAATTATAACACCTCTTCCGTGACAAATTTAAAGGCACTGAGAGTAAAATCCACAATGCAGTGCCCGCATCTGGAAAAATACCAAAACAAGGTCTACCCTACCTCTGCGCGGATTTCGACTGCGCCTTACACGAGACTTGCACATGGCACGAAACTAGACACACGGGGACAGATTTCCATGTAAATTCAGGACTAAATGGAGATAAGATCATCTTTTTGTCAGTACATATACTGTAATTTTTTTACATAACATTTTTGCTTCATGGCGTACTGCGAGATTTTATTTTTGTTGATGTAAAATAGATACCTTGGCTGAATAAAGCTTTGGAAACACTGCACTAGGACTTAAAGTAATACAGTAATGGAGGTGTTTAGGATCATGGGGAGGAGAGTAGCGGATACGTAAGCTTGCATGACGAAAAGGAGGCGGGGGGGGGGGGGGCGGGGGGCGCACATCATCGGAGAGTCACTTCTCTACAAGCCCTTTGCTGAGGTCCCACTCATGCGTGCCGAAGAGACCCGACGCTACGTGCGAGCTTCGGCCGAGAAAGGATGAGGGCTCCAAACGAGGGGAGAGGAAAATGAGGATCCGCTTGGTAATTTATAAATGAGACCTGTAGGGGGAAAATATGTGGGTCGTGCTTTTTTTTTTTTCCTTTGGGAGGTGGGGGGGGGGGCTGTGCTTTAGAATTCAGTAATGCTCTCGAGCGAGCTCCAGCTTGTGAGTTGGCATTATATATTACACTGTTCGTAGATCATGAACCAACATGGGTGCATTAATGCCGTGCTATTTTTTTTTTTTACCCGTCCGATTTAAAAAAATAAAAAAAAATCAGTCAGTGCTTACAATTTTTTATATATATATTTTTTTATGCACTAGACAGCTGTTGCTCGCCTCGTGTTTGACTAACCTCAGTCCTAGTCTCGGTTGTGTTGCGCGATGACATGTTTTGTCTCTCCGTTCCAGTGCCAAGGTGTTGGTAGCATCGTTGTCGTCACCATGGTGACCAGTTTGATGGTGGCGTACAACAGGAGAGCTCGCGGTGGCAGATCATCGTCGGCGTTCTCGCCGCCATCATCAGCTTCATTCTCCCGACAAAAAGAAGGTCCTGCACCTGCCATGAGAAAAAGATCACAGACGGCTTTGGTGTCAACACTCGGGGGCTACACGGATGTCGAGGACCGCAAAGTAAATGAAACATTTTTTGTTATTATTCGCCGTTTATCGTCAACGGGGTCATCTCAAATGTTTTCGTGGTTTTGCCCCTCCAACGTGGTTTGAAATCATTTAAACTTATAAAAAACACGTTTTTAAAAAGACAAACATTTTTTTAGGAGGGGGACGTAGAATTAACTCATTTCTATTTATTCCAATGGGGAAAGACGATTTGAGAAATGATTGTTTTGAGATACAAGGGTGGTCATGGCACAAATTAAATTCGTATCTTAAGGCGTCACTGTACATCTGTATTCTGCCGTCATTCAGGTGGGTCTTTTATAAATGAAGGCCCCGCCCTAATTTCACAAAGAACTACTCATCATTTCTGTGGCTTTACGGCCTTACACCTGAGGTGGCATGTTAAATTCCAGAGGAACGGCCCGCAAACGAACAAAACATTTCAATCCTCGTGCTGCTGAACTCCAACGCTCAACACACTGTGGAATCCGTGGAAACTCTCCGTAGTTTATACTTTCTCCATTCATAATTCATGTCTTCCTCATAAAAGATTTAGTGACCAAAAAAAATAAATTTAAGCGGGATAGATTTTTTTTTCTTGAGGGATTATTGCCGAGTGATAAAGCGCAATGACCCATCATTGCAAAACCAAGTGAAATATGTTCTTCCTAATCCATTGTGACGTTCCGTTTCCTCACCGCTCCTTCCGTGACGAGGACCCTCCGCCGTGGTCCGTCATCGGGCCGCTGCGGCTTGTGAACATACCACAGCAGACCTTTGCCGCTATCTGTTTTTTCGTCAGGGGCATCTGAGGCCGACTGCTGCACGCTCGCGCCGCACCGCGCGAAGCATAATCAGGCACGAGCGTTGCACTGCTGCTTGCTGTCTGTCGATTGCAAAATTTGCTTTGATCTTGTTCACATTTAATTATTTTCCGCCATGATACTAGCCCATAATTTCGTAGCAGCAGCCCATTAATCCATTTACAATACTGCATAGGCAATAAACAGAGCTAATCAACATCAGTAGCAGAATTATGTGATAGTCAGGGGTGCTCAGAAGTTGATTCCGAATACAAATTCAGTCTTTCGAAATGAACGTTTGATTCTTGCAGTCATTGTCAATTCCATCCATTATTTTCACACCGTAACATGCAAACAACATGGCTGAGTAGTCATTGTTTATCCCTGACTGTGGATGGTATGATAAACAAGGACTTCTGTTACCGAGGGCATTGCAGGCACATACGCATGCATGTACAGAGTTCAAGTCAAAATGTCAGGGCCGATTGTTATGTGCCGGTCCAGCCGTGATCAGAAAAACTTGGCTTTTGAACGGGGGGTGTGCAGACTTTATATCCAGTGTATGTAAGTCATTGTAATTGTTCCGTAGGCTCTAAGGATGCACTGCAGGACGTGCGCTCTCGTCACCAGCTCGGGCCAGCTGACCGGCGGAGAAAGAGGCCCAGAAATCGACGGCTCCAAGTGCGTCATCCGTATGAACGACGCCCCCAGCGTGGGCTATGAGCGAGACGTGGGCCGGCGCACCAGCCTACGCGTGGTCGCGCATTCCAGCCTGCAGCGGGTGCTCCGCAGGCAACGAGAGCTGCTCAACGCCAGCCAGGGCACGGTGTTTGTCTTCTGGGGGCCGAGCAGCTGCATGAAACGCGACGGCAGAGGCCACGTTTACAACCATCTGAAGATGTTGAACCAGCAGCTGCCCGGCCTCAACGTTTATATCATTTCTCGACTTAAAATGATGGCCTTTGATGAACTTTTCAAAAATGAAACCGGCGTCGACAGGTAAATGCTTGATGTGAAAATGTCGAAGTGCCTAATGGGAGATATACAACTAACATTTCTCGCATGCCCAGGAAAAGTTCCAACTCCTGGCTGAGCACTGGCTGGTTCACGATGGCCATGGCCCGGGAACTGTGTGACAGGATCAACGTGTATGGCATGGTGCCACCTGACCACTGCAGGTACATTCCCAGATTTCTTTTTAAATGAGCTTGCTTGTTAGGTCTACCGCTGCAGCCATTTTGCATTCAAACCATATACAGTACCTTCCATTTAACTAACTTACAACTCCACGTTTGACTCTGCCACCTCATGCACAAATAGTGCATGAAGAGGAGCAGATGGTTTGTTGAGTAACAGCCACACTCAGGCTATTTTTTATGCCGCTCCCTGTTTCTTGTTCATCTTTAATAACTTCCTGAATCGGCGGTGGCAACAAGTTTGCAAACCTTCGATGCCTAAGCCAAGAGACAACCTTAACTGTAGAATACTAATTTGTCCCAATGATAATAACACTGACAAAAAAAAAACGGTCATTAACTGTCCAGGTAATCTTGAAGGTAACGCCGTAACATTTCTGTCGTACAAGTACAAGCTGGCGTTAACCCAACAATTCAACTAAAACATGCAGACAGCATACACAGGCATAGATTCTTTATCCTCTGCGAAAAAAGACCCAATATTACTGCAGCTTGGTAGCGACATTCTTTTACTGCGTTTCAAAATCAAATCGACATGTAATGTGTCAGTACATATTATACCGGCCCCTGGTGGCCAAAGCATGTACACCACCATCGAATCATAAATGTACAAATTGTTTAATTCTTTCCGAAATTAATGCCATTTCAATTCATTTCATTGGGGAAACATTAAGTCAAGCCACATTTGTGTTTGTTTGATTGAATTACTTTACCCAAGTCAACTGATTTCATTTGACTCTGGCATATAATGTAGATCCCCCTCCAACCCGTCAGGGCCATATCACTACTACGAGCCTTCTGGCCCCTCCGAGTGCGCCATGTACCTGTCCCACGAGAGAAGCCGGCGAGGGAGTCACCACCGTTTCATCACAGAGAAGATGGCCTTTGCCAACTGGGCTCGCAGCCTCGACATCCATTTTTACCAGCCGGACTGGAAGCCAGCAGCGGCAGCAAATATCTCCAGCGCCATTCGGACTGGATCCTGAATTCTTCGAGAATAAACAGATAACATCAGCGGACTCGATATCATGTTGTTTTCCGTTTGACAAAAAAGCAGTCATCTATCCACGTCAGACTTCGAAATTGCTCACTTCGTGTAAGATAGCGTCTCAATCTACAAGTGAAAATACAATTGATGTTTTTACTGTCGTGAGGGGGCTCGGCTTTCTCTTTAAATGCGCTCATGGAGAATAAGTCGCCATTTGCCAAGTTACAACGCGAAAGCTCAGCTGGACATTGTACAGGCGGCAGTGTCTCATTTGCGTGAGACGGAACCACGCCCCCCTCCCCCCTCCAAAATAACAACTTTAAAAAAACTACCATGTCCTAAAAATGTAAATACATCGGGGACGAAAAGCCCATGTAACTTCTGCTTACAACCGAGACTAAATTTAGCTCCTCCCCAACATTCAAACACATTTGTCTCTGACCTCAACATACTTCCTCGACACCAATTACTACTTTGCAGTTAGTTAGGCCCTTGGCACCATCTTGCGGTCTTAAAATACGCATTTCATGTGTAAGATGACACTCAGACAAAACATTCATATGTTAAATCATCTTTTCCCACTGAAATGAACGGGAAAGCCATTAATTTGTTCCAGTCTTCAATTAAAAAAAAAAAACAACAAAAATTGTTGTAATGTGTATTTTAATGGAGGAAAACTAGCACTTCATAACAGTGCACTTTATTAAAACATTAAGTCATGACATAAATAAAATGTTGCTTTTTTCACACTGTATCAGTTGAATGCCCCGTGTGCCGCTTTTTCAGACAAATGTACAGTATATACTCTTTCATTGAGACATCTGACTTCTCCACTCACCAGTGCTGCACTAATATTATTTTTTCTTTGCGGACATTGAAAAATATTTGACTGTGAGGATAAAAAAGTGGCTGTGGGTCTTCTTACATTGTTTGTCTATCTACATGTATAGCTGTGCGATTTGTGTCCAATCCATTATTTGAAGGGCTATAGCACTGCACCCTAGATGTTGTTGGACGTTGAGTTTGACAGTAAACTTTAAACATTTGTATCAAGTATGCGGCCGAATGGCGGCTCGTATCTAAAAAAAAAAAACGTACAGGTTGAATGAGGTGAATCTCAAGGCACCACTGTACATCAATGCAGCTGCCTCGGTGTTGCTTCTGGAGCTGACATAGTTGTCAGAAGGGGAATGACCATGCAGATCTGCATCTCAATCTCCAGAGGACTGCTACAGATTCTCACATACGCATTTTCCTGCATAAAAAAAAAGCACTTTTGACAGCTGCTTGTTCCCATGTGTTATGAGGACGTCTTACGAATTTGACCACAGGAGCCAGCACCGAGTGCGGAATCTTGATGATCTACAGTGCTTCGAACTAAGACGGGGCAAGGAATGCAGAGGAGCCATGCAAAGTTGGCCTGTGTGCCCCGCATACAGATGACTGGGCCTGTCAGGTGTAACTAGACAGCTTGACTTATTTCCGAAAAAACGCTTCACAAGTCAAGCTGGCTTCAAATGAGTCTGCCCAAGCAGTTCTCTGACAAGGTTGCTCCAGGCAACATCATTATTTTCGCTGACCTTGAACACAACCATGTTGCATTCTTTTATAGGCCTACAGAGCGGATACACAAAGTCTGCCATGCCACGGTTCAAGCTGCAGATATATATATATATTTTTTTAAATGAGACCTAAATAAATAATTTCCACCATTAATGTGACTTATAACCTGTAAAACATGGTTTTAAAAAAATCTTTGTACGCGAGGAAAAAAGTATAAACAACTGAGATAATATGGTTGCACAAGTCTACACACTTTCTTATAACTGGAGATGTGGCTGGTTTCAGAATAAATCAATCACATTCAAACTCACGTTAAACGGGAGTCAGCGCCTTTAAAGTGACTCCAAACAAAGTTCAAATGGTTGAGCATCGTGCAGAACAAGCCATGGTCTGCAGAGAGCGTCCACGGCACCAGAGAGATCATAAAGAATACAAATTATACTCACATTAAACTTGCATGTCAACAATACAAATACCCATGAATAATTTATCACTGCTGTCATTATTTGTTCAGCCTCTACGGGACCATGGCATTATAGCACTGCGACTTATCCATTTTGTATTTATATTGCACTTAATTGAATGGTATTCTTTCTACCCACAATCTTGCTGCTGTAGACTGTAAATTTCCCCAGTGTGGGACAAATAAAGGATATCTTAATCTTAATTAAAATAGCAGGATCGTATGTTTGTACTGACACCTGCTGGCAATAAGTATCACAACAACGACAGTCAGTATACATTAGTATCCTATGAATCGGGGCTTTGCTCCCTCCTGCGGCGTCTTAAGGTATTTCAGAAAGGGACACGAAAAAATAGGCTAATAGGCCGATTACTTAGCAAATATAGTAGCTGAGGACATATTCGACACACGAAAAAGTGAATTGGTGTCTTTGTGATTAACGGATCCCTAATAAACAAATACATAAAACCGCCGCGAAGTACACTTGGCGATGAAAAACATTTTTCCCCTCCTTGTGGCTCCATTAATAATTTATAAAATGGCTGCCTGGGTCTGGGCACCATTTAGGGCCACTTGGGACTTGTACGATGGGGAGAAAATGACGACGACGAGTACGAACAGGGGAAGAGTACATTTGATGCCTGTGACTTTGATGTTGGAGTGCTTTTTGTGATTAGGTGCAGGACAGTACAGTGAATCCAACATTATGGCTTATTTTCTATTACTCCGGTTGAACACAACCCAACCTTCCCGGCCTGGTCTTGCCTATTAAGGCAATCCAACAAAAGGATGTGATTTTTAGTCTTGTGCATGTGGACCATCTGGCTCATGTTTCCGTCTGGGACAGAACATTTGGAAGGCGTGATGTCAAAGCCTGGAGAGGATTTGGCAAGTGATTTGGGGTTGTTAGGCATCTCAAGAAAGAAAAAGATAGGACAAAAAAAAAGGAGAGTTAAAACAGTGATTGCTGTGGCACCGTGAGAGAGTAAAAAAAAAGACAGTTTAACAAATTACGTACCTTTGTTTTGTCTACCTATATGTCAGCGACATACACTGATGGAGTAATTAAAGAGTAAATTTGAAAAAAAAAATACACTTGTGCATTTGTTAAAACTGTTAGTATGGCCTGACAGTTGTAAAGTGATCTTGAGGGTTGAAAAAAATAATAATTCTGTTAACCACAATTTTAGTTGTCAGTTGTTCTTTTATTTGTGTGTCATTTCTGAAACCATTTTCACCTCAAAATTGCCATTTGATGGAAAAATAAAGTGGTTCCAAACAGAATAGAACAGCAATACCATGTAGGCTGAAAATTGCCACTTTAGCAAATTGTGGGGAGACTGCAAACAATTTGAGGTGCTATTTATATTTACGATTAGGATAAAATGCTTTCAGCAGCAAGGTGGTCAGTACATCCACCTCAAATTTCTGAGATTTGAAGTTTGAAATCTTGGCTGCAGTCTTCCTGTGAGGAGTTTACTTATTCTCCTGTAAACAATTGACACCTCCCGCTAAAAAATGTTCATGAATGCTTATATTAACCCTTTCATGCACCCTGTAACCTGATGACATGATAAGCTGTTCACTGTAGTAACCGCTGTCCCTAAAAGGGTTAAGAGTTGAAACTGTAAATATACCACAAACTATGATTCAACATCACTTTAAATTATTTCAAATTTATTTGACCACATTAGGCCTGAAAATCAGTGGATTCCAGATTATTTCATTTTGGGGGGGGGGGGGGGTGCACTGGAAAATGACCAAAATTCTCCGTAACTTTAACTCACAACCCAGGTTAAAAGTAGCTCCTCCCCACATGCAATGCTTGTCTCTCACTTGATCGGCATCATTTCCATATACTTCCTTCACAGCAATTACTACTTTCCGATTTAGATAGTGTTGTGGCAGCATCTTGTGGTTATTTTTGGACATTTCAGAAAAAGTACCAGGAAAAAAAAAACACATTTAGAGGAGTTTTTCAGCAAATAGCAGGAGATAAATTCCAGAGTGTATTTGTGAATATTAAATAGCAAACATGTAGGGTGAGGGGGGGTTACTGTACTATAGTTGCCCTGCTATCATATTTCTTTATAAATCAACACTTGTACCTGGAAGGAGGCACTTATCTGAGAACACATTCTAGATTTCAAACATAAAAATAAATGTCATTACATGAATGACTGCAAACAATTCTTACCCCCCCCCCAAAAATAATAAATTTGATAAAATGTCCCATTAATCACCATATATCATCATTCTCGTCTGAGTAGAACATCCCACCCTGCATTTTCTCTGGTGTAATACATAATCCGATGTGAATATTTTTTCGGCCAAAAGATGGGAGAGAAGCAGGGGCATCTGTGTATGAGCAATCACCAATTTTTTTTAAAATTCATTTGGCTCATTAAATACTCGGTTAATGTACCGGTATGTTATATTGTGAATACAATGCAAATTATCCACCGCAAATGTGAGTCAAGTTTAGGCAATTGACATAATGCTTATGGTCGATTAGCACTAAAAATTACTAGAACTTTGTTGAAGAATTATTACTTTTTGCTTATTCTACATAGACATTTTTATTAACCTCACCTATAAATTACCTGGCTCATCTGTTCTATTTAAAAATTAAATGTGGCCCTTGACCACAAAAGATACACATGGTTTATCTATTTGGACTTGGCATGATAATTTACCGAATTGGGCTCAGGACCAAAAAACAGGAACAGTAATAGAAATGGAAGATGGAAAATCCAGCGCATGTTGTGCCCACGATGTGTTCGCACTTCACATCCTTGTCTTTTTTAACACTAGACATCCTGTAACACAAGAACAAGTATTTCTGCTTTGAATAATAACTTTGTCACCTTCATAAACGTCATTCCATCAAAGTGTGGATGAGGAAGTCACCAAACTGGCTCTCGAACGTGGGCGAATTTAAAAAAAAATAATAATAATAATTATCTGCAAAAATTTTTTAGGTACAGTGCAACCAAAAAAGTTTCCGCATTTTTGACTTGAGGGGGTGGAAGTGTGCAAATCTACCCCACGTTGGTGACACAAAGCAATGCTGCCAATGTGCTGTTGTCAACTCTGCCTACTGTCATGCCTGAGATCTTGGTGCACTATGACACTCCACGGTGTACTTTTGGCTGCAGCGTTGCATCCTCTTGCATTCCTTATTCCCGGCATTCTCAACTTTACGGTTCCAGCGATCCCTTACGGGAAGGAGGGTGAATCTTTGGAGAGGAAGATCAAATGTGTAAACGTAGGGCGCTCGTGACGTAATAATTCACTTTAATTGTAGACACAGGTGGGTAGAAGTTATTTCTGCTAATTCAATCTGTGTCTGCTCACCCAAGCCGTATGTTAGTGAATATCAGGCTAAGGGGGAAAAAAATAAGCAACCAAACCACAGTATTGATCAGGTCATGTCATGAGCTCAAATTGAGTCCAAAATAATCTAGAGTTTACCCTGGCCACATTTTGTTTAAGTGATTCCCTTTCTATGTGGAATGGGTGTTTGCCGAACTGGAAATAACACAAGAAATTTTAGTTTGAGGTACGACTGCACGTACATGAGGGTTAACCCTCATGTTCCCCCGCCTACATTTTTATGCAAATTATTTAACTTAGTTAAAATGATCTGATGTTCACTTCATTGATGTTAGCGGGCAATTCTGAGAAAGCACAATGTTTGGCACCATTCCGAAGAAACCTGTTTAACTTTTAGCATAATCTACTGAGCATTGGAATCAACAATGAATTAGTATGTGGTCCGCATAGAAAACACATCAAGACGGCTCTCTCTCTTACAGCTACGGTCGGAATACCAAAGACAATGATGAAAAGTAGTGGGCTAAGACCGGACCCTTGATGGATTCCAGATTTACTTGGAAACTAACTGCTTTACCCGTGATCAACTTCATAAGGTGCTCTAATGCGCAGAATCAATGCCCACCTCACAGGGTGCTTTCTATGCTTTACTTAGAAACCCATCTGAGCCACGAGCTTTGTCATGTTTCATCTTAGGCTATGTTGCCAGGGGTTCTTTTACGAATTTTAGTATGACTTATGACGCCAAACCTCCCTATTTATCCTGATTTGGAATTGATACTGAGTCGGGTTGACTTGCCCCCCCCCCCCCCCCCCCCCCCAGAAGCTAGATTAACAAAACTAAATGAAGGTATTCAAAATCATAATTCATGTTTTTATCATGGTTACTTTGGATTTAACTGTAAATCTGCACAATGTCATGTGATCACATGTCCTGCCTCAATAAAGGTAGCTGTTGTTTTTTTTTTAACAATTGTTTCACTGTTGTCGTAATGTGTTATGCAACACATTGCAAGTATTTTCTATTTCTAGCGAAGAAACGCGACATGACATAACCAAAGTATCACATCCTTATATCTCTATGAAGTCATTCTGCGCTACACGTGCGACATGTCTAAATTGAAACTGAAACAAGTACAGTGGTACACCCTGAGTTGCCTGACCGGTTTGTGAGTCAGCGGGTTTTATCAATGGTTTGCGAACCTTTAAAAGCCCCCCGTTAAAAGAGCATTTTGGGTGACCGCTCACACACACACTTACAAACGTTTGTGCGCTTGTGTGTGTCATGCTCCATTATATTGGCTAGCGGAGCCGTTGCCGTGGGAGGACGTGCATGTCTGATGGACAGCAGCAGCAGCAGCAGCATCAGTGGCAACAGCTGGAGTCAGAAGACAGAAGACAGCACTTCTCTGCCTCATGATCGACGAGATGTTGAAGTTGACTTACTGACAACCGCAGCAAAAGCAGGAGAAACTTCATGACTTGAGGCAACAAGGCTCAGGTAACAAAGCTTTCACATGATTTTTAATCTTTTTTCCAACATCCAAAAAGCCCAAAATATGCCTTGCAATGTCAAGAGTCTTCCTCATCTTAAGCTGTAGGTCTAAGATTTACTTCCGTTTTGCCTCGTGTGTTATGCTTTGGACTCATTCTCCATGTTTTTCACTCTTGCTTTTTCTAGAATATCCTTGACTCCTGTTTTAAAGGGTTGCTTTCTTCTTGCCATCATCGCTTAAGTTCTCTCCTGTGATTTTCTCATGGTATCGACTTCACCGATTCATTCATTCCTGTCCCACTCTACTCGCTTTGAGATCTCCTTAAGAGCTTCCAAATAAACATTTGCTTACCTGTGGCATTTGTCTGGGATTAACGATATTTTGCACTTGGCCTATTAACCTTTTTAGTCCGAAAGGTCCAAGTACTTTTGGAGCCCCTGAAAATGGGAGGTACGCAAATGGCTGTAATCACTAAATGGCAATTGTAACCATTTGGGAAAGCTATTAAATTAAATCCTAAATTACATTTCGGTGTTTGATTGTAAATCAGCTACGGTGGTTTGTTACTCCATTTGCCATATGTGGCACAGTTGCACGCTGTTATTTTACATTTTCGCATAGTATTGATGGTTCCTACATTTGTGCCAAATAGACCTGGCAAAATGCGAGAAAAAAAAATCTCTCTTCCAGATTTCACGCCCCACAATGTCGGCCAGTGAGAGCACTGATCTGACTAGCTGGAAAGAGGCCACGCCCACCAACATCACCTGCGTCGAGAAAAATCTGTCGGTGGCCACCTCGGTCATCTCCATGACTGTCGGTATCCTCTCTAACAGCCTGGCCTTCTTCATTCTGCTCAAATCCTCCAAACGCATGCCACTGAAATCCAAAGCTCCCTTTTCAGTTTTTGCCACCAGCCTAGTGGTCACGGACCTGCTGGGCCACCTGGTAAATGGCTCCGTGGTCATTTACGTCTACAGCTTGCACAAGCATTGGGAGACGTTCGACCCCCACGGCAGAGTGTGCAACCTCTTTGGCGCAACTTTGGTCTTCTTCGGTCTGAGTCCGCTGTTCCTGGGCAGCGCCATGGCGATAGAGCGCTGCATCGGGGTCACCAAGCCCTTTTATCACTCGACCGGGTTAGCCTTCCATCACATGAATAAGCTGCTGTCTGTCATCTGGTTCCTGGCTGCCCTGGTAGCTGCGCTGCCGGTGGTGCTGAGCAAGTCCTACAGGGTCCAAAACTCCAGGAGCTGGTGTTTTTACAATTTGGACGAGCCCGACGACTGGCTGGATGTGTTCCTGCCTATGCTCTTCGCTCTGTTGGGCTTGCTGGCTCTGCTCTTCTCCATCGTTTGCAACACGGTGACCAGCTGCTCCTTGCTGCTGTCCACGATGCAGCGCAAGCATCACAGCAGAGGAACGTCGTACCACGTTGAAATGATCTGCCAGCTGATGGCCATCATGCTGGTTTCCTGTGTTTGCTGGGGGCCTTTACTGGTAAGCAGAATGACCCTAGGGAAGTGTTTTCCATTGCATGTATATTTTGCCTTAGGACAAACAAAAATCACGGCACACCACCAAATAGAACCCCCCCCCCCCCCCCCTCCTCGCCCCATGTACCTTAATAGGCTTCAGAGTCGGGGGCAGGCACTGGCCTCATTGCATGAGACAGAATCCCCCCCACCACCACCACACACACACACAAAAACCTGATTGCATCAGGGCTCTAGGATAGTGTGCTATAATTCTTGATTTTTGGGTAAAAGCATGTCACACACATTATTAAGACATTTTACATTCTACGATGTGTGTATGTTGGGGGAATGTTAACTCTCCTGTTAACGTTTGATTGTTGAGTATTTTAAAAATGTTCATGAATCAATGTGAGCCATTCCATGTTCAACTATCGTAAATAAAATAAATGAACACACCGCAACACCATTGCAAACTCATTTCATGAAAATTATTGTATGCGTAAATATTGGAAAATATCAATGAAATTTTATGGGAATGAATGCAGAATACTTTATAAGTATAAATTAGATATTTCTCCACTCAAATATCAACAAGAAAATCTTGGAATGTGGTTTTTGATAACGAAACTAATGCTAGAATATTTACTTTCTAATCATACACAGCTATAACATCATCAGAATGTTAATAATTTTGCATTAGGATGGATTCATTGCGGCTTCATTTGAGAGTGAATAAAAAAAAACCCTACTACTATTTATCCACTATTATTTCATTTTTCCTATTGTATTGACTGATTTATTATTTCTTTTATGTATGACTTTGTACAGACCTGCGTCATCCTGGCCTCCAAAGGCGATTATAATCCAGCATCTGATACACTGCTGTTTCTGGTGCGCATAGCCACTTGGAACCAGATCCTGGACCCCTGGGTCTACATCCTGCTGAGGAAGGCCGTGCTGAAGAAATTCTATCTCATGTTACAACGCTGCTGTAGGTCCAAATCCCGGAAACCGGTGCGCTGGCAGCACAGCTTCCTGCGCAGCTCCAGAGACTCCAAGTTTGGCCCACCCGCGTGCCTCTTTGACGGCATACTTGTACAAAACACTCACATCAGTCTGTCTGATGACTCCAAGACCGAAGTGCTTCACGCGGTGCTGTCTGTGTGGAAGAAAGGCTGAAAGAAAGCGGGAAGATATATTTAAGGTTGACAGAATATTGTCATCGTGAAAACAATTAGTATGTGATATAGATGGCATAACCTGTGTCAAATCATGTATGTTACAGTTGGGTGTTTTGTCTCACGGTTTCACTATTATATGTGTGTTATTCTTTTTGAACGTAAATTTCAGACAAGGGCCTGTTTGTGGATCAGTAGTTTGGAAGCTCATCGCAGGTATTATTAAATGTCATATTTTGTCTTTGTGTATTCAGGCAGCTATTGTTGTCAGTATGAATCCATTTGCACAATGTGAAAAGCGTTCATATACATCGGGGTCAATAATTAAATATTAAAATGCGTATGTAGTGGGGGTTACATTGAAAGATGGTCAGGTCTACCCGCATAACAATCGGGTATATCGCGATAGGGTGGACGAAAAAAATATGTGAACACCAATTACTGTGAGATGATTTGTAAGGCCAAACAGTGCTTTACGTTGACATCCTGGAACTTGATTTATAGAGCACGTCGCTCAAATAAAGTGAAAATAATTAAATTATTTTTTTCCCCACGATATTCGTTTGTTGATGTAATACTTCAATCAGCCAGGCGATGGAAGTACCGTTTACAAACGCCTCGAATTCGTCGCAACGAGGAAGAGGATAAATCCACATCCATTTGTGACTAATAAAAACGTCTTCCTTATAATTACTCTACATCTTTTTTTTTAACCACCGCATGCCTCCGTGGAAACTCGAGCAGGTTTGAGAATGAAACGTTTACAATGTTGGACCTAGTGCCGTGAAGCGTAGGAGACGTTTTCGTGTGTTTTGTTTTGTTGTTGTCGTTCTACACTGAGGCGGAGCTATTAGCTCGCTTCATGTCGCGTGTCTTCCTTAATCCTCATTCTAACAATTGGACATTCATTCGCATAATGTGTACATTTGTCGTTTGGTTTCAGTTATGTGTTGTCTTACCGCAGGTAACGAGATGAATCAGGAAAAATTGGCCAAACTTCAGGCCCAAGTGCGGATAGGAGGAAAGGTAAGTGCGAACCCGGAAGTGAGTCAGTCCAGTGTTTTCTAACCTTTATTGAGACAAGACACACAGTTTACATTCTGAAAAAAGATACATAAGGCTCACCAAAAGCCTATAAGAATTGTGATCTTGTCTCAGTTAAGCCACAGCTTTAATTACTAAGCGTGAAATCTGGGCCCGTTTAGGTGAAACAAAGCTATGTGTTTATTGTATGAATGGCAACAAAGTGGATGCACAAGTAGATTGCACCTTCTGCCATCTAGTGGAAAAGTTTATGTCGTGCTTGTCACTCCATACTCGTGTTGTTGAGGGAAAAGATACATTACTGTGAATATTTTTCGAACCATCCATCCATTTTCTGATCCGCATATCCTCACAAGGGTCGCGGTTGTGTTGGAGCCTATCCCAGATGTCTTCAGGCAGTAAGATGGCTACACCCTGAACTGGTTGCCTGCCTCACAAAATAACAGTGTTCCAATTTGCAATACACTTTCTTGTCACAATACAATATCTATATACTGGCCTATTAATACAATTTAAACAAAATTGTTTTGAAATATATGTCATTAAGTCCGGGTAGCAGTGGATTTACAAATGCGGTGTGGTAGCCTGCTGCCTGCTTGCTGATTTTTCTAACTCAGACCGTCAAAAACATTTTGTGTGGTTTCAGGGTTCGGCACGCAGGAAGAAGAAGGTGGTACACAGAACTGCCACAGCAGATGACAAAAAGCTTCAGAGTTCCCTAAAGAAATTGGCTGTCAACAACATCGCTGGGATTGAGGAGGTGAATTGGTCCGAGTGCACGATGTGGATGTGCAGCGTTTCGTCAGAGGATTTCTGTATTTCCTCAAATGGTATCGGCAAATAAATTAGTAGTTAACGGTTATTGTGGCGTCCCAACTCTCAGGTCAACATGATCAAGGACGACGGTACGGTGATCCATTTCAACAACCCCAAAGTGCAGGCCTCGCTGTCGGCCAACACGTTCGCCGTCACGGGCCACGCCGAGACCAAGCAGCTGACCGAGATGCTGCCGGGCATCCTCAGCCAGCTGGGGGCCGATAGTCTGAGCAGCCTGCGAAAGCTGGCCGAGCAGTTTCCACGCCAAGGTGTCGGTCCATCTACCCGGATGATATTTATTTCTTTACTTTTCTTTCCAACGTGTAAAAACACTTATCTGTACATTCTACTCCTTTATCGCGAGGCTTGTTACCGTTTTCAACCCCCGCAGATGACGACACAACGTAAAAATGTCGTTCAGTCACTCGTGGTTAGCTGTTGCCGTTTTAAATGCCTGAGAAAAGGATATAGCGGCAAACCAGGAAGTCAACGCGTGGTCTTTCTTATAAGGCGAATCAATTGATGGTTTTGGCTATAGGAAGAATTTGTGGTGAATGTGTCGAACATTTTTCCATCTCACATAGAAAAAAAAAAGTCAAAATGGCTACGATATATTGTTGACAGTTAGAAAAACAACAACAACAAAACCCCTAATTTATAATTTTGGAATTGTAATTCATAATGTGAATCCTTTGGATTCTTTCACTGAAATGCTGTTTTTTTTTTTCATTCTTCATTTCAGCACTTGACAGCAAATCTCCAAAAGTTGAAGACATTGAGGAAGAGGATGATGATGATGTTCCAGGTATTCTATTTTCTTTTTTTTGTAGTTTTATCCGTCGTTTAAAGGATCGAAAGCTGGTACGCACATGCCAATTTGAACAAATCACCCAGTTTTAAATTGAGTGTCATCCCACACGTGACGAGGGGGAAAAAAATGACCCACTGCTCTTGTGGTGCGTGTGGTTGCATAAACGCCCGACACAACCAGTTGCTCCTTTGCTCGTGTCCAGCAACTGTT
Source organism: Hippocampus guttulatus (assembly GCF_054856545.1). Classification (NCBI taxonomy): domain Eukaryota; kingdom Metazoa; phylum Chordata; class Actinopteri; order Syngnathiformes; family Syngnathidae; genus Hippocampus; species Hippocampus guttulatus. The sequence continues at coordinate 17,546,082 of NC_141267.1, read as the reverse complement.
TTTGCTAGCTTCCTGATTGGCTATCTTTATATTTTACGTGACAATCACAGAGTAGAATAGTCCGGCCCTACTCCATCTTCGTCACCACACACCTAAAGATTTGCTATCGTAACTATTGAACTGGTTCAACATTTACGATTGTTGGCTCTGAGCGAATTGGGGGAAGATTTTTTTTTTCCCCACAAACATGCCCCCTTCCACAGAGGAATCGCCAATAAACAGGCTTTTGCTGACATTAAAAGATAATGCTCAAATTCCACCGAGGATATCAGGATTTTTGTACCCCACGTAAGTTGGTTTAGCATTATCCTGTTCACTGTTATTGTGTATGAAAACGATTTTCTGTTGTTACCGTGCAGAATTGGTGGAGAACTTTGACGAAGCCTCCAAGAATGAAGCCATTTGACGACTGAGCCAAAACCCATAAACACTCGGCAATGTTTTCACTTCTAATCATCCAGACATATCAGAATGGACGCGCACACACGCACACACACATTTATGCAACAGAGACGCTTTCTTTTATCACATGTCCAAGCCGGCTGAGTGGCTTTTAAAACAAAATATGAGCTTCTGTTTTTGCCATGTTGTTCTAAATGTCTTAACGTGTTGATTTGTTTGTTTATGAAATAAAATAAAAGAGGATTAACATTTTTAGAGCCTGCTGTCCTAATCATTGCGTCAACATTTTGAGAAGGGAAGTAAACAATCATATACGTACTGAAATAATGTTTGCAGAAGTGTGCACACCTGCTTCAGAATTAAACAAACACACACCAACTCATGTTAAATGAGTTAATTGGCAAACTTTACCTGCCACCATTTAAAGTGCCTGATTAAGCCCAAATAAAATTCTGGTGTTCCAGTAGGCTTTTCCTGACTTTTTTTTTTTATTGTATGTGATCTAGCAGAACGCGAAAGCAGTGACTCCTATTTGAACGGTTGCAAATTGCTTCTGCGTTGTCTAAACGCTGTTCTCGCAGGAAAAAAAGTAGCTCCTTTCCAAACATTTTAGTCCCCCTGGGGACCCCTTTTTGAGGACCCTACTTTAGTATTACGCAAACTCCAAGCAAGATCTGCATATCTGGTTGACGTTAGTGCGGAAGCGGTGACGTCACGCCAGCTTGACGCAATAATGGCCCATTCAGCTCGAGTTTCCTCCTTTTGATGAGCTGCGGAGAAACACAAGGGAGGAGGGGGGGGGGTCTCTTGAGTAGAGAGCCAATATCCCCCCCCCCCCCCCCCCCACTTCCTTCCCCAGCCCATCACCATCATTCCTGCTGCTGCTGCTGCGACTGTCTGTGATGTAAATGCAAGACCATGTTGAAGTTGTTCTCCGCGCGGGACGACGACAACGAAAGGCTCCTGGGGGGCATCGCAGAAGGTGAGAAGGAGACAATATATATTTTTTTTCTTCTTCTGGTTCCTTTCCATGCATGCTGGCTTTGAATGTGCGTCACGATGACGAGGACGGTGATGACGTTAGTGCGTGAAAAGCGCTGATGCAGCATTTAACTAAACGATCCGATCCCCCTCCCCGTTTCCATATTGTTGATCCAAACAAAAATCAACGAATACATAAAAATGAAAAATAGGAATAAATGAAGTGTCCCACCGGCTTTCGCTAACTCTGTTGGACGAGTGTCGCATTGGCGAGCTCGGCGCGTTTCTAGTCGGATTGAACTCAATGCGTCACACAACCTGCAGCAAGAGTGACACTTTCCGAATAGCCGAGCTGGGAACGCGGCGTTAATACATCTTTTTGGGATTTAATTAGTGCTGCAAAAAACACGTGCAATTGTCATATGGTCACAAGGAAGCATTTCCCCTCCCCTTTGCCATGTGCGTTAGTGGTGTGTAGTCTGTTATCCCGCATGCAATTTGACGTAATGATGAGTTAATAAAATAAGGAAAATGCCTCGGTTTACGACCGAGTGTGTGTGTGTAATTTTTTGACGATCTTTCAGACGGGAGAACTATTCCGAAAACGCATTTATAATCCCGTAGGAGCTCAAACTATTGCAATTACTCATAATACTTAATACCAATCTCAGGCGTACCAATTGTAATCAATTGTAATCGTAACCGTGCATCCGGCCAGCCGTTTTCTAACCAGGTTATCCTCACGAGGGTCGCGGGCTTGCTGGAGCCTATCCCAGCCGTCTTCTGGCAGTAGGCGGGGGACACCCTGAACTGGTTGTCAGCCAATCGCAGGGCACCACAGTTTCTTCATTTTAATCACAAGCTCAGTTCTTATCTCGTTGTAAATTCAATCTTCATGTGAACCGCTATTTATTCTTAATTTTGAGATTGACCTAATATCGGTGGGATTTAAAATTGAAAATGTGTTCATTGTAATCTTAACATAAATCTCATGCCTATGTATGGCATCAATTGAAATATTCATCATAATGTCTTATTAGTAAATTTTAGCCATAATTTTACATTTGGATGCTAAACTTCACCCTAATCTGTAATCTTAATCCTGAATCAAATTTGCACGTGTGCCTTGTCGTTCATTTTTGCTGCAGTCTTGCTTGCTAGGCTGACATCTTTCTACCCTTCGGAGGTGACTTTTGAGGTTGCTCGTGCATCATTTCTCAAACCTCCCAAGGACGACCTCCAGATGATTCAAGACATGTGCTTTAATGGCCACTTTGTGAGCGTGTACCCTTCGCCCCTTTATGAACAGTTATGCAACTGTTCTATGTGTGTGTGTGTGTGTTTAAGGCTTTAGCACAGATATTTGTGTAAAAAAAAAAATCCTAAATCAAGTACTTTAGTAAATGTAAAAATAAACTATAGACCCCAAGATGTACTTGAATACAAAAGTAAAAAAGATTTATTTTTTTTTACCCATCCATGATCCGAGCTGCTTATCCGCACGAGGGTCACGCATGGGCTGGAGCCCATCCCAGGCGTCTTTGGGCAGTAGGCAGGCTACACCATGAACTGGTTGCCTGCCAATCACAAGAGACACATAGACGATCAGACATCCACGCTCATAGTTCACCTGCCATGCGTGTTTTTGAAACGCGGGAGGAAACCGGAGTACCCGGAGAAAACCCGCACAGGCACAGAGAGAACATGTAAACTCCACACGGGAAGGCTGGAGACTGGACTCGAACCCCGGACCTCTGCACTATGAGGCAGGTGTGCTAGCAAGGCGGTGGTGCCACCCTACCCTAGATTACTGATGATTCATTCTGCTGATACCAGCCGGATACCAGCCATTGATACTTAAATATCGGACACTGAGTAAATCCACCTCGCCATTAGTTGCCACTACACTGCGCCAATTTGCGCCATCAGCGAATCATAATTTGCGTCAGGAAGAAAGGTCTGTTTCGATTTTTTTGTCGTCATGTGAAATAAAATGCGATATATCAAAAGTACTAGTGCTATCGCGATACTCTGCATTGAGGACTACTCTAGAGTGAATGCTCATCCTCAATCTTGTTTGCTGGAGGATGTAGCAGGAGATCGACAGGCGGATTGGCGCGGCATCTGCAGTGATGCATCTGCTGCATCACTCTGTAGCGGTGAAAAGAACTGAGCTGAAAGGCAAAGCTCTCCATTTAATGGTCAATCTGCATTCCTACCCTCACCAATAATCGTGACAGAAAGAACAAGCTCACGGATACAAGCCGTCGAACTGTATGTCTTCTGCGGCGCGGACCCTGCAAGAAAATGGATGGATGGATGGCATCTGTATAGATTTTCAGTCATCCGGGTTCTGGTAATCTGCAAATGTTGAATCGAGGCAGTTGGGCTCTTCTTGTTCACTGAAATTCCCTAGTTTTTTTTTTTTCAAACACACTAAAAAATGCGATTAGGCTAACGATAACGATTTCCTTAAAACAGATGAAGGAGACAACCCATCCCTCGGTGAAACTAAGCTGCCCTGGCTAGGCAGATCTTATCATCCCCTGGTGCTCAAAGATGCAGGAGACATGTCCAAATCGGGGCAAGTCAGATCAAAAGTCTCTTCTTCCAAGTCCTCCGCCGATGAAACGGTCACGCCGCCTCCTTCCAACATCCTCCACATGGAGGAAGGTGGCTGCATGGTGACTCCCTGGGTCGAAGGCCAGGGCAAGAAGCCTCCGGGCCCTCCGGTTCCGAGTCTGGCCCAGGAGGACAGGAAGCTCAAGACCTCCAAGGAGGACTTTGTAATCGAGGAGAAGGAAATGGAGGAATCCGAAGACCTCCAGAATCATCTTAAAGATGTTGTCTCCAATGGAGGAGAAGAAGAAAAAGCCTTCGCATCCTCTCCGGTCTATCCCGACAATGAGTCCGGACCGGTCGACATCCTGACCAAAGATCGAGCAAACGCCTTGGGGGAGGTCGCTCCGGTCTGGATCCCGGACGCCGAGGCTCTCCTGTGCATGAAGTGTGGCGTCAAGTTCACGTTTACCAAACGGAGGCACCACTGTCGCGCCTGTGGCAAGGTGAGGCTCACACCGCGCCCCGGCTGGCGTTTCGAACACTTTTGAAGTCATTCAATATATGTGAGCATGCGCATGTGTGTGTCGTCAGGTGTTTTGTGCACTTTGCTCCGGCCTGAAGTTCAGACTTACACATCTGGACGGCAAGGAGGGGCGAGTTTGTGTTTCCTGTCATGCAACCCTCATTAAAAGTGAGCCACTTATGTTTTTATTTTCTCAGCCGACTGTCTTTTTTTTTTTTGTTGTTGTTGTTGTTGGTCTTTTTAAAACGGCAACAACAACAACTGGCATCTTCCTCCCAGGCACGTCACCGAGAGGGAAAAGGAGGGTCTGGTTCGCAGACGAGCTCCACGTCGACAAGCAGTCCGAGTCCGCCCCCACAACGCCCGTCGGAGGACACGCGTTCTCACTATCTGTGAGCCGAGCGGCGCGAAACGGGATGGCCAAAGGGCCGGCGGGGTCGCCGCAGCTCAGGAGAGCCTCCAGGCCACAAGGGGGCGCTGATGTAGGATCAAACAAACCAAAATAGCACAGTTACTGCTCAATGTTTCAATCTATTGAAACGGCGCTCCTCTCCTTCTTTCAGGAGGCGTGTGCTCCTCGACGGTGGGGAATGTCCACACTTGTGAACACCTCGTCTAACCTGATCCCGCTGGAAGGCCTACCACCTATCCTCACCTCCACAGGAATCAAAGGGGGTACAGAGAACACCTGTATATTCTCGATTCGTATCTCACTTATTCACCTATTAACATTTTTTTTGGCTGTGGTACAGAGGCTCAGCCGGTCTTTGAAAAACTCACCCATGTTTGTGTTTTTGTGAAGAAAAACGCCAAAAGATGGCGCCAAAGGACTGGTTCAAAGAGAAGTACTGTAATGTCAAAGTGGTCCAACTCAAGTGAGATGCTAAGAGCTGCAAATGCTAGGGAGGAGCTAAATTTAGCCTGGGTCGTTAGCGGACTTATGGAGAGTTTTCACCGGCACGTTCCCGATGCGCCCTCCCCCCAAATCAAGTCATGTGTAAATTATGTCGAGATGATCTTAAAATATTAAACCGCTCTGGGACCACAGTTTGCGATATATTTACAGTTTCCGTCAGTGGTTCTCAAACTTGTTTTCCTCACAACCATGTGGTGTCGAAAAAAAAACATAAACATTAAGCCCCTATCCCACTGAGCAGCGAACTTTTGCGAGTGATGGCGAAAACATTCTTTGAATAGCTGAAACATTTTAGGAGAGGGTCATCAATTACTGGCGGTTTTTGATGATTCAACCTAGAGCTTGGTCGCTATCCTCCGCAAATAGAGGGGGGGGGGGGGGGTTTCTTTACAGCACAGGTGTCAAACTCAATGCCCGCGGGCCAGATCTGGTCCGTGACATCCTTTTATGCGCCCCGCAAAAGCAAATTAAGCTGGTCAACTCCCATGATACTTGCTAACTGTGCCCCAAAATTTCAAATTGACATCTGTAATAGATAATGTTGAGATATTACAAGCATTTTCTTCTGTTCTTATAGTTACAATCGTTGAACTATTATCCTTAACTTCTGATTTCAAAAGAATTTTCCCATCAATTTGATGTGTACTGCATAATGTATACATAATATGCGAAGATGATTAAGCATTTACATGGTTTCACCCTCCGAGAGAAACTGTAACCACACCGTAGCCCGCGGCAAAAATGAGTCAGACTCCCATTGGCTCTACAATTTTGTCTCAAAACTTGCCCGACCTTGTGGCTCAAGACAGTCCAATTTCACAGTGATTTATTCTCAAGCTGCGTGAATATTTTTTTGGAGGTCCTGCAGATAAGGCCAATGTCAGAATAATTACAGCTTTGGGTGCCCTTCGCTTGCTCAGATTACACCGTGGAGGAGCGTCCCTCTGAGATGCTGCTCATCCAAGAGCTGGAGAGCGGCCGCTCCAACCCTCTGGTGTTTGTCCTCAATGCCAACTTGCTCGCCATGGTATCGATGGTCAATTGTAAGTTGTTGTTTTGTTTTGGGGAGGGATTCTATTTATGATCCCTCGCTGCACCCGTTTGACACTTAATGATCATTCGACGTGATTTTGGGACAGACGTGAACAGAAAGTGTTGGTGCCTGACCACCAAGGGGATGCACGCCGTGGGCCAAATGGAGGTGGTGGTGCTCCTGCAGTGTCTGCCCGAGGAGAAGAGCTTGCCCAGAGACATCTTCAGTCATTTCGTTCAGCTGTACAGGGACAGCCTCACGGGTGAGGTCATTTCATTAGGTACCCCTCCTCTTTCTCATGACCGTAGCAATCCAGCTGTCTGTATAGGCCCATATGGCAAGTAAAGGAGGGCAATTGACAATTCCTCATCTGATATTTTCTATCCCGGACTAGTAAGTCCTTGAATACAGCATTCCACACAATTTCCCTGTGTCTAACAACTCTGAATCTTCTGTACTCTTGGACGCTGGCAGGGAAGGTGATCAAGGATCTGTCGCTGTCCCTGTTTAGCAGCCGTTTTCTGGGAAGCGATATGCACGCGGGCTTCTTGTTTGTCCGACCCACCCGTCAGTCCCTTCAAGGTCTGCCCCTGCCCAGCCAGCCGTACCTCTTCGGTCTGCTGCTCCACCGGGCCGAGGTGGTCTGGGCCAAGACGTTCCCTTTGCGTCTCATCCTGCGCTTGGGTGCAGAGTACCGATGTGAGTTCTTTGTCTCCAACTCTATGTCGGAGCTGGCCAGACCTCCATGGGGCAGGATGCAAAATTTTATTTTGGGGCCTTAATTACACTTGGGGTCCCCGTAGAGGTCGGCGATCCATATTCAGATGCTTAGGTGACTCTGTTGCTGTTTTCACCGAGCTTCACTTTCACACATTCTTCTGTTCTCTCTTTCTCTCTCTCTTTTATATTTTGCAGTTTACCCTTGCCCTTTATACAGCGTGCGCTTTAGGAAGCCTTTGTTTGGGGACATTGGCCATACAGTCATGAGGCTTTTAGTGGTAAGAAAGAGTTGTGTATTGTTGAGATTTGCCACATTTGGGGTATCAAATTCGAAAAAGTCTAATTGGTTTAGTGGGGTTTTTTGATACTTAATTTATCCAATACTATTTGACATTTTTATAGGTGCATCCCAGTAAACTGCAACACAGTGGTGCCTTGAATTTCGAGTACGGTAATCAAATCAACTTCCACTTGGAAGTACCTGTATACACAAATGCCATTAATCTGTCCCATCCAGCCCCCAAAACAGCAAAAAAAAAATTTTTTTTTAAATTGATAGCGTGTTCATAACGGGAAATAGCACTCTAAAATATTTTTATTAAAACATAAATAACATAATTAAATAGAATGTAAATAATTAAATAGTTTGTGAATCATAATTAATTGATTGCAGCTCCTTCTGGTGTCTGTCATGCAGACACAAATGAAGGCTTTCACAACCACAGTGAGTGAGTCATTAACTGCAGTAATGTTAATCATTTTCCGCAGAGGATAAATAATCGATGCCTGTGAGTGCCACATGTGTTGCTGCACAAGTTGTGGTGAATTATACATCGCTAAATTAAAGGGTTGAACACCACCACATCCATACTTTTCTGGACCATAATTAGCCCATCAATGAATTTTCAAATTATTTTTGAAATAACCCAATATAAAATTGGGTTTTCAAATTATATGTCAGCATTAAGCAAGTGAACCCGAAGACCAAGTTAAGTGTATTAATTTTGCATTTAAAACTCAAAACAAGAACAAACATCAAGCAAAGAAGTGTATCTATCAAAGATGTTAATCTGTGGAATAATTTCGAAACTGACCTGAAAATGAGTAAATCGCTTGCTGAGTTCAAAAACAAATTCAAAAAAATTGTACAAACAACCTACATCAATCAGAGTTAAAATGATAAATTCTAAACATTAAATATAATGATAAATCAGAACTAAGTTGATAAATAGAGAAAGGTATTGAAATACCCATTATGAATACAAGAGAAAATTGACACAAGAGTGCCAGGGTGTGGATTTATATAATCCCGATACAAACCAAAAGTTGTAAAAATATCACGGTTAAGGTAAAGTATGAGCCTTAATGGAGACTTCTTTCTTCTTACTTTTTTTCTTTTCTGATTGATATAAAAATGATTTATTAGATATAAACACATAACAGGGTAGGACTAGATAAGTTTTTTACTTCTTCCTACTCCCTTGAACATAATAATTGTGTTGAATGAAGACTGATTTCTTTCTTTTTACTATTTTATCTACCTTATTTTCTGTCAAATTATTACTGTATATGTTTTATGTTCAATAAACAACAACAACAACAACAATTTCCCCACTTTGCAACCATCCCTCCATCCTGTGCAGGACTTTAGGAATTTTCGTTATAGTCTCCCAATGGTGCCGGGGCTCACGGTGGATCTGGAGGCTCATAAGACCCGCATAAAGATACAAACTACCGCGTACAACGAGGTGAGCTGAACGATTTGCAATGTATTATTTCGAAAACCTTTTTATTCACGATGCACATTTCCTGTGACGTCAGCTGACGAAGGCCATGAACAAGTGCAACGAGCATGTCCTGGCCATGGGGGCTTGCTTCAACGAGGAGGCCGATTCTCACCTCATCTGCGTGCAAAGGGACGACGGCCAGTACCAGACGCAAGCCATCAGCATCCACAACCAGCCACGTAAAGGTAACCAAGCACACCTCCAATGTTGTTGGAATTTTTTGGGGTCGCCCACCGTGCCGCCCACTTCTGGTTCGATTCAATCTCAAAGGCAGATTTTCTCAAAATAATAATTATAGAAAAATTCTTGATGGATTGGAAGGAATCTGATTTTATCTAATGTATTATTATTTCTATTTTTATGTTTTTAACCCTTAGTTTATTAGGAGGTAACACCGAGCAAGAAGAGTGAGGTCACTGGAAAACGAAACACTTAAAACTCCTTTTATTAATGACACCTACCCACTTATAGTTTAATGTTGCAGCTCCTAGACAAAATGAGCTACATTGTTGTTGTTTTTTGTTGTTGTTTTTTTGCGTACACTTTATTATTTTCTTTAAACTCACAAACGATTACAAGCACATCTCGATTCGACGCCTTGCCTTCTTTTCCGAATTCGACTCGAGAGGCGTTCAAAGACCGCCACAGAAAAATGTAATTTAACGATAGATTCAATGGCACCAAGAAATATTTTTTAAAATGCACCAAAACTGGAAATAGAGCAAAGAAATCACAAAATAAATTCTACGGGGGTGTTTGTGAACACACAACAAAGGAATGATTCTTTTAACATCAACATAGACGATTCTGAACCAGTCCAGACTTACAATAACCCTATCGTCCCAACCATCGACATCGCTAGGTATAAAAGTTTCCCTCCCCTGGGCTACACATAACCGTGCTATTCGTTTATAAAAATGTTTAAAATCCTATGCTTGTTTGTCCCTTTTCTCAATTTCCCCAGTGACTGGCTCGTGTTTTTTCATATTCAGCAGTGCACTGAAAGCAACTGCGGGTTACTTGGCCAAATCCAGCATCGTCGAAGGTAACATCGTCCACGACAAAAGCGGAGCTGACTTTACCAATTTATTCTTTTCATTAACCCGCAGTCTTCATCTTTGTTAACATATTGTAAATGTGTGTGTGTTTACTCGAACAGCCTGTTTGGCACTGTCTGTCAATGTTGACAAAAGAGTATGTATACTGTACGTGTCTGTGTTTGTTGTGCGTGTGCGCGCGCACGTGTGCCCCCCACCCCCTCCCCAGATGGATTAATGGTGCATATTACCCCGGAGACGATGGCAGAGCTGCGCAGGTCGCTCCGGGAGATGAAGGACTACGCCGTCAACTGCGGCCGCGTGGATCGAGCCGACAGCCAGGAAGAGGTCGTTTGTGTGCAGTGGGTGGAGGCCAAGTGCGCCCTCAATAAAGGGTGGGGCGCCTCCAGCTGGTTGGAGTTGATCACTCTTTTATCCAAATCTGAATTCATGCACAGGCTAAAGGCCCTGTTAATTATTTTTAGGTTGACGGTTTTACAGTACATGCTAGAAATCATTAATGGGCTTGCAAATTAGCACTTCTGCCTCACAATTCTGAAGGCCGAATCTTGTCAGCACTTTGGCTGCATCTATCTTACGATATCACAGGCAACTGTGAACTACTGGATGTTGAACTTACTTGAAGAGTTAATTCAGACAAAAGTAACTTGATCTTGTGGCATCCCGGTGCCATTGAACTAAGTTGAAGTGAGTTGAGGAGCACTTGTTGAGGTCAACGTGGTGCTGCTTCAGCGTGTGGTGCCAAGGAAATGAAATGTTGAAGTGAGTTGAACGGCTTTCATTTGAAAAAAGTAGTGCTTTGGTGCCCGAGAAAACTGTGAAAATAAAAACATGCAGTTAGGGTCATTGAACACTTCTCCGTGTGCTGAAGTTTGAAGTCTCAGCAATTCCTTTGAAGCATTTTTTTTTGGAAAGATTCTCAAAGTATTTCAAAACAATGATGAACAGCAATAGTAAAGAGTTAATAGATTTTTTTTTTTATTGTTTTTGTTCACAGGGTTTTAAGCCCCATTGATGGTAAATCCATGGAGTCCATCAGCAGTACAAAGATGTTCCAGAAATCCGAATACAAAGAAAACGGGAAGATTATCCACTGGACAGAAGTATCTTTGACTTGCTGTGAAACCATTACAGTGGTACCTCTACTTATGAAATTAATTGGTTCTGGAAGAATTTTTTTAATGAGAAAATATTGTAAGTAGAGACGCGTTTTCCATGTAAAGCCCCTAATTCGTTCCAAGACCCCACAAAATTCAGACATAAATGTTTGCTAAAGCATAAAAATGGATCAAAATATGTAACAAATACATGTTACAATTAGGCTATTGCACAATAATTGAGAGTTGTGCAAAAAGAAAAAAAACAAAGAGTTTTTTACATTATCTTGCGGCGTTTCATAACTTTAAAATTTCGTCTGAAGAGACGTTCGTGAGTAGAGCTACCACTGTATGTAGATATTATTTTTACTCCTGGAAGGTTTTAAATGGATATTGTGTGCAGGTGTTCTACCTGCAGAGAGTCGAGCCCCCAAAAGGAATGGCAGCCAACATACCAGAACACAACCGGCTGACGGAGCGCATCGCCCGGGCCTTTTGCCTGGCGCTGTGTCCGTACCTCAAACTCCTCAAGGAGGACGGCATGGCCAAGTTGGGGCTGCGTGTTACCTTCGACCCCCAGCAGGTCGGTGTGACACTACATTAGGAACATGTCTGCATTCCAGTAAGAGTAACAAAACATTCCGACTTGACAAAAATAATATTAATGTTGACTTTTGATTGGCACTGTCAGAGAGGTATTTGTTGAACAATGTTTATTGTTGTTGCACTTCATTGTGTTATACTGACAACTGGTTTCCAATAGTTGTCTTAATCAATTCCACGAACAGGATAACATACCTTGAGAATGACATCTCAATATGGTGAAAAAGAATTAAAAGATGATTTTATTCAACGTTGGAGTCAATCAAATGTTCAATAAAGGGAGCGTATAAAATGAAGATTTGAAGTTAAGATAAGATATCCTTTATTTGTCCCACACTGGGGAAATTTACAGCAAGTTCACGTGTGTTTACAGTTTTGAATTATTGTTGTTATTATTTGCTGTTATATTTATTGTTCGTAATTTCAGGTGGGCTTCGTGGCAGGCAGCAATGGGCGCCCACTACCCCCTCAGTACTTGAACGCCCTGGACAGCACGCTCATTCCCGTCATCCACAGCAGGGGGCGCAAGAGAAGCGACGAGCCCATCGTGATGGAGCTCATCTTTTACATCCTGGAGTTCATCACATAGAAAAGTACCACAAACGCTGACAACTAAGCGCATCTTTGACCCTGAAAGTCATCAGGACAATCCACTCATGAGGTTTCACTCGTGGCGGTTTTCTGACCTTACACCGCAGCGACGTGGTGTGTCAAATCAAGAAAAAGATCAAACTTTAGTAACAACTCCACGCCTTGTGTGGAAAAAACCCCACAAAGTAACTTTAACATGAGGGCTAGATTCTTCCCCTGCTAGTTTAAATGAAATTGAATGGTTTAGTGAGTAGTGGATGCACATGGAATGAATGCCTGAATGATGTCTTGAAATGGAATGTTGCATTTAATTATTTCAGCCTGGAATTAAACTTTGCAATGAAAACGACTCGTCTCTCGATATGGGGAAAGATGGTTGCAGAACATGTATATGGATGTGTATGTATACACACTCCCATACATAGAAAAATCCCATCCCAGTACATATTAAAATAAAATGGGTGGGGGGGACACTTGTCCCATTATATCCCAGTGAAAACGACTCACACTCACACGCTTGTTCTGCCCCCATTCAGAAAGACTCCCACTCCCGTACTGCTCCCAATGTGGAAGTCTGTCACCCCCCCCCCCCCCCTGCACAGGTGTCAAACTCAGGGCCCGGGGACCAGATCTAGATGCATTTTATGTGGCCCCCTCCGAAAAGAAATCATGTGTCAACTTGCATGACCCTTGCTAAAAAAAAAAATGTACCAAAATGTCAAATTGTCATGTGTCATAAATGATATTTTGCAATAATTTTGTGACCCTTACAAGTAATAATGCGATTAAACATTTGTGTGGTTTCACCGTCATAACGACACTCTGGGAGAAGCCGTAACTCAAAAGTGGCTCGCGACAAAAATGAGGTTGACACCCGTGCCCTACTGGATAATCCCCCTCCAGTGACTTTTGTATACTGTGCTGTCTGTATGCATATTAAAAGGTAAAGTTGACTTCCATCCCATAAATGTATATATGCACGTGTATAAATATAGACGTACATACACACACTTGAAGACATTTAATTTTGCAGTAAATCAAATGACAAAATGTGTCAACTAGAATATCCATCCATCCACCCATTTACCGAACCGCTTGATCCTCACTAGGGTCTCAAAACGGGATCCTCACTACTGCCCGTCTTCGGGCAGTAGGCGGGGACACCCTGAATCAGTTGCCAGCCAATCGCAGGGCACACAGAGACGAACAACCATTCACGCCCACACTCACACCTAGGGACAATGTAGAGCGTCCAATCAGCCTGCCATGGATGTTTTTGGAATGTGGGAGGAGACCGGAGCACCCGGAGAAAACCCACGCAGGCCCGGGGAGAACATGCAAACTCCACACAGGGAGGCCGGAGCTGGAATTGAACCCGGTACCTCTGCACTGTGAAGCCGACGTGCTAACCACTGGACTACCGGGCCGCCCGTCAACTAGAATATCAATACGGTAATTCATACTGATGCATCGCATCCATTTCTCATTAAATGGCAAACTACACAAGCGTCCCTTTCTTCCAGTCAAGGAACCAGCTGAACCGAGGGGGCGTTGTCTTTCTCTGCTGCTTCAAAGCAGAATGCGTCGCTTGTGTAACTCCTACGAGCGAGTGTCACATTCCTTGCATAGCCCCGGCGAAAGGCACAAGACAAGCACATGCTTTTCTTCTTTGTTGCAACGCAGCACAATGACACACTCGGCTGCGATGATGACATGATGGCTACACGACAAACTCGTCACCGGCAAAAAAAAAGAAAAAGACACACAAGATAATTATAGCATGGTTTATTGGCATTTTATTTTTAAATTACACAATTTAGAAAGTAGAAAGCCTTACCAATACAGTTATTTTGTTGTAAAACTATTTACAGATAAAAGTATTTTCAAGTCTTGTGTACAGTCATCTGTCCACAAAGGGGTGATACGAGGACACGTCTTCTAAAGTGAAAGGCAACCAGTGTGATATTAAATTTGCATGTCGGTGAATATCTTCTCTTCATACATTGTGCTTTTCCCCCCAAAACTCAGAGAGACAACCAAACCAACCAAATGTGGAATCCCCCTTTGTGGAAATCATGGACTGCGCTACTTCGCTCCCTCCCACGTTTCACAGGGAAAACTAAAAATAGGACAAGAAACGCAGCCAAAATCATCTTTGGAATCCGTGATCGGTGTGACGGCTTCGCGAGGTCATATTTTTTGGGACTTTCTTTGCCCCCCCGGCACCCCCCTTAGGCCTTCTTCATTTTGCCCATGGGAGCGCTGCCATTTTCGTGGTGGGCCGAGCCGTTGCTGGTGCCGTTGGACGTGCCGTGTTTGAGGCCGTTCTCGTGGTGCTTGCCGTTGGCGTACACGGTTGGGGCGGAGGAGGAGGCGGCGCCGTTTTGAGACGTCTTGATGCCCTGCTTGGGCAGCCGCTTGCCCTTGACGTAGGCTTGCACCCAGAAGTTGGAGAAGAGTACGAAGAAGAAGGTGCCGTATACCCACACCATGTGGATGATCATGGGGAACTGGTAGTCGCAGCTGTCCATGAAGTAATACTGAGTCACATGGAGGGATACCAGGACGAACTGGATCTGTCGGGGGACCAAAGGAAGACGAATAAATGAAGGAGCTAAAGAGATGACGGTGAAAAAGGACGGACGCAAAAAAGCCAAAGGAGATGGAAAAGAAAACGATCGGCAAAGAGCAAAAACAAAAAAAGACAATTAAAAAAAAAGAAAAAATACAAAAAAGAATATAGAAAGAAAAAAATTAAAACAAAACGAAGAAAAAAAAACAAGATGAAGACAGAAGATGGAAAAGAATATGATGAAAAAAGCAAGACAAAAAGAAAAGAGTAAATGGGAAAAATAAGGACAATGATAATGAATAAGATAAATGACAAAAAATAAAAGGAAAAAAGATGAACACGAGGACAGTTTGAGCTAAAGATATTATACCCCAAAAAAACAGGAAAAAAGTAAAGACAGAAGAAAAAGAAATAGCAAAAATGAAAGAACAAGGCAAAGCAAATGGAAAAACAAGACAAAGAAAAAGGCAGACAAAGTAAAAAGAAAATCAGAATAGGGAAACTAAAAAATGTTTTTAAAAAAAACAAGAAGGTAAAAAAAATTTAAATTGAAAAATGGGCAGAATTTTTTTTTTAAAAAAAAGGTTACAAGAAAAAGAGAAAGAGAAGAGTAGTACGCAGTACGTACGAGCTGAATGGCTGTCATGTACTTCTTCCACCAAAGGAACTTCTGGAAGCGAGGTCCGGCCGCAGCGAGGAAGTAGTAGAAGTACATGATCACGTGGACGGAAGAATTCACCATCGCGTGGAAGGATCCCATTCCACCTGAGGTTGCGACCGCACAAAAAATAAGCCTGTGTTTCCCCAAACGTGATGCGGCCAAAAAAAACCCCCCATCCATCTTCAAATAAACATGTCCACCTCTGGATGCACTTTGTAAGAACATACAAAAGACAGATTTGTGTTTCGGCTATTAGCAACAGTCGCCTGCGGTGTATTTTTATGGACTAAGTCACAGTAAAAGTGCCCCCCCCCTCCCCCTCCGTGCAAAACGGTGAAGAGACATACCAGGTTTGCATCAGACTATAAAACGGTTATCAGTGGGGCCAGAGCGCCTTGAGACAAAGGCTCTTTGACAAGATCGCAGCAGATCGGTATGCGGGCAGCGCGGGGTCACGTCCACGATCGAAGCCAGGTTGAGTTCATCGTGTACTCACCGGGAGCGTAGCCAACTCCCCACCACCAGGTCCAGGGCATGAAGGAGTGGTGGAAGATGTGGAGGAAGGTGATCTGCCCGCTCTTTTTTCTCAGTACGAAGAACATCTATCATTGGAGAGTGGAAAAAAAATACAATAAAATTATACATACAATTTTTTTTGCTCCCTTTTCTTTTTAAAAGAGTTTCTACACATAACTTGACTATGGCCCCCCACGTATCTGCCGGTGAGAAATAAAATCAAATGTGTGACTTACGGTGTCCATGAGCTCAATGATTTTGGAGAACCAAAACAGCCAGGCCACTTCAACCATCTTGAAGGGGAAACCCAAAAAAAGACAAAATCATGTCCGAGATCCATCTAAATCATCGCTCACAAATGATTGACCGTAAGGCACAGGTGTCAAAGTCAAGGCCCGGGGGCCAGATCTGGCCCGCCACATCATTTGATGTGGCCCGTGAAAGCAAAACATGCATGTCAAGTTCCATGATGCTTGCTAAAGTCTGAACCAAAATTTCAAATTGTCATATGTAATCCACAATAACAGTCAATATTCTTGACTTCTGATTTTAAAACGAGTTATTCGTCAATTTGTTGTGCGCTGTGTATGTAAGATGTGGAGGGGATGAAACATTTGTATGGTTTCCCAAAATTCATAACGGCCCTCCAAGGGAACCCGTTACTACCATGTGGCCCGCGACAAAAAGGAGTTTGACACCCCTGCCGTAAGGGATGGCACCGAATATCGATATTGTGATACAGCGTTCGCGGTATCGATACCAACGTGTCAAATATCGCAATTATGGCGGGCGTCTCCGTGTCATGTCATGACCACATAGCCGAACAACCAATGAGAAGAGGTTTTATTACATACTACAGCACATTAAGACGTCAACATTTTTATTTACCTGCCTTCTTGAACATAAAATAAAGAATCCGTTTCTAGTCATGTGATGTGATACGGCGAACTGTTTATTTGAAATTAAGTCACCGGGAAGCCATTAATTTTTTTTCAGGGTATTGTTAGCTTGAAATTAAACTCTCGGGATCACAGTTCATGGCATATTTAGAGTTGAAACCAGAAATATCGGCACATTTCAAGGACTGTGACCCTCGTGCACTTCGTTTCATGAATGTATAACTTCTTAAACACTGAGCAAGCTTGTTCGTCCGGGTTGTTCAGCTGTGCTTTGTATTATTGTGAGAGGAGAGGGGGGCTTTGCCTTTTCGGCACCTTTCACGCCGTGTCAACGGCAAGAGTGACTTTAGCGCAAATCCTTGATACGATCTATATTGCTGTTGTGGCAACATCTTCTTCATGACCAAAAACAAACACCAAAGAATTGTCCTTCTCAGCGGGAGACTGCAGAGCAGACAAGATCGGAGTCACACGGCAATTTGCGAAAAGACACATTCAAGTTGATTGGCAAAAACAAAATGAATAAATAATGCTGTGCTAGCATAACGCGGGCAAAATGAGAGGCAGTGGTGAGACCTTTCCACACTCATTTTTGAAATCTGGAACCCCCCGATTCCTGTGCCATATTATCTGTTCGGCAAGGCAACGTCAGACGTTTTGAATGATCCACTCCCAAACTTTACGTAATGAAAACCATTGGATATGTAAGTTCGACAGTCTCCGCCCCCTTTTACAACTGCTAAGAGTGAGTATGCGAGCACCCAATTTAACGCACGCTATTTGCGATCTTCGTAAATCAGGCTCATCATTTGTGATTCCAGCTATGGTTACTTGAATAGGTTGGGAATAAAAAAAGCTGAACTTACTCTAAGTGCTTGAGGGCTGTTGGAAACATCGATTGCATCACATCGCCAAGTATATGTTGTGGCCCAGCCGGACATCAAGAACTAAAAACAAAAAAACACACAAAAAAAAAAAAAGGCAAGTTGAAATCATTGACAAAAAAAAAAAAAAAAAAAGTGCGGCTTGAACGGAGAGGAGGATGAAAAGCAAGACTCACCTCGTAAACGATATAAATCGACAGCGCTACCAATGCAAAGTTATAGACTATCATGGCCTCCTTGAGCTGGAAGGGCTTTCGATTGGCCATGATGCGAGGGCCCAGGTAGAGGACAAAGAACAGGTAGCACAGCAAAATGACAGTCATGGGAATAGGACTCTGCATCAGGAAATGATTCTTCACTCGAGGATCTGGTTGGGGGAATAAAATGCCACTGAATGCCACCAGAATTTGCTGTGCTGTCGGATGGTTGATTAGGATTTAATTATTCTGCCGATTCCTCAGATTTAAAGAAACATTTTGACATAAAAATCAACAACAAGACGTTTCAAATTGACAGTGCAGAAAATTCACTTTTTTTTTTTAATGATTCAGTTACTGGTTTGGTCAGTGCCATCAGGGAATAGGCAAAAAAGTCAAATTCAAGCAGTTTTATTTTGATTCGGTATAATGGTAATCTGCTTTCATCGAGGGCTATCTGAGAATATCGACTGTCAAAAGGTTGTTTCAAAGGATATGGACAATTTTATGTCTCTAAACGATTAACCAGTTACTAAAAATAATTTGCGATTAATTTGATCATCAATTAGTTGTCCAGTAATTGATTAGTTGAAACTTTATGTGAAAGGTGAATTAAAAAGGTACCAAAAAAAAAAAAGACTGACCAATTCCTGCGACGAGGTAGTCATATATATCCATGGCATGTGAGCCAAACTCCTTCATCTCCTGCAGCATGCTTGCCGGTTTGTCGCCAGTTATCTGAAATTTAAAAAAAATTAAAAGGGGGGAGAAAATAAAAGACATGAACTCAAAAGTCAAATTCACCGAATCCCACCACAAACACAAAATACAACCACGTCGACTTATTTTCCGGTTTCCTTATTACACTCATTTGTTACTTCTGCTTCTTTTGCAGAACCATGTGACATGCTTGGCATTAGTGTCAAGTTCACGCCTCATAAAAAAAAAAAAAAAGGGTTAATCATTCCTCAACACTGCAATTTCCACAGACATTAGGAAATTAAACAGTAACCTCACTGAGGTGACGAGAATTTCCCAACATCTCAAATGTTGCTGCTATGAAGGGACATCACCAGAAAAATAATTTTAAAAAAGCCTTTCGGACATTTTGGCACACAAAAATAAAGAATTTAATGCAACTTTACCCAAGCCAAGTACTTCCTCAAACCAAACAACCCCAATGAAAATCCCAGGATGCCTGGCTGCGCTCATGCGACATGGCCTGACATCAGACGAGGAGGGGCCACGAGGGAAATGGGACGGCTTGCCTCGCCCCGAGGCAAGCGGCGGCCATGCCGGCTGCTTCCTTACCTCTCAATCCCGACAGGCAAATTATTGAGGGCAAAACAGTAGTAAAGTTCCTCGGCGAGCTTAAAGTCACCGCGGCCTTACTCGCGCGGAATGAGTGCCGCCTACAAATACGGGGAAGCACGGGAATGTTGCTAGTACTGTAAACCTCGACGGTTAAGGGGACAGAACGGGGTGGTGTGTTCTCCTTTGAAAAGTGGAGCCAGAGAGCGCCATTGTTTGATGTACAATCAACAATGACCGACCGCACAAGCGCGGCCCTCCTTGAGCCAATATCATTACAAGCCGATTCCTTGTTGCGAGGCAGGCAAACAAAGGCGGGTTCAGTATTGACAATAGATAAGCGTTAAGATTTCGATTTAAAAACCCACAGCAACGCAGCCAGCACAAATGATTTCTTTGGAGCGTTAGGCATCGATGAGTGAGGAAACCAAAAATATTTTCACCCCCCTCATGTACAGTAGTGCCTCGAGATACGAGTGACCTGATGGCTGTGAAATAAATTCAACTTACTTCAACAACAAACACTGTTTGGCAGATAGTGAACACTTCAACAAACAAAAAACCCCAAGAGGTTTAATGCTGTCTATTACTGTCAAACTACACATAAAACAAAGACTTACATCCTGTGAAACGCAAACAACCATATAGTTTAACCTTTCAGTCCGCTACCTTAACGCTAAGGCTAATTAGCATATAGGTTGCGGCGTTATTATTTCCTTAAGTTAAAAAAAGTGAGCGTTAAAGTTGACTAACAAACTAAACATAAAACAAAAAGAATTACGCTATGTATTTAAAAACAACCGCACAGCCCTAATCAAGTCCTTTTAGCGTAACGCTAATGATGCAAAACAGGCTAGCGATTAGCTATACATATTGGAACAAACGGAGATTTAACAAACCTCAAAGGCATGTATTCATTATCCTTTGCAAAAAAAAAAAAAAACGACTCTTACTACAGCTTAATGACTTTTTTTGGAAAGAAAACTTTTTCCTCTATGTCCATCTGTACTGTACTTCCCCTCAACTGGCCATAACACATCACACAACAGAAGGAACCATGCAATGTCCATTGCATTGAGGCAAAAACTAATGAACATTCCAATTTAATTACGTCAACAATTGGTTATAAAATACAATAATATAGAGTGCTATTTTTCATATATCCAAGATACATAACAAAACATACGCCGGCCGGAATGGAGTACAGTGATCCCTCGCTATTTCATGGTTCGTTTATCGCGGATTCAGTGCATCGCTCTATGTGACTCGCTGTTGTTTTGCAGCTTCTCGTCGACTGTTTGCGGACTTAAAAAAAACGTTTATATGTTAATTGGTCGCTACTTCGCAGATTTTCGTTTATCGCAGGTGGTTTGGTCCCCACTAACGGTGATAAACGAGGGATTACTGTAATAACATTTCCTTTTCTGCGGGGGGGGGGGGGGGCCCAAATAAACTCATCACAAGGCACCAATGTATGATTTCTTTTTTTTTTTTTAACCTTACAACAAAAAGCAAAAATTGAAAACAGGATATAGCTAGCAATTTCAAAAACTCGCCAGATGGTGTGCTCAAAAGCCAAGATGCTACACCATACTTGACGCAGGAGTTGCCAACTTTTCGCCCATCTTGAACTTTGTACCACCTCCTTCAAATATCCAATAACATACAGAGTCGACCCACACACTTCAGAAACACTTATGTCCGTCAGTTCTCTCGCCGACTCGTCAAAACTTACGCGGACGGCAGTTTCGCCCGAGCGTTATCGCAAGTGGCGGTGTGTAGCATGACAACATCAGATAAATGACATTTCACAAAAACTCTTACACAAAACGCTGTGGCTGTTTTTGAGCAACGGCGAGGTATTTGGGGCGGGCGCCTCGCATTTCAGCAAGCGCACCCTCATGTCTGCGACGAGTGCAAACTTCAAGGTCTTGTTCTGAGGAAAAACGCTGCACAGTTAAGTCCACCAGATGATCAATCGTCATCTGGCCGAGGGGAAACACACCTTGGCTTTGAATGGTGGAGAAAACACACATACTGTCGAGGGTCGACTGAAAGGAAGGTAGAGCTCCTCCCTTAACTGGGACTTGTGATAATTTTTTTTTTTAGCAGCAATATGAGATTTGCTCTGCTGACTTATCTGAGCTTCGTTGAGTGGCCTAAAAAAATCCCCCAAACATGACAACCGTAACCAGGAAAGGGAGAAACAACAAGAGTGTCACCCTGAAACCCAGATAAAGATCAAAGTTGAAGGAAATTGAAATTAAACCTCCCGCCTCTGCACCTTGATGAAAACCATCAAACTTGCCATTGAGAACCAATTCAAGTGCTCTTTTTTTCCACTTCAAGTCAACGCAAACGACACAGCACCACCAACTGTCCTCGCCTCCTTGACAAATAGCCTTACACACACACACACACACACACACTGAATTGTAAATGGAGTGACTTCAACCAAAAAAAAAAAAAAAAATGGAAATAATATTCCTACCAAGGACTCAAACTGACAAATAGGCTTTACGCGATCAGGATTTTAAAGCTGATCAATGAAATAAAAGCAAACTCAAAAAATATTGGAGAATGTGTTATTTTGCGGATCCGATCACTGACGTCATTGATCGAGCCACAAATTATGACATGACAACCCACCACCCGATTTTGCATGAAAAATTCAAAATCTCTTCCGATTTCTGATCAATGTAAAGCTGATTTACATTCCCCTACAAAACGAAAAAATAAACCACAATACCAAGAATTGTGTCCTGTTTGTTGATGGAAAAAAAATTGATGCCTTTTATTGACTACCAATAAAATGCGATATTTTCTTCATTATAATCTCCTCTGAATGTTCTGAACTCGTGTTTCCATGCCAATGTTGTACAGAGCGGATTAAGGCTGCTTGGAGGAGGTGTGGCGCGGCACGGATGGAACTCAATTTGCCGTTCTTGACGTCATGTTGTTCTTCGAAAGCACGTTGAGAGTAAATCTGCTGGATTAAGCCAAGTAGCGCATCAAGAGATGCGACTGATCAGCAAATCAAAGTGCACACAATCGAGCCAATTCTCAACGATTAAACGAATTGATCAGAATCCTACTGAAAATTGCAACCCCCCCAAAAAAGGAACCCATTTTGGGCAACAATTCCAACTTTAAGAAACGCTGCACCAGAAGACAGAAATTTCTAATTGGGCAGGTTGTGTTCAGGTCTGTTGTCCCCCGCCCCCCAACCCACAATACTATCACAAAGTATCTCTGTAGCATTTCCAGTCAGTGCCTCAACCAGAAAGAAACATTATAGTTGCGTTACAAATCTTTGCGTGGTTTGTTTGAGCGCAGCCTCCACAACCAAGCGGCGGTTTTACATCGAGTGAAGGAGACAAAGTGGAGCGTTTTCCTGTTCGGAGTCAATGAATCACAGGATGGAAAAAAAAAAGGTGGGAAGTGTTAATGATGAACAAACAGTGAGAAGGGATGAGAGTTGGGGAGGAGTGTCAAAAAAAAAAAAAAGGAACACCCAAAGTACAAAGTATCCATTTGCATGGGATAAAGGCCAAAAATCGGAACATCAAGCACCAGACTGAGAAGCAACTTCATGAAAATAAAATGGAAAAAAAAAACAGCAGCGCTCAAGCAAGACGCCGTACACACAAAGTGAGTTCTACTTCCAAGCGAATGACTTACCCAGCTGAAAAAAAGTGGACTTTCCAGCTTCGGGATGCACCTAAAGCCAGCGTTGAGAGAATCCTCTTCGGGAGCCCCTCTCTTGGAGTGCGGCGCGAGTAGAAACTGCAGTGCGGTGAGGGAGAGATCGAGAGCATGTGTGTGGAAAAGAGGAGAGGGAAGGAGGCAATGAAGGAGGAGGAAAAAAAAAAACTATTTCAACCGACAGACGCGACTGGTACAGCCGTCTTCAGACTCTCCGCCCTCCCTGACTCACCCCGGTGGATGAATAACCCAGCACAGAAAACGGAAGAGGGAGTGAGAGCAACAGTCAAGGGAGGCAAGGTGTGTGTGGTTACACCGGCGTCCGACCCTATTTAAACACACGCCATGCCAAATGAAACTGCCCGGTCTGAGACCACGGCCTCACTTTCAGCGCCTCCCCTCCCCGCATCTCTCCTCCCACCACACAACGACTCTCCTGGCCACACCCTACACACACAGACACGGAAACCTGGCTCTCAAGTTGCCCTGTTTGTCCTCAACAGGGTGGGAGGTTAATATTATTCAGATAAAGCGAATCAATGGCGCCCGCTATCATGAAGGCCAACCATTGTTCTATTTCGTTGCGGCCTTTGCCCTACGTACTGCGGCTGAACAATTAATCAAAAAAATAAAATCTACCTCGCAGTGTAGCAGAATGCAGTTTGGGAATTTTTTTTTTTAAAAAGGGGGGGTGGGGGGAGATTTTAAACATACGCATTGTAATTTTAAAACAATCACGTTAGCTCAATGCTAACAAAATATGCAAATTGTCATAAATTGGCTAAAATATAACAGAGGTTACGCGAACGGTGAAGCAACACACACGGATGGACAGTATAGATTCTTTATCCTGTGCCATGTTATCGCAACCGATTGAGTGGCTTCAAGTCGTTTTGACTTTACTGTTACGACTTGGTCTCCCCTCCAGTGGCCAAGACGGGGGCACCAGAAGGAGCAGCACAATGAAATGAATTGAAGCATTAAAACCTTTTATTTATTTTTTTTCCATTTTATTTAACTGTTATTACTGTGTTTTTCTCGAGAACAGGGGTGCTATTTTCAGACCTAACTAATGATCTGTATTCCACAAAATGTATTCTCAGAAAATATAATCGAGCATGTGACGAATATAGGTGGCGTGCAACAGGTTACAAGGAATTACATAAACACTACCATTATCGTTTATTTTATTTTTTTTTGGGTGTGCATGTTTTCTGATTGTGCTGATGGACTCCGCAAAATTGCCAACACAAACAGAACAAATATTGGCTTTGTCAGAACGATCAACACCATAGCTGGACGCCATCGCCAACCAACCATGATGTTTACTCGAGGGCTGGCGAGCATAGCCAATGATGACTCTCGATGACAACAGATGCCCAGCTACATGACTGGATAGCGCAATAATGCCTTAAAAGTCTTTTTCTTTTGGGGGTAGGGGGGGGGGGCACCTCACTACTCCTCGTCAGGAGAGTAACGTCTTAAATCTGACTTCAAAGCCACGCCCTTGTGTTGTCAAAAGCCAAAATATGAAATAGTAGTAGTCATGTCGTAGACTAGCAATAGTGGCATTTTCTATTTGTGACTCCTCTTTAGAAGAGCTTTAATAGCCACCGTGGGGAACAATGCATGCAGAGGCATAGGAATTTCATTCTTAAGATCGCCTTGTGTCACTTTGGCGGCTCAGTTGTCGGTGCAGGGGGAAAAAAAAAAGACGATTCAGAAAATGCTTGATACAGTAGAACGGCGCTTACAGGTAAATACAGCTGGACTTGACAAAAAAAAAAAAAAAACACAAACGTGCAGAGGTGCATTTGAGCATAGACCGACTGGGCTGGTTTGACTTGTCACTCAAGCCCCGTTGGGGTGCGGGTTTGCGGGTGGGTAGGTTGGCGGTGGTGGTGGTTGAGTGGCAGCGGTCCAGTGCCCCTCCTCCAAATACCACAACGCACCTGACAGCAGAATACATCATCGTGCTGTGCTGCAGTCGCTGACAGCACCGTTTCAGAAATGATTGTCATCTCGCCCCGTGAGGCCAACGCCTCTTTAAATGGGCGACCTTATAAGTGAAGGCCTGAAAGAGGAAGTAGAAATGCCATAGCGGTTTGCTTTCAAAGGTAGTTATGAAAGAGCAGGACTCCAAAATATTCACTGTTGATTAACATTCCAAGTGTCATTATATTACTTTTGCAAAGGCTGAATTTCCACTTTCCCCATTCCTTGATTTTTAAGCGACTGCTTATGGAATTGTAAGTTTTCACGAACAGCTCGACGTTAGGTTAAAAAAAAAAACTTAGACAAATCAGAATTCAGCGCGAGAGCAATAAAGCTGCCTTCCCTGTGTAAACATAATTTCGGTAACATCTGCGCTACTTTTCATGATCCTGTCAATGGTGTTTCACATATCTTTCGCATGAAGCTAGCAGACTTGACGAAATTAAATTGGAACATTTTGCTGTTTATTAAATATACAATGGATAATTCTGTTTTATTTGATGCGTCAGTAGCTGCAATGGTTGCCAGACTTCTTGTGAAAAGTGGACAGTACAGCTGAGCCCCCAAAAAAATAACATTAGCTTAGCGGCTAGCATTAGCTTCTTGTGCTCGCAAGTAGCATGTCCCTTCTGATTGGTCAGTTTGGCGGGAGAGGAGTGAGACGGTGTTTGTGTCGGAGACATGTGATACAACAAGTTCAGGGTCAGTCAGGAGTGCTGCTTTAAAAAAAAAAAAAAGACGATCATGTGATTGTGTTTAAAAAAAAAAAAGAAAAAAACTAAACAAATCATTCAGCCCAACCCTCAAGGCCACGACGACCATATTTTGTCCGTTGCCACCTCCGCCGCAACCCAGATAAGCCAAAAGATGCGGAACCCAGTAAAATTCCAGTAACAAGATGTATTGCAGATACACGTTTGCGTGCAACAATGCATCTCCATCTCCGGCGATAGTAACCCATCTATGACCTAATGTACAAATCACAGCAGTGGGTGTGGAGTTAAAAGACTTTTGAGTTCCTGCCATACTAATAACTATTGTCATAATTGCTTTACACTTAAAGCGAAACAACTCCATGATATTCAAAACATCACGGCGTGTGCTGCTGAAGCGTCGAGGCAGCGAGCGCAAACATTCATCGCCATTTTCCATGCCCGTGCGAGGAGTCTGACCTTGATGTGGATGCATGATGTGAAATACTTGTGCTGAAGATGGAATACACCCAGGTCCATTTTGACCGACAATGTCAGTGAGGTATTCATTTAACAACGTATTCATCAATGCATGTTGCGTAGAATTGGGGCAAACCCAAATACGAGAAAACGCTAACCATAGCGCGGCACTGCGCTACATCAATGCCGAGCTACAACCACAATGACGAACAAGTTGTTCAATTAATACCTCAGTGTAAATCCAAATTTTAAAATGACCTTTGAACCTTATAGTTGTAAAAATCAGAACCCACAGAGGTGATTAGAGAGCTGGATCTCATCGAATGATGCAGTGAACATAAAGTTATAATGGGTTGGTGGATGAGACTTGACAGGAATCATTGCAGTACAAGTTTGGTGTATTCATCTCATGCATATTATCAGTTAAACATGCATGGGGAAAATATTTTAGAAAGAAATACTAAACTGTTTTATTTAAAAATGTGTATACTTTATGAGTAGTACGACATGTCATCTTCGACAACCTGTGTCAAACTCAAGGGCCGGGGGCCAGATCTGGCCCGCCACATCATTCTAAATGGCCCGCGAAAGCAAATCAAAGATGACAACTTCCATGATACTTGCTAAAATGTGTACCAAAATTTCAAATTTTCATATTTAATAAATCAGTGACATATCGTAAGCGTTTTCTTGTTACCAAACCCCTTATAACAGTTACTCAAACAGTAGTTGAATAAAACGTTATTTTTGACTTCTTTATATCATTTCAGTCATCACAGCCCACCAAGGGAAACGGTAATTATAAGATGGCCCGCGACAAAAAATGAGTTTGACACCCCCTGGCCAAGACAAAGAAGATTCAATATGTACCATAGGCCAAACTACATAAATAACAAATGTTTACGTGCGTGCATATTTTTGCAGAATATATGATGACATGACACCATCATTTGCACGTTTGTCAAAATTTCAGAAAACATTAGCAATGTCAGGGATGTACAAAAAAAACCCAAAAAACATTTAATGTGGTGAACGCACACTGAAAAGTAATTAGCGACCTGAAAACTCAATAAATCAAACCGGTGAGAGGACAAAACGCATTAAGGTGCCACCTGAGGCTAGCGGGGATGGAACCAAAGTCAAAATGAGCAGTAACAAGCTGGTGTCACTCGACGCTGCTCGCGAGTCAATGTCAACAAAACTTGCTCTCCCGCTTTTGTCGCTACGAGAAAAGAAATAAAGAAATACTACCTGCTCTCCCCTACCGGCTCCTACCGCAGCTGTGTAATAAAACACAACATCACAAACGCTCTCTAATGTTTACAAAGAAGAGTTTGAAGATAATCCCTTTGCAAATTAGGGATGCTTTCGCGCACCAAGGTCAATACCAATCGATGTGTCATTTAGAACAACTTATTAAAAGTGACGCCTGTTGAATTTACAATAACTTCTTAAATGTGATGACAAAGTTCACAGTGAGTTCGATTTACTGCCACGGTTGGTTGCACAATTACCAGAGAGACGGAATAAACAAATTTAAAAATGTATTTAAAATAAATGGGGTTTTTTTCCAATCACGCCACCCCATAATAAACACATTATTCAACGCGGCCTCAAATGCAAACCATCCAGGGCGAGCCAAAGTTAAAAACTGAATAAAATTAAGTTTGGAGTATGCAAATGAGGTGCATTAACAGGACAGTGACTACTCTGTACTCAAGTAGTTTACTATTACAGCCCCCCCCCCACCCATCTTACTGGAATGTCGCACATGTTCGCCCTCCTTTGTTTCATGTTTTGGGTGAGGGTGGGTGCAAGGTGCCGCTGCCGCTGCGGGTGGGCGGTTGAGAGACAACCTCACCCCATCCCCCAACCTTTTTCAGAAAGGGGGTGACCCTTCACCTTTTACCGGTCTCATTCTCCCAATTCCATACCTTCCCTCCCCTCCTCCACAGGTTTCTCCCTCTCTCCCTCTCTCCCTCTCTCTCCTATGATTCACATGACTGGAACTTTCCATAGACAACAAAGGTGCACTGCTGCATCCTTGTGAATGAGCTCATGCCCGATGGCGGAGAAACTGCCTTTCAGCAGGTGTGAGTCAATTTGCATGACACCGATATCCAGATGTTTGGCACCAAGCCAAAAGCCGGAAATGTGTGGGCGTGGCTACCCTGTACAAAAAAACATTTGGATGATCTCTCATCATGTCTCTTTCAAGGATATTTGGGATGGCGGCGGCGGCTCGGGGGGGGGGGGGGGGGGGGGGGGGGACTGCGCCTTTTATTCGCGCGACCCTAGTGAGGATTAAGCGGTTCGGAAAATGGATGGATGGATGTTTGGTAACTGTCTTGTCATAACATAAAACCCAAGAGAATATTTTTGCACATTCACCGATTCTAAATTGTCAAAAAGTTTCATTCAAATATTTTAAAGTTTATCTTTAAGGTCTCGTCGTTTGGACTTATGTCATTTGCTTTGTACGTGGAGTGTGGGGATAAATTCTCGCAAAACGGACTAGATTTTGGCAATCAAGCGTGGCGTAAACATCCATCAGTACATCACAAATCTGAGTACAACAAAAATGCAAACAAATCCGTGGCTTTATCACTTCAACTGTCCAAGTTTCATGCAACGATGATCTGTAAACATGTGGGAGTGCCCTTCTTTAACGGCAAGTCACCTCAAAAATGTTCTTTCCAATATGTTGTAATCAGAGCTTTTTTTTTTAACCTCTTTTAAATAAAACGAGATACCTAAATTAATCAAGGACTTTATCACCCCTCATTTATTTTCAAACAATGTTCTTATGTCCATTCTATGCCAGCGACGTGCAGTGACAGGCAGAACAATTCAAAGCCCTTCCATTAGTAGAAAGCAGAAGGTACATAATTGACCTGTGTATCCACTTTTTGTGATGTTTTTGTTTGGTGGTGTCCCTTGAGATTTTTTTTTTCCATGTGCCTTGGCTCAACAAAATTTGACTGCACAATTAGAACAACATATGACGTTTAGTTTTAAAAAGTCCACGTTTCAATAAGTAAGAATATTGGCTGTGACTGGTGATGAGCTGCTCTTTTCTTTTCTGAGGGGACTTCTGAGCAGGGTGCAATATGATTGGCTGCTTGGGGTGGGGGGGAATTAAAGGGCGCCTCTTTGGCATTAATTAACTCCAATTAACTATTTTTTTCTCCTCCTCTGCACTGAGAGGAGAGAGGGAGGGAGCAAGGCCAAACACTGCAAAACACAGATGCCTTTTTGCTCCGGGAGGAGGAGAAAAAAAGTGGGTACCAGCAGGTACTAGTGAGCCCCAAGGGCAACATGAGTAGCCCATGGGTCTGTGCTAAAGCTAGCTCATCAGGGGCCACTGTTAAAACACAAGCATGTTGAATTGCATTTAATCATTTATCTATTTAAACTTACCATGCCGCACATTTGTGTACTAAATTTTGTTTAAAAATAGAGTTCAGTCAAGGGGGAAAATGCCGTTTATTTATTCAAACTATTTAAAAAACAAGTTAATTTTAGAATTGTAATTTTAGTACAGTGATACCGCAAAATTTCTGCTTGCGGTTATCATACTGTCGGAATCTAATATTGCATCATGCCTACTTGACATATTCTGAAAATGAGACGTTTTAGTACCTGGAAAGACAAGAGCCTTGTTAAATTTGTATAAATGTGACCGTACCTTTTCCCCAACCAAAAAGGTGGAGGTATGTTCTCAAACTTTGAAAGTATGTGTCAAGGGTACACACATGACAACTGTAACCCCAAAGCTAAAACAATACAGTACTTTTTCCATGAACATCCAACTCATTAGACAACAAACGGGGGGAAAGTGCAAACCTAACCTGGTTGACTCGTCGGATTACGCAAGGCTCTTGGTATGACTCGAACAACATTCGTCATGTCTTCGCTTTGTGTACACTGCGCTTTAAGCAAGGTGAACTTTGATCTAATTTCCATGTAAAAATTGCTTTAAAAAAAAAAAACTCATGATTTTATCACATGACAATTTTGCACCGCAAAGTTGTTGAGACTTTCTGCGGTATTTCTTTGTGAAATACCTTTTGGGTTCAGTGGCCCCAAAACGAGAAGTAGTAAACACGCAAAGCCATTTTGTGGGTCATGTTTGCCAAGATGAAAAAAACATTAGGTTATGTACGGCTATTGTGAGTTCCAAGCCGGAAGTACTTAATACCCCCCCCCCCACCCCCCCGCACTGTGTTTACACAACAACAGGTTTAACAACATACGAGTAGGCACGGGCATAGACCGAAATACAATGGCAGTAACAGAGTTGGTATTGAGCTTAGTGTAGCGAAGCCTAAAGCCTCGTCTCTCTCATTTGTAAATGACTATTTGTTATGTACTCTGCGTAATACAGGACACATGTTACAAACTCAAGGGGGACAGGCCAGATCCGGCCTGCCACATCTTTTTTTATTTTTTGTGTGACTCACTAAGGAAAATAGAGTCAAGTCTCCTGCCACTCAAAATGTATTTGTGTCTTGATACTTGGAATTACTGGAGTCCCACAAGGAGCTGTTCTAAGGTTACCCCAATCCGAATGGAATCACGGCTGCACCAGACTGTAACCACATCAAGGTATTATATTGGGATGCCTTTATTCCAAAAATAAAAACATTAAAATTGCTGAGACGAGAGGGTTGTGCTCTCTTTTTTTGTTCTGAATGCATTGCCGAGGTATTGTGGGTTAGGGACACGGTTTTAACAGATGCTTCAAATTAAGTAACTGATTCTGAGCTGGTTGCAAAATAAATAAAAATAAAATTATGTGATCGGGACATCCCACATTCGTTCTCTGCCACCTACTGTTTAATCATGAAATAGTTGAAAGGCTTAAAAAAAAACAAAATATAAAGTCTCAAATTGGCTCCAGTTGACTGCAGACTTTTTTCCCTTGTCAACAATTTGCAACGGACTCAACAGGCCTGAGTCAACACACGCCTCCACTGGTCTGACTTCCTGTCACAGGAAATTAAATCAAAGGTGTATTGACAGGGTCCTAAAAAGTCTCAAAGTTTAGCGGCAAAAAAACAATGTAGAATGGCTCGGTTATTTTCCAGCCATTTGTCCAATATGGCGTGCTCACCGGTTTATGAGCTTGTGTAATTGCTGACAGTCCAGACTTAATTCAAAAGGTGTGCTGCATAGATTTGTTTACACTGCTGCTTAATTCTCTAAAGAGGATCAGGAGGACTCACTCACTCACTCTTTCACTCTCTTTTTTTAATTAACTGGCTTTTTCAGTGCATCTTTGCTGATGTGCACTACTTGCACTCACAACATGACTGTGATCAGAGAGGAGCTAGTCTACAAAAGTACAGTCAGGCCTGCCAACTTAATGACTTTCTATCTGTCTATGCCTATTAAAACTCAATGTAAAAATAAATCAATAAATAAACCAAATCGAGTTTAAACCTTAACTCACCATACAGTCCTTTGTTGGATATTTGGGCCTGCTACTTATTTATTTCTGGCAAAAACTGAAACCAACATCAACTTCCAACAGTTGCGATAGTTTGCTATGTAAACGACATGCTTTACATCATCAAACACCACAGGCAATACACGATGCAAAACTTGAAAATAGGCCCATTTTTAAACAAAAAAAATTGCAGGGTTTGAACTACTTCCAAATGACGTGAGAAAAGAGGGTTTTAAGGACATGAGGTAAGAGGGGTGGAAAAAGTAGTTACGACAACAACTTTCCGAAATCGAAATCAAAAATCCGTTTTCTCAAAAATATATACTCACGTTGACAATCAACAAAATACCATACAATAAGTTATCAGTACTGTAAATGTGCCATTTCTTATATCTCATATCCTTCTAAAATATATTGAGATACCTTAGAAGGATAGTCAAGTCAAAAATAATTGTTACAATATGTTCTGTGCGGCATTCTGTTTAATACTCCGTTTGTGGAATACGAATTAAGGCGGAAAATCCACCAATTATTATGTATTCAATTTGCCATTTGCTGTCAATTGAAAATTACATCACAGTTGCTCAAGGCTCAGGTATCAACCAGTCACGGCTCAGCATGCGAATGTAACATGACCAAACTCCAAACAGGTTAAAATGGAACTATTCAAATCACTTCGATATGATGTACTAGCATCTTTTTAAAAAAAAATCTGATTCAGACCCGTTTTTGTTACCCCTTAATAATTACGAATTACCTTTGATATCAGAACCCAGTAAAAAAAAAAAAAAAGTTTTTGTTCTTTTCAATTTATTTTGAAAGGAGGGTTGGTGATCCCCCACCCCACCCAAAAATGCTTGCAATATCTTAACGTCATTAAAAGTCAAAAATCCAATTTGCAATTTGGGGTATTTTAACGAGGAACATGAAGTCAATGTACATCATTTGCCTCGGTGGACCGAATCTGCCTGGGGGCCTTGAGTTTGACACCTGTACACTCGTGGCATGTTACAAACCCACTGCTTGACTACAGTTCAATTGAATTTAACTTTAAAAGTTCGATATATTTGCTTTAATCATTTAATAGCAATATGTACTCCATAGCACCAAGTTTTTCTTAAAATAGCTTCTTTTAGATGGTTTCACTAGATACTACAATTAACTACACCTTACTATTAACCAAACCTATACACACAGTTGAGATGGACGCAACTTCTTTCAACCGACTAGTGACAATAAAGAGGGCGTCAATAAACTGGTTGTGAGGGGCTACAGGTACAAACCGATGACGACGGGCGATGGTACAAAGCACAATCGATGTCACACATAACAGCCACAAAATCTCACAATACTTTACATTCACATCAAGCAAAATACACAAAACACATTTACAGCGAGTTTAAGCAAGTGAGTGCGGCGCTGCTTACAATTGGTCGGGCGGAGATGTAATTGCACTTAACTCGGAACGTGGACATTTAGGAAGTCTTTTCATGACTTGTTAAGAACTCACTCACTTTTTGGGGGGTGGGCACAGGGTCAGATAAAGCCAGCGGAGACTGTCGAAACTAATGTGGGCCGACGCGTGTGTCAAGTAGTCTCAACCTGTTCATTTCCGCATCAATCTTTGCAGCCGGGGAAGAAGCAGAATGCATTTGAAGGCACTCAGAAAAAGGTGGAGTCAAACTCACTGACGCTCATTTTTTTGAGTCGCCCTTTTTCTACGTCATCAACTGACAACTTTACTGCCAAACGAATATGTCACAAAAAGTAGCGACGCTCAATAATGGTTCAGCCTGAACCATAAATTGTCACCTGAACCGTTCAGGTGGCATTGGGAATTATGACATATGATCTAATTCTAGTACATTCTTTGTCCGCATTAGTAATACAGGTTTGCACTAGTAGGGCTGTGCACTTCTGGTGCCCCACACAAGAACAAGAAAAAAACCAAACAGGATGATAGATTAGCAAAGAGATCTTTTTATTCGATAATTGACATCAAAAGTCTGCTAGCAATGGAGGTGGGGGCAGTATTAGGGAGATTCCCAAATCCTAAAGAGTCTCCAGTTGTGTAACTGCTATGGATCAATATCAGCTGACTGTCAAGGCCCCCAACAAGCCACCACCAGCAAAATGCAGCAAGGGGCCGAATCGAAAGTCTGCCTCACAGCTCTGAATTTATTTGCCCTAGAATTGTCTGATGACCAATACAAGATGTAACCTGATTCTCATCAAGTCAGCTAGGACAGGCTAACAATTTACCCTGACATTTTCAATTCACTGTTGTCATTTAAGAGGGAGGAAATTTCATCTGTGCTGTATACATTTGACAATAAAGTTGTACTTGATACACATGCCCGTAAAATGAAGCAAGTACCCTAAGTGTCAAAGTCATTTGAATGAAGTCATAATTAAAATCAACACATAATTGGAGGAAGCCCTCCAATTGGTTAATGTTACTAAATGCATTGCATCATTGCCTGTGCGTGTACAACAACACCCACAGTCTCAAAGCAATACGAGCAAGATTTTGTTATTGTTGATGGCGCAATTTCCTTATAAATTTTTTCTCTTTCAAATCATTGGCGCTAAAGCGATGACAAGTGCACGAGAATATGACTGGTTGGTAAGTGCAACGTTTTTTTTAAAAATAATGCCTTCATTTTGTGTCTCATATATGAACCGGCATCCCATGTATTGAGATATTTATTGAATCCACTTTTGTGCGAGATGCACACCAGGTATAAATTGGTATAAATAAGCTTCAAGTTGCTTCTGAGTTTTATGTTTCTTTAAATTTAATTTGAAGAATTTGGGCTTTGGAGAACCTTTATACACACATGCATCCACACGCAAATATATAGATAACTATATAAAGACAGGAATCAGAAAATAAAGTTTTGTATATATCGTTTCCCAAAACATGTATTTTAACATTGGACAATATAGCATTCTAACATGTGGTCAGGCAAGGCGATTTCAGCAAAAAAAGGAAATATCTTGGGGGGTCAAAAGTTTAGCTAAATAAATTGATATAAAATAAAGGATCGTCATGACAAATGCACTCCAAGTAATCACCCAACCCTATGTTTGAACACAATGTCATGCTCTGCCTGTTGCCATAGAAGCCTAGAAAAGTGGGACAATCAACTCAACAGGATGATCACCTAGCAGCCCGTTCTGGTTTCATTAAAAATCCCAGAACCTGGTCTGAAACGAGGATAAAAGCCTGCTTGTACTTGTCTGTCAAACAACATCCCAACCGGATGTCTAACAGAGATGCACTGTTTAAACGAAGCTTTCGCACCACATGCTTGACATATTTAAGACAGTTTAGTTGAAAGCAGCTGCTGCTCAAGATTGTTTTCACGACACCCCTTGCCTGCAAGGGACAAGTAAATTAAAGGTGAAGTTTAAGTTCAACTGCAGCATGACTTGAATGGGAGATTGGATGCTGACCTCCATGTGCTCTGCGACTGACTTGCGACCAGTTTGGGGTGTAACCGACTCGCCCGATGTGAGCTGGAATGGGCTCCAGCTCACCCTCAGCCTGTATGTAAACAAGCGAAAAAGAAAAGTGAATTCATGAATTTATCGTCATGAATAGATATTTTCTTTAATGCCTTAAAGTCAAAACATGCGTTTGATTCCGAGCAAAGGATTGAGCTGTCCTTAATTAACATGTCAGGCCGTGTGTTTTTTACCACGCTTACCTTTGTAGTGCTTTCCCTGTCAACCTGACAGCTGAGGCCCGACCTGTTCGACTTCCGCATGTGTCACATTTTTATCTTGCAATGAAGCAAACGACTACGGCAGGCCTATGTCATGCATCCGCATTGCCTTGACAGTTCTTCGAATGAGATCATATAATTTTTCAATTGGCCTTTTGGAAGTGGAGTCATTACTGAAGTAAACAAGGTGAAGGTGATGCAATGGCCACATTCCTAGAGTGAAATGCATTGCTTTAGAGGAGGCTGTGTAAGGATATGCATAACATTAACTCATTCAGTACCAGCCAATTCTGGACCAAGTCTGAAAAGATGTTTAAAAACGTCTTTGGGAGTGAATAAGTTGTTAATTATACAACGACTGTATCTCAATAACTTATACCTTAATAGCTTTTCTCATTTGGCAATCAGATGGTATCTTTATTTTAAAGGAGAAGTCAACTCCAAAATTTTCTTTATGCTAATATGTTCTATGCACCTCCACTATTCTAAACACGCCGTTCTGATTAATATTGCATTTATGGAATATGAATTAAGCGGCAAAATCCACCCGTTTTTAGCCATCTCAGAAGGCGGCCATTTTGCCACATGCTGTTAATTGTTACTCAGGGCTCAGGTAACAACCATTCACGGATCAGCTTCCAGGTGAACCGACTTCCCCTTTAAGTTTATTCTCTGGCCGAGTGAATTGATTAGTTATTTCTTGGCATTTGTCATTTATGAATATCATCAATGGTGTGTGGGTTCATTGCATGTACAGTACTTTATTTTTGACAGCACCCCAAAAGAAGAAATTCGTTGAGGTGAAGTATAACTCTTGTGATAGAAAACTACTTTCCATCCCGCTGTATATTTAATCTGTTTTGTAATTATGAACAACTTAATTTTATATATATATATATATATATATATATATATATATATATATATATATATATATATATATATATATATATATATATATATATATATATATATATATATACTGTATATATATATTATTTTTTTGCCACAACCACAAGCGTAACATTTTGGTGGCCGAGCAGCATAAAGTTGTTCCATATACAAATGCTTTACCAAAGCAAACTTTGCAAGAGGTAGCACAAACAAAACATTGAGGAGGAGTTGCCTGACATTTTGGTGAAGCATTACTCTTATTATACTGTAAATGATTTTCACAAGAGTCAGGACGCCCCCAAGTGGGCATTTTGAGATATTACCAATTGTATTGGTTTCTGTGTTGGAAAAAAAAGCTGCCAACACAAGTATCAGCAATATCTCTATTCACATTCTGTTATCTGTACCTAAGTAGAGGTACAGACACTTTAATAAAAATATACGTACTGATTAACTCTTGGGCGGCCCGGTAGCCCAGTGGTTAGCACGTCGGCTTCACAGTGCAGAGGTACCGGGTTCGATTCCAGCTCCGGCCTCCCTGTGTGGAGTTTGCATGTTCTCCCCGGGCCTGCGTGGGTTTTCTCCGGGTGCTCCGGTTTCCTCCCACATTCCAAAAACATGCGTGGCAGGCTGATTGGACGCTCTAAATTGTCCCTAGGTGTGAGTGTGGGCGTGGATGGTTGTTCGTCTCTGTGTGCCCTGCGATTGGCTGGCAACTGATTCAGGGTGTCCCCCGCCTACTGCCCGGAGATGGCTGGGATAGGCTCCAGCACCCCCCGCGACCCTAGTGAGGATCAAGCGGTTCGGAAAATGGATGGATGGATGGATGATTAACTCTTGAATGTAAAGCACCAATCCTGTCCTGTAATTTAATACAAGAGGAAAAAGTAAATTTTTGATAATCTGGAAAAAAAAAGACAAGAATCGTGGCATTTCCATTCATTACCATTGGGGAAGATAATTTGACAGCAGAGTTTTATGGATTACAAGAATGACTTAAATTCCTATCTCGGGATCACCACTGTATTTTTGCTTCCTTACCACTCTCTGTAAATCGTCCAAAACATTTACTAAACTTGAAATTGAACCTCAGAAAATACAAACGTGATATTTCAGCCGATATTTCGGAGAGGACGATACGCTTGACCAGACAACCCTGTTCCCACGATGAACTTTTGACTAAAACCCCATTTATGCTGGCTTCCATGACAGCATTTTAAAGAGGCAAAAGCATTTAAATGATACGTTGCCATGAAAGAGCAGCCCGCTCTGCCAAAATATTCTGAAATATTTGTGGGATTTGCTGCGCTCTCTGCTCTGTACTTTTGTGGCGCATAGATGTGGGCCCAGTTTCACCAGAGAAGGGGGGTCGGGCGGTCTTCCATGGGCCGGTAGTATGAGGAAAAACTCAAAGGAAAAAGAAAGAGGAAGGAATGAGAGAAGTCCTTTTCCCGGCCCTCCTCCGTTCGCATATGTAGCAAGAGCAGACCCAGAAGACAAAGTCAGGATGTGACATCATGTGCAGGAAGAGAAACCACACGACTAGTTCAACTTTTTCTTGAGTTGTGCTAGGCTGCGGAGTGAAGTTGGACGTCTGTTTGAGGCAGGGAGAGAGCAGGAGGGGGGAGATAAGGGGGAGGAGAAGGGGGTAAAGCAGCTGGGGAGCTGCCCTCCGAAATTCACTCCGGCCTCTCCCAAAGCTTTTGCCAACATTGTGGAGCCTCCGCTGTAGGACAGCAACCAGGTACAGTAGAAACAGCCTTTTTCCCTATTCTGTCCTTTTTGTCCTGGTCTTGCTTTAAACCGCCAAGCCCGTGTTTTGGTTTCCGCCACGCAAGCCTTCAATGGGTTTGTTTTTAGCGTGTGGCGTCAATAAACACCCGGGAAGTATGCGTTAGATGAGTGCATGATCAGACATGCTTCAGCTTGAGGCTACGGCAGGGGGGCAAAAGTTTTTGAGCCCACTTGTGGTTTTTCTTTTTTTAGCTATTGTACTCGTGCACTAGTAAAAGGGAGTTCATGTTTGTTGGGTTGATGTTTAAAGTCTTCTCCGGAGCTCTTTTGTTGTGGAGCTGTCTCATGACCGCATAGTCACACTGACACTCCCCCCGCCCCCCCCCCCCCACACACACACACACACACTCAACTGGTCGCGAGAGAAAGAAAAATGATCTCTTTTGCAGATCACACACACTCTCAGATCATTACGATGACATCATCTTTTTCCTGTAGAATTGGTTTCAGGGACGGGGGGGGGGGGTCTGAAATGTTTTATCAGTGACGTATGGACAACTTGTCACATTTGCACACTGACTTATTTGTGAACTCAAAAAGAAACTGAAACGTTTGCTAGTAATGGTCCCGAGAAGAACAACAGCTAGGAATTGTATTGAGTGACTTTACACTCAAATGTTGATGATTGCACCCAAGGTCACTTGACTACAGAGTCCAGTCAGTGGAGGTCATCCTCTAATCCAAATGGAAAGTTCACCATAGACAGGATAAACCCAAGACAGTTCACACACACAAAAAAAGTGGCGTATTCCAAATGCCAAATCAAAATAATCAAATGTAATATGCTGTTTATTGAGGTTGTGTCTGCTTGATTAAAGTTTGACATTTATCAGAAGTCTTCAGCTTGATTGAACGCCAAATGGTACACATGCTTGCTGCTCTGGTGGGTTAAATGACTGTGGCATATTGTTTTGGGGTTTTTTTTCGAAGCGTTTTGACTCATCTTTCAAAACCCGCACAATTTTGTGTTCTGTCACGATACAAGCATAGAATCTACCAAAACAAAATATGAACAGTCTTGTTTTTTTCCCCACCGCAAAAAAAGTTTGTTTCAAGCTTTTTTTTTCTTTAGTCTAATTGGCAGTAGTACATGGTTGGTTTAACCACAAACACCAGTTTCTGACCAAACGCTTTAACACTAAAAAATGTTGATGCCTCAAATGCTTTCAAACTAGAATACGTCACAAAAGACTAATTGCGAAAAAAACAAACAAAAACATGCTGTGAGTTCTATATGGTTGGCAGTTGACATCAGTGGCTTTATTACATGTTTATTACATTCCTCATTCACTCCACAAACTGTGTCATGTAACTTGAAATGTTTTTGTGCTTTACAGTAAACATCCAAGCATCTGCCGCCGGACTTGACTGGGCATTTCTCCTCTTGAGACCTCATCCAGGCCAGAAACTGTCGCCTCCAAGATTATAAAACACTAATTCTGGAGAGTACAAACAGCTGAGGACATGGCCTTGTGTCTGGGTCAAGTGTTTAGCAAAGACAAAACGTTCCGACCTAGGAAACGCTTTGAACCCGGCACCCAGCGTTTCGAACTGTACAAGAAGGCCCAAGCCTCGCTCAAGTCCGGCCTTGACCTGAGGAAGGTGGTGCAGCTGCCCGAGGGCGAGAGCCTGAACGACTGGGTCGCCATGCACGTGGTGGATTTCTTTAACAGAATCAACCTGATCTACGGCACGGTCAGCGAGTACTGCACCGAACGCACCTGTCCCATTATGTCCGGGGGCCTCCGGTACGAGTACAGGTGGCAGGACGGCGACGACTACAGGAAACCCACCAAGCTGCCAGCTCTCAAGTACATGAACCTGATGATGGACTGGATAGAGTCGCTTATCAACGATGAGGAAATCTTCCCCACCAGAATAGGTGCGTGAGAACTGCCTTACAGGATGTGTGTATTCTAACTGTTTCATGAAGCTTCATTAATGTGCTGCAGATTCGAATGAGGTTCATTGAACCATGAGCCTGACGTTTATACGCAATCAAATTTGTCGCATGAACAGACGTGACAAATAGCTCAACTGCATTCAATATCGGGCTTGATGATATATTGTCACGACGAAATAGCCCCGCATTTAATCCGTCCGTTTTTCTTTAGAGCTACAGCCTAGCTCAGATGACTTTGTTCAAGAGGCAGCTTACACCTTGGACTGGTGTCCAGTCAACCACGGGGTACATATAGACAAGCAACAAGTCACGCTTACAGCTCTGCACATTTGAGTCCTCAGTTTATCTAAAATGACTGTTTTGGGAATGCGGAAGCCATGGAACTCAGAGAAGACCCACGCAAAACACCAGTACAACATGCAAGCTCCATACAGGAATCTGTAACCAAGATTTAAACCCACAACCTCTCAAATGTGGTCGGCGTGCTGACCACTTGACTATCCTGCTGCCCGATTGAGTCCTATTAAGAAAATTATCCCTTTTTCAGAGAGGTCATAGTTCCCCGAAATCCCTGAATGAACTTTTTTTTTTTCATCCCCACTGCAGGTGTTCCTTTTCCGAAGAATTTCCAGCAGGTGTGCAAAAAGATCTTGAGCCGGCTCTTCAGGGTGTTTGTGCACGTTTACATCCATCACTTTGACAGCATCTGCAGCATGGGCGCCGAGGCCCACATCAATACCTGCTACAAGCACTACTACTTCTTCATTTCGGAGTTCAACCTCATCGACCACTCTGAACTTGAGCCCCTGGTGAGACATGAGCGTGACCTTGACCTTGTGTTATGTGATCAATCAAAATGTCATTGTCAAATGTCTGGAATCGTGAAGCATGAAATGAGACTGATATAAAATCCATCACATTGGGCTTTCATTATTGACAATCTTAGGCTGTGTAATAATTAGGGATATGAAATAAAATCAGGAACCACTTATATGTACTGTATATGTATATATATATATATATATATATATATATATATATATGTATGTGATCCTGTGTTTTGTTGTCCTACAGAAAGAGATGACTGAGAAGATTTGCAATTAAACTAGAGATGAAGAAGACAAAATGCTCACCTTCAATGGACTCTCAACTAAGAACTTTTCACATTAATGTGTAACATGTTACAATGTGAGCGGTGTGAGTGAATGTCACTGTGAATTTTTTTTTTTTTTTTTTTTTTTTTTTTTTTACGATCCAACCCCACTTTTTCAGGTGGTGTCAAGATGTGTGTTACTCAAGGTAACAATGGTGCTGTTTTTATTTGAATCTGAGGTGGTTAATGATTTCCTCTGTCTTTCCTCCCGTCTTTCATCCTGTGCATGTATTTATGGTTGGCCTTTTATAGGCTATTTTTAGCTTTTTGGACTTTTATTGAGTAAAATATTGTATTTTAAAAGTTTTTTGAAACTCTGAGTTATGGTCCAGCTGAAAGGGAAAGAATAAATATGAATAAAGGGAAGTTTGGTTCGCTTCAGGTATTCTGGCTTCGTCCATCCATCCATCCATCCATCCATTTTCCACCGCTTATCCGGGACTTCTTCCATCCATCCATCCACCCATTTTCTAATCCGTTTATCCACACAAGGTCACAGGCATGCTGGAGCCAATCCGAGCTGTCCTGCTCATTCAACAAAATGAGTTTAAAATGATTATTTAGTGTAAATGACTGGCAATGAAAGGTATAAAGAGGTGGATAATACTCTCTGAAGTTCACCACACAGATCAAAACATGCCTAATACTGTATAAAGATGTAGAAAGACTTTACACAATTATAAACTAATCATTTTTATTTATTCTCATTCAACGTTTGTTTGGTGTGTGATTCACCACTGACAGTAAAATGCCAAGCTATGAAAGGCATAAAGAAGTAAAGAGAAACTTTAAAAAAAATTACAACCACCTGGATAAAAACATTCCCGACAGCGTAGAGGCGTGCTGAATTACGTCACGTGACGTAGTCGTATACAACCAATAGGAGAAGAGAATACGAGAACGTAGGCGTGGTGATATATTTTCGTGTGGTTGCCCGCTGGGCGCGTCAGTGGCGAACTGGTTTGATGGCTTTCGACTAGCGATGAGATCTTACATCATCTCTCGAAGACTCTGACCGGCGGGGATTTGGCCAGTTCGGAGAATGTTCAGGTTACCGGACCGCTTCATGTCTAATATTTGGCTTGTACGGCACCCGGATGATCTTTAAAATATGTAGGGACGGCATGAATAGCAGTCGGACGGGGCTTTACAGTTCTGTGCTAGGCTAACCAGCAAGCTTTGGCTAACGCTGACAACACAACGTCGTTTGTGTGTGTGTGGTTTTTTTTTTAATGTTAATAAATAGCCACTTTCTTTTACCAAGCCAGTGTTGAGAAGAACATTTACTGCAACAAAAGTCAAATATCAGTGTTGACGTTCGTACCTGTTGACGATGCCGTGACTGTCAATGACGTCAGGACCTGGTTTGGATTTGCTAACGATGGCTCGCAATTGGATTTCGGACTGATGTATCCTGCTAAGGCCATTTATTTATATAAGGTTTCTCTCAGAGGTCTGACGAAGAGATTTAGATGGTTAAAATGCAAAATGAAATAGATACAACATATAGTTTGGTAACACATGAATCATTATTAGTTTACAGCATAACGCCATTTTTAGCGCTTAGTTTAATGACTTGAAGTGACACGACACTATCAGTAATAAAATGACTTAGTTACGACTGAAGAATTATTTACGTGCAACCAAAGAACCAATTCCTCTGTGAGGCACTGGTTTGACACGTGAACTGAAATTCTTGACTGTCATCTTATCTTGTTCTGGCGTCTGAGTAAGTTTCAGCAGATGCGGGCCATTCCAGGTCAACTAAATATTTGTAATGTTTTCTCAGTTAGCAGCTATGGTGAGGCACAGCGTGATGACGGAGTTGCATGTCTTCCAGCATTCGCTCCAGGTATGATCTGTCACCTCGTTGATGTGAAACATCCGCTTATCACTGCCCTGACTTGTCAGCCTTATCTACCTTTACATACAGACGTTCTATCGCTCTCAGTGAGTCATGTACTCTGGCTGGATTTGTAGGTACTTGTGATAATCGCCGATAAGGTTAGCATATTGAAGACTAACCGCAAGCTACTGCTTTGGCAGGTTGCCTGAGAGGAACTGTGCAATAAATAGTTTTATTACAGTCTACTGTCTAAGCTTGAACGCAGTTTGATTTGGGAGGTTTTTCATTAAATCAAGTTGTGACGTTTTCCAATTGGAAATAAGTCAACCAAGACTGTGAAATAAAAGTGGAAGCTCATGCATTTCCTCTTCTACTTTCTCAGCAGAGTCAGCACTTGATTTTACACCACTCTTGCACATTTCCTGTCTGTTCCAGGGCAACTCCCTGGCTCTGGGCCAAGTAGGGCAGTGTTATGGGGAACAGCAGCAGCAGAATGGGATTGTTGCAGATGACAGGCAGCACATCGCTCAAGTCCCTGCAGGTACGACAGCCCTATTGCGCAGTGCGGCAGACATTGTTTCAAATGTCTTCATTTGTTGTTGTCCTCATGTGCTGCATCAGAAGTTGAGAAAAGCCAGCCTGTGAACATCCCAGATGCTGCCAAGCGAAAAAAGAAGAAAAGATCAAGA
This sequence comes from Hippocampus guttulatus, assembly GCF_054856545.1. Taxonomy (NCBI): domain Eukaryota; kingdom Metazoa; phylum Chordata; class Actinopteri; order Syngnathiformes; family Syngnathidae; genus Hippocampus; species Hippocampus guttulatus. Next base: position 17,502,435 of record NC_141267.1, on the reverse strand, counting down.
GCGACCAACAGCTCCACTGGCACTTTTGATGGTAATTACGGCAGGATTTGAATATGACTCATTTCCATATGCATTTATTTTATTCATTCATATATTCGTGTATATATATATATATATCCATTTTAGAGCTCTATAAGCTGACGGATGAGGTGCTGGGCCAGGGGGCTTGTGCCAAAGTCCAAGGATGCGTCAGCTTGCAGAACGGGCAGGAGTATGCAGTAAAGGTGACATTCAAAATTAGTTTGTATAAAAAGGGCAATGTGAGACATTTTGAGATGGGCTGAAATCTTTCAAGGCTGATATTGCCTCGAAGCAAACCAGGCCGATAGTTGCATAACATTGCAGTGAAATGTATTTTTTTTTGGGTCTGTCATACAGATCATCGAAAAGAGTGCGGGTCACAGCCGCCGCCGAGTCTTCCGAGAAGTGGAGACGCTTTACCAGTGTCAAGGAAACAGGTGAGGGAATTAATGTCGTGTCTGAAAGACATTCCATGAAATGACTGCAAATGATGTGAACCCAAACTAAATTGGTGATCTTTTGACTCAGGAACATTCTGGAACTGATCGAGTTCTTTGAAGACGACACCTGCTTTTATTTGGTGTTTGAGAAGTTGCGAGGAGGTGAGCCAAAAGAACAGTGCCCATTGTGTCTGCACGCGTTGCGACATACACCCACGCAATGTGATTGTTTTATGTCCCAAGGGTCCATCCTTACGCACATCCAGAACCGGAAGCACTTTGATGAGCTGGAGGCTAGCAAGGTGGTCCGTGACATCGCCCAAGCGCTTGACTTTCTACACACAAAGGGTAAGACACCTTCTTGTCCAATCTACCCACATCCAACTGACGGTCCTAGTTGTCATGGTAACAGTCCGTTGTCTTTACAGGTATTGCTCACAGGGACCTCAAACTGGATAACGTCCTTTGTGAACACACTGATCAAGTAAGCCAGGCTCCAAACCGGCGCTTGAAATTTTGGTTTTAATAAATGCTTTACCACTAACAAAAACAAAACAAAACATGTGATTGGCCACAGCTGTAAAGTGCTGCTTGCTTGAAAATAGGTCCTAAAAAGGGCCTAAATTTGACTATGTTGTCACCGGGCGTGACAAACTTATTTTTGCCGCGGGCCACTTTGGAGTTACGTCTTGTGAAAGTGAAACCACCAAAATGTTTTATCGTCTCATCGTATTATCACTTGTACACAACAAATTAACAGATTGCTACTTTTGAAATCAGTCAAGTCACCTATTGTGGTTTGTTCAGTTACAGGGTCGGAAAATTATTGGAAAATCTCAACGTTATTTATTGCATATGATAATTTGACCTTTTGGTCGAGACTTTAGAAAGAATCATGCTAGCTGACACGTACATTTTTTTTCGCGGGCCACACAAAATAAGATGCCGGGCCGGCTTTGGCCCCCGGGCCTTGAGTTCGACACCAGTGATGTAGACCATTCAGTTGAACATTTTTTTCGAACCTTCAGGAACCCTCCATCTGTCTCTCTTCAGGTGTCACCGGTAAAGATCTGCGACTTTGACCTGGGAAGCGGCGTGCAGCTCAGCAGCGCCTGCACACCGATAACCACTCCAGAACTCACCACGCCGGTAAGATTTGCCGCTTGTTATTCCAACCACTGTGTTCCGGCACTTTTGTGGACCATGAGAGATGATCAAGTGTACCACAGGAAATTATCTAATCGCACTTAATGGGTCCAAACATTTTATATATGAGTAAGAATGCCTCTTGGTTCATCTATGCTGGTGATGTAGTGACAGGCAGGACAATTAAATGTTCTCCCACTCGGTGGCAGAAGGTACAATTAACCTGTCAGTCGACTATGTTCAGTCAAGGTAGAGAAACACTGGTTGCAATCTGTAAAATATTTTGCTTGTCACTAAAATGCTACAAACTTCTGGTCATTTGCGCTCTCCCTTTATTTTTATTATTATTATTTTTATGTTTTTTTAGTGTGGCTCAGCAGAATACATGGCTCCAGAAGTGGTGGAGGTGTTCACCGACGAGGCGTCCTTCTATGACAAACGCTGCGACTTGTGGAGCCTCGGGGTCATTCTCTACATCCTGTTGAGCGGCAGCCCCCCCTTCACGGGCCACTGCGGCAGCGATTGCGGGTGGGACCGGGGGGAAACATGCCGCACGTGCCAGGTAATGAGACTCGACAATTATGTGGCCTCGAACATGACACGTCCACGCATTGTTAGACTCTCAGCATAGTTGCCTAATTCATATTTAAATGTTTTCGTAAAAGAAAGAAAGACGTTTAACGGTGTTTACTTGTATAACAGGGAGCACTGTGAAAATATCACTTAAAACATTGTAGAGTTATAAATGTTTTAATGATGTGCAATATACATGTACACACAAATAACTAATTACACCGGTCCAACAAATCAGTCCATTATTCAAATGTCGCAGAATGTACAGCATTTATTTCCTTTCCCTGCCATTTTTATGCAGATTTGTGCTCGATTTATTGCGCCTCGCCTGTCACTGCGCGGTTTCCAACAGGTTGGTGCATCTGTAGTAAGAATGTTAAGAGGCGAAGGGCGTTCATCACTTTTCTCCTCCGCCATCATCTGATCATCACCTGACTAAATCTCACGCGCCCATCAGGCGACGCTCACGTGCTGTCACAATGAGGTCGCCTTAAAAAAAAAATGAACGCCATCGCAGTAGAAACATGCAGCTAGCGTGCCGAAAATGTCACCTCGCTTCTAGAATGCATGACGCATGTTGAGTTAAGACACCATGTAACATACCGCCCACAGAGTCACCTGTTCGAGAGCATCCAGCAGGGCAAATATGAATTTCCGGACAAGGACTGGGCTCACATCACCGATGCCGCCAAAGATCTTATCAGCAAGTTGCTAGTACGAGATGCCACTCTGCGCCTCAGTGCCGCTCAGGTCCTCAAGCACCCGTGGGTGCAGGGGGTAGGTGTTTTTTTGTTTTGTTTTGTATGGTAAATGATTGTCTACTTGTATTTCACATTGCTTTGCCTCCCTCTTGCACAGAATGCACCAGAGAGAGGTCTTCCAACACCTCATGCCCTACAAAGGTAAGACGGAAAGTCATAAAACCACTGAAATAGATACCGTGAGAAGTGAGAATGAAATCTTACACGGTTTACATATATTACAAGTTTCCTTCGCTATTTGCTGTGCATAGGGATCGAGCCCCACAGCTAATAGCAAGTGAAAGCTCACACAAGAAGTTTTTAATTGCCTGCAGTTGGCAGCAAAGCACTACTTTTCTGTTAAAACGAGTCGATGGCCTGTGTGAGCAAAGCTGTTCCCTTCACTTTAACATTGTTCTTTGGGATGTTCCTTTCCACCAAAATAGCGCCAAAGTAATACTTTTATATTTGACAAAAAAAAACAAAACAGTGAGTATGAAAGCTTAGTGCGCTTGGACCAAAATCCACATTCAGCAACCCGCTCCAAAAATCAAACTCTGCCGCAACAACTCAGCAAACAACGTGGAAGAGTGTGGCCAGCATTTTTTGTTTGCATGTTTCATAGGCTGGAAATGTGCAGGAGCAGCGCTAAAGAAAATGGTGAATAGGCGTGTGTTTTGTTTTTGTCATGAGTCACATAGTAAATAAAAGGGACCTAAAAAGTCCTTATTTTAGTCATTATATATATTTTAAAATAATAGGGTAATTAATGTCGGCCTCAAACAATCCATATTATTAAAATGAGTGGAACATGAGCGTTAAAATCGTTCTCCTTTATGTTGACACTCAAGTCAAAAAAACATCTCTGAAGCGTTTTGTACGTCGACATCGTAGGAACAGCAGCACCAAAGACCTGAGCCAGTTCGCAGCCGAAGCCATCGCCTTCCACCGGCAGCTGTCGCAGCACGACGAGCAGCAGCAAAAGAAGGAAGAAGACGAAGAGGTGTGCCCCGTCGTCATTTGCTCCATGAGGCTCTCTCCACCGTCCAACTCCAGACTGGCTCGCAGGAGGGCGCAGTCCAACGCCCTGCGCGGCCGAGATGGCACGACTGAGCTGACGGCCTGAAAATGAGCCGCTTGCCATCGCGTTTTTCGTTTTTGTTTTTTAATCTGTCCTCTCTTACACCCTGTGTGTGTGTGTGTGTGTGTGTGTGTGTGTGTGTGTGTGATGGGCCTGCCTATCGCGACTGATAAGTCGTATCAGAGAAGCTTTTCGCCCGCTGCCGCTTCTTATCACCTGCAGCAAAAGTAGCACTTCCTCTTGGGAACCTCTGGGAAGCTCCTGACATCTTCAACCAAATCTGTTTTTGTTATCCCTCCCTCTTTTTTATTTTATTTTTTTAAATTAAGAAACAAGAATTCGTTAAATCAGTTATTGTTTTTATATTTATTGTTGTCACCTTGCTTTGTATGATTGATTACCTTATGATCGCATGAAGAAACAAAATAGTCTTTTTTTTTTCTTTTTTTTTAATAACTATTTTTAGCTTTTTATGCCTGTCAGTCTGTGCGAATGGAAGGGTCCGGATGTGAACTAAGTTCAAGTGGGTTGTGATTTCTATTTTATTTTATTTTTTTAATTTTCAGACTGTGAAGAAAGAAGTAGTAAATGGATTTTATTTTTTTTGTCATTAATTTTTCACATAGAGTGCATGTTAACTGCAGCACGAACGTACTTTAAAAGTTTGACATAGCATTTCCAGTATCGCCGTTATACATATTGTGAATTTTGATTTGTCTCAAGCACAGTCAACGTGCAAGCCTGCTTTGCACAAGCCAAGGTTATTTTTGTTACTTTTTATAACCTGATGCTTCCACATTTTATGTCTGGCAACTTAAAATGTGAGATGTTCTCTTGTTGAGGTTCATGATGCACATTGTTAACATTGATGAAGGAATTTACAGGATTCCGCATTGGTATTAAAGGGGATTTACTTCATGTGAATGTGGTGGATCGATCAGTCGGATGATGATTCAAAGAGAAAAGAGAGAACTTTGTCAGCACATATCAAACAAACATCCAAGTAAGTAAGGCATTTTTGGCCGAAAAAAAACGACCATGTATAGTAAGGCGTTTTTAGCCCCAAAAAAACGACCATGTATATAGTAAGGCGTTTTTAGCCGAAAAAAAAGACCTTGTATAGTAAGCCGTTTTTAGCCGAAAAAAAACGTCCATGGATAGTAAGGCGTTTTAAGCCGAAAAAAACGACCATGTATAGCACGGCATTTTTAGCCCCAAAAAAACGACCATGTATAGCACGGTGTTTTTAGCCCCCAAAAAACGACCACGTATAGTAAGGCATTTTTGGCCGAAAAAAAACGATCATGTAAAGGTACCATGGTCGTTTTTTGGGGCTAAAAACGCCTTACTATACATGGTCGTTTTTTGGGGCTTAAAACGCCTTACTATACATGGTCGTTTATTGCGCTGAAAACGCCTTACTATACATGGTCGTTTTTTTCGGATAAAAACGCCTTACTATACATGGTCATTTTTTTCAGCTAAAAACGCCTTACTATACATGGTCGTTTTTTTGTTCGGCTAAAAACGCTTTAATATACATGGTCGTTTTTTTTTCGGATAAAATCGCCTTACTATACATGGTCGTTTTTTTCGGCTAAAAACGCCTTACTATACATGGTCGTTTTTTTGTTCGGCTAAAAACGCTTTAATATACATGGTCGTTTTTTTCGGCTAAAAACGCCTTACTATACATGGTCGTTTTTTTGTTCGGCTAAAAACGCTTTAATATACATGGTCGTTTTTTTCGGATAAAAACGCCTTACTATACATGGTCGTTTTTTTTGGGCTCGAAACACCTTACTATTCATGGTCGTTTTTTTTGGGCTCGAAACACCTTACTATTCATGGTCGTTTTTTTCTTCTAAAAAGGCCTTACTATACATGGTCGTTTTTTTTTTTTTTGTTAAAACGCCTTACTATTCATGGTCGATTTTTTTTATTGAAAAACGCCTTACTACACATGGCTGCTTTTTTCGTCTAAAAACGCCTGACTATATATACATGATCGGGTTTTTTTCGGCTAAAAACGCCTTCCTACACATGGTCATGATTTTTGGCTAAAAACGGCTGACTGTATACATGGTAGTTTTTTTCGGCTGAAAACGCCTTACTATATACTTTACATGGTCATCTTTTTCGGCTAAAAACGCCTTACTTTGCATGGTTGTTTTTTTCGGCTAAAAACTTCTTACTATTCATGGTCGTTTTTTTCTTCTAAAAAGGCCTTACTATACATGGTCGTTTTTTTTTTGTTAAAACGCCTTACTATACATGGTCGGGGGGGGGGGGGGGTTCGGCTAAAAACGCCTTACTACACATTCTCGTTCTTTTCGTCTAAAAACGCCTTACTATACATGGTCTTTTTTTTTTGTTAAAACGCCTTACTATACACGGTCGTTTTTAAAAAAAATTTAAACGCCTTATTATTCATGGTCGTTTTTTTTGGCTCAAAACACCTGACTATTCATGGTCGTTTTTTTTGTCGAAAAACGCCTTACTACACATGGTCGGGTTTTTTTTCCGTCTAAAAACGTCTTACTATACATGGTTGTTTTTTTTTTTTTTTTTGTTAAAACGCCTTACTATTCATGGTCGTGTTTTTTTTCGTCTAAAAATGGCTCATCGTTCACTTCAAAGTTCACTTTGTACCGGCTCGCTCGCGACCGACACATCACTTGTGAAAATGTAGGTGATTGAACAGTCAGAGGTTCTGCCAAAAAGAACCCTTTCTGCACTGAAATACAATATTAATTTTGATTCCGTTTGCTGCAATACAAACCGGATACTTCATAGTTGACCATAAAGTTAATTTAAAACTTAGTACCTCAATTCAAAAACAAAATCTGAAAAAAAAACGTCGTTTTGTATTTGTAAGACTGAATATGAAACTAAACAGAATTAAATTTTCAGTGAGGATCAAATACAGTTTCAAACAAAAAAAAGTCTATCGTTTCAAATTCAGATTGTCCAATTCAGATTCAGTTATTCAATATGATTCACAGTAAAATATGCAAATCCATCCATAATCCGAGCCACTGACCTTCAATTCACGTAATTCAAATTCAGTATAAACTATTTAAAAGTTATTCACGTTTAGTTTTTGGTGGCAAATATTCCGCCCCACAGCGTCACACCTAGTTTAGTTTTGGTTGTAAAGTGTCCTAGAGTATCTTGAAAGACGCTTAAATATGAAATGTATTATTATTATTGTTATAAGAAATTTCAGGGGTTATTTTTACTGACTATTCATTTTTCATGACATGTACAAATGTTTGTTTTCCTAACACACTGTCCATTCTTGTTTTCTTACAGTTCTTACAGCTGCTGTGAGACCTAACAGCCTAACATCTTGGGCCTCAGACCAGGAAATTGATGTCACAATCAAAAGATGGCTACATTTGGCTCCTGATCGGGATGGTGACAGGAAGGAGAGCATGAGAAGAAAAGAGGACATGGAGAGCGCAACAATTTGATGGACAGAAAAATATTGTTCAAGAGTAAGCTGCATTCCAATTTGGACTTTGTGTTCACTGTTAAATAAAGAAAAGTGCATTTTTCCAGTGTATGTGGAGTTATATGTGAGGTTCACAAATTATGACAATAAACATATTTTTATAACAGTCGTTTTTGATACTTTTTTTTTAATGTGGGTCAGATATGGCTCATGAAAGATGTGGCTTAGTTGAGGTTGAATTCATGCTGATATCAGGAAGCTGTTCTGGCCCAGCGTCGGGTCGGAGTAGGGCCAGATATGGTTTTACAATGCGGCTCAGATCTGGGCCGAATGCGGCCCACATCATGGATGCCAGACGTGGGCCACCGCAGGACCGTCATTCATTGAGGTATGTGGGCCGAGTGTACGTGCCGTGTCTGCCCCAGAGCTGGGCCAGACCAATTTTGCTGACTGGGTATTTTAGTCCGCAAACTGAGGAATTGCGCGGATGAAAGTTTGAGATGGCGGCGAAAAAAACCTCACAAAGGTCTACTAATTACGACATTTAAGAAATGGGAATGCCAGTCTGATTTTTCGTATGAATCGTCCAAAGGAAAATGGGTTCCCATGATGAACGTTTACGGAACCCAACATTAGTTACCGTGGTTTCCCAATGGGTAATCCGACGGAACCGAAAAACGGTTACCATGAATTTCCAAAATCCTCGGGCCTGCTACTGAATTATTCAAATTTTTGCAGCATTTGTTTATAATTGTATGCATATGTTGTTGTTTGTGTTATCATCATATGCAATTGAATAAGTAGACCATTTCAGAATTCGAAATTTGGGACTCTCAATGCATAATGGGACTTACATACTCATAAATAACACGTACCCTGACTGTTCTACTCTTTGAATAATAACACTTCATTCAAGCGTTAGGGAGTGCAAGGGGTTATGATGGAGGGGTGTTGCAAATCATGAAGACCTGCCAAGTGGTATGATAGCATTGTTTTATACATGTCCTCGGCTAGGCCTCAGCTTCAAAATCAGTCCTCGGCCTTGGCCTTGGCCTCGGATTGCCGGTCCTTGGACACAACACTGCCGCGAAGTAGCGAGGGATCGCTGTACTGTATTTTGCTGATAGAAGTGCTCACCTCCGCCACTAGAGGGTAGTCTCGTCATTTCGACGGTGCACTGATGCGCGCGAGCCCGACCTGCTGTTCATCTTACTGGAGAGGAACGATCATTCAGCACTCATTCAGATAAGCATTTCTCGATCGTGTTTGTCTTCATTAGGGTCTCGCTTGTTGTATAGTACGCAGAAAGTGTCACAATAAATACTGTATATGATACAGTAAAAATGTTTTGTGTGGGCAGCCCAAGGTGCACCTGGACAATCCTACGATCCTGTTGTTTAATCAGCATCTTACTTTACCCCACTTGTGAAGAAGTGCTCACTAAAACAGATTTCGAAAGATTTGTGTGCAATATTTGAGATCAATTGTCTTTTCATGTACACACACACACACACACACACACACACACACACACACACACACACACACACACGCACACGCACACGCACACACACACACACACACAAAATGCTGGTTTGTTTTCCTACCCACTCACAAGACAGCTGTCGATTTTGAGCAGATTGGATTCATTATTTTGACTCATTGTTTTGGGGGTTGAAGATTGAATTTGGTCGCCATTTTGGGCAATGCACTAAAAGTGAAGTCCATTTTGGCCTAATATGTTCGATATCTTGCTCCCACTTTGTTTTTGCAATTATGCAATTTAACCCACTAGATTTAAGAGTGGATATAAAAGTCTTAAAAAATGGGAGCAAAAACTAAAGTGCTGAAAATATATATTTAGAAATGGACATTCAATTAAACAAAACACTGTGGAAATTGCTACATTCGTTGTCGATTGAATAAACCAGAATGTCAATAAATATAGCTTATCATTGAGAGGGGCCTTGAATAAATCACAGGCCCGTGACTGTCTTCTCTTAATTTGGTTCATGGGCCTCCTGCACTCCTTTCAAGGGAATTCGAATATTGCCCTGCAGCATGAAATGGCTGCGTAAAAAAAGAAAAAAGCATTTCCCGTAGGTAAAACATTTCATTGGTGAAATGTCCCAATAGAGAACAATTGTAAGGTCACCGTGTATTTTTGACCGCAAAGGGTGAACGAAGTTAAGTGAAAGAGTTCAATTGTATGTCTATCTATCCATCTATCTCTTTTCAATTTCAATTTGACAACTACGTTTAAAATCTCAATAACAATCAGAACAATTGCCGAAATTCAGTGTAGGCTGCATGGCATTCGTTCCCGCATGGTGGATCCCTGAGCATGATTTGAGCTCTGGTGAACCCGTGCAAATTCGAAATTTGGCATTTACAAATTTGGATAGGATTTTTAAAATGGAAACAATCTTTCATTCTTTGCTAAAAACGTTGTCTATTTGCTCCTTTTGGGGCTACAGTACTTGTGTATTACTTTGGCGCTATCTGGTGGAATCCTGGTGTTTTTGTTAGGGTTAAAAATTGATGACTAAAATTCCAATTCGACAAGGTCAAACATTCCTGGATGGGGTGGGGGGCACCTGTGTAGGGGGCACGACACACCGTTTTCTTTTTTTTGTACTCATGTATGAGAAGTTTAAAATATCAAGTAGCTGTACAAAGTTTTGTGAGCTTTCGTTCATGATGAGGCCTTCAAAAATGTAATTCATTGCACAGAAAAATAATCATTTCGACAGAAACACTAAGGGCCTCACCGTGGTCACTGTTTGGGCCCTAATTAATGCTTTACCCCATTGGTCAATTTTTCTTTTGGACCACCGGGCGTGAACATCATCAGGTGACTGATTTCGCACGTTACTGTTTGTCTTTCCGCCTCGTCGCCCGTGTTTTTGGCGAACGAGCGTTTAACATCTCGTCTCATTCATTATTTGCTGCTCCTTTTCACTTTGCAAAGGGGCCTTCTCTTTCTAATTCCCGAATGACTGTTGTGAGTGCTGACTCGGCTGTTGTAAAACAAATGATATCACTGTCCTGCTGGAATAATCCTCATCTATTTCAATGCCAGGGCCCGCATTAAAATGACAGACGGGACGCCCGCACGCGCTTGTGTGTACGTGTGTGTGCGGGAAGAAACGAAGGAGGGGGGGGGGGGTGCATTGCCATCTCTTGATAAATGTGCAAATGCCCAGCGACGCTGAATCAGACGTTCGGTGTTAATGTGCGTTCATTTCTCGCCTCATTCTCTAGCAGGCCTTTGTAACGCCGAGCTGGTCATATTTTGTCCCAGATTAGCCGAGTGACGGTTGCCTCTGCTCAAGGTATTTAGAAGACATAATTCATTCATGGATCTAGAAGTGCCCCCATTTGTCATTTAATGCATAGCGCTGTACTCTAGTGTGTGTGTGTGTGTGTGTGTGTGTCAAGGGAGATGAGGGGCCAGGGCACTTTTCATCTGATGTATTAGCTGGCATATGCAAGCAATGAATTATCTAGCAGGAAAAAGGAGTCAATTATCCACTCCTAAAGAGGGGGCTGGGCCTTTTGTGCCTTTGGGGCCCCTTTCCATATTTACCATATCATTTTCACATAAAGGTACACTGGGGGATCCAAGGAGAGGCAGTGGACATAAGCACTCGCACAGCCCCCCCCCCCCCCCCCACACACACACCCAAGTAAATGTATTTATCGATTGAGTTTTTTGTAAAATGTGTATGGCAAACAGATAATATAACAATACTCGCAGGCATGTATTATTTATCCTCTGGGAAGAATAACTAATATTACTGCTGAGGAGTTGAGACAAGTCCCGTTTCCATGTATGTCTTTTATCATATTAGCCCCCCCCCCCCCCGCCCCCCGGGTGAACAATGCACACACACCAGAAGGACCAGCATCACGATCATTGAACCTCCCCCCCCACCCCCAAAAAGGTGACAAAGCTGGTTACATTTTTAAAAAATTTCATTTCAATTAAAAATATTCTTGAAAAATAATAATTTCATTATATGGGCAAAACTCACTAAAGCAGCACAAGTTGTCATACAAAAAGTGTAAGAAAGAAGAATTGCATCATATAGATTACGTTTCAGACGTAAAGATGAGGCAGCAGGACTCTACCATTTGCATTCTGGGGTCGAGGTAGTTCGCCATGTTTGTGTTTATATGCACAAAAGTCATTTTTAATACCCATCGCAACGGGAGAGAGAGATGGAATAGCCATGCTCTGACCACCACTTGTCCACCAGTCCCCACATCTCACTTCCCTTTCAAAACCGACCAACGCTTCTTGACCGATTGCTCGACTACAACTAGAGTTGATATGGTTAGTGAATGTTCATTCCAAAAGTCTCCCCCCAATGTGACATATTTGACCGTCCTTTGCTGGTTTTGATGACGACTGGCTGTGTGTGTGTGTGCATGTGTGATACCTCCAAGCAGACCCACCGGAGGAGCGTCTCCAGGCCCGTGGTTCCTGACAGCGCTTGACACTGAGGTAAATGAGGTGGTTCGACTATATTATGGCCAGGCTGATAGCTCGCTAATGGGTTTTAACTTGGGGAATTTTCCCGGCCCGAGCCCATCGAGGACAATTTTTATTATTATTTTTTTTGGACATGTGGGTTCTTGCGGAATAAAAACAGAGGGGGGAACTCTCCAGGGCTCTTGGCTGGAAAGGAGATGATATTCTAAAAATAAAGTACAGGTGACGGCAAAGTTCTTTAACCCTTTCAGGGACAGCCGTCACTACAGGGGACATCTTATCATGTTATCAGGTTCCATTAAGGGAATGAAATACTGTGGTACCTCTACTTACAAAATGAATTGGCTCTGGAAGAAATTTCTTAGCTAGAAAATTTTCTTTTAGGACAGATCCGTACGTTCCTCGTGTCACGATTCGTGTTTATTATTCATGTTGAGAAAATAACACAGTTTTCATGCGGGTCATATCATATTATTTTGTTGTATTTATCCACCACACCTTAAAGGACGGTCCCTGAAAATATTGTCTGACATTAAACCGATCCGTGGGGTAAAAAAGCTTGGGGACCGCTGCCGTATAGGATCTGTGTGCAGATTCCAAGCTGCCTGAAGGGTGTCTAAATTTAGCGGCGAACGATAAACTGTTTGGTTTTAAGACATAGGCTAATGCGTACGGGTGTGAAAACCAGTGGGGCAGTTTAGTGGAGTTTAAGGGACGTATCAAAGTCTGGCGCAGAGCTCCACCCTGAGGTGGGCGCTTGTTTGCCTTCGCAAAGGACAGAACCGGGGGGAGGGGGGGGGGGGGGGAGAGCTCTCGGCTGTGACTCAAATTGCTCCTTTGTACGACAGCCGCCGTTGACGTTCGGATGTTCAGTTCTGAAAGTGAACTCCACTTGGCGAGTGACCCAACGGACCCTACCGGAACCGTGGCTCTTAGTAATGAATCGACACTTCATTTTAGTTTGAGGTGTAACTGCTCTGACCTCCATAATCCGGATTTTCTGTGGCTCAAGCGAACACAACACCTTTCTCTCCTCAGCATTGTAAACAAGCTAAAAAGAAAAGCTCCCCCCTACCATACACAAGGTGTTGGATGATGGCTGCGGCGCGGTTTAAGTGACAGGTAAATTGCAGGTTAAGTGGAGAACAGCGTCTCTTAACAAGAGAATCCAAGCTCCTCTAAATCCTCCTTAGTCTCTAATCTGCACACAAAAGAAAAGGGGCAAGGGATTAAATCTGACCGCTTCAATGTTCTGTTTGTTCCAGACGCCACTCGAGGGGCCGACGGAGGAGGCTCACTTTTGCAGTGGGCTCGGGGCTGCTTTGATTACCATTACTGTCGGCTGGATTTTGATATACAGCGTTGAGAGTAAAAGTCAACACCCCCACCTATTTGAATGCCAGCGTTTTTGTGATATGAAAAATGAGACCAAAGGAAATCTTTTCAAAGCTCTTTCCACCATTAATGTGAACTATAACCTGTGCACGACTGCCACCATTTAAAGCGTCTTTGATTTAGCCCAAAATCATTTTCGGCTGTTCTAGTCAGCTTTTCCTGACATGTTCTGCTTTCTTGCAGAAGCCTGACGGTTTTGTGTTACAGCTGACTGCTTTTTCATTCATTCATTCATTTTCCGATCCGCTTTATCCTCACAAGAGTCGCGGGGGGGGGGTGCTGGAGCCTATCCCAGCTGTCTTTGGACAGTAGGCGGGGGACACCCTGAACCGGTTGCCAACCAATCGCAGGGCACACAGAGACGAACAACTATCCATGCTCACACTCACACCTCGGGACAATTTAGAGTGTTCAATCAACCTGCCATGCATGTTTTTGGAATGTGTGAGGAAACCAGAGTACCCGGAGAATACCCACATAGGCCCGGGAGAACATGCAAACTCCACACAGGGAGGCCGGACCTGGGTCGACGCGCTAATCACTGGACCACCGGGCTCCCACTGCTTTTTCAAACTGCTCCTATTTCCCCTCACAATTCCGTAAACTACAACCCCAGAACACATTCATATCATTTTACGATCATCTTAAAACATTACCCTAACCAATGAATTGCCATATAGATGATTTGATTTTGAAAAAAATAACAAGTCAATGCGCATGTGTTGCCATCCCAACAGTAAAATTGTCAAATCGCGAGCTTTTCGGGAGCCACTCAGCAAAGCAAAAAAAACAAAAAAACAAAAACAAAACATACACATGGGCACGCTGGACGCTTTTGGAACGCAGAAATTTGCCTATGTGCATTCATCAGTTTTAGTCTATTTTTATGATCGGGAAAAAGCATTTTGATGATTTGCCCCGTCCTTGTGAATAGCAAACGGAAAATAGGATGGGGTTCACCGTACACAAATTGGCGAGGGCAGGGCAAGCGCACGTCCCACCATCTTTTTACCCAAAATGTTGACTTAATTGTAGCTGAAACACCACAAGGCATCAAAACAACAACATAAACGACAACTCTGTCCTTATTTAGCAGTGACGGTAACGTCTAAAGAGGAAAAGGAAGGAAAAAAAAAAAGGGGGCCAGGGTGAGGCTGGCTGGCTGTGAGAGAAAGGCGCTTTGGGTTGTCAACGTTTTAGAAGCTTAAAGTCAAACGTATCCGGGCTCAGGAGAGAGGAGTCTGGGTGTTAGGCAGCCAGAATGACTCCTGATAGAAGGAGTTTGCGGCTCAAGTCGAGAGGAATCGTCTTGGCTGCGGGATGAGGCGGCGACTAATTGATTCTCTGAAGTTTCCTGTCGCACAGCCCGATTACAGGTGTGACCGGATTAAAAAAAAAAATGGAAAGGAGAGGGGGGGAAAAAACAAGGGATCTAGAGGAGGGAAACGGTGAAAAAAAAATCAAAGAGAAAAGAAGATGAGGCCTGCCATAGACGGATCAGCATCATTTCGACTCATTGATGTGCTTATTCCTGCCTTGTTTGTGTGTTCATGTGGGTGCACGCCGCCGTTTGATCTCAACGCTCTCTGGCAAACCTCAGATCACGTTACCAGGCCCCCTCTTTTTTTTTTCTTTCTTCCTAAAGCAACACATTGTATTGTTGCAGCACGCTTGCCCCGATCACTCACTTCTTGTTAACACATCTCAAGGCCCGAGGCGCCGACGTCTCGCCGGCCGTGACTAGATGGAGCACCGAGGCGAACGGGAGCCACAGAGCGAGGAGGTGAACGGAGCCTTAGCACGCATATCTCCACCTAAGCTGTCATGCGTGCAGGCCGTTATGGCTTGTTTAGCGCCAAAGTCCAATCCCGGGCCCCGGAGAGCCATTTCCCCCGCCCCCCAGACTATCGATCGGGCCTTGAGGCCAACACATTCTGGGGCCCCCGGACCTTGATCCTGTTCAGTAATAAGCGTACTCGTGTCAAGGCGGTAATTATCATTGATCTGTTGCTGCAGCGACGGGGCAGCGGCCCCTGTGCTGTGATTCATACCGGGGTTGCTAGACTTGAGGCAGCTAATCAGCACCTGACGGCGTTGCGCGCACTTTGTGATGGATTTGGAACATAGGATGTTACCCTCATTTTTGCCAGTGTCGGGAAGTAGCGGGGTACACATACTTTGTTACTGCACATATCGTATTGGCTCGAAAATAAGACGGCCCTGATTATAAGACGACCCCCTCTTTTTCAAGACTCAAGTTTGAAAAAATACTTTTTGAACACCAAATTAATTCTTATACAGAAAATAATTACAGTACATCTGAAACAAATGATTATAACAATATATTTGAGAGAAAAATCTTAATATCTGAACATTTAAATATGTCAACTAAAGTGGAATCACATTCGTAAATGAATGGCTTCTGGTTTTTGAAATGTAAGTTACATCATAACTTCTCCTCAGCTGCCGGTAAACCTGGCCGATCTTCGACCCACTTTTCGCCAGATTGTCGCTACGTTTCTCCATTTTCTGTTATCTCTTCTATTATTTTCTTCTCTTTGTTTTCTTACCGCTATTTTTTATTTTTCTTCTTCGTGCTACCGCTATTTTAATTTTTATTCTTCGTGGTAGGGGTTTCACTTGGGCCTGAGTAGTCAAGTTCAGCATTCGCTTCAGTGATATCTGACGCCATCTAGCGTCGTGAATGGGTATAATGTCTAGACCCCGAATATAAGACGACCCCCACTTTTTCAGTCTTATTTCAATGCAAAAAAACACCGTCTTATATTCGGGCCAATACGATAAGTTGATCTGGGGTGGGGGTGAGGTTTGTGTCTGTACTATTTTTTTTGTGACTGTTTTTCTAACGACTCCGCACATGTGACTCTTGTAAAGTGGAACGATTCATTCATTTGATTCATTGCACTCACATCTTTTAAATCAAAAACGATTTCTTCATTACAACACTACTTACTTGCTTTTTGCTTTTATCACATTCTTAAAAGAATTGGGTCAAAAAGGGACCGATCCATTACTTGGGTCAATTTGAACTAACCTTCAAACCCCAAACAACTGAGTTGTTTTGAACAAAATACTAACACCCCCCCCCCCCCCCGCGAAAAAAAAATCGGATCGTTTTGTATGAAACTGCAAAAAGTGGGTAGATTTGTAGAACACAAGAAAATTGGGTCAAATTAACCCAGGTAGCGTGTCGGTCACTTTTTGACCCAATTTGGGTTATTTTTAATCTAAATGTTTTTAGAGTGCATCCTCCAAATATGGCAACACAAGGTAAAGAAGATGTAAACATTAAGGTAAAATCAACCTTGATCAAAATCTTGGGGACTTAAAGGTGGAGGAAAAAATAAAAACGGGCAGCAGAAACATGGAGGAACATGAAGCAGGGAGTTTTTAACTACGATGACACAACACATTGGGAGGAGCAAGAGGATTTCCTATCCGATGCCTCATTTCACAGAGTGATGATACCTGAAAATTTGTCAGGAAATAAATGAAGTATTTGGAATTTGCTTCTTCCCGCTGTTGTGTTGTGGCCAGGTGTTGCGATACTTTTGCTAAATCTAACTGCTGTGGACGATTCCCAGATAGCCCTCATGACATTTGTATTTCGGAGTCAAATGTCTTCATATTTGCAATGCCCCGAATGTCTTCAAAGTGGTGAGAGGCAAAAGGTGGGAGACAGACAGAGGTGGAAATGGAGAGACGGCGGCGGCGGCGGTGTCAAAGCGGGCAATCCGTTTTCTCTGCGCGAGCGCCGGAGCGAGACGCGTGTCACCTGCACACCAGACCCCATTTCCTCTGATTAAGTCCTCTGAAATATTCCATTTGTCAGTGTCAAGGCGGTGGCAAGCAAGCCAGCCAGCCGTGTCTTGTTGACTGTGTCATTTTCCAATTTACATCAGACACCGACAACGTCGTCGTCATCATCATCATCATCGTTGTCGTGTCCCTAATGTGCCCCCTCACGTCGCCTTGATGTCTGTTTTCTTCCTTTGGGTGATGCGCCACTGTTCCCTCCGCCAAGGAGCCATTATGTGATCTGACATTTGAGTCCTAATCAGAATGTCAAACTTAACATAGGTCAAAAATAACCCAATTTGGATCAAAAAGGGACCAACACAACCTTTTGGGTTTTGGTTCATTTATTGAACCCAAAAAGTCAGGTCAAATGAATAATCTGCAAAATCACCCAAGACATTGGGTTTTGCACAAACCACCCAAAATTGGGGTTGAAAAATAACCCAAGTAAACAAACTCACGGTCATCACCCAATTTAAAACAAATTAACCATGTTTTTTTTTTGAGGGGGGCGGGGTGACACTTTGAAACAATGAAATGGCGACCTGGCAGGAGTAGAGCTACACGGACTAAAATATGAATGTCTAAATGTGTTGCTGCACCATTTGTGTCCTATTAGCATTAGCATTAAACTAGCGGACGAAAGGCTAAGTTGTGTTTGTTTTAAATACACAACATGCAACAATCTCCGAGATTTATCTTTGGTTTGACAGTAAACTTCAACTGCGAGTGTCAATAAATGGCTTGAAGCCTTTTTTTTTTCTCAGAATTGTTCACTTTTTGACAAGGTGCTGCTGCTTATTGTGAAGTGTGTTGAATTGGGTTCCCAACTACCAGGCAACGCTCTTATCTATAGCTTGTAAGCAAATAAATAAATTAATATAATTAAAATTCTTCGGACTCCCGCCTTGTATCTAAGAAAACTTTTGTATCTCAAAGCACCACCGAATATCAATATCCATATCCATATCTATATCTATTTCTACCTATAGTCAGGCAGGATCTCTTCCTCCACCATAATTGCGTGGGTTTTCCTCCCGCATTCTAAAAACATGGTCAGCTGGGAACCAGCACGCGTTGAGAAAGGATGGAAAATTTCAATCTCCTTTCTATCGTTTTGCCCTCATCCTCCCGCGCCATCCGGCAGGCACTTCTCTCCATCTCGAGTCCCAAGTGGCAGCAGGGCAGCCGGAAAGGAGGGCACGCCGCCGTACTCTGTGCCCAACTTCAATGCGATAGTGGTGGGGGTGCGGGTGGGGGTGGGGGGGGTCTATTATTAGGGCTCTCACATTGGGGGCCTTCCGACAGGTATCGGGCGGTCCGCCTTGATGACTAGACTCAATCACCTGTGACAGTTTTGATTTGATGTCACTCGTCGGGTCGCTCTATTTGTTTGAGCAGTTAAGAGGTAATTGTGTGACATTGGCAGCGGAAGGCGTGCTTTGGCGTCGCACCCGCTGAACCGAGGGGACGAGACGAGGCATGGCGATAATAAATGAGGGCTATTTCCCTCCAGCATTACCGCGCAGTGGTATGTGTGTGTGTGTGTGTTGATGGGGGTACGGCGATGAGCTACTCTACCCTGAGGGAATTCAACTGTGAGAGGCACACGGTGGTGGCCTGCTCGCGCACTCATCATTGCTTTCTCCGCTATGTTCACAATTGTTTCCGTGTGTCACCCCCCCCCCCCCAAAAAAAATGAAAGTATGAACGTGTCATTTGAGATGGAACTTTGGGAGCTCAGGAAAAGAAGTGAGGCAATACTTTTTGTGTTAAGTTTCAGCAGTCAACGTCACAGTCACAGAAATTTGAGCGCATTCCAAAGAGAGCCTACAAGGATTTAGTAGAATTTCATACAGGACAAAAAATAAAACTGTAATTACTCGGAAATACACATTCAGTATTTTGAGATTTTTCTATTAATGATTTTGGGAATATCCACCCATCCATTTTCTGATCAGCCTGAACTGATTGCCAGCCAATCGCAACGCACACATAGACGAACAACCATCCGCATGAATGACCCCCCCCCCCCCACTTCCCCACCCCGCATCCCTGAAAGCAGCTGCAAACATCAAGGCCAAATCAGAAGTAAATCTGATAAGGAGTGTGGCTGTAGTACAAGCACACTGGCAGTGAAGCGCTGTCTGTATTCAGCGTCTCTGCGCTCATCTTTGAATGCCAGAGCTAATCTGGAAGTGGAATCCTCCTTTTCTTATGTAGAAGACGAAAGAGGAGAAGTTGTCGCCGACGAGTGCAAATCTGTCAGCTACGGCCTTCCTTTCTTCCTCATCCGCCGGCCCGTCACAGGGAGGCACGACTGGGTAATTTTAGGTGAGAGTGGAACAACGAGCTGGGCCAAAAATGGCGACACAAAAAAAACAAAAAAAAAACCCAAATCTGACCCACTTCTGTTTTGTGCTCTGACCGTGAGGCGGCACTAGGAATGGCCTCTAAGATGCCAGCAGAAAGGCTTTTTTTTTTCTCCTTCTGTGTGTTGAGCTCATCCATTTGTTTGTTATCTCAATCCAGGATTTGGAGAGATACAAAGCTGATTAAACAACAAAAGCATATGGGAAGATAAAGAACACTTAGGTAATGGGTTTAGCCCGCCTGCTTAGCACGCCAAATTCATCCCACCCTCCTTTTTTTTTCTCTCTCTCAGCTCAAAATGCATTTGTTATTCTTTGCTCGGTCTTGATCCAGATAGGGAGAATGAATGAGAAAAGAGTTCGCACATGCACACACACACACACACACACACACACACACACACACACACACACACACACACACACACACACACACACACACACACACACACACGCACACACACACACACACACACACACACAGAAAGAAGAAGCAGATTTTTGTGCAACTCTTGAGAGCAACTTGGAGCAGACACTATTAGAGTGCAAACATTTGCGAACGGGTTTTAGGCTGCTGATGTTTTTTTCAGTCTCCGCAAAAGACGATGCAACGTAAATACACAAAACCAGAGAGTCAATCGTAGCTCGTGCGCTTGCTAGCACACACAAAGCGGGCACATCCCAGCAGCATCCTTGCGCAGAACTGTTACCTTGGTCTTCGATAGCTTTGCTGAAACTAAGGCGGACTACCTGCTCATGGAAAAAGCCCAGTCTTCATTTGCCAATAAGAAAAGAAGGAATTCGATTCATAGTCAAAACAGGTGTAAATTTATGATTTGCTGCTAGAGGTGGAGAACTCGCATATCTGAGAGCATTCAGAAGCGACACTGAATTCCTAACATTGCTGTTTAACAGGTTAATCTAATAAACTCTCTCTAATTTTTCATTGGTCAAACAACATGCAAACATTGACCTGTCCAAACACACAATTTTCCGTTACGATGAAGTCATGCTAGCATTGTAGTAGCTGAGGCTAATGTTGGCTTTATTTACAGAGCTAATGTGAACTTAGCGTTGCTAGCATTGCTACATTGTTCAAGATGGCCAGCGTGCTCCTCTATAGCTATTTATCACCATGACACACTTTGGTAACAGCATACCAAGTGAGGGTTGTGACATTTGTCAGGGGTAGTGGGGTGCTTTCGGGAAATCAGGCTACGTTCAAATCTCACGAGCAGTCTCAGCATGACAAACGCCCCCTTGAAATAGAGTAAAGGAGAATACCAGAGTATCTGTACTTCTACTTATAGTCAGTACAGAGTGTGAGTACCTCATTTATGTGTTTGTGTGTGTGGGGGGGGGGGGTACCTGAGAGGTTGACTGGCAACCAGTCCAGGGTGTACCCCCTGCCTCTTGCATGGTATGTAAACCAATATGGTGCATTAAAACAAGCCTTACTCCCCTAAGCGAAGCTGCTAAAAGCAATCTCTGGCTCCAGCGTTCACTCTGTGATAACAACAGACCAAAGAGGTCAGTGAGGAGGACGGCGGGACGGGGAGGTATAAACATATTTACACTCCTCCTTAACACCCCCCACCCCCAAACCCCCTTTATGGAAAGCGGCCATGAGAAAGGTGCTTATTTAGAGCAGATAAAGAGCATGATGAGAGGCAGCGGACTTGGATTAGGGAAAGGAGACGAGCCGGGCCAGAAAAGGCAGGGGGAGACGGTTTGGGGGTGAGGTGTGTGCGTGTAGGGAGGCAAAGTGGGGGGGGGGGGGGGGTGTTGGTAGAGGACAGCGTGGCCGGGTGCCGGTGTCTGGGCTGCTTGGATATGGGGGGAATATTAATCTGGGTTTAGTGCGAGCAGGACCCCACAAACGGCTCAAGCAAACAGAGCTTAGACGGGGCCAAGCCTCCGAGAAAGTCCTAAATCTTCACATTAGCTCCCCGCGTTTCTTCTGCTCAACCCGTAAGCTCTTTTTCTAAAGGACAGCACAAACAAACCACAAACCCCCCTATCCGGCCCTCAACTCACACATAGCCCCCCCCCCCCCCCCCCCGCCCTCCTCTTGCCAGTCCTACACTTCCTCTCTCACACTCCCTCAAAATCAAGACGGATTTGAGATTTCAGGAAATGTATAAATCCTGGGCCAGAGTGGATAGGCAAAGATTAGAAGGGTCCCCCCCCTCCCCACCACTCTTAAAGGGACATGATGCCCTCCAATTGTGTTGTTTATTCTCTGCTCTGTCCTACTTCTGTGTCAGCAAAGAAAGAGGGAGCAGAGAAACACTTTAAAGGACTTGAGCCGCTGTCTCGATAACCTCAGTGAGACGCAGAAAAGTGAGAAAAGAAGTGAAATGGGTGTCTTAGATGAAGGGGAAGGTGGGAGGGGGTGCTTTTTGATAGGTGGAAGCTTCTGGCATTCTATCCTGGTGCAACCTCAAAAAGGTTTTCACTCAGGAGGGACAGTATGGGATTTCCTCTTTCGTCAAATAAATTGGGAGTCCGATCATTATTTTCAAGTTATTGTTATTGTTTTTTTTCTCCATCGAGCATCGAAGCCTGTCTACATTTGTGATGACGATATCAGACAGAAATGCCAGGCAGTAAAATGCAGACACAGTGAGTCTATGATTGCGCCATTTGTATATGTGTATTTTACATCAGGCACTTTATTGGGCAGCTAAGTCCTTGGGAAGATGGCTTAGTTTTCGACAATTATCTTTGTTTGAACTATTGTTTTCATGTACACAATAATTATAATATGTATAGTATGATTATTTTCTGCTAGAGAAACACAAAATACATTTTGGATGGATGAATGAATGCTTTTTTTGTTTTTTGCTTCCTTGACGCAATCTACTTATTGTTTGTCATTTCTGGCAAGTTATTTCTGATCAGTCATTTTCAGGGCGCCTTCCAGTGGGAATGTAGACAGTCAACATGAAATATTATAAGGCAAAATATTGAAAAATAGAGCACGATGTTCGAGGAGCTAGCAGGCTTAATCGGTCGGCATTGTGTCATTTCCTCAAGTAGTGGCTTGGATGAAAATGACCAAAAAAAAAAAAGTTATGCTTACGCGAGTGCCCCACCTCTGCCTTGGTGATACTACCTGCTTTTGCCAATGGAAAAAGCATGCCGAGCCATGTTGTAATAATATTAGTAGCCTGGAAAGGAAAGGGGGTGGAGGTTGTTGGAGGGAATCCGTGAACCTCATCCCATCACCCGCAGCTTGGCGGCGGGGAAGGTAGCGGGAGGAAAAGTGCCTTCTCACTGAGTTTCATTAACCTGACCACATGCGCCAAAAGCTGCGGTGTTAGACTTAATCAAAGTGACACCGACACACTTGCCGCAATCTGACGCCTCACCTGGGAAGCTCATCCGGGGGCCTGCTGGCTCTCTAGTACACATTTCAACAGCACATGCATGCATGGTTTTTTTTTTTACACACACCCATACACAAACGCACACACGATCTGGCGAGTTCCAATCAACTGGGAAAAAGTCTGCATGATGTGTATGATTAGACTGGAGTCCAAATGAATTTGGTTCAATTTAGATAGGGAGGAGTAATTGGTTTATGTTTATCATCTTAATTGCACGCTAGTCCCCATACAGTATGTACTGCACTTCTGCACTTTCTGCCACTTTTTGGGAACCGCTGGCATAATGCGTATTGTTGATAACATGTACAGTACTTACGAAATGAATTGGTTCCGGAAGAAATTTCTCAACTCGAAAATTTTGTCAGTAGAGACGCGTTTTCCATGTAAATGCCCTAATCCGTTCAAAGCCCCCCAAAATTCAGACATAAATGTTTTCTAAAGCATAAAAATGCATTAAAATATGTCACAAATACATGTTACAAAATAGATTATTGCACAATAAATGAGAGTTGTGCATAATGTAAAAAACAAAGAATAGAATAAAAAATAAAAATGATGGCCATTGAACTTTTAACTGCATCCTCATCGTTTTTTTGCCCTTTTTTGTTCATGTTCTCTCTCAGAAGTGACTTTTGCCTGGCGTTTTGTAAAGAACTGAGCAAAGGCCGTCTGCTTTTGTCAGCTTTACGTAAGGGCCCCTCTTAGCCAATAGGATAACAGGATGATGCTCGGGAATAGCCAATGGCAGAGTAGCTATAAGTATGTTGCGTTCAGGAAAATCGGACTTGCAACTAGCAACCGTTACTGTATTTTTACCTTTCGTATCTAGAGGCAATATTTTCCTGTTGAGGCGTTTCGTAACGAAGCGACGTTCGTAAGTAGAGGTACCACTGTATAAGTGTTTGAAAAAAAGCACTAATATGATTTTGGTTGTCCCTAGAATGGCATGGCCTTGAATACCAGGTGAATCCTTCATTGTAGATATGAGGCATAGCGAGCCCGGCAACGCCACCCAGTATATTCTGAGAAGTTAAGAATTAGTATGTGATTAGCCTAATGCGCCGCAAAGAGGAGAAAGTAGCGCTTAAAAAGTGACAGAGAGTAAAAATCCACTTCTGTGGACAAGAATTACTCACGCAAAGGAGCAAAATGGGGGGTTTAGATGTGTACAGTAGGAGGACTGCTCGTGTTTAAGCTCCCTGCAAAGTCTCCCGCCGGCGGCATTATGGCGCCCGTGCACCTGTCAGACAACACAAGACGACGAGCCAACGCGCCTTCATCAAAAGCGGCCTAGCAAATATTAGACAACCTTCATACATTAGCGACGCCGCGACCCCCCAATGCCTTCACATGCAAGCGGAAAATGATTTATTTTAATATATTTAAGACTTTTTCTTAACACTCTCTCTCACTCTCACACTCACACATTGGCCCTCTTCATTTGCTACTATTTCTCTTGGTTACCCTGCTACCAGTACATATGTGCGGCTCTTTGAATTATTGTCCAATCATATTTCAGCTTCAATGTGTTGCCATGTAACTAAACGGTAATCTGCCCAGGGCCTTCAGAATCAGTAGTGTTGGCAGATGTAATTTCAAGTATATCAGCGATGGGGCTCTTTTCAATCATATTTCGAAATCATCCTCACAGGGCCAGAACACTGGCCCTCGATGATGTCGGCATTTTTCTGTCCTCTGATTGGCTTGTCAGAGTAAAATTTGTCAAAGCCAAGTGAGACTCGCAAAACACGTCTGGGCAGTTTTCGAATTGGCGTGAAAAAAAAAATCATCTAGAAATGCGAACTTGCATCTCTGATTCAAACATTTTGTAAAAATCCTAAACCTTTGCAGATGCTTGTTATTATTTTAACTATCACATTTTTATACAGTATTGATGGATTCTCCGATGGCGACGTGGTAACCTTGGTAGTAAAGAGGTGATGAAGTCGGTTCAGATTCCTAGGTACCAAACGCACGGCCCGTCAATGGCATCAGAGAAGTACCTGAGGGTGTTTGCAGAGGAGAAGCGCCGAGGTGCAGGAGAACAACCTTCATCTGAGCAGATCAATCTTCCTGTGACACTTCATTTAGGCTGCATTGATGTGGAATTAGGGTCCATTACGGCTATTGGCAGGATCTGACAGCACTTCCCAGGCAAGGCCTCTGCTGAATAGAGCAGATAAGACGTTCTCTTTTAGCCATGCATGGATTTTTTTTTTTTGCCACTCTTTCATTCAAGCCCGTCATCAGTATTGCTAATCGACTAAAAGAACACGTAAGGGGTTTCTCCCCTTTCCCTCCATTGAGTCAACTTTGGCTCAGGGGATCCTTCCAAAGCCTTTTTCAAGGGTAGATTTCAACTCCATTCATTTTCATTATTTTAAAGGCAGGTATATTTTTAATCTACAATCTGAATGCACTACTTATTACCCCCCCATATCACAAAGTGACTCCTGGCCTAATCCAAACGGGTGATTTTCATCATTCAAAGAACTCCTAAGGTATTAGTCGCAAAAAGAAAGATGCAAAAGTCACTCACTGTTCCTTCCCAGTGCAGAAGTGCCTTAACATGAAATTAAACCAAATAAACTTACAACATACAGACCAAATTCATGTGGAAAAAAATAGCTCATGAAATTTTGTACTGCAGTGAACATGGAATTTTTCTCAGTGTCTTAATTCCTGGCACAGCCATAACACTAATACACATGATTTTTGCTCAGGGTATCACGAGAATAAAAGTTCGATGATGTTTTCAAAACCTTTCACTCATACTATTTTTAAACATGTTTTTTTTTATAAACAGACAAAATAATATATATATTTATATATATATATTATTTTTAAAATCCACTTCAAGTGCTTACATGCACGTCTTTGTGCTCTTTCCTCTAGCATCCAAAGGTTGTCCAGTGTTGGCCGGTGGAGGTGAAGGAGTCAGGTCAGCATCACCCAACGCTCCCCCCCTGCCCTCCACTGTCTATAGAGGGTCCACACCGACCCCCCCCCCCCCACCCCCCAACCAATCGGCGCATCCCTCACTGACCAGGCGGCTGAGAGGCACACAGATACCCCCTTAAGGAGCTTTGCTTTCTGCAGGAAACTTAATCTCCTTTTTAAACGCTATGCCGAGGCTCCTCACAAGCCCCTGAATGGAGCATGGGGTGGAGGGGGGGGGGGGTGTTAGGAGCCGGCGGCAGAGTATCTCCGAGCCCACATGGCAGCCCGGCCCAAATCTGAATATGCGAGGCGATGCTCCCGACGCCAGCGCAGGAATTAAACCTCCGACAGGCCACGCCAAATACGCCACCTCGTCCTCTGTGCCCCTCCTGCAGCGCCGACTCGCATTCGGCGGGCGTGACGGCCTGTGATGGACTGACATGACAACACAGACATCTATTGAGGGGAATTTTATGCGAGCTGTTGGGGAACAAAGATACCTCAATTTACTAGAAAGAAAACATATTGGTTGTGTCCCCCCCCCCCCCCCCCCGTACTAGGTAGACTTGAAGGCAACATTGGTGAACGATTGGTTAGCATGTCAGCCTCACAGTGCAGAGGTGCAGGGTTTGATTCCCTCCTGTGTGGAGTTTGCATGTTCGCCCAGTGCCTGCGTGGGTTTTCTCCGGGTACTCCGGTTTTCTCCCACATTTGTAAAACATGCATGGCAGGTTAATGGAAGCCTCTAAATTGTGTCTATGTGTCAGAATTGCGTCTATGTTGATGTCAAAAGAATTATTCCTTTGTTGTGTGTTCACAAATAGCTCTATAGAATTTATTTTGTCATTTCCTAGCTCGATTTTCTGTTCGGGTGCATTTTTTTCCTTAGTGCCATGAAGGTGTCATTAATTTACGTTTTTCTGAGGCGGTCTTTGAACGTCTCTCAATCTGAATTAGAAGAGAAGGCGTGTTGCGGAAGAGAGACGTGCTTGTATTCGCTTGGGAGTTTTAAGAAAATAATAAATTGTACGTTTAAAAGACAACACCGTAGGTTCTTTTTGTGTCTGAGCCGCAACACTTAGAAAGGTAAAATTTGCAACGCCTGCTCGGTTTTAGGTCTTTGGCAGACAGTTGCTATTATACACATTAAAGTCCATAGAAAGAAACAGAATAGTCTGACCGAGTGTGTTTGATAGCTTAGTAAAGATGTACAAGATGACAACATCACCTCTGCTCTCACTCTTGGTCTGAAGTGCAGGACACTAAGCAGGGACCCTGACAGGAGTGTGCCAAAATCTTTGCGGCGTTTTATTCAAGAAGAGGTGTGACAGATTATCGGAGAAGGAAGGGCAGACTTCTGCCGGGAGCGGCAGAAGGCCCTATTCACCGACATGCTCCTTTAACAGCCTGTCAGCAGACTATTCCACAAAGCAAACACGGCCGAGGCTTTCTTGCGGGACCTCATAAACTCCCTGAAAAGGACTTTAGGGTGGGCGAGGAGCCCCAAGAAAACAAGATGTGTGCAAAGCAAACAGGCCTCACAAAGCCTGTGGACATGGTGTCTTTCGTTAACCGAACAGGAGTTACGGTGGTCGCTTGTCGGCGGCTGAAAGGAAAGACATTTTTTTCGCAGTGTGGCTCAACCAATGGAGAACCGTAGCGCTCTATTTCATGCTCAAGTTATACAAGAGGAGGAAAGTGGAAAGGCCAGCCTCTTAAACCAGTTTTCTCTTGCTCGTATTCATTTGAAAGCATTTTTTTTAACCTCCCACTTCATCCGTGAAAACATATTTGCTTTATCCCTTCACAGCGCCTCTTAAATTGATTTCATATTGTAATTAGTTCATAAAAGCTCTTTACCATATTACCGTCTGTCATTTTATTTCATTTTTTTAAACCGTGTTAAATTATTCATACGGTACAAGTGGTCTGTATGTGAAAAGATCTTTGGATGCCAACAGAGAGTGCAGACAGAGACAAGAGAGAGCGAAGAGAATAGCGAAAGCATTGGGCAACAAACGCAAAACGGGGAACAGACAGACGGAGAACACAAACGAAAGTAACCAAGCGGAAGGACGAAAAGAGAGAGACGAGAGAACAAATAGCAATGTCAACTGACAACGTAGCGTACATCCTGTTAGCTTAAAACTAAACACACCATGTCCTTGTGGCAGAGGGATCCCAACGGAAATGAGCCTTTTGGCTATCGGCGGGTACATTTAGATTTGATATATTTTATAACAGATAAAGTGAAAGTTGAGTAAATACTGAACCTGCGCTTGGTATTCATATTGGTATTGGTGATACTGGCCATCTATCGACTTGGTACTGATATTGGCGTTAGCGATACCGGATTTATTTGGTTGAGTATGGGCATTGATATCAGTTTCAGCAATACCAGCACTGTATTTACTTGGTACCAATGATCTGGCTTTGTTTTTCTTCAGGATGGTATCACAACAAAAATCTTATCGTATCTTATTGTATCGCACTTGACGAGGAAGCAACAGACCGCACACACCATGGCGCGTTCGCTTGCCTGAAGCTTTGTCCGTCCTCACGGTTGCTTTAAAACGCATCCAGAGGATTCAGGGAAGTCCACCTGGAAAGAGACTCGAATAACTCTCATTCTCTGAAAACCTTTCTACTTCATAAGCTCCTTCTACGGATGTACACCGGACCCTAAAAAAATGTACCTCCCAGATTGCTCATCTGTCTTTATTCCCCCGCTCTCATTGGTCCACTTCTTGAAGGGTCTTTATTAATGCAGAGAAAGAGATAGCGAGTCTTTAAAGACACATTGGCCAAAAGAAAGGCAAGACGATATGGCCTACTGGAGTGCTTAGTTCTGACTAAATGAGTCTTGACAGTGAGGAGGATGCTCAGCCCAGTATTGTAACCAGTCAATGGCCAGCCCCCCCAAAAGCCCCCCTCCATCATCTCAGATATATCTCACTGCTTTAGATGCTCTGACTCCCCCTCCCCCTGTCCAGCAGCAGCAGCAGCAGCGGCGGCG
Source organism: Hippocampus guttulatus (assembly GCF_054856545.1). Taxonomy (NCBI): domain Eukaryota; kingdom Metazoa; phylum Chordata; class Actinopteri; order Syngnathiformes; family Syngnathidae; genus Hippocampus; species Hippocampus guttulatus. The sequence goes on along the minus strand of NC_141267.1, from coordinate 17,473,545 downwards.
GCGGCGGCACTATAGCCCGACCACATCATAATCCTCTTAACGCTCTGCCTTATTAACCATTCATCCAAATGACATGAAAGCAACCGGCGCAAAAGTGTGTGAGAAGGAGAGCCAGAGAGGTTGGTGGGTGTTTTTCAAAAGGGAGTGGGAGGGGAGGGGGGGCTCCAAAAAATATAGAAGCTACCCTCCCTAGAATAAAGTGCAGGCCCATTCACCATCCACTTGCTTCGTATTCCCCCATTTGATCATGTGACAAGTGTGTCTAAGTCTGCTCAAATGTACTTTGGAGCCCATCAAGCAGAGCCAATTGAGCGTCCGCTAAATTGAATTCCAATTAAGACGACCGTGCAGATGATGAATACGCGGCTGATCCATGTGGCTTTTGGCTTTTTCAATTTGAGAAATTGGCCATCGCTTGATCCCTCTTATGCCCCCCACACAACCTCACACAAATACCAGCGCTGGAGGACGGCGCTCATTAGGACCCATTTGTGAATCACGATTTTATTTCTACCTCATTCGGAAATTAATTCTCAGGCTGACTGAGGACTGGGCAGACCGATACCAAATTTCCTGATATTGAAATCGGCAATAAATGGCAATCAGTTTTGCAAGGCGATGAGAAATCAAACTCAAATCACGGACCACAAGGTGTTCCTACGCAACCGAGAATGCTTGGTTAGGAATTGGACGGAATTTTGAAAATCTAAATTTGATGCCTCGCTCCTGTCAAATCATATTTTGAATACTCAAGATTTTTTTCCCCCCTTTTGATATCGCAGGTGTTGAGATGGACCAGCCCGAGTTCGAAGGGGACAAAATGAGCCCTGTCAATGTACAAAAATGGACCAAAATTGTACATTCAAATAATCACTTTCTGTGTATTTTTGGGGATCACTACAAAGTTTATTTTGGCATATTTCGGGGTGCGACAGGTGCCTCCCCATTTTTGTAGTCCTCTAGGTTAAACATAACGAGATAGGACTCAGTTAAACCCATTTTTTGTCCTCTTAATTTTTTTTTTTTTTTTTTTTTGCCAGGCCTGATGTGTGTGCCAAGTGAACTTTCGTGTATGTTTCGGCCCTCAAAAATGTCATTCAATCCAGGAGAATAATAATTATAATTTCGGCAGAAACAGGAGGTGAAACGTATAAATAAGTAAAGAATCCCTTTGAAAGCCATCGGCTCAATGCAATATTTGATGAGACCAAAGCGCTACACAAAGAGAAACTAGTCTCCACTTCACTGCATGGTATCTATCCATCAGTATCAGTCATACCAACCATGGTATCAATATTATCCGTATTTGAATCAGTCTGCCGAGTGCTAAATTGCCTGCTCAAGAGCGGGATTCTTTTCCTGAGCCCACTTTAAAAAATCTGCATGAACCGCCTCCCCTCACACTCCCCCCGTGCTCACACACAACTTCCACACATTACCGTCTCTACCTCTCCTCTTAAACACAACCTCGACTGGGTGGCTGCGCCCAGGCGCCGGTGCGTCTTAAAGGCGTCTTTAATTCAGCCAACTTTGAAGTGGCACTCCGGCAAATGCACTCAATCAATTACAAATGAAATAATCTCCTTATAATATTAGAGATTTTTCCAGTCTAAGAAATAGCGGGAGATTAGGGCGCCCAAATCAGTTTTAGCGGTATCTAAAGTGACAGCAGCAGAATCATTGGAAGGAGCGGCGAGGAACTTAAAATGATTATGTAGATCTGTGTCAAACTGGCGAATGTTTCTGCAAATCCCTCCGCCGGATCGACCGCGACGAGGGAAACAGATTATTCCTGGCCTTATTTAAAGGGTTGCACTTCTTAAAGCGGGAGGGGGAAACATTCACATATATTTACACTTATATTTACGCACACTCCCTCGCTGCGCCGCCATCTTCCTGCCTCCGGGGGTCAACGCGTTACACGAGCCTCCCTTTTGTGCTGCGGCTCAAGCTGTTGTTAGCTAATTCGGGAACATACGCACACACGCGCGCGCGTTTTGATGTAAGATTAAGACACCGGCTGCTTTTCGTGCGACGTCTCAGGTATACTTTTGATTCGTCGCTTACATACGTCGAACTTAACCGTGCAATGCGCAAAGCACATGAACGCAGGTCTCCTTGACAATCGTCGATTGTCGCGTTTGCCGTATGAGCGGCCACGACAGAGTCGCAAGCGGCACTGTCCCAACGTAGCAAGAATTTCCAGGTCAAGTTTTTTTGTCCACCTTGCTCTCACCGGTACCTTTCTTGTGGATGAATCACACAAAAAGGATTAGTAAATTCTGCGAGATTTTAAAAGCGTTCCTCCCCAGAATTTTCCCGAACATTCTGAATTTGATGACTTAGGGGATGTTCCCATTTAAAATGTGCTCTAGAGACTGCACGAATTTAGTTTGGATGTTGTTTCGACTTGTAGTTTCTCTCGATGCTCTTCTATCATTACTCACAGAGCCGGAAATTATGACCCAGCGCACATTTCTATCACGCCGGGGCTCATTCATCTTTGATTACACCTTTCAGATGATATAAATTAGGCCTATCCCACACTGTTAGCTTGATGGATTACAGGGGCCCATAGGAAACACACTGATCAATATCATGGATTAGCCTCATGAGTTTCCAGGCTATGCGATCACGCTTGTCGGGTTTGTTTGCGCGGCGCTACTTCGCCACGAATAAAGACCTCAGAACGCCGCCTTTTTGAACTATGTAGGATAACAATCCGGAACTTCCATAGAAGTGATGCAGTTTCAAGGCAATTAGCCCCTCAAAATTCTATACAGTGGTATTTTCACAAAAGTGTGGCCGGTTGAGTGACTTCACATCGGGTTGGCCAGAATCGAAGAATCTGTCAAAACACAAGCCCTGGAATTCACCCAAAATGGCTGCTTCAAACTAAAATGGCTGACCTCCTGCTCATTTTCAGGCATGGGTCCCTGAGGCTTTATTTTTCCTGACGCGGTCGGTGTAACTGATGTCACGAAATGAATTGGGGGCTTGGGGCGTCCCTGAAATGGAGTTTCATGTGCTTCAAAAAAATACCATGGTTGAAATTGAGTTTGCAATTTGCAATCCCTTCTGTTACATCCATCCATCCATCCATTTTCCAATCCGCGTTATCCTCACAAGGGTCGCTGGAGCCTATTCCAGCCGTCTTAGGGCAGTTGGCGGGGGACACCCTGAACCGGTAGCCAGCCAATCGCAGGGCACACAGAGATGAACAACCATCCGCACTCACACTCACACGGGACAATTACGAGTGTTCCATTAACCTGCCATGCATGTTTTCGGAATGTGGGAGGAAATCGGATTACCCGGAGAAAACCCACGCAGGCCCGGGAGTTTGAATGGGAGGCCGGAGCTGGGATCGAACCCACACTGTGAGGTTGACGCGCTAACCACTGCACCACCGGGCCGCCCTCCTTCTGTTACTTGTGTTGCCAAAATCTATTCGACATGACTTTGGAAAACTCAATTAATGTGTAACGAGGACGAATGTAAATACACAATGAAATGAGTGAAGGGTTCCTTGATAGAATGGAGAAAAACGATGTTTGAAGACATGAAATATAGTGTGTGTGAAAGGAAACATAGTCAAGCATTTATCAGGCTTAATGAAAACCCCTCCTTGCGCACAAAGGAAGGGGCCAAATGAACATGCTTTTAAAAATCAATCGCACCAATTACTGTCCATCTTTGTGTCACGCTTGCCTCGGCATACATTGAAAGAAAACACCCACACACACACACACACACATACACGCACGCACACGCAGAGGGAGGAAATTAAGGCGGGGGGGGGGGGGGGGGCATATGCTGAGATGGAGGCACGTTGAAGAGTGACAACTTCATGTTTGGGTAATTATCACCACTCCCGCCACGTAAAGAGGGAGCCTCTTAACAGCCCCATTGTTGCTGTTAAACACTTTGGGCCACTGATTGATGAATGAAAAGGGAAGGTGGACACACGCTTCTCGAGGGACTGGCTGAATGTGTGCGTGTGCATGTGCGTGCGCGACCCCCGCCAGCTGGGCAGCCTCAACACAACACGACACAACACACACATGGCGGGATTGCCAGGACTATACCACAGGGGGCTGGCTATCAATACATTATTCATAACCATCTGACGGGACGGGACAGCTCTGAAACACACACGCGCACACACACACACAATGTAAATGCAGGCACTTTATCATATCAGTGACGGGTGTGAGTGAGAAGTCCCCATGCAGTGTCATCAGCTTCCATGACACTCCCTTGTGTGTTAGCGAACCCTTGTGTGTTAGCATAGTTCATTCATCTCATTCATAGTCATGAGTCAATTGTACTACTGATAGCAAGTCTATCATGTCCACATGTAGCCCAGTGGCTCAGTCTTAGAAGCCAAACAATAACCAACACAGCTTTGACAGCCGCGCTTAACAATTCAGAGTTCTTAATGTCCGCGCAGAGCTAGCTAGCTAGCCCACAGCAGCGTCAGTCAACGGATGAGGTTCTGCCGCAGTCACTTGGGATACGTCTGAACATTGGAGGAGTTACTAATGAGTTGCACATTGTCACTGTCGGGTAAAAGCTACTCTGTCCAATTATGGTTAAATTAATTGGATTGCACAAATGGATACTATTGGTCTCTTCCTGCGTTGTCTGACATGCTTATGCATAATTCAGTGTTGAAAATAGTTTGAGAACAAATCTCACAAAATCTCTCGAATGCTGGAAATGTCTGCAAAGTGATTTATAACTTATTTACTTTTGTCAGTTTGTGGGAGCCGTGCAGCATTTTCCAAACTACAGGTACTATATAGAAAGTTAAAATTACTTTAAAAAAAAAAAAAAACGCTGAGATCTCAATGGTGATTGGCTGGCTCGAAACTGGCTAGAACCGTAAGTTTGGGAAAAGGGTTAATTGCGGTGTACTCATGCAAACCTCCCACCAGTCCCGACCGAGGTTGTGTATTTTGGGTGGCGTTCTCCGTTTACAACTCAGCGGGCAGCTAAGCAGTACTCATTAGTCGACTAGACAAATACTCTCAATACACATCTCCACTGACTGGCTTAGGTCGGATGTCTCTTCGCTGTCACCACTGTGCGGTGGAGGGATTATTAACGTAGAGGTAATAGACTAGCACTAGTACAATACTAGTCCAGTGGCTCTCCAAATTTTTATAGCTAGTATAAAAATGTTTACCTCTTCATGTTTATTTCGATCCGACGTATTAAATACCACCATAATGACCAACATTAAAAAATGCTTGTTGGCTCATCAAAGACATTATATAACATAGAAAACCAATTGTTCATTCATTATAACGTCATATTTTCATTGCTTATTAAAATCCTTGTTTCGGGCTCCTAAAAAAATGTACTAGCCTACTAGCATATACTGTACAGTAATTCATGTGCTCGTTTCAGTAGGCAGTTATTCATAATATCCTGTTGCTCAACAGAAAAAATACACAATGACTAGAAATAATACACATCGTAAAGTTAGGGGGCATATTATAAACGAATATTGCTCCTGTAGGGTCTGACATACCTGCAGGGTACCGCTTGGCCATCCAGCACCTTTGGTTTTTGTTTCACATGTCCTCGCACACCGTGCTAGCTTGTTCAGTGGCTTAATGGCGGATGCGGCTCTTCAGCTCCAAAGCCTTTCTAAGAGGGCTTGGTGCAGAATATGGTCTAAAACAACAGGAAAAAAAAACAACAACCCCTTATGCTCATTTCACAAAACAACACCGTACAGTAATAAAGCTTACAAAAGAAGCCCCTCGGCGTGCCAACTGAAATATATCAGCGGCCATTATTGCGATGAAGGCCTTTAAGACAAGACTACGCTTAAGCTGCACAGATGAGCCTCAATTCTCTAAATGTCGCAATCCACATGACCCGCAGATGCTTTAGCGCAGATTTGACAACAAAAGACAGATGTCGAGAGGTACCTCGCACTATCACACCGCCCGTCCGTTTGAATGGCGTAAAGACTCGGAGCTGTCTCTAAGTGCTCCCAAATCAGATAAAAACAGAGGGAGAAAACCCAAGTTCTCCGTGTAAGAGCGCGCCGCTTTGTGCGGCTCATGTGGACCAGAGAGGATTACTCTTGGATGGGAGCCTGGCTTTGGGAGGACTACGTAGATGCGAATATGGACTTTATAGGATCATGAGAGTCAAATAGTGGATGGGAGCCGTTGCGTGCGCCGTGCACGTCGTTCTTCGAGGGCAATAAATATTTCTTCATTTCCGCACAAATTCAGGAGGAAAACCGCTGCGAGGTGGTAGTGGACCCCAAAAAGCAGGCAAGAGGGAGGACCAGGGTGTAATTGACAAATTGTATTAAAACACAGAGAAAATTAACTAACAAAACAAAGTCCTGAAAACAAAAAGAATCCAAAGTAGCAAACCAAAACCATGACTGAAGCTAAAAACCTAACAGTGACCGAAACATGACTGAAACAAACATGACAGGAACAAACAATGACCCGACCATGAGTGGTCGTGTCGGGAGTCCTTTTAAACAGCTAATGACCTAACGACCAACAGGTGTGCAGCTACAGGGAGAGCCCTACAGTGCCACCTGTTGGTCCCAAACCGAAACATGACAGAGCAACCAACAAGAGACGCTAGCGTGCCGCTTCACCCGTCGCCCATTAACTTGAATAGGATGAAAGAATAAAATAAAAACATAGTAAACCCGCTTCCATCATTGGTCCCAGGTTAGCAGTTCGCTATTTCGCAGAATCTTTTTGTCCAGTCAGAACTATATTGGTCGAATGCTGGTATTGAGTGTGATTCCATTATCAACCATGAGATGGCAGCACTTCTTTTTTTGAGGTGTTGCAAGAAAGAAAGAAGAAGGAAACAGGAAGTTACTCTGGCAAGTTTTTGTTGAGCGTTATTGAATGTGATCCACTATAATCCTACATTTTAGTCCCTTAGAAAACGTCAGCTGTAGGTTAATTTTATAATGAACATCTTTGGGCATTATTATTGATGTATATTGTGAGATGATTAGTTTGACTGGATTTGTTTACTGTAAACACAGAATGATTGGTACCCTGTTGCACTGGAACAATAATTTGATGTGATCAATTGCTCTTGCTTTCTCTCAATAAATGTGTTTTTTGACTGTATTTTAAAAGTGTGTTGAAAGACATTTAAAAAAAAAACATGCTTAGAGAGCATTTAAATAGACCACTCCATATTGTGCATTATTCCTATCGTTTGTGAATGTAGCATTGAAACCATCCCAATACTGGTGATGTACGGACTTGATTCAGGTTCCTCTCCAGTCTGACTCCGCTGTAGGTTTAGGAGCCCCCTTTCCCCTGGGTGATAGTTAATTACTCCCAGATAAATCCATTGGCAATTTCTCCAGTCGCACCGTCAGCCCCCCACTAGACCGCTTCCTCCCTTTTTTTTGCTCCTTCTAAGCTCATGTAATGAATCACTAATCACTCATTCCCTCATGAGCATCCCAGGCCTGTTATCTCTTAATTACCCCCTTCCAGGGGGTAACAGGGCACCGCGCGAGGGGCTGGGGGTGGGAAGATGACAAATACCATTCCAGCAAAGTCCATTTGTACCCATGATGTATCTTAAATTTTTTAAATCCCGAAGTGTCAAGTGTCATGAGGACAAGGTACAGTATGTGCTGGCAGCTCGTAAATTATCGTCGTCACCTGAGAGCCTCGGAGCGATGCAAGTTTGTGGACTTGGAGAACCAGAACAAAGCGACCTGTTCTCAATCTCTACAGCACTCCTCTGGACCCAAACGGTCCTCTGGTGGTGCATTTTCGAAAATGGAAATACCGAGCGCGGTCATTTGCCCGACGCGACGCTTGGGGATTGGAGAGCCGAGACACAAATTGGAATTGGCAGTGAAACGGGGTCACGAGGATCCGTCCGTCATACGTAACAGCGAGATGGGCCCGCGTGTATGCGGGAGGTCCTCTCACACAAAAGGCCGACGCGTCCGCAAGCTGGTAGAAACCGACTTAGGGTTTGTCGCTGCCATTCAGCGTCTTTCGCGGGAATTCCCACACGAGGGCTCGGCTCAATTCTTCCTGACCCAGGAGCTTTTTTTTTTTAGGTCACAGTCATAACAGGACACATTCCCATACGTGCCCTCCGCCCTCCCACAGACCAAAGTTCAAGATCTCGTAGTTTACATTATCTGTGCAAAACTGAGAACCACTTCCACTAATGACAGGTGTCCCCTCGCAAGTCCTTTTACGGTTCTGGAATTTAATCTGGCTAATTTCAACATATCCCGCTGAGGATTTTAAAGATCAATTTGAGAATAAAGAGAGACCCTGAATGGCCTTTTTTTTTTTTTTTTTTGGAATCCTAGTGTCCGTTTTGTGTCAATCGTTTAGTGAAAGCCTGTCAAAAATGGTTAGCTTCTCCAGTGAAACTACTACTTTGCATCTTAGCTCCCTCTCTTGCCCTGTGTCTGCACAATTTCTTTCTCTCCTCTTGTTTCTCTCCTTTTGTTTCGATAAAGCGAGGGATTAGGAAAGATTTTCCCCCGTAAAGTAGTGGTTTGATGGGCTTTTATCCCACCGTGTTGCTAAAGCTGTGTAGCCCCTGGATTAGGGCCCGACAATAGGAACCCTTGTGCCGGGCCGCAGCCCGAGGGGCACAAGCAAAGCGCGGCTCTGAAAAAGAGGGCGGAAACAAACCTGCCAACCTCGATATGTCAACGTCTGCGAGAAGGGGAGCGCTCGCGAGCGCGGCCTCGTGTTGCCTTTCGCGTGGATCGCGCCGGGATGAACTAGTGAGGAAAACTTGTGGTCACCTTCACAGAAGTGGCGAAAGGTCTTTACGAGGATGTTCTGGAGCTGCTTTGGCACTGACGCATCAGCATGTCCGCTACCTGTCCAGAAACAGAAACAAACTTCATCCGTCAAACATCCGAGGGACATTCTTGCAATTCAGTTGATTATTTTCAAGCCAGTGAAAGTCATCATACAATTTTTCCGTTTGTTTTACTTTTTTTGGACCTAACTGTTTTTAGAGAGTTTTTAAGAGTACATATTGGAACTGTTTGTAATTCCCTACAGCTTGAGTAAGGTGCCGCATATTGGAAAGAGTTGCGTCAAAAACGGACAGATTCATTATCAGGGGTGTCAAACTCATTTTTGTCATATTAGTCACCGTTTCCTTTTAGGGGGGCCGTTATGACTGAACGCAAAATTTTAAAAGGCAATTATAATGGTTTATCCAGCTATTTTCTGTAACGAGGGGTTTGGTTCCAAGAAAATGCTTACAATACGTCTCTTATTTATTAAATACGAGATTTGGACATTTTGGTCAAGATTTTAGCAAGCACCATGGAAGTTGACATGTTTGATTTGCTTTCGCGGGCCACGTGTTGTGTGGTGGGCCAGATCTGGCCCACGGGCTTTGAGTTTGACACCTTAGATCAATTTGACCAATACAAACCAATCCAAATTTGGGGTTTGCTCAATAGAAAAGGGTTTTTTTTTCCCAATATCAAATCTACCCAAGCCGTGGATCAATTCATTTTTGACCCATAATTGGGCTTTTTTGTGAGCAGTTTTGAGAGGGCAGTTATCAACAAGCGTCCAGTAGCATGTGAGGCCCGCGTGACGACATCATTTGCCAAATCTTCCCGGACCAGAAGATCGCCCCAATACCCACACGTGGCGCGAGCGAGTTTGAGGTCTAATTGCAAGTCCGAGGACCACTAATGGCAGCTCCCTTTTGTTACTCCAGTCACAGGAGTCCCTTTGGAAGCGCTCCATTCCGAGCCATACATCAAAATGATTAATTTCACCCAAATGAGCGCACGTGCGGGGCTAACCTTGACGGCGAGCACGCGCCCGGGCCCCCGCCAACTAATATATTCATGAAGTTCAAGAAAGCTTAATGATACAAGTTAATGGGCTCTGAAGGCTGAAGGCGTCAACTTTCTCCTCGACTTGACGCACGAGGCTGTTGCAGTGGCCACTGGAGGAGTGAAATGACAAACACGCCGGCGTTCTAAAACCTGATTAAAAACCGAACGAGGTTCATAAATCGCCTCGGCTCAGCCGCCTCGAGTCCTGATGCAGGGATAAAAGTTTGGAGAGCGGGAAGAGGATGATGGAGAGGAAAGGCGATGACTTAGATCTGGAGAGGAGCTTAAAAAGTGGGGGCTGAATGCGGGGCCCGGCGCACAGAACAATGAGAGCGCCCGGGAAATCCAGGGAAATCTCAGATGAATTCGAGGTTTAGGAAAGTTAGCAGCTCGAAGGTGAGCACAATGAACGGCCGCGTTTGCAAGTGGAGAGCGGAAAAACTTCCAGCGCAGCAGCAGCAGAGGCAAAAGCAGCCTAAGAGAGCAAATTTGTCAAATGAAAGCCGATGAGCTGCAACTTTGAATAAATCAATCAGAAGAGGAGAATTTATTGTTTGACTTGCTTTTCTTTGTCCAAAAAGTGTGTGCGTGTTGAGAAACAATTGTTTTTAGACACAAAGAATCATACATTGACAATTCCCAATATACATTTGCTGTTCCTATACATCATTTTTAAGCATTGTTTTTAATTATTTTGCTTTTATCTATCTATTAACATTGCTTTTGATATGGTTACATCATTTTATTAAAATCATTTGTGTCGTTATATTGAAATTAATTTTTCTTGAACCCTTTATCACGTTATCAGGTTACAGGTTGTCATTATTGGTGCATGAAAGGGTTCAAGAAAAATCTTTCCGTCCATCCATTTTTTTCCTGCCCTTTGAGTCAATGTTAGAGTTCGTTTATTTAACATAGGTTGCAGGTAAAAATACGGTCGAGTCATTCCCTTCAAGAAAAATCATGTGTGGTTTAGTGAATGATAAAATAGGATGTGAATATAGTGCTCCATTTTTTTTCATCTTGGATATTAACATGGTCCGTTCGTTCTTATTTTAAAACCTCATTCAATTGATGAAATAATGTGATCTGCTCTGATTTTTTAATGGATTCCACTCGAATGGAGGCATAATCCATGACTTTCAAGGTAGATTTGAGGTGATTCCTTTTTTTTTTGTTTTAATTGCTTTCTAAATTGTTTGCCCACACGGGGAATGAAGAGGTCTTATTTTGATTGGCTCACAAACTTAATCCGATTGTCCTTTGGTCTGTGGGCCAAAAGGCAATGCGGTGTTTTCTATAGCCTGGGGGAACAAAACTCTAAATGTTTCAAACAAATCAGACCTGGGATGTTTTTTTTATATTATTGATCAGATAACTAGGCCGACGTGCACGGATAACCATCTGTTGCATGGGTTGGGGTAATACAACCAAAACATCAATTGTTAATTTTCTTTTCCCACGCTGCATGACTGCAAATGTGTCCAAAAATCTCCAGTCAAGTTGAGCACCTCGCGACACCCTCCCTCCTCATCCCCCCTTTTTTTTGTCTGCACTCGACAAAATATGCAAGATTTACTTACATTAAAAGGCTACTTCGTTGTCTTATTTTCGCTGCCCTTAATTCCAAAACCTAGACGCTTTTTTCCCCTCACGGAGACGAAATCTTTTGAGGAAAAAAGCTTGAAGAGGAGCGGGGCATTAGTGTTTTAATCCTCTTAGCGGCAGTCATTGGAAGAATTTTTTTTTTTTTTTTTTTTTTAGGGAGGGTGCGAGTGAGATGGCGTCTTGGCGACCAAATCTTGAGCCACCAAACACATCACTCGGGGGTCCAACCGGGAGATGCTGCAGGGAGGAGCCCTGCAGTCTGAGTTTTGAGCTCGGATGACTTTCCGATGAACGGCAGCTAAATAAACACGGGACCAAATTAACTTTAAAAAAAAAATAAAAGAAGAAAAGACTTAATGGAACCATTTAAAGCTCGTTTGTCGCCACAATTACAGTTCAACACAATAGCTTTTTAAATTACAGTCGGTTTTTGTTGCAGAAAGGCACGAATTTTCTTTTTGTACACATGACATACAATCGTAAAATTGTGGATTACTGTAAATTAAATAAAACTAATGGCCCAAATAAATACGTAATCGTTAATTGTGAGACGGTGGCATGAAAGTGCAGACGCTAAAGTACGACGTCCACATATACTTATGTAATGCAAATTTAAAAAATAGATATGAATGTAATTTTATACGAATAACGGCGATTAAAGTAACCATGTTTTAAACTAAACATAAAATGCTACGAAAATTAAGCATGCGTGTTGGCAGGAAAGTACCGATGCTGGACTTTAGTGGTGGAATGGGTTGCTAATTGGAGGAGAGCGACGTGATTGGCCAGCACTGTGGTGATGTCACTGCGCCCATGCATTTTTTTTTTTAAAAGGGCCGAGAGATGGACGCCACAAGCATCCGCTCCACTTTTCAGGAATCAACCAGGATGTTTTCAGGATACGCGCAAAGTATAAACGGAAACATTTAAATTATATTTTTAAACCAAATAATGAAAATGTGAGGATTTGGGGTGTGGCGCTTTAAGAGGACAATAATCGAGAGCGGGTGGAGATATTTTACTTGAAGAGAGAAAAACGAGCAAAGGTAAGTTGATTGAAATTTATGTATTTTTTTAACGCAAACCCCAATTTTGCTTTTGTGTTATTTATTTTCTGTTAAAATAGGGGAAATGCTCTTTGTAAATGTAGTGCAATAATAATAATAATAATATAATCATAATGTTTCTACAAATAAATGAGGAAAAACTCTTTTCACTTTGCATTGTTTTGTAAGTCTATCTTGTGACTCACCTGGTAAAAATAAAACAAGGATCCGTATCGGCACCTCTATTGGGATTACTTCCAATATGTTACATTTTTTTCAGGAAACGGGTTTTGTATTTTTGTTTGCGGGTTCTCTGCACACATGTACGTGTCCTATTATTTACCGCATGTCAAAAACGAATGCTGCGAAAACGGTTCATAAATACTTTTTTTTGCACAATATTTTACATTTTATTTTTGGGCCAAATATTTTAATTGTATATAAATTATCTGCTGCTTTTTTACGTTCATTTCAAGCGGGTTGATTCTCACAATAAAATACTTTTTTTTCCCTCCTTCCCATAATGTTTTCAATACAATTTCCACGCCCGGAGCCAAATGCTGCGTAACTCATAAATTCACGGCAATTAGCATAATGAGGGTTAAATCACAGCCCGGAGCCACGTGTCCGGAAAGACGACAATGTTGATATTTATTCTCTTCTTTAATGCATTTTAAAACGGTGCAGATTACAGGAATACTGCCTTGGGTGGATGTTGGCAAAAGAATACGAGATTATGTTATTTTATAAGGAAATTTGAACTCACACATCCACATTTACACAGTGGCCCACGCGCGCGCGCACACACATGCTGCTCGACCTTTCATGTGTCAGCTAGATGATAAATTAATAGTCCAGTACAGTTCAAACCTATTTGCACCCACATTAGACAGCAGTCCACGGGGACCCCCACGTAAATGTGTCAGTCAGCCTGCAGGCGTTCGGAACATTACACGGAGCCATGCAGGACCCAGGGAGAAGAAAAAAAAAAACGGGTTAAGATGTCGCACAGCAAAGAAAACAATTTATGTGGACCGCTCATTTATAATAAATTATAGCCTTCGTCAGCTTTAAAAAAAAAGGTATTGAGAAGAACGTAACAAGGTATATTTCAAAGTAGAAATAATACCAACCACAAAACAGAAAAGTTGTCATTGTCAGATTTTTTTAAAACATGACGAGAAAAACATATTTTGATATTATAACAGAGGACACAATGAAACTAGAAACTATATTTTAAAAAAACAAATCACGATTAGAAGTGCCAATTATTTCCTGCAAGGTCGGCCCATGATATAGGAAGACTATGCATAATAAGTTGATGATGACAACGAATCATCATAACCACAGTTTATCCTAAAAAAAACAAACGTAATCACCTCTTTTATTGTTAAACATTTTTCACTTATTTAAACATGTTCTGCAAACAAATTCCATGAGGTTGGAATTGTAAGAAAATTATTATTGTTTTATATATATATATACACTTTTTATTTACATTAAATATCCTCATTTATAAGATATCGCCACAGGTTATTGTAAAGTTATTTAAGTGCTATTTACACTGGCTAGTATTACTTTCAACTGTGAATCTTTTGTGAACCATGACTTTTGAAATATACAACTAAATTGAACATTATATTCATCATCATGTAAAAATATTTTTTTCGTCAATCATGACATTTAGTTCGAGAAAATTAGCTTTAAATGCAACCTAAATGTTCTGGATAAGTTACAATTCATTGATGCCAATTATAAATCTCTCTCTCACACACACACACGCACGTACGCACACACACACACACACACACACACACACACACACACACACACACACACAGTTGGCGTCTTTTCACCTGTTGCCACATCAATGACCCAACACCAAACTCAACCATAAAAAAAATTATGCTTCCTTCAAGTTAATTTTTCCATTTACAGTGGTGCTAATTCCTCATGGAGAATTTCTACTTGCACTCTGCAGAATACAGTCTAGCTTTATAGGGTTTTGCGTTGAACACCACCTAGAGAGAAATGACTATTTATATATAATGTATCTTTGTTCATCTATCTATTCCAGTGACTTTTAGTGACAGGCAAAAGCTCTCTTATTAAATAGCAGAAGGTACAAGAAAAGGCGTATCCACTTTGGACATGTGCCTTGAATTTTTTTCAGATGCAAAATATCCACTTTGGCTCAATAAAAGTAAAGGAAACAGGCTTGACACTAACCTGATGCTTTCCCCAGGTCATGCAGCACTACGGGGTAAACGGCTACTCCCTGCATGCCATGAACTCCCTCAGCGCCATGTATAACCTCCACCAGCAGGCGGCGCAGCAGGCTCAGCACGCCCCCGACTACCGGCCGTCCGTGCATGCCCTCACGCTGGCTGAAAGACTGGCTGGTAAGTATCAGTCGCTGGTGATGTTGCGTCACCGTCGACCCCCTCTGCGGCGGAGGGAGCCTGAATTCAACGTGCCGCGTGGTTTGTTTTTCCTCTCAACGGCTGTACATTTCAAGACATCATCCTGGAGGCCCGCTACGGCTCCCAGCACCGAAAGCAGCGACGCAGCAGGACGGCCTTTACCGCCCAACAGCTGGAAGCTCTGGAGAAGACCTTCCAGAAGACGCACTACCCGGATGTTGTCATGCGGGAGCGTCTGGCCATGTGCACCAACCTGCCCGAGGCCCGAGTGCAAGTAAGATGCTGAAGAGATAAGATCCGTCGTTAGGATAAGATTTTTTTCCCATGACATGAGAGCAATAATTTGAGATACAAGCACTGTATGGTGGCAGTGAAACACTTCACAACAAGTAGCAGCGGGGCAGACAGCGAACATTTCTTCACAAAAAGGGTTGGCACTGTTGAACAAAGCGCCCAGTAGAAGCGTACTGTCAAACTAAACGTCAAACAAAGGGAATTGTGTGAACTGTGGGAATCATTAAGGCAAAAAAAATTGGCATCAATCAAGTCTGTTTAGCTTAATGCTAACAAACAATGCAAAAAATCATCGACAGGCTAGGAGCTATCATCGGTGTTACAGTGTTATTTTTTGTGACAAAAAAAATACGTATCTCACCTTCAGGTGTGGTTCAAGAACCGGCGAGCCAAGTTTCGCAAAAAGCAGCGCAGCCTGCAGAAGGAGCAGCTCCAGAAGCAGAAGGAGGCATCAGGAACCACCGAGGCCTCCACCGACGACACCAAGGCCGAGCTGACGCCCGCCGCAGACACCCACGCTACCCCGCCGCCTCCCTCCTCCGCCTCCTCCTGCCACTCCGAGTCAGACAGGCTGCCGGTGGCGGCGGTAAGGTCTCACGAACCCGGCGAGACGAGCGTGGAGGTGAACGTCACCTCCCCCGAGCCATCGGACGCCGAGTCGGCGGCAGAGGACAACGCGGACGCGGAGGAGGACAGAGTGAGGGGGGAGGCGAGAGGAAGGAACAGGGAGGAGGCACGGGGCCATGGGGAGACCCACCCCGGTGGCAGTTCGCCGTCCTACAAGCAACTCAGCCCGACATCAGGTATGAATAATGTCTTCATGGAGATGAAGAGATGAACATTTTGTATTTTGGGTCCTGTTGTGGGAATGACAAGCTATGCATGATGCTGTGAAGCACAGGTGTGTGTGTGGGGGGCTTACTCAGTAATTTTAGGACTTTGAATTTGCTTGAGTAAACCTCATGGGAAGGACTTGATATTCATGAGGCTCGCCAAGTCGTCACTGATGGTGTAATTAGACAGTTTTTCTATATATGTGGGGGATATTTTGCTGTGGTCTGATGAGACAGAGGTTGAAATTATTGGCCCTGATTCCAAAAGGTATGTTTGGTGACAAGAACACTGCTCATCACCAAACAAACACCATACCTACAGTGCGGCTGTTTTTCTTCAGCTGGAGCGCCGCCTTAGTCAAGGTGTAGGGAGTTCCAAACAGTTCCAAATAGCAATCAGGGCCAGCACAAAAACTTCAGAACTCAGCTTCACAGCAAAAAAAAAAAAAAAAAAAGAAATCCGACATCCCTGTAAATTAAGTTTCTCTTAGCAGGATGAAATTTGGTAGGCCTAACTGTCATGAGTAGACCCACCAAAAAAAAGTCTCAAGAATCCATGCCTAAAAAGACAGGAAAATTTGACGAAATCTGATCGCTCCCCGTAAAACACGAAACTCCAATAATGTTAATTTTAGGGGCTGATTTTGCCTGTTCACTTAGCAACAAAGAATATGTCATTTATGGGAGCCACAAAAAAGTCTCAAGAATTCTTGCCCAAAGTGACCCAGGAAGTTAGCCATAACGTTTAAAATAGACATTTGAGGGTTAATTTGCATTTAACAATTGCCCCTTGAAAAACTATTCATTTTTCAGATCACCATCTCTTCAGATTTCTCCCATTGCTGTCAAATCGGGACCCCAATGCGTGATGCTAATTGATGAAAACTATACATTCCTGTCATAGACTGTAGATGTGAAGTAACGAAAACCCTCTTCCCGTCTCTCAGACTCCCCCCTGTGCTCGCCCGCCCTGCCGTCGTCCAGCAGCATGCCGAGCTGTCCGGCCCAAAGCAACTCGTACGCCTCGTCGCCCCTCAGCCTCTTCCGGCTGCAGGAGCAGTTCCGCCAGCACATGGCGGCCACCAACAACCTGGTACACTACCCGTCCTTCGACATGAGCGCGCCGTCCTCGCTGCCCTACTTGGGCATGAACGTCAACATGTCGTCTCCGCTGGGCTCGCTGCCCTGCCAGTCTTACTACCAGACGCTGTCTCAAGCGCAACAAGTGTGGAACAGCCCGCTGATGCCGGGGGCATCGGGCGGCCTTCCGGGAAGCCTCAATAGCAAGACCACCAGTATCGAGAATCTCCGGCTGAGGGCCAAGCAGCATGCGGCCTCGCTGGGATTGGACACGCTCCCCAACTGAAGGCGCTTCGATGCCAAGTGCGTTCGCCCTCTGTGTTTGCCCTTCGATCCGAGCGTGGGGGACTCCACCCCCACTCCACCCACACACGCAACCTCTCGCCTGCACACAAAAACTCTACACGGCTTTCAGATGCTACCTTGATTTGAACTTTCCATCTGGCTTCATTCTTTTAAAAGGTCTCCGTCATGAGCATGTGTGTGCCGGGAACAAAAAAAGAGAACTTAAAAAAAAAAGAATACAAAAAAAAAACAAAGATGAGTCCACTGAACTGTAGTGCAGTGAACCCCCGCTATCTGTGTGGGATGGAGGCCGAACGCTGCCACGAATAGCAAAAATCCACAATTGATGCCAAGCCCTGCTAAAAACTGTTGTAATTGTCTATAGATGCCACAAGAGGGCCATTCAAACTCCATATACTTGAGTACACTTCCCTGGCTACACGATGATCCAGAATTGGTGAGTTTTTCCAGCAAATAAATAGACGATAGTTTCCGGAAAAGAATAAAATAAAAAAAAGGTGAATAGTGAATAAGTGGGGGTTCACTGTTCCTATTCCACTTTTGCTACAGAATGAAATACTCTCTTATAAGCCAGAAGTATGCATGCAAACGTTGCACTGAAGCAAGGCTTACAGGTGGACCGTTGCAATTTGGAAAAAAAAGAGATAGAAATTGGTCACAACAATCTAAAGTAATTCCGAAAAGTGTTTGTTTACATTATTTTTTGGGGTTGAACTTCAGATAAAAATTATTGACATCATTCATAACAGTAAGGAAAAAACTTTTTTTTTTGCTCAAAGGCTCCACCAATTGATGTAAAGTGTACATTGATATATATACAGTAATCCACACCGCTCACAAACAGTGAAAAAAATCATGAATAATTGATGACCCTTCCTAAGATAATTCATACAGTAATCATTTAAACAAACTATGTTTATATCTTTTCAATTTATCTTATAAGATTACCCTTATATATATGGCTTCCAGATGACTTGCTTTATTAATTTAAAAAAAAAAAAGTACCTGAAGTGGCCATCTGCATGCGACAAAGACTCTCTGTAACAACCCAGGCTAAACTTAGCTCACTGACATACAAAGCTTGTCTCTTAGTCAAGATGTACCACTTCGACATAGCCTTCTTGGGCGAACTGTACTATTTTCCTATTTAGACAGAGCTTTGGCAACCTCTTCTGGCCTTTCCAAAAGAGAACCAAAAACCCAAATGAGTTTGTCAGTGAACAACAAAAAAGCCCCCCCCCCCCCCCAAAAAACAAACAAAAAAAAAACTGCAAAAAAAAAAAAAAAAAGTAACATGAGCATCAATGTAAGCGCAATGTGCCAAGTGTCCTGGCTGGTCCACCAAAATTTTACACCACAAAAAAAATAATAAAATAAAATAAAATAAAAAGACGTAAGCGGTCAAAATTCAACAACTTGTCGCTTTAAAAACATACAATGGCGGGAGTAAACAAGATCTGGCCAAGTCTATGTATACAATCTCTGTACATTTAAGATGTGTATCTTTCAATTGTTGAAAAAAAAAGGAGTAATTTATCTGTGAAATGTGAGGAAATAAATCAAGCCTGAGAGATGAAAATATGTTTGCCTTCTCCTGTTTCCCAGTCTAATATAAACGGGAGCAATAACCTCCAACAATAGGGTCACAAAAACATTGGAAAAAAACCCCAAGAATCAAGTCATATAATTTTTGGGTGATTAAAGATTTTTTTTGGAGGGGGTGGGTCATTTTATGAGAATTTGGTTGTTTTGAGAAGAAACTTTTTTTAAGACAATATTTCAGATTCATTTCATAGCTTCATTGACAAAAAAAATCTTTCAAAAAAAATAAGGACATTTTAGGTGACCCCCCCAAAAAATGTTGAATGGTGGTGTTTCCAATTGTGTGTTATCTGGGTGATTATTTTAATGTATATTTTTTAGATAAACTAAAAATCCTACTGTTTTCTAATAATCGAGCAGTTTTTGGAATTAAAACAAAATCAACTGAGTATTTGCTCTGCCACACACAGGCACCGCCTTCGACCTGCTCGACCACACAAACGGTGCAGTTTGCTTTCATCCCGCAACCCGTAAATAATTCCCGACACACAGACGTCCCGCACATCCTCGACACTGAGGTTCACGACGTGGCGCACGGGGGAAGAACCTGTCGCTGGTTCTGCCGCCGCACGAGAGCTAATCCTGAACGAAGCGGGAGTGTCACACCCATCCATCCGACCCCCCCCCCCTTTTTGCCCCTCCCTCAATCCACATCCATCTTGTCAGCTGAGGTTTGGCTGCACCGAAACCGAACGCTTTTGCCATAAGAAGATTACCTCGGGTCGGGATATCGATGGATTAAGTAAGAATAGAAAGAGATAAAATGGGAGTGAAAAGGGTTCATGCTGTCAGCAGAGTTCACACAGCTGCTTTTTTTCCCCTAACCACACCACTAGAAACCAGCAAGGCCTTTTCTTATGATAACTTAAATTTATTTATATTTGTTCACATTTGTTCCATTAAATGAGATCAATTTCATCCTAACAGTTTGTTCAGTATTGTAGATGTTTCTCTTTACTGAACTGTCTCCAGGAGGTGTATATTGCTAGTTTTATTTTATTTTTTGTCCAATCAGATTTCAGCCTTTGTGTTGCTATGTGAATGTCATCTGCCCAGGTCCTTCACAATCAGTAGTGCGGGCAAACGCAACAAACTATATGAGTAATGAGACAGCTGCTTTAACCAATCAGATTTCACAGAAGTAGAGAGCTAGCCGGCCCTTGAAGACATCGGCATTTTCCCGTCCTCTGATTGGTTGGTCAAAGCGAGCCAAGATCGACTAGCAAAACAGGTTGGCAGCGTTCTAAAGTCATGAATACATTCAATAAACAGCATCCCTGGTGAGTTTCATAAATTTTCCAAGTTTTTCTTTCATGTTTTTGTCAATTTTGTTGTATGGAAAGGTGGATTAAGTGTGGTAAATCCTCACTGAAGACTCGTCGTTGCTATAAACTACATTAGATCAGTTTCTTAGATTAGAAACGGTTGGTGTTTTCGTAATTACACAAGGCCACACACCTTTTTTAGCACATGCACTTTTAAAATACGAGGCCCATTTAACACTAACGTATGCGCCACGGTTGGAGTGTGTGTGTGTGTGTGCGTGTGTGTGTGTGTGTGTGTGTGTGTGTGTCTGCGCGCGCGCGCTAAGCCGCTGAAGGTTTCCAGGAGCTCTTTGATGTGTATCTCTGCAATGCGCTATTAGAGGGATTTTCCTAGTTGACAGCTCAGAGAATGTGTGGAGGAATTGCGATGCCAGCGGGCCTAAAAGAATGCTGGAAACAGGATTAGGATCATATTCTGGCAGCGCCTGTCACTTCATCAATGGCTAAGGTTTCCTCAGTGACAGCCCTCCTTCTCTGCGAGCCTAAAACCTTTAGCGGGACCATAAAAGGGGTGAGAGAGGGCGAAAAAAAAAAAAGGAGAAACAACACAATGATTGAATGGTGCACTGTGATTTTCTGGGCTGGTTTAGATGCGAGGGGGTTTGTGCTGGGAGGTCAGAGAGGGGCGGCATTGATTTGGAGGGAGGGGTAGGTTGTGGGGATGAGAACGGGGTAAAAGGAGGGATGGTGGTGGGGGGTGAGATTTACACCCACAAAGACACGGTAGATGTTTTTTCCACACACCGCTTTTACGCAAGGGGAGCAGAAGTTAGGTGCCCCCCAGCAGGGGCACGAGCGAGGGTCTCCTAACAGACCAGGATGCAGTTTGGAGACCTGCCTGCTTTCACTGTGTGGGAGTGAGTTGTCCTACCGAGGCGGCTCTCAAATTGAGGTTGGAAGACCCCCAAAGGGACCGTGAGCCATATCTTGGGGGTCGATTCACTCTTTCAATGGCAGCCATCTTAGAAAAAGAGAATATATGGCGTGCCAGTCAAGTTGGAGCAGTCTGACTGATCTTTCGAGGGTCATAGAATATTGTGTTTTAGGACCACATCAACAGAGAAACTACTGTATTTTCTGCACTATAAAGCGCTTCGGATTATAAAGCGCACCTTCAATGAATGGCCTATTTTAAAATGGTTTTCATATGTAGGGCGCACCGCATTATCAGGAGCATAGAATAGAAGCTATAATATTGGCTGCGGTTGCGCTATGCATCCACTGGATGGAGCTACACTAAAAGAATACAATACAATACAATGCAGCTTTATTTATATAGAGTAGAGGTGTCAAAGCCATATTCGCCGCGGGCCACATTTTAGTTACCATTTCCCTTGGAGGGCCATTATGACTGAAATCATATAAAGAAGTCAAGAATAACAGTTTATTCAACTATTGTTTAAGTTACTGTAATGATGTGTTTGGCAACAAGAAAATGCCGACAATGTCTCTCTTATTTATTATTTATTATATTTCAGAATTAGAAATTTTGGTCCATATTTTAGCAAGCATGATGGAAGTTGCCATGTTTGATTTGCTTTTTGTGGGCCACATAAAATGATGTGGCGGGCCAGATGTGGCCCCCGGGCCTTGACTTTTACACCACATGATATAGAGCCATTCACAACCACTGCAGCAGTAACAAAGCCATGAGAAGTGGTCACAAACACGGAGAGATGAAACATCTAAATATAGAAGTACAAATGGCATTCGTGTCGTGAATCAGACATTTTAAGGGTCATTTTCTCAATTTCCAGAGGTCGATTTTGTCATGGGGGAATTTCTTCTGTATTTATGGACAGTTTTAGTTTTTAATCATTGCAAGTGGGTAAGATTGCTGACTCGTCATAAAACAGGAAACGCTAAGAAATCAACATCACGGGGTCACCTCAGGTCATTGGCTAACGACCATGTCATGTCTGGGGTTCCATAAAAAAGGGAATCGAAAATGCTAAGATGGTTATAATAACGGGTGCTTCTTAGGTGGGTGGGGGAGGGGGGGGGCGACGATGTGCTAATCAGGTGGTCCCATGCAAGCGTCTGAGTGCCACAAAGAGGCGCAACTGCCGCCAAAACAAAAAAAACCCCTCCCTTTCTGGCAGGAGTGTAACTCGCCCCCCCGCGAAACATTACTTCCGCAAGGCGGCAGGAGTTTGAGTGTTGCCGACAAGTTATATAATGCCAGGAATTAGAGCCGAGCATGCAAATGTGAAATCCTCCCCTGGTTCTCCTGAGGAGCACATGAGACGGACTCTATCTGCAGGCTTCACTTCAGCTTCCCCCGAGCTTTGTGCGACAGAGGCGCTCTTTCCTTTCTCCACGCCGACTCGGGTGATAATCCTGACACGCACTGTCTGCATTTTCTTACTGTACGTCTTTAAGCGCATTTGCCGAGCATTTATCTCTCCAATGTAAACCAATTTGCCTATAAGGGCTCGGGGCCAATCGTGGCGCCGCAAGTGGGGAAGAATGGAAAACCCAAACGTAGCAGATGTGCGCAGAGGGCGAGATGGGGGAGCTTGGCAACGATGCGGGCTTTGACGAACACGTGAATGCAGAAAAGGAAAGAAAAAAAAAAAATAAAAAAAAAAAAAGAAGAGGAGGGTGGTAAAGCGGAACCGAGTGGAAGAAAGAGTGTCCCTTGTCCGAAGGGTAAGCTTTTCAAACTTTGGATAGGGGCCTTTAAAGCCGCTAGAGAGTGGATCATGGAATTGTTGAGTCACAAAATCGGAGAGAATCATACCGAGCTAGCTTGTTAAGCCTGTCAGACAGAGAGAGAGAGAGGAAAAAAAATGCTGGGTATACTTTAGGAATCCGAGCGTCCTTCTACTGATATTGAGAAGCTGCTGTATTGACAAATGCTGTTGCTCAATGGCGCCCGTGCACCTGTATCAGCTCTCTGGTAATCTCCACTCGCCTCCTCCCACTACAGCGCTGCCGCCGCCAATGGAGGACCGGCTGATGAAATGGAGTCAAGAGAGAAAGCTGGCGCAGTCAAGAGGTTGAAATTGTCATTGGAATCTTCTAAATCAGGTACTGGTACTGGTCAGTGGGCCAGAGATTCAAAGAATATTTTATTGATCATCAGAGTTGGAGAGCGGTTGTATTTTTATTTTTTTTGGACAGTTGGGGGAAAAAAAGAGAGAAATCCCATAAATGAACACAAAATATATATATATTTTGAAAGAGGAACAGCCTGTTTTTAGAGAAATAGAAAGCTGCAGTGGAAAAAAAAATAATCAACAGTTACTTAACCCTTTCAGGGACGGAGGTTACTACAGTGGACACCTTATCATCTTGTCAGGTTACAGGGTGCATGAAAGGGTTCAAGTAAATGTTCATCATTGCCACAATTGAAGCCTTCAAAAACTGTTTCATCATATGGATTTCCATTCCGGATTAAAATCAAGGCACACTGTCCACAGATTGGCCATCTTCCATGTTTAGTTTTTTTTGTTCATTTTTCAAGTTCTTCCATTAACACGGAAAAATAAAATTGTGTGTTGAATATGCTCAATTTTATTTTGTCAAGTGGGTTGCCTGAAATAAAATCATCTGGATCCAGATTTTTTTTTTTAAGTAGACAATACATGTACTAAAAAAAATGTATCTGGGTCCAAATCATAACTTTGCTGCTGTGAATTGGGAATTTCTCCATTGCGAGACTAATAAAGGTTTTCTTATCTTATTCTTATCTTAAATGGGTAAATTCAACAATTTTTTTTAAGCTGTGGCATTTTACTTGCAAGCACAGTGCTTTTAGGCATTCTGTGTTTTCTTTTCTGTTAGTCGCGCAGTGGTGGGGTGGGGGGGTACTTGATTTTCAGTTGCATATGATAAAAATGTGCTAAACATAACACACATCAAGTGGAAAGCCCTTTTCCAATTCAGCTGAATGGAAGGCCAAATCTTGAAAACGTGTGATTAGCGACGAGTCAACTTCAAGCATGATATATCGACGTGGAACACTAGTCGACTCATTGGCTAGTCGACTAATTGTTCAACTCGTAGTTCCCCCTAATTACAACAACTAGTTCTATTTTGAGTCATTTTCTTTTATTTGCTTTTATTTGTTTCGACAGCGATCTTTTGTAAGATTGCTGTGCCATGTAACCAGACAGCGGCAAAAAAAAAAAAAAAAAAAAGGTTGTGGGTCTAGAAGGAGCCCCCCCCCCCCCCCCTGCTGTGTTACGTATTACTGCGACGGCCATAATGACCGTGGGCTCCCTGGTCCCTGAAATGGGACATTAAGACAGAATCATCCCAGGTTAGTTGGGGCGACAGCAAGGTGTTCGATTTGCTCGCACACAAGCACGGTAGGAGCGAGACCGGATGGCTTTTGAAGTACCCGATCTTATAGCCTAAGGTTCCTGGAAATGAGGTGTTTGGCGTTCTTATCAAGGGGGACGGTTCAGGCTGAATGGGTTCAAGAGGCTGATCGCTGTCCTCCTCCATCATGGCGCGTTCTTCATATTTCACGATACACTAGCTCACCACTTTGCGTTCCATCCCAGGAAGGGTTGAATTGGAATAGTCGCGCGGCAATAACTACATCGAGACAGCCGGAAAAGTTTTCGAGCCGTGATGCCAATGGGGGTTTATGCCACATGATGTCAAGCAATGAGGAGAAAAGTAAAGAAATCCTTTGCTTAAATAGGACGTTGACTCTTTACCCACCATTAAGTTTTTCTCTGTAATGTGTTTGTTTGTACAAGCTGAGAGTTGATGAATGCATGTTTTATTCACAAGCATGTTCTTTTTTTCTTTTTTAGCACATTAAACTTATATGTAAGAACGATAATTTCAACAAAAGACTACAATGGCACAAAGTCAACCTTGGCATTCTGAGAAGCTACGTTAAAAAAAAAAAATTCTGTCAAAAATCTATTAAACGATAAGATGCAGGGTCATGTTGTCCAAATCTTTTGTTTTGGTGCGAGTATAAGAAAAATAGAACTTAAGATCACTTTGATTTTACATACCATATTTTCCACACGATGAGGCGCTTCGGAGTAGAAGGCGCACCTTCAATGAACGGCCGATTTTAAAACCGTTTAAAAGGCGTATAGAATAGAAGCTGCAATAGTGGCTGCGGTTGCGTTATGCATCCACTAGATGGAGCTACGCTATAGGGAATACAATACAATACAGCTTTATTTCAATAGAGCTTTCACAACCGCTGCAACTGTAACAAAGCGCTTTATAGAACATTTAAAATACTACGTCTAACAAATCAGAATATTGATCCATGTATAAGGCGCATCAGATTCTAAGGCGCACTGTCGGCTTTTGAGAAAATCAAATGCTTTTAGATGCACCTTATCGTGCGTAAAATACGGTATATACTTTCTTCCTATCAAAGCATGCAGAAGCATTTCTGACGTCATTTTACTACTAAAATCATACATGTGTCACTACCGATGTGGGCTAATGGGCAAATAGTCGGTGGAAGTGCACACTCTGTGATATAAACTAACTAATTCAATAATAATTGAGTTAAAAATCCCCCCAAATGTAATTATTGTGTACGTTTCATTTGTGTTTCCGTGTGTTATTGTCACAGCCATTCCTCCTCAGTTCCTGCGGGATTTACGAACAATGTCAAGTTCCCCCGAGGACCCCAGGAGTCTCTCGAGTGCCTCTTAAAGCTTAACACTCCCTCACTGAGTGGCACAGCAAGAGCCACATGGTCTCTCTCTCTCTCTCTCTCTCTCTCGCTCACTCTCTCACCCTCAACCCCCCCCCCCGATAAGAAAAGAGAACAAGCTCTCAATTGCGGTTCCCCTGCTCGTCTCGTGCGCCTGCCTTTTGAGCTATTTCCACATTCAGGCAATTGTAATGGAAAACGCCGGCGCTGTACCTAATGGCTTGGCATCCCCCGCGAGAGCCGGGAAACATATGTAAATTTATGTAAACCCAAGAGAAAACACATATTTACAATAGCGCGGGGGTAATGTGACGACACGCTCGATGGAGGCGCCATGTGTCATTAGGCTGCTTTATCGCTTTTCTTTTACCTGGGAGGTGCTACAATCACTCAGTGAGCGGAGAGGGAGAAAGGAAATGATGTGGAGCAGTGATGAAGAAGAGGAGGAGCAGGAGGAGGAGGGATACAAAGGTAGTGTTTCTGGGGTGAAAAGAAGGTGCACGACTCATTTATTACATCACTGACGAAAAAAAATAAGTTGGATTGCGCAGGTACTATCAAATATAGGGCACAGTTGATGACACAATGTGTGCTTTATTCAGTAGTATATTGTACATAAGACGACAGGATACTTTTCCCGCCCTATAAACCTCAGAAATTCTCATTTGGAATCTTTTGATGAGCAGGTACTGCGCCAGTTTGTCTACTGACTTCCACCTAACTACCAGATTAAACACTACAAAAGTCCAAAAGGCAAAATGAGCAATGATCATTTGTCAATGAAGTCAAATAGCATTTTCTAAAAACATGAAACGTGAGAACTTTGACGTCTGTCAATGGATGAGCTGAAACCACTCAAAAATAGGAGCGCATCATTTTTATTTTGTTTTGCCTTAGCAATGTTGATGTCAGTCGTGCAGCAAAAGCAATCGATACTGTGGCGCCTTGTGATATGAATGAAATTTATTCCCTGTTGTGGCTCAAAACTCAAAGCAATCATACACGTTCCCCATTGAAATTAATATTAGTGCCATTAATAGGTTCAAGCATCCGCAAAAATCAGTTGATGGCGTTTCTCATTTTTAAGGCAAAACTATGTGGTTGTTTTACATAAATGAGTAATTCTCTTGATTTTATGTTTAGTTTGACAGTAAAAAGAATGGTAATAGATTGAAGACTTTTTTTTTAAAAACAATTATTTCATTATCTGCCTCGTTACTGCTCATCGTGAGGTCAGTAGAGTTCACTGAAGTCTCAAGGCACTTAGCCAGCAGACGGTGCTGTTTTCTCACGTTCAAAGAATGATGCAACAATTCACACTTATCATCAGACTCAGGACATCGATCTCAACCGTTTTATCCTCGCGCCGATCCCAGCTGACTTTTACAAATATAGTCTGCTAACATAGGAGGATTTTAGCTGGTTTCCTGTTGTTTTTTTCATGTCATGAAATTCACATTTTAGTAGTTATGCTGCATACTGTACAGACCACCATAAACTCATGAAGGAAAAAATGAAGTTGTTTCAAATTTTCTGTGATATCTTGACAGTACTGTCTATACATTCTAAGGTTTGGAGAACGTTTCTCATTCAATAGCATTAGAAAGCAAATTTCGTTTTTTGACTGGTCGTGTACGTCAGGTGCATTATGATTCTTTCTATATAAAAAAGTACTAGCCAGGCTGAAATTAGCTTGAGTGCAAAGCGGAAATGGTTGTGTTTTGTGATACTGGTGACAGACTCACTTATCTTAAGCGTCCTAACTTTGGTTCACTCAACGGACCGATACCTGAGGCCTCACTTCTTCCCGCTCTGTTTCACAAGCTCCTCCACCTCCTTCATGAAGCGGAGGCACAGCTCATCCTGCCACGGCGGGGCGACACACTGCACGGCCATGGGCAGACCCTCGCCTCCCGACAATGCCTACACACACACACACACACACACACACACACACAAACACGCTTCAATGTACAAAAATTCCCAAAAGGCCAGAGAGCGGACAGGACAGTCTGCCGTCTACACCTGCTGACTGACGGTGGAACTACAACGCTTTTTTTTTTTTACTCCCACATTTATTTTAACCTAAGAATTCTATTTGGATTATTGGCTTGCAGTTTATATATATATATATATATATATATATTTTTTTTTTTATGTACAACAAAATTTTTCTGCAAAAGTGCCTCGATACTCAAGTGTCAAAATGAAAATTGTGTGTTGTGTCTCAATGTTGCTAAGAATCAGGGTCGATATGCAAATTCCTTTTCAACTATTTACTTTCTAACATTCATCAGAATGTTAGCATTGTCAGATTTTGGTTAGAAGTCTAAATTGGACAAACTATGGAATGTGTTGATGATGTTGATATTGTGAAGCAAAAGTGCGCATGCAAATGAGTCAATAAATCAAATAAACAGAAAATGGGCACTGGCTGGGTTCACATTAATGAAAAACACCAGAAAATAACAGTCACATGTAGCACAGTTATGATGATTATGAATAATGTTTCCCAGTGGCCATGTTAACAAAGTCCCCCGCTCACTGTTGCATGTTGCATTGACCTGTTTGTAAAGCTTGTCCCAGTGGTCCCGATGCAAGCCCTCATAATGGGCCAGTTCCTCCTCATCCTTTGCCGTCACCGTGGTAACAGGAACAACACCGGCAGGAAAGTTGAGCAGATTGTAGATTGCCGTGTAACC
Source organism: Hippocampus guttulatus (assembly GCF_054856545.1). Lineage (NCBI taxonomy): Eukaryota > Metazoa > Chordata > Actinopteri > Syngnathiformes > Syngnathidae > Hippocampus > Hippocampus guttulatus. The sequence goes on along the minus strand of NC_141267.1, from coordinate 17,444,814 downwards.
CAGAGGAACTGGATGGGTCGAAAGACAAAGAATTGGGTAAAAAATATATATATATAAAAAATTGTAATAACCAATTGATTTTTAAAAAATATCTAATAACTTTTTGGGTGCCTTAACACTTACTATAAAAGTTTTCTTGACAATACTTTGGCCTTGAGTACTTCTTAAACTTTAAAACAGAGAGGAATTTATGCAGATAAAAATATACACCCCAAAAAAAATTACGAATGACTGAATTTAGCTTTACAGTTGGCCACAAATGCATTCGGTAAGTCCAAAAAAATAAAAATTCCTGGCAAAACATGATTTCAGCATGTTGTCCCTTAACGTTAAATCACTTTTTTTGGGGATTCTTATTATTTTGAAAAAGGCCTCCTTATCCAATTCATTGGTTGCCCCCCCCCCACCCCACCCCAATTAAAAACGTGCTTGGCTACTGTGCTGGCTTGGTGCCATTTTAATGACAATGGTGACATAACGCAAAGCGTGAATACACGTCAAAGACGAATCCATACAGGCAAGGCTGCCGCAGTATAAGAAGTTATAGGCGGGTCCAAACATGGGGCAGAGCAGCACGTCGATCTTGCACCTTCTCCATTCCGCCAGGGTCTCCTGAATGTAATCCTGATGGACACACACACACACACACACACACACACACACAAGAAGAAGCTTCATCGTGTCCTTCCGAACGGGCTCAGTCGCCCTCGGCTCACGCTACCTGCACAGCCGAGTGTTGCTCCCACAGCTCCACAACAGATCTGAAACATTTATGTCGAAATGGAGTCTTGATCTAATCGCTGGTTATCATTGAGAAAGACGACTTTTGAGTTCTCACCCGACTCCGGTGGTGCTTTGCAGGAGGAACGAACCGCGAGGAGACTAAAAAGACAAATGAAACCGCTTTTCAATGAAAACGGATTTTTCAAGTACAGTGGAAATGGAATATTTTAACTTTGGCTACAAGTTTCTCTTTTTTTTTTTTGGAGGATTTTTAAATTCAATGTGAATGGATTGGCACATTACAAAATATATGATGCAGCTTCTGTGAATACCTCATTTATTGTTTTTAAGTTTTTAAGCTTTTAATGCTTTATTTTGTTATTGAAACAATGTATTCCTATTTGGCCAATTACACTAAATGAGTCTCACAACTACAAAGACAAGAGATGAACTGGTTCCTTTTTTTTTTTTCCTCCACCCCCATTCAAAATGTTTCAGATTACCACATGAACTTTTAAACTTCATAATGTCCCAAGTTGTATCGCACGGTATGTTCTTGTGTAAATTTTGGGGGACTTGCTTTAAAAATAAAAAAAAGTATGCGGTTAAAGAAAAAAAAAATTACCCCAAAAAAAAAACTTTCTAAAAAAATAAAATCCCATCCAGGCTGGGCAATAATTTACTATTAACAAATATCATGAGAGACATGATTAATATCAATAGAAATTGGAATGGAAAAAAAAACATTTTGTGTGAAGATACAACTTCCATTTGTATGACACTAAATATCTCCTTGCATTAATACAATGATGACGTGTCGCTTAATAAGGTAGACGCGTTTAAAAAAAAAATGCTCTCAGGATGAGCGGGACAGAAAAAAATAGGCATTATTTTGCAATTCGTGATGCCACGACTATTCACCAGAGGTCTCATCAGGAACGAGAGGATCTTCCTCAGCCAACAAGGAAGATAGAAAGGCAACACTTGTGGTTTGAGAGTAGGATCAAGAGGTCCTCCCTTCCTAGAAGTAGGAGAGGATGAAACAAGAGGGTCAGAGTGATTGTCGCGTGATTTATGCTCATGTTCCTCGACATCACACACGAGCGGAATTGGGCAGCCTCAATGAGGGCAAATTCTAATTGCAAAGTGCGAGGTGTTCCACCTCCCCCCCAAAAAATTGCCACGGTTGAAATATTAATGTCTGAGTCACCAGATAGGAAAGACGAAAAAGGCTTCATGCTGAAAATTTGTCGATTTTACAAGACTTCACAAATGTTCACCGCCTGTGACACGACACATTTTGCTTTTCTCTTAGATTATTTTTTTTTGCATCATATCCAAACCCGTTTTCCAGGCTTTGTGTTTTCTTTCCACTTTTCTCAAAATCTCTTGTTTGACTTTTACTCGAACACACAAAATACTGTTGAATATTATTCATCAACCTGAAAAAAAGAAAAAGTCAAAGATTAAGCTAACAAACGTCGACTCAAGGTCTGCGTTGAACTTTGTATTTAATATTTGAGATGATTTCAGACATTTTTTTCGGGGGTGGAACAACCTGTAATATTTGGATTCGTGGGTCGTAACAACTCCAACCTTGGACATCCAGCAAACGACAGCCGTTCTCACACACACACACACGCACGAGTTATGCATCTAACCAAACTCGGCCAGCTTCATGCTTACACACAATGTAAAACACTTTAGACAAGCCAACAAAATTAGCATCTACGTTGCTATAGTTATAACCATTGAAGCGACGGAAATGTGAACACAAACAATGCAGCAACACCTCGAGATAGACAATATCACAATACGCACATAATTTATTCTATATGCAAAAACGACTTAATGCAGCTTACTGAGTTGTCGAGTGAGAGAAACTTTTTTTTTGTATGGTTGCGTGATACGGCCTGGTGGCCAAATCGCACATAACTGTTCAATTCTTTCCATTCAGTGCTACACCCTTAAAAAAAACCCCAAAAGTGTTGTTCTGAGGCTGTAATATATCACCGGTGTTTGCAATCACTCCAATTGCAGTGCAAAACGGCTGGAAGGAAAACGTGTGATGTCGTCAGTGGAGGCATGATTGTCGAACATTCTTCACACACTCAATCAGACTCACAGTTTTTGGACCAGGGAGGCCCCTCCGTCTCCAAAGATGCTTTTGGAAATGAGGAGAAAAGTCTCTTTTGTCCTCAGAGGACTGTATGGTACCACCTACGCGTTCAAAGAAACATCAGGGAGACGATGTCAAAAACAAAACAAAGCAAAACACACTTTACTTGCAGCTGTGCGCTGACGGCGAGGTCTTACGGTATGGCCCGCCTGCTCCAACAAAGTTTTGACTTCTCTGAGGCTTCGGGTCATGCTCGGCGTGGGTGGACACAGGCCGTCGCTTTCCATGTAGCCGATCCTCAGAGGCTTGCTGCTCTTATACATCTGACACAAGCATACGTTGACAGCACATTGAGAATAATCGAGTAAATTGAAACAACAGCAGCATTATTTCTGCGTACGTTAACCAGTGGAACCTCAATTTATCCGACTAATTAAGGGAAGGGGTCGTCCGTCTGGGCAGATTGTCGGTTAAATGCAAGTACTTTTTGCGTGGCACTAACAGACTTTGAAAAGGACTGAAGGAAGGGATTGATCGAGCTCACAGTCCAGAGGTCGTGGGTTCGATCCCGGCTCTGGCCTTCCTATGTTGAGTTTGCATGTTCTCCCGGTGCCCGCGTGGGTTTTCTACGGGTATTCCAGTTTGAGTGTGAGCGCGGATGGTTGTTTTTCTCTGTGTGCCCTGCGATTGGCTGACAACCGGTTCAGGGTGTCCCCCCGCCTACTGCCCAAAGACACCTGGAATATGCACCCCCCCCGCCCCCCCACCAAGATCCTTGTGAGGATAAAGCAGATCAGAAAATGGATGGATGAATCCCAGGCCCGGTGGTTCTGGGTCTGCTGAATCGAGGTTTCGCGGTTTATACTTGCGACCTTTTTGTTGGGTGATGCCATGAGATTTCATCCATCCATCCATCAATCAATCGATCCATTTTTTGATTCACTTATCCTCACAATGGTCGCGGGGCGTACTGGAGCATATCCCAGGTGTCTTCGGGCAGGAGGCGGGGACACCATGAACCAGCCAATCGCAGGGCACACAGAGACGAACCACCACCCACGTTCACGCTCACAACTAGCGACAACTTTAGAGCGTTCAATCAGCCTGCCATGAATGTTTTTGGAATGTGGAAGGAAACCGGAGTACCCGGAGAAAACCCACGCAGGCACGGGGAGAACATGCAAACTCAACACAGGAAGGCCGGAGCCAGAATCACAGTGTACCTCTGCACTGTGAGGCGGACGCGCTAACCAATCGACCATGAGATTGTACTCACGCAAAATCACCTTGGCTCAGTAAAGGTTCGGAAACACCGCCGTAACACATAGGACAGAGATTTGGACGGCCAGTGTGGAACGGTCTTGTGACAAAGGGTAAATGATTCAGCGAGGACACACCTGCATGTTAAAAGGCACTGGAGGGACAGTTGGGTCAAGAGCAAACATGTGGTGGCAGAGCAGCGCCTGCATACACAGAGCCAAGCCGTCCACATCCCTCGCCAAGGGCCCAGGCGTTCCCACCACTAATTAGACGACAAATACATACATCGAGGAAGTGTTGGGTATTTTAGCCTGGAACCAAATAGCAGTGTTAACTCTGTATTTAAAACGTTTCAAATACAGTGGTACCTTTACTTTAATTGGTTCTGGAAGAAAATTTTGTACATCGAGACGCGTTTTCCATGTAAATGCCCTAATCCGTTCCAAGCCCCCCCAAATTCAGACATAAATGTTTTCTAAAGCATAAAAATGCATCTAAATATGTAACAAATATATGTTACAATTAGATTATTGCACAATAAATTATTGACTTCAGGAAACATTCTTCTCCACAGTTGCCCCTCACACTATCCAACTGCCCCGTGTCAACCGTCGAGACCTTCAAGTTCCTGGGAATCACAGTCTCCCAGGACATGAAGTGGGAAGTCAACACCATCTCCATCCTGAAAAGGGCCCGGCAGAGGATGTACTTCCTGAGGCTGCTGAGGAAGCATGGCCTGCCACAGGAGGTGCTACGACAGTTCTACACGGCAGTCATCAAATCAATCCTGTGTTCTTCCATCACGGTTTGGTTTGGGGCCGCCACAAAAAAGGACAAAATCCGACTTCAACGGACAGTTAGGACGGCGGAAAAAATCGTTGGCACCGCCCTACCCACTCTTGAGGACTTGCACACAGCAAGAATCAAGACAAGGGCACGGAAAATCCTCCTGGATCCCCCGCACCCTGCCCACCACCTTTTCCAGCTACTCCCCTCAGGCAGACGCTACAGATCCATGCGCACCAAATCCAGTAGACACTTAAACAGCTTCTTCCCTCTAGCCATTAACTCCTTAAACAGTCACTGACGTAGTCACTCTTCTTGTACTACAAATACTGCTACTGGTTACTCTAAAATGGTTCAATGATCTGTTGTTTACGATGATACTAATGCAGCGTGTTATACCGGAGACAAATTCCTTGTGTGTTCTACATACTTGGCCAATAAAGATGATTCTGATTCTGATTCTAAATGAGAGTTGTGCATAATGTAAAAAACAAAAGACGAAAGAATAAAAATTATGGTCATTTAACTTTCAACTGGCCCTCTTTAGTTCATGTTCTCTCTGAGAAGTGTTTTTTTTTTGCCTGGCGTTTTGTAAAGAACTGATCCAAGGACGGTTGCTTTTGTCGGCTTTGAACAATCCTTCAAAAATGTCCAAGGCAAACATCAGCAGAGTGAGCGATCGCTCGACTGGTGAAGACTTTTTCTGGGTGATTCACATTGACGTAAAACTATCGGAACATCTCATGGCCCGAGGGACGAATGACGAGGACGCTGCATTGACACATATCGATCTATATACACACACAGACACATTCGGTTGAGGTCCCTCTTAGCCAAAGGGATTCCAGGATGATGCTCAGGAATAGCCGATGGCAGAGCAGCTCTAAGTACCGGTAGGTTGCGTTCAGGAAACTCGAAGCTGCGAGTAGCAGCCCAGACTGTATTTTTACCTTTCGTATCTTGAAATTTATTTCGTAACTAGAGGCAATATTTTCCGGCTGAGGCGTTTCGCAACTTGAAAATTTCGTATGAAGAGACGTTCGTAAGTAGAGCTACCACTGTATTGTAAACGTATTTAAACAGAACCCCCCCCCCCCATAAAAAATAAAGAAAACATTCTACGTCATATGTCATCTGTGAACAGTCGTCTCTTGCCATATTACGGTTTACTTTTAGCGCCGTTTTCAGGTGAGAGCTAAACCCATAAAAAAACAACAACAACAACGTAAGAATCAGCAAGAGAGCAAAGGTGCCAACGATCAACCTCGACGCAGCGGTGAAACGCGGACAGCGCAAACAGAAAAGGTACTCACCTGACTTTTGCCCGGGAGAAACACTGCTCGTACCCACTTTGCTAAGGCACAAAGAGAACATTTTATTGCCACGAAGTAAAATGAGAGATAACCACACGCTCAGAGCCGACAAAGCAAAAGATGATGACCTCAGTCGCCCCACAGTTGGTTTGAGGCCGCAGATCCCGCAGAACGCAGCGGGGATACGGATGCTGCCCCCGATATCGCTGCCTATGCCGAGGATGGAACCGCCTCCGCCAATGAGAGCCGCCTCGCCGCCGGAAGAACCTCCGCTGGTTTTCTCGAGGTTATGCGGGTTCACCGTCTGCCCATAGATGATATTACTGCAGTCGTAACTTGAGGTGGGGCGCGAAAAGAAAAGGGAGAGGAGCGTGATTGTCCCTTCCCAGAATGACAACGTGTGCAAATGTTGACATTACCTTAACATGCCCTGGGAGATGTTGGTTTTTACAAAGGGAATGGCACCTTGTCTTCGCAAGACTTCCACAATAACTGAGTGGCCCTCGGCCGGTTGGCCAAGGTTGGCGAGTAAGCCGCAGGAGGAGTCGTAGTTCTGAAACAGAGACAGAGAGTTTTCAACGACATAACAGTATGAATTCCTCCTCGCTACCTGGCAGGAATAATGCGAAACTTGACGCTTTCCGCTCCTTTTGTTGTCTTTGTATTGGTTTGGGGGGGGGGGGGGGCGTTTTGGATTAAGCTGCGAAAAGGCGTTTAAGGGAAACGGGAAGCGAATCAACCACAAGCATGGCAAGTATTCCAAACTCCTCAGTTAATTAAAAACAAATTTTGTTTTCTTCAATTGCGTGTTTTGAAAGCAGCTACAAATCAAGTTCTGCTCGTTTGTGACTGAATAAATATTCAAATCTCACTTTTATCACGCGGGGCATTGCAAAACCTTGTGAAAATCTGGAAAAATGTTTCAGAATATTTCTGCTGATGCTCATTAAACAGGAGACAAGTTGACCTCAAACGTTGACAAGCCGAAAGACAGATCAAAAGAAATTAGCCAGTGGCTAACTGTGTATATGTAGATGTTCTTTTTTTTTAAACTTGCTTTAATAATTTACATTTTAGTGCGAGTGCAGTTTTGAAGCACTGAATACGGTGATCGTCTGCATCAGGGGTTTGGCTGATAAGCCACCTTGCAATTACCTTGTACGCAAAGTTATCCTTGATGCTAACCGGAACGCCATATAGGAGACCTTCCTTGTTGCAGTCCAGCGTTTTCAGATGGTCAAAACTCTCGAGCAGGATGGCGGTGCAGCAGTTTAACCTTTTGTTTTCATTGATAGTCTGTAAAAAAAAAAAAAAAAAAAGATAGTTATAATAATATCCTTCATAATAGGGTCAGGCCAATTAATCGGTCGCCGGAAAGTAGCTCTTTTAAAATCGTCCTAATGCCCATTACAGTATTTGGTGGGATAAAATTCTGCCAAATACCGTAATGGACATCGACCTCCCCCAATAAAAAAATAAAAATAAAAATGGGCGGGCCTTAGTTCTTTTTATTGATAATTCTCATTGGGATCAATGATTAATTCAGTGGACCTTGCGCGCCATAACAATAAATCCGGGAAAGGTACTGGGAATCTTGAGTTCTCAACTTTCAGTAGAATAAGTAAGATTGAGTTTAGTATACTGGACCTTTTCCATGTAGGCGTAAAACACATCTTCGGGTCTCAGCAGGCCATCCTTCAGTTTATTTGTCAGGTCAGCCAGAGTCAAAGATAAAATGAGAGATGGATCCATCTTTGGATGCTGGAGGGAGAGTCACACGTTCAAGTAAATAACAGCTCTCACACGTACACACACAGCAAAGTCGATAAGCTCATCCTTGGTGGATACGAAGCAATATTTCTCTGGCATATGTTCAAAATGTGCAGAATGTTCAGAAAGCCTTTTTTTTTGTTTTTAATAAGACAGATGGTGGTGTTTTAAATTATTTTTTTAGCTGGTACCCCGGCTTCTTGGTTTAGAAAAGTTTAAGAACCACTTGTGATTTTAACCTATGTAACGTTATGGCAAAAAATAATGTGTTTTAGCCAGTCTCGGCCCAATATCACCGACAGAAAACGTTTTGTTAAAAATACAAACTTCGTTTTTCAATTTCAACTCACCGCGTTCTTGTAGTGAAGCACAGCCTCTTCAGCTCTCAGCAGGCTGTCATGTCTCAGATTTCTGGCTTTCTGCATTTTCCTCCGAGCGTCCAGGCGGCCGTCGACCGCCCGGGCTAACACCACCATAGTTCCCGTTATGCAGGCGGCAGCCCCGGCTAGGACGGCGGCTGAGGACCGGTTGTCCAGCTTCAGCGCCTGAAGTAACCCTTTGACATTGTCCATACTCGCAAGACAAGCCCGCTATTGTCAAACAATTGACGTGCCTTGTAAACCGTCCTTGTCAATTTGACTGGGGGCGAACCAAGCTCGTCTTGGGTTTGTGAAGCTTTTATGGCTCGCCTAAGGGAGAGGCTTGAGTCGCTAGTAAACTCATTGGCTCGAGACGACAGCGACGTTTCCTTGAAGAGGCTGAAATCTACGCATGCGCATTAGGAATCCGTGGCAAGTGATTGGCAACGATTCAACAGCATTACCTGAAATGGCCTACTAGGCGGCGCCAACGACGCTCTTTTCCATGCTGGATTTTTAAACCATTTCCGCAACTTTGTGATTGATTTTGTGTACATGTATTTTAATTTAGAATCCCAAATTCACACCAGGTGAACATAAAATTTATTAAGGGGGTTGGGACCAATCCAAACTTATCTGGTTGTCACCCCCTTAATTATGATGAGCAAGTTACGGTGAAGTTCGTGAGTCAGCGGGTTTTGGTTTGATCACCTGTCATAAAAAAATAAAACCCATCTATAAAACTGTATTTTAGATTTAGTTTGGTGGTATTTGAGATTTTAAAATGAGCTTCACGATTCAAAACATTCAAGTGTGATAAATGTGAAAAATAAAATCTGAAATCAGGATGGAGGCAAATACTTCCCGTACTATGGGTGATTTAATTCTTGTGAGATTTATATTTAAACAATATGGAAATGAAGGCTTAACTTACTTTATATAACATTTTAAAATAAATTTAAAAATAAAGTAACACACCAGGCAAAATGTCGTGAGCCTTTCACTTTTATTATTGCTGCCATTCCCTCTGTAGTTTCCTCACATGATCATACAGATAAAACAACATACAGCATAGACATATACATACAGTAAATATTTTAGATGCATTTAGAACCATTCTCTCCTTAAGGGCCACTGGCACTGCCAATTGCAAGAGGGAATTCATTTCACTGAATGGAAGAGTTTGTGCGCCACCTGGACACAATAAAAATGAGAATTGGTTGCATTTTTATCTTACGCCGTGTGGTAAAAAAAAAAAGAAAAAAAAAGCAGTTGCTTCTCACTTACACAATGGTCCCTAGCATGGAGAAAGTCAAAAAGCTCCTCAGTGCAGTCTTCCGTTGTGGAGGAGCGAGCGTTCACTCTGGTCTCGCATTGCTCCAGGCGTGCTTGAGTGTGTACGCAGTGCTCGATCTCAGCACACTTTTCACGCATTGTTTCCAGGGGATCCTGCAAAACAGCAGCATTACAGAAACTAACACTGTCACATATAATTTCAAAATTATGTACCGGTATTTAAAAAGGGTTGTAAGGCTGCATGATATGGACTTGATTATTGCGGGAGCGGTAAGTAAATGTGATTTTCAATTTTAAATGATTGTTCTCTTAATCTTACAGGAGAAGCAAATGACAATTACATGACTCTATAAGCTTGACTCTTTTTTTCCCCTTATGGGGATTTATTTAATTTCTTATGATGCCAAACACACTTTGGAACTTGCCCCCCACCCTAAACATTTAAATCGAATTTCAATGAGGATCAACTATTTGATTAATTTCCACTATAGGTGGGCTGGCACAGTCCCTATCGCACACAACTACGATAAGTGGTGGTCCAACATACCACTAAGTCTTCCTCCTCCTCTTCTTCTTCTTCTTCCTGAAAACAAACAGAAATTACAGTAGTAACAATGAATTTACTCATTCAAAATGGTCATTATATTCTCAGGGAAATTAATTAACTGCCATGCAAGCTTATTATAAATACTGAAAACAACTGAAACTAAAACTGAAGAAGCATTTTTTAAATAAAATAAGTGGTTTAAAAAATAAAAAATAAATATGATCTGACCTTTGATATTGTTGTACATACGTAGCTACAAAAGCTGACCTATTTTTTATCTTTTTAAATTAATAATGCACTCGACTAATACTCTATAGTCTATATTAAAAAAATTAAAAGTAATCAAACAAAAACTTTAAAACAAGTTGAAAAGAATAACATACTGCTCTAAAAGTATTTACAATTGCCTGAAGTTTAAAAAACAGTAACAACGAAATACAAACTATAATGGATAATCCAAAACTATTACCGTATAACTTTGCTGCAACTGCAACCACCTGTCTACCACATACAAATTCAAATGCTGTCAATTTCTAATGAAAAGTCACCACATGCTTTACTGTTGTCAATTTTGCACAGACAAATGCTTCAATATCAAAATACACTCACTTTAACGAAGGGGGAGCGGCTAGCACCATCACCTACCTTAGCCATCTTCGGCTAACTACAAGCTAACGTTACCTAACATAGGCAACACGATCGTTTATCCACCTTGATAACAACTTCGACTTACATTATCTGGTTCTCCGTTCGTGATCACTTTCTCGTCAAGGACCATATTTGCTGCTGTCCCGCGTCCTGACCTGACCACAAACCAAATTCAGTTTTATTTGGAGGACACTGCAGGACAAGTCAAACCTATGAGGAAAGCTAGCGAGTTGGTAGTTTCCGTCTTTCAAAATAAACGGCCAAGACCGGTCCCTCGACAGGGTTCCTCTCTGGGGTGTTAACCATACTTATTAAAACGGTTATAAGTAGTGTAAATTATAAACAACAAGACACTAAAAGAAATCCAATACTGAGTTATTTCCTTGATACAATTAATATAGTTTATTTGTTAAATCGAAAACGGAAGTCAACTATGAAACGTCACATACTACCATCGTGTGGCTCAAAAAAGTACTACACAAATACTCAAAAGATTCCAGTTGCCTAAATGTAATTAATTTGGCCACCTCGGGTAATTTAAAGATAAACAGCATAACGGGTTGACTCATTACGTAATCCGCTAACTATTCGAGAGGATTCATTCAGTGTAGGTTTGATTAAAAAGTAGGAAAACAACTCTACACTAAAAATTTTAAACTCTCTAAAATAAATTCTATGTCCTTTCGATTCATCCATCCATTGGACCGTCCAAGTCAGGTTGGAAAGTGAAGCTATTAAGTATTAAAAAAAAGAACCTTTAATGCACCATATAAAAATTATAAGAGTCCAATATGCAGTTTACTTTTAAGGAAAACAACACCATGTGAAATAAAAAAACAAAAAGTAGTCACTTTGGCTTGTACAGTGATCTTAACCCATATCTTGCCACATTTCAAGATTTGGGCGAATTGTCGTGATCACAGCAGTTGCTTGCTTCAGCACTGACTGAAATGTACTTTCTGGAATGTTTATTCCAAACATTTGATCATCTGCCTTTCCTCTCCGGGCATTGGATTTTGTAGCCCACCCTGTAGGCTTGCAGGTACACACGTGCCTGGTTCATCCTGTTGGAAAAACAAAACAAAACACCAGGTCACATTATAATTAGTCATGCTAGGATTTAACAATTGACATATTGAAATGTTGGTGCTCCATATGCTAATGTGCAACATATATACAAACCTGTATTTGGTGCAAAGCTGAATCCCCAAAGGTCCGCAACGGTCAACGTAACTTTCCTTAAAAGCTTTTCTCACCGCCCGAGCCATGCTGACCACAGTGGTGACCACAGGGCATGTCCTACACATCAATGAGAACATCGCACATGACATTACGAGAACAAAATTGTTCCACATCACACATTAGAATGCATAAGACATTGCATAACACCTTGAATACTTACAATCTCTCACAGCGCAGGCCCGCAGTGCCCTCGGGACAGGTGCATGTGTTGTGAGGACTGCAGGTGGCGCCGTGCCGGCAGGGAGGAACGCACGGGGTGGTCACCGCTGCACATGAGCACGCTAAAAAAAGTCAAGACGTGCAATATGCAACGCGCCGTGATGGCACAAACACACACTGACCCGTTTCACAGAGACTTCCAGTGAATCCTTTGGCGCAGCGACACCTGTTGAGGCCTTCGCACATGCCGCCGTTTTTACAGGGCTTCTGACACTGAACGGGCTCTGAATGAGAACAATTAAAGTGGAGATATATGAATGTTAGTGTAAATGGGAATGCCATAATTCCCAATGTCAATTATTTTACACAAAGTGACATGACGTCTGATTCCAAGACATGCACAGTTCTTGTAATATCCCAATTTAGGGATTTTTGTACAAAGTCTGAAAAAAAAAACCCTTCATAAGTACGGGCAAAACAAGTACATGTACAAAACTTGGCAGAATCTTACCTATCTGGCAACGAGCTCCTTGCCAACCGCCAACACACGTGCACTTATTGACGTCAACACATCGGCCACCATTTTGGCAGGCAGGTGTGCACAAGGCTATAAAAAAAAAAAAAACACACCAACACTGTGTTGCTGCTGAAGAAGCAGTGAGCCGCCGGGTGTAACTGACCATACAAGGTTGTACTACTGGGTTACTCACGCAAAAGGCACTGGGGACCTGTGTAGTCTGAGGGACATTGACAGGTATCGGGACCCACACAGCGACCGCCGTTAGCACAGAGCAGCTCACACACAGCTGAGAGGCAGGGTGAGATCCATAGGCAACATAGTTTCAAAATACAATGAATTGAAAAAGACACTTGAACCATAACAGCGGAATGTTGACAAGGAGTCACATATACTGCCACTCACTCAAGTATGTGATGTTACAGAAATACTTCATGACATGTCATAAAATCACAGAAGCCATAGAGTACCTGTGTGGCAGCCTTCTCCAGTCCAACCGGGAGAACATAAACATTTGTTCCAGCGCATACAAGTACCTCCGTGCGCACAAGGTGGGGAGCACATGGCTGGAATGCACATGGAACACACGATGAACTCCAATAATTAAAACATTGTTAAAATAACAGATTTCTGACGCCGTCAACCAAAATTGGGCTATGCAAAGGCAGAATTTCTGATTGTTTTGTATTGGATTTCAATTGTTAGGCGTCCAGCGAGTACCGTATTTTTCAGACCAGAAGGCAAACTTACAATCCTTGAGTTTTCCCCGAAATCGACAATGTGCCTTGTAATTGGTGCGCCTCTTGCATGGATGGATTTTGGCTTTTCAATTCGTCATCTTCAATTTACATATTTTATTATTGCGTAGGGATGTAACGATAACGGCAATATTGCCTTCTTAACATTGTCACAAGATCGTTGTCATATCGGGATATTGAAAAGCAGCAAATCCATTTCCATTTGTGCAGTTCCAGCACCCTCTGGTGGTGAGTTTGATACTGCAGTTTAATTTGAATTGTGCATGTTTTGGCATAAACTTGTCTTTTTCTCTTTTACCTTATTTACGAATGACCCGGCCTTTAAAAAAACTAATAGATAAAAAATACGGCCCATGCGCTCACGTTTTATCACCCTTTGATAAACAGTAAAAAGTACATCAGAACAGAAAGTAACCTGAGCAGCCAATGCCAGGGTATCCCGCAGGACAGTCGCAGCTGTTGGGCGCCACACACACTCCGTAGTTCTGACAAGGGGGGTCGCACACAGCTGGAAAGACGCAAGACGACAATGCCTCGTGTCACGCCGACAACAGGAAAACCGTACCGCACTGTGCTTGTCGATGTGACGTTTGACTCACGCCGGCACTTGGCGTGGTCATCGCTTTGCACACGATAGCCTTCCCTGCAGGTACAGTTGAAGGCTCCGGGGTGATTCTCGCACAATTGCTCGCAGCCTCCGTTCGTGAAGTCTCCGCACTCGTCCACATCTCATGACAGAAGATAAGACTGATATTAAAAACATTGCTTTGGTGTTATCTTGTGGCACATAAAGGAAATATAGAAACTTTTTCAGGGTTAGTGAAGTGAAAATACTCCTGTGTGTTTTCGCTATTCACGGAGTAGCTCAGTCCTGGTCCCCGCAAATAGCATGGGAACACCGTATTCATCTTGGTGGGGAGAAAAGAAAAACTGGCTGCGTGACGAATGCTAAACTTCCCAAAGTCATATCCATTACCACTGTGCAGCTGATCCTCCATTGGAGATACTTTCCAGTTGCATTCAAATCGGGTGATGTAACACAGCTGCCCAAAGTGCCATTCCTAAATCCCATTCTATAGGCTGAGCATGTCCTTTATTTTATTCAAACAGCATCAGTCCTTGGTGTCTATTGAAAAATCCGATTGGATTTCGACGAGGACCTCAAATCCGTTTCGACGACGACTCAATCTTGAGACGGCGATTATCTTACACGATGTACCCGGTTAGATCATACCCTCGCAGCTTCTCAGGTCCTTGCTCAATTTCCAGCCAGGGCGGCAGCTACACTGGACGCTGCCCTCGGCGCCCGTGATGCAGACGTGGTCGCAGCCGCCGTTTCTCAGTTTACAAGACGTCACATCTGCGCGAATGAAAAGGACACCACAGCAGAGTGTTTTGTGCAGACTTAAAAAAAAAACATCCGCAAAAATACTTTGAAATGTACTTTCAATTTAAAATATGATATTTTTTCCACCAGATGGCGCTACTTTTTCCCTCCCTCACATTTCACTTTTTCCACTGCTTTCCTGCAAATGTGCCTTGCTACTGTATAATGTTATGGATGTTGAACAATTGTTAGCGTGGATTAAAAAAAAGATAAATAATTTTAAAAAACATGATTGACAGGAACATACTGCTGCAGGTGTGGCTATCCGTGTCCAGCAGTAGAGGAGGTGGACAGTGGCAGTTGTGTCCCCCCGGGGAATTGGTGCAGGTGTGCGAGCAGCCGCCGTTCTCGAGTTTACATTCGTCAATGTCTAAGCACGCACACACACACACACACACACACACACACACACACACACATAAATATTCAGGGGGTGGAGGGTGGAACAAACTTTTCTCTCTCGATGCAACACATATCACTGAACCATAAAATGTGCTCTGGGAACACCGAGTGACTTGGTGATGCTCATTCATGTTGAAATGGTTGAAAATGAGGAGGTAGACTGCAGAGAAAAGTGAATGAATTTCAACAGGTCAGCTGACCCACGCAGGCGTGGCCGTCGATGTGGAGCTGGTAGCCGGGCCTGCACGTGCACCGGAAGGATCCCGGAGTGTTGACGCAGACGTGCGCGCAGCTTCCGTTCGGGGACAAACACTCGTTCACGTCTAGAGATGCAGATACATTTCGCTTAGCTCGGCTGACGCCGCAGAATATAGTCCGATCACATTTTCAACTATGAATGTAGATTGTTATTAACATTTCCGGCATGGATGAAAATCTGGGTTCACCTGTACATCCGAGTCCATCTTGGTTCAGTTGGTAGCCGGAGGCACACAGGCAGCTGTAGCCTCCTGGTTCATTTGCGCAGTTGTGGTCACAGTGTCCGTTGTTCACAGCACACTCGTCAACGTCTGTCAGCAAAATACAAATGTGCTGTTGTCATCTCATACTACGGCGCTCAAATTTGTTTGGTTCGTTTGGGTTATCCAGTACGGTGGCACAGGGAGTGCAGAATGGAGTTCAACACACAAATGATACAATTGTCATTCTAATTTCTTAATGTCAGCATAAAACGGCAAAGCTACGCTCAACAGACCAAATTTACCGAGAGAAATAACGTCCCACTGAAAAGGCCTTTTTTGAGCCCACATTTTAAGATCTCAATTTGGACCGCAGTATGAGTTTGCAACATTTTTAATCTATGTTCATCAGTTACAGTGGTACTGCTACTTATGAAATTAATTGGTTCTGGAAGAAATTTCTGAACAAGAAAATTTTGTAAATCGAGACGCGTTTTCCATGTAAATGCCCTAATCCGTTCCAAGCCCGCTCAAAATTCAGACATAAATGTTTTCTAAAGCATAAAAATGCATCAAAATATGTAAAGTAAAGAATAGAAATGATGGTCATTTAACTTTTAACTGTGTCCTCATCGTTTTTTTGACCTCTTTAGTCCATGTTCTCTCTCAGAAGTGGTTTTTGCCTGGCGTTTTGTAAAGAACTGATCCAAGCACGTTCGCGTTTGTCGGCTTTTAACGATCCTTCGAAAATGTCCATGGCAAACATCATGATGCTCGGAAATAGCCAATGGCGGAGCAGCTCTAAGTATGTTGCGTACAGGAAACTTTGAGCTGCGAGTAGCAGGCCATACTGTATATTTCCTTTTGTATCGTAAAATTTCTTTCGTAACAAGAGGCAATATTTTCCTGTTGAGGCGTTTCATAACTTGAAACTTTCGTATGAATAGGCATTCGTAAGTAGAGGTACCACCGTTTTCCCATTCAAATAACACAGCAAAACTTCACACGTATTACTGTTTCACGCCAGGGATGCCTTACTACAGAAATATAAAAGTGTGTGTGTGTCACTAATATTGATGCCGGAAAATGATGTGTGTGTAAAAAGAAAGTGTGCGTGACAGTCTTTCATGTCCACCGTAATTATGTATGATTTAACTTTTCATTACTGACTACTACACAGGATCTGGACTTCTAAGAGAAGATTGGGGGGGGGGGATAATTCGGGCTGAAGAACTACTTCACTGATTCACTCTCAATGGTATGTTGATGTACGTCTCTGATGTATCCCACCAAATAATAATTCAGCACTGAAACAGAGGGGGATGAGATGTCACGCTGTTTCGAAAGCCAACGCAGGTAACGTGACACTGAACTGAAATGAGTTTCCGCCGGGAAACCACAAGTCAAAGGTGCTGCGATCTAATTAAGCACCCACCAGTCAGCCACTCACCGAAACAGGAATGGCCGTCGCCATTGAAACCTTGGAAGCACTGGCAAAAGTAGGAGCCGATGACGTTGCCGCAGCGAGCGTTGACGTCACAGCCGTGAGCGCTTGATGCGCACTCGTTTGTATCTGAAAAGAAATCGCCCATCATATGTCACGCGCGCGACGCCGTCAAAACATGAAATCGCGTTCCGAGCAGAGAAATAAGGGCTAACGGCTTACCTTCGCAGTGTGTGCCGTTTCCACGGTAACCTGCCGGGCACACACACTTGTAGCTACCCAACGTGTTCTCACAAACTCCCCGGCCATCGCACAGCGTGGGAATTGCCGAGCATTCGTCCACATCTGAAAGATGAGTGGTAGGGGATGGGAGAGGAATGCATTCGATGTCAAAATCTTCAATGTGATTTAAAAGACACCCTTGTATTATTAGTAGGATGTTTCCAAATCATATTTGACGAGAGTTATTAGTACGGCGCATTTTCTACCTTGACACACGGTGAAGTTTGGACACACGGCGCCTGTCAAGAGAAAGAGGATGAGAGCAGGGCATCGTTAATCATGAAATCATTCATCAATGCGTTGGGATATGCAACGGAGCTTCTCACCGCATTACACTAATCCAAACGGGGCTCGGTGCCAAACTCACCCACGCAGGCGGGGGCCTCTGCAAGGTAGCCAGGACGGCAATGGCACACAAAGCTGCCGGGTGTATTCAAGCACACGTTTCCCAGGTCACGGCGACACAGCCCGTCAAAGCTGCACTCGTCCACATCTATGAGAGAATGAGCAACAAGGGACGACCAACGGGCAAGTTATTCATTTCTGTTGAATGATTTTAAGTTGAATGTTCTGTCAAGCAGCTTTGTTACAGCTGCAGCTGTTGTGCATCCAATCCATCCAATTTCCGATCCGCTTATCCTCACAAGGGCCGCGGGGGTGGGGGTTGCTGGAGCCTTTCCCAGCCGTCTTCGGGCAGTAGGCGGGGTACACCCTGAACCGGTTGCCAACCAATCGCAGGGCAAACTCACACCGAGGTACAATTTAGAGTGTTCAATCAGCCTGCCATGCATGTTTTTTGGGAATGTGGGAGGAAACCGGAGTACCCGGAGAAAACCCACGCGGCCCCGGGGGAAACAGCTGGAATTGAATTACCTCTGCACTATGAGGTCGACGCACTAACCACTCGACCACCGGGTCGCCTTCATTAGATAATAAAAATGTGATTTCTTTAGGTCCATGTTAAATATTGGTGGTTCGCTTGATTACAATTTAACTTTACACGATACTTGGTCACCATATATCTTGCACTCGACAAATGTTACAGATGTAAAAAAAAAAAAAACACTAAAACAAACACAAACTAATTCAAAATAAACAAAAACAAAGCATAAAAAAAATGTGGTAAAAAAATTCTACATTTTCAAACCCAGTCTAAAATTGAAAGAAAACTGCCTGAATTGAAAAAACAAAATAAAAACTAACTATAATGAAAGAGAACTTGATCAGCATATAGAAAGTCGGGAGGAAATTGGAGTGATGTTTCTGCGTCTAAACTTGAGATGGGCAAAAATTAGATATACCTGTATTAAAAAAAAAAAAAAGACCGACGACAATGGCCATTTGTTGTAGATGAAGCAAAATAAAGAAAGAAATTAAAAACATAATTAGTGAAATCTACAAAGTACAGTGGACACCCACATACCCGCGGTTCGACGCCTCAGATTACCCCATTTTTCGTGCAAAACTCAAATTTATTTATGGTGCACTTTAAAACAACAGCCGGTGCATACAAAGCTTTGTACCCGGAGCAAAAATTTGTCACACATACCAAAATGGACTTCGTCAAAGCCGTGTCTTGCCTGCTATGGTTTTTGAAGACTTTAGTGTGAGTCGACTCATAACAGACATCCCAAACAAGTGTCATGTCGCCGAGTGAAACTTGCCTTCACAGTTTTGTTCATTCTGAGCCATGACGTATCCCACCGGGCAGGAACAACTGAAGGAGCCAAGTGTGTTTGTACACTCTGCGTTGTCATTGCAGGCTCGCAGGCCCGTCACCGCGGCCACAGCGCACTCGTCGACATCTGCGAAAACGGCAAAGTGAAAATTGATCAGAGAGACACGGGTGCCTTATTGCCACCGTTAATTATTCCTCATCATGCTCTAACACACACACAAACATCATCTCTGCGGACGGACCCTGGCACCCCTCTGCGCCCTTCAAGTAACCACGGTGGCATCGGCACGAGTAGGAGCCGGGGATGTTGGTGCAGTTTGCGTGAGGACCACACGGTGCGTCTTCTCCACACTCGTCAATGTCTGCGGAGATGAAGACGTAGAGGTATATATTTTATCTCAATGAATCTGAATCATGGAAAATGCCATTTGTTTCAGTAGTTCAATTGAAAAAGTGAACCTCATTAACAGTACAGTATTGTATAGATTCGTTTCACAGAGTGAAACATTTGACAAAAATGCTAATTTTAAAAGCCGATTATTCGAGTTATAGCCCTTTCAGCATTGAATCTGAACATAAATGGCAGATTAACGCACAAAAATAGATAATACAACAATACTTGCAGGGATATATTCTTCATCCTCTGCAAAGAACAGCTAAAATGACTGTAGCTTATTGAGAAACTGGCCGTCACAATGAACTGTATAGTCGCATGTCTGTAGTATACTGCCCCTCGGTGCCCAATGTGAGCCCACCAGAATGAACACCACAATGTCAATTGAATTGAAGCAACAAAAGAAATGTGGCTAAAACAGTGTAGTTCTTTATATGTATATTAGGTAATTAGTGCATGTTTTTTAAATAAAATTACATGATTCTAGAGTGCTATTTTTTATTTGGAAAAATTACATTACCATGACTTTTTTTTTTTTTTGCTGTTTCAATACAGTAATACAGATTTTATTGAAACAAAGAACATGTGTTTTAGTCATACTGACGCTTTACCTTTGCATCCTGCTGCTCCTTCAAGAATGAAGCCAAGTGCGCAAGTACAGATATCTCCCTTCTTCAGCATGTCTGATGGGCAGCCGCAATCCGAGCTGCCCTCAAGCATCACCTGATTGCCTGGACACTGAGGAGGAGGGCCAGGCAACTGGCGGGCAGCGATAGATGTATTGGACACTTGGCTGAGAACGAAGGAGGACGTTTGGCTGGTGTTGATGGAAGAGGCTAACGTGAAAGAAAATGTGTGAGGAGGCACATTATGAATACAAATGAAAAGAGCGTTGTATTTCAAATCACCCGTGGTTGGTGTGTGACTCGGTGTGGGTTTGCTGAGATTTCCGATGAGATTCTCAATCTATAAGAGGAGATAGGCATCATGAGTACAAGTACAAATACCATACTTACATTTAAGTGCATGTCACTGCAAAGTACCAATACTTGTAAATGTGATTATACTGACGTAGCCTGTATTATAAGACATTTCAGTTACGTGGTGTCTTAGTCTGAGGGAACACGATGTCGAAGGAGTAAAGTTAAAAGAGATGAGGAAGAACGTAAAGTCTGGTGGAGCTACAAGTACAAGCATAGAAAGTTTTGTCAACTGTGCTTCCAGTAATGTATCTCCACACAGCTATCAAGCTGGTACAGTGGTATCGATGATTTAGTATCAAAACATTTTGGGGGAGTAGATAAGTTCAGTATCGGCACTTGCAAAAAATATCTCACAACTCTTGATCGTATAAATACTTGGTGGGCCACCTTCGAGATCAGAGGGGGGCATACAAGACCCTAGGGCCATACTTTGACAATCCCTTCTTGAAATGGTCCACCGATTTGAATGTAAGTGTGGAAAGTTGTCTGTATGTGGCTCGCAATTCGATTTTGTCCTTCCCATTCTATGAAATTGGTATGCCACAGATGACGGATGAATCAACTTCATCTCTATGCTTTGTAGTTCAGTCACTCGCCTGGTCCTTGACGAGGTCTGGCTCCGTACTTTTTAAGACTTCATTTCCATCAGCGTCGGTGTTGTTCAGCGATTCGGTCGCTGAGGCAGCCAGCAGCAGGGCTGGCAGGAAGATGCAGAGGTGAGGCATGGCTTGATGAAGAGAAGCCTCGCCTGTCAGACCAAAACATTTGTGTGTAATTAATCTGATATTGTTTACTGTAACACATCCATCCGTCCATCCATTTTCTAATCTGCTTTGAACCGCGAATGCTGTGAGATAACAGCGCAAACTACTACTCCACTGTGTCACTCAATAACCATAAGGCTAATTAAGGCAAGACTTATACTCTAGGGACAGAACGGGATAAAAAAAATGGGCAAAGGTTACTTTGCGAAAGACTGTGAAAGATCAAATGTATTTTTAAAAAGGGTGGCGGGGGGGGGGGCGCTCATTCAACGTGAACATGTGTGGACAGGCAGAACAACACAGAAGGAAAATGCGCCCTGTTATTAAGTTGACATGAACCCTCTTCCTCCCTCTTCTTCGGAACAAAAGGGGAGCGACGGGAAACCCGCTCACAGTATTGTGAAATATACGAAATATTATACCGAACGATTAAAACGTCGGTTAAGCACGGAAATGTTTGGCGCGACGACCCCCGCGAAGAACTTCCCAATGAAAACCATTAACGTTTAATAAATTTCTTTTTCCTGTTAACAGATGTGACGTGATTCAATTAAAAAACTAAACTTACCTGGTGGAGGTGTGTAAAAGAACACGTGATGGTTCCGAAACGTCAATGCAGTACTTTGTGTCGTAGGGACCCGCGACAGAACTTTCGTCACTCGTCCACAGCCTCTCAGGCGGGGAGGGAGCAAAATGTGGCCCGCTACGAACCGTGACAATGGGGGAGGTGGAGTGCGGAATGGGCTGGTGGTTCGAGTACGACTTGGTCGTAAAACAAAGGTTGGGTCAGCAAGTCGAAACCATTTCAAAGGGAAGCTCACACCGAGATATGCCTCAAATAATCAAGTCTACTCTAGTTTAGTGCGTATGAAAGAAGCCACAAGGGGGCAGCAAGTGACTCCTCAAGGATGGCTGTCCAGACGTTTTCGCCTTTCGATTATTTTCCATTTGAAGTGCATTTCATACATTTTTTTTACTCTAATTACAACAAATTCTCGTGACATTTTATGACCATCGGAAGAGATTAACTCGCATCATAAATCGAGAGACAGCCGGGTACCCTAAAAAAATTGTTTGATAAAATAAGATTCATGAAAGTACTGTAACCCCCGAAATTTGCGTAGGTGAACGATTACCCCCCCAAAAAATCACATTCGAAATAGGACTCTGAAATTTGCGTAGGTGAACGATTACCCCCCAAAAAATCACATTCGAAATAGGACTACCGTAAAAATGCAAAAAAAAAATCTGCACACGTTTATACAAGACGACTGTACTACAAATAATGCAAAAGGCTAATGTGAAAAAGAGAAAACACGAAACGCACGTTAAAATAGAGCTACTGAAAAAAACAAAAACCGGTTACCACAATGAAATCAAGTGTTTTTCATTAGATGTACAGTATATCTTCTTATATTTTGGAAGTGTTTCAAACAAATATGTTCTACAGTATACCATTTTCCACTTGTGTTGAAGGAAAAAGGGGGGAAAAACACTTCAAAAGCTTGCTCTCCTCGTCCGATTTACTTAAAACATTTTGGAACTGCCATATCTGATGTGAAAAGTGAAGAAAGCAGTGAAGAGTTGTTGTTTTTTCACAAGGCTTCCCAAAAGTCCATTGCAAGCACATGTTGAGACACGTACAGTATAAATACACAGGAAACACATCACAAGCTCCTACATTTGTGCTAAGGCGAAGGACTGATGTAGGCTCTTTGTAATGAAACAAAAACGTCCACCCAAGGTGCAGAATGGGACCATTTGAAGCTTATTACATTTAAAGCACAACACAAATGACTTAATAATCACAGAAATGATGTAACAGAAAATACTGCATGATAATAACATTTATATTGCCATGTAGCAATACGACTGAACACCAATACGATGGCGGCAGCAGACGCCCGCTGTTTGCGATCGATGAATAAGTGATGACTTTAGTTTTTAGATTGGGCCCTTGATTCAACTAAAGTAAGATTCCGTTTGACCAATGGGGTGTCCAAGTGCATCTGGAGACAGAACTGCGTGTGTGTGTGTGTGTGTGTGTGTGTGTGTGTGTGTGTGTGTGTGTGTGTGAGATGCGGAGGCACGTCTATAAGGGTGTGTCCATCATGCTGCCCTTTGCCGCGGGGGACACCACGCCACAGCTCCTCTCTTGCCACCTGAGCCACTGCATGTGCACCTCTTTTTGCACCTGTAATACACACACATTATTATATGTGCATATTAGCATTCATAAAGATACGTGAGAATTATTTCCGTCTCCAGGGGAGCGCGCCTGTAGTAGGATTTGTAGTCCGGCAGGTGAGTTACCATTTGTGGTGCTGTGGTAATTTCACGCTCGAAATCTGCCGGCCACCGACCTCGAGTTAAACATATCCTCAAATAACTCCTTACCTCAAAATAAAATGAGCGTGAGATGAACCACAAATTATTATTTTTTTTTTTTGGTCATTTGAGCCGCACTAGCACGATAACGTGCCATCCCTCGTACTTTTTCCCCCTCGACCCTCATTGTCAGGTACTCTCAATTCAGGGATCAGTGTGATTTGTGTGTGGCGTGTAATCACTCACCTCTTGATTGAGGAAGCAGTAGAGGATTGCCACAAGCAGTCCCTGAAAGAGGAACACGTTGTCACGTATGTTACTGTCCATAACAACAAATGTATACTTGTCATGTAATTGAAACGTGCCACCAAAATGTTTTTGACCTTTAACCAGAGAACACCTGTTTGATCGGATGAAGGACGATTACCCTCACAAGTCCCACTTCCTCGCCTCATTACCAGACAGGAAGGTGCAAAGAACTTAATTACCTCAAGAGCCGGCAATCGAGCATCCTAGGCTTGCAAAACGAAAGCACCCTGCATTTAGCTTCAAGATCAATCTCTGGCCCCACCCATTAATAAATTCATACATGATACATCTTGCTCCCAGGAGTTGAATCTTATGGAAGAGCCATTCATTGAATTTGAATCTGTGAAAGGAACATTGCACTGGCAACGCAGGCACTAATCGGATGGAACAGAAGGGGTTGTTTCCTGCAACAGTTATGTTTTTTTTTTTTAATTTCACCAAATGTCCTTTTGCATCGAGAAAAGACTTCAGTCCGGCTATATGCAATTTCACATCTACAGTATTCCGATGTCTTCACTGCCACTCAGAGCTTCTTAAAGTGGGGTAAAAATATACCAATAATTAGGGCCTGACTCAATAATTGGCTGGCAAATTGAATCAGCCGATATTAGCTTTTTAAAAAATTGGTAAAAATCTGATGAGTTTGTATATATATATATATATATATATATATATATATATAACATTCAAGACAATTAGAATAACATTCCAACCCACCCAAAAATCAGCAAACAAAAAATAAATCTGCAGATTTTTCTGTTATATACTCGTTGACAACATTATGTAAAACTGTCAAATGAATGAATCCTCTTCATTTCTGTGTGCATTAAGAGATCAATAAATAAGTTCTCACTCATTAAATTTTTTTTTAAATCAATTAATAGGTTATCAGAATGTTATTCGGCCAAATATTGAAATCGGCATCAGCCAGGCCCTACTTGAACCAAATTTGGATCAAAAGTTGGCAAAAACCTGATTTTGTGTTTAGAGTGGGGTTTTTTCTCCCCAATATGCTTGTAAAAACGTTGAAGCTGGTTTTTACATTACAGTGGTTGCATGTGAAATAAAATAATGTAAATTAATATTTTTTAAAAAACTAAAACAAAAAAATCTATTCAATAAATGTTGTATGATGGTAACATCTTAACCTTGGAACAAATTATGAGACGCTCCCACATTCCCCTCATTTTTGGATACAGTTTTTGCGGAACTGACCCCATGTCAGAAGTTTTGCTTTACTGGAGAGTCAACCCTACTTTTTTCAAGCACTTTTGTCACATCAAATGAAAGCAAACCTTGAATTAACTGATGGATGAAGCCAAACGGTACACAGGTGGTCGCAGCTACCTGGAAGGATCCGATGCAGAGCTCAAGGCAGAGGCGCAGGTTCACGTTAAAGTAGTCAGGCAGGAAATTGAAGAAGATGTAGTGGGTGCCAAACAAGGGGATGAGCAGCAGGGTGGACTTGGTCAGGCGTCTGGTGGCATCAACAAATGCAATGCGGGAAGGGAAGAATGCTCCATTTCATTACAATTTATTTACATGCTGTGTATTTATAACAAACACACAACTTGACAACTCTGCAAGCATGAGGTGAACACACAAAACGCCATAGGCGAGATAACGTCTAACGTCGGTAGTTGCTGTTCGAACCCTTTCGACCCCCAGGTGTCAAACTCAAGGCCCGGGGGCCAGATTTGGCCAATCACATCATTTTATGTGGCCCACGAAAGTAAATCAAACATGTTCACTTCCATGATGCTTGCTAAAATCTCGACCAAAATTTAAAATTCTCATATTTAATAAATTAGAGACATAATGCAAGCATTTTCTTGTGACCAAACCTCTCATTACAGTAACTTGATCAATAGTTGAATCAAGCGTGATTGACTTTTTTTATATGGTGTCAGTCATAACGGCCCTCCATGGGAAACGGTAACTAAAATGTGGCCCATGACAAAAATGAGTTTGACACCCCTGTTTTAGACAATGTATATTTGAACCCAAATGGAGCATAAACACATGTAGATCGACAATGTGACAATGCTCCCAGGCAAATTGTCTTTATCCTCCCCAAAAACACAACATATACAACTGCAGCTCCCGGAACGACAAATATTGGGAAAGTCTTCTTCGTGTACGTCTCCATGACTGCATTACACTGCCCCCAGTGGCTAAGTCACACACACCAAAAAGCGTCCCAATGAATTATTCATGATGCACCAGCGGTGCAGTTCTTTAAGCTTCTACTGAGTTATGTTATTGTAAAGTCAATATTACACCGCATGCATGAGCTGCCCTGCCATGACTACCACTAAATTTGCAAATGTTTACCGGTACTTGCTGCAGAGTACAAGACAAACCTTGGACAATAAGTCACATGCTATTTCATTAAAAAAAAAAAAAAAAGACACTGTTGTTAGCTGATCACGTGTAGCATCCCGTTCTGGTAAATTTCCATTACAGGAACACTATCTGCCTATTATGATACCACTTTGCATATGCTTTGACTGTAATAGAACAGAGTGCAGAGGAAACGTAGTCGTGTGTGTTCAATTTAACCACCTGCACAGCCAACTAAATTTTAGCACTGCTAGATATTTTTTGTTTTTGTCCCCCCCCCCCCCACCCCCCACCCCCAACCCCCCACCACCACCCCGCCATCATGAACACTGTGTGCCCAAACACTTTCCGCTAAACTGCCGGCTCATTTCAATTAGGTATTCCTACGAAACCGACCGAGGTAATGAATTCATCACGACCCTTTTTGGAATCACTGCGATGGGAGGAAATCAACCCTGCGGCCTCACCGCTAACGGGCATGCAACAATCGTGACATATTGCACAACTTGCGGGAGAAATTCAGCAAGTTGACTTACGGATGAGTGCACTTCCATCAACAGAGTCCGCTGAAGCAGAATGTCAAAGAATAAGGGGAAAGGGAATCACCTGTACTGTGAGGAGTTATTGAATTGGATCAGACGGGGGCTCAGCTTCTGGATCAGAATTCTGACGATGTTGACGAAGAGGATGAAATTGACCTGGAAAGGAAGGAGGTGGATGAGGGGAGGAAGTGGCGGTGGAGGTTGTCTGCATTTTATTGCACACGGCGACAACAATATGTGCAGCGGAGCACGTAACGGAATGGGACGGACGCATCTGGCACGTCGCTCTGAACAACAACAAGAAAAAAAAATGGGTCATTGAAATTTGCTTGTGGTGCTTTATCGGCGGAGGAAGGAGTCTCGACAAAGATGACGGTAAACAAATCATCTGCATGACAATCTGGGAAGGTGTGTGCGGCGCGGATGGAGCGGTAGCCTCGAGTGCAGGTGCGAAACAATGAGCATCGTTTACCACAATGGACACCACAATCGGGCCCTTGATGATCCACCAATAGAGCGAGTCCTCATTGATGTCCCAGCATCTGTATGTAGAAGGGCGGAGGAGACATTTAGAGAGGTAACCTTTCGACGGTGGGGGTGTCAAACTCATTTTGGTCGCGGGCCACGCCATCATAACCGTGAAACCATCTAAATGTTGAATCCCCTCCTCATGTGATTACACGTACAGAACACAACAAATTGATGGACAGCTTGTTTTGAAATCAAATTTACGGTGTGCGACAGTGTGACAGACAGACTTTCAGACTGATGGGTTAAAATTTAACCTAAAGTCACCCACTTTAAATATAATTTACTCTAACTTCAGGACAAAATGGGGACCGGTTTCAGCTCTTCAGCCCAAATTCAATTTGCAATCCAATCTGCTGGATCTAAGTACTATATTTTCCGCACTGTAAGGCGTACCTTAAAGCATTCCGCTTTCTCAAAAGACGACAGTGCGCGTTATAATCTGATGCGCCTTACATATGGATCAATATTCTGACTTCTTGAACATACTATTTTAAATGTTCTGTAAAGTGCTTTGTTACGGTTGCAGCTGTTGTGAAAGTGTGATATAAATAAAGCTGTATCGCATTGTATTCACTTTAGCGTTGTATTCACTGATGCGCCTTACATATGGATCAATATTCTGACTTCTTGAACATACTATTTTAAATGTTCTGTAAAGTGCTTTGTTACGGTTGCAGCTGTTGTGAAAGTGTGATATAAATAAAGCTGTATCGCATTGTATTCACTTTAGCGTAGCCCCATCTAGTGGATGCATAACGCAACCTCAGCCACTATTGTAGCGTCTATTCTATGCGCCTTGTAATGCCCAATATGCGAAAAGTTTTAAAATAGGGAATTCATTGAAAGTGTGCCTTATACTCTGAAGCGCCTTGTAGCACGGAAAATACGGTAAGTAACTCAACCTTGGGTAAGCGAAAACCCAATCTGCTCAAAATCCATAGTTACTCAGTGAGTCGGTGAGCAAAACATCCCATGATTTGTTTTTAGAGTGTAGAGCAGTAATCTAATTTCAGATGATGATGTCCTTATCAGAAAGGTCAATTAAATCTTTTTGGTGCACTAAGATTTCGGTTTCTTCATAATTACATTGGAAGAATGTGCCTGACATTAAAAAAAAAAAAAGGACACGATACAAACTCTGTGTCTTCAAAATACACCCGGGAGCCAATCCACAGCACGGTGAAGAACACAGGAACACCTGTGGAGTAAAAAAATGAAAGCAAAAAAATATATATTTAAAAATGGTGAGACAGCGAAACAGTTTGAAACACACTCATGTTCGACTTTTTAATAGCCCTAATGGTGCTATTGATCCTATCAAGAAAAAATAATCAATGGTACATTTAACACGATGTCAAGGACTCCCCTCTTGGACAATCACTGAGGAAAGAAAGCCCTCTTTTGCTCATTTTAAGACCAAGAGGGGATTTTCACCATCCTTGATGCCTTATAAATTCACACAGCGAGAGCCCTTCATGCCTTATCTCAGCCTAATCCTAATAAAATCATGAAGTGCTCCCTTCTCCTCCCATCTCGCTGCGCCGGTCTCCATCGGAAGTCATCTGCTCTCCTGATGACGCAGAGCTAAAGCGACATCTCAACTTTTCAATGCCTTTTATATCCGCGAGGTCCCGCGAAAAAGGTCATGAATAATCTCGCGTCTTATTCTTCAACTGGACACGAGCTTTTTGTCTTGAAGGAGATATCTTGGGCAATTTGTTTTTCACAATTTCAAATAGTTTCTGAATGTTTTGATAGCATAATGAAGGTCAATTGAAGTTACTAAACTGAAAGCACAACTGTTTGATGAATTTGTCATTGTTATGGGCAAGTCTAGAGTATTAACTTTGTAATAGTAATAGGTAATAATATATAATATTGCGGATAACCCACGCAGGCACGGGGAGAACATGCAAACGCCACACAGGGAGGCCGGCGCTGGAATCTAACCCGGTACCTCTGCACTGTGGGGTTGACGCGCGAACCACTTGACCACCGGGATGCGAGTACATTTGCCACCCTTCGCAGAATGCAAATAAATTTGAGCATCTCACCCCAGCCCAGCAGACTGAAGCCCCACAGGCACTGGCGTCGGCGGTAAAAGGAGGAGAGCAGCAGGGAAGTGAGGTAGAGCGCCTCCACCAGGAGCCAAAAGAAATTGGCCATGACGCAATAGTGACAAAAGACCACGGCGGCCTTGCAGGCAAACTTGGGAAGAACAGAGGGAGGAAGAGAACAAAAGTGGTGGAGGAGTTAGTTCGAATGAGCCGTGTAGATTGAGTACAAGATGGAACGGGCTCTTCAAGTCAATGGCCTCTTGTCTTACGGTGGAGAGGGTGCAGTGGTTGGTGTCGTCGCTGGAGAACAGGGTGGCGTCCTTGATGAACACTGCCGCGGCTTTCAGGATGAACGTGAGGAAGAGTTGGATGTGGATGAAGTTCCGGGCGCAACGCAGCCTTCTGGTGAAGGAGGAAACATTATTTGTCAGAATTTTTTTTGGGGGGGGGGGGGGGCGAATTCGGGCATTTTTCATTGAAAACACGTCTCTACTTACAAACATTTCTAGTCAAGAAATCCCTTCCAGAACCAATTAATTTCGTACGTAGAGCTAACACTGAATATAAAATACATAATTGAATGGAAATTTGTGACGTCCTAGTTTGTTACTTTTAGCTCACAGGCATGAAAAAGTCTGAATACAATTTGTATAAATACACTGCAGTTCCATATTATCCAATCTACTCAACAATAATGGAAAAAGATGTCATTTCATATAAACAGGAACATTTCTAGGATTAAGACTAAGCCCCCAGCGTGTGCCAACCTGAAGAACAGCAGGATTACCACGGCGGCGGTCAGCACCAGCAGAGAGATGCTGTAGCCGACGGTGTAGATCAATTTCACTGTGGCGTAGTAGGTCTGCTCTGTCTGGACACACAAGAATAACCTTCTTTGTTTTGAGGAAGATTAGACCACATGGCTATCCGAAGGTCCACTTGCATATTTGAATTTTAAGGTGGCATCGAAAGACAGCGTGATGAATTCACTCGAGTGAAAAAAAAAGCTCCTTAAGTCCCGTAAAATCAGACCTCGCAACCACTCGGATATCAGGTGGGTTTTTATTACCTTCACAAAATGCACTGCGTGGAACCTAAAGTAGTATGCGCATAATTATCTCTCACTTATTTTTTTTCTTTTTATATCGTTAGAAACAAGATAATTTCAGCTATTATCGGATGGATGACAAGCGATTCACTTCCAGCTCTGCTCAGGTATTTGCACATTAGGCTCATGAATGTCTTGCGGATAGCTCCTATTTGTCGCTCCTTAGACCACCAGTGTTTTCCAACCTTTATCGAGTCCGTTATTGTTTCACATTTGAAAAAAAAAAAAAAAAAACACACAGCACACCTCCGAATATAATGTCACAGTAAGTGCATTTACGGGATATGGTGTACAGTCTATGAATGGCATCTCGTGGGAATGCATTTCATTGTTCTCTCTGTAACTACAGTACTGTATATGATGCAAGCATAGCTACAGTAGTTAACGATGAGGAAAACGCAAATATATAATACTGTTCTTCTTCAAAACATTAACGAATTAACTGGAATGTAAAGGACTCATCAGTTTGTGCAGCGCCGCGAGAGTGGCTGCCTTTCCAGCAGCTCCTATATTTTGTTGTTCTACTTCTTCCTTTCATAACTTTGCTGCTGTGAATTGGGAATTTCTCCATTGCGAGACTAATAAAGGTTTTCTTATCTTATCTTATCTTATCTTATCATGAAGGAGGCATTGCGGCTCACCCTGCTGTGCATAGCGTGGCCACCAGGGGGCAGTATAACAGTAATGCAGGCAAACCAAGAATAATGACTCCTGGAAGTGACTCCGTAAGGTGAAGAGGATAAAGAATGTATGCCTGTGACTATTGTTATAATGAATGTTGATATGTGTTGATGCACCGTTGGTATTATCCTTCGCTTAAGGCAAAGGTGTCAAAATCAAGGCCCAGGGGCCAGATTTGGCCCGCCGCATCATTTGATGTGGCTCGCAAATGCAGCTCAAACATGTCAACTTCCACGATCCTTTCTAAAATGTCTACCAACATTTTAAATTCTCATATGTAATAAGATATATTCTAAGCATGTACTTGTCACCAAACCCCTCATGACAGTAACTTAAACAATAGTTGAATCAACAGTTATTCTTGACTTCTTTGTATGGTTTCAGTCATAACGGCTCTCCAAGTGAAACGGTAACTAAAATGTGCCCCACACCATAAATGAAGTTGACACCACTGGCTTGAAGGGATATAATACCGTGACTATATCAATGCTATTTATTAACCGATGTATGGCATTTTGCATTGTTTGTTAGTGTACAGCTATTACAAGGCAGGGCTATGTGGTTATTTTTAATACCCAATGTGACAATCTTTGTTATATGTTTAGTTTGACAGTAAACAACTGCTTCAAGAGAAGAAAAAAAGTGCAAAAAGCAATTTTCTGTTCATCTTAGCATGCATCTCACCTCCGGAATGTCATCGTCCACACTGCAGGCAACATGGTATGGCGGGAAGGGTCTGGACCAACCTTCATCGGTGCAATTTCGGCTCACTTGTCCTTATGTAAAAGAGGAAGAGATTAATTAGATTAGCTCTCACACAGGGATATGAATAATCGCAAAAAAAAAAAAGGGGGCGGGGAAGCAAGCTGCAAAGCTGCCTCATGGCCAGTCAATTGATTAAATTGCTTTAATTCTGATGAAATTGGAATGTGTCATTAAATAAGGAATCAAAATTTGTGGGCACATAATGCCTTAGAACGGCTTTTACTCCTAAAATAGTAAAGATGTCATCAAAAAAATGTTCGTCTCATGGGGCCATTTATATCATTCATACTAAATTGATGGAATTGCAGAAGCGTATTTGCCTCACAGTCGAGAGGAGCTGTATTTGAATTTCTTCCCAAAAAATCTATACCTAGTGGATCGAAAGCTCTCCATTTTGGGACATCGCTATCCTTATGCAAAACCGATTTGATATGTCTATCACTTTCATGTTATTTATCCAAATGACTACGCCGGGGCTGGGTGATTACAGTGCTAATAAGCGAACGAGATGCAAATTAGCACCGTGAACATAATTAGCGGCGTCCCGCCAAGCATCAGGCGATGATCAAGTGATATAAACGCCCTACTTTGGTCGCCTCGTGCGACACAACATTACATTGTTCAGTCGTTGAGATTAGACTTTTAATTGCACTTGAGATCACTGACTTTTCCGAAAACATCGCTTCCCCTCCCTTAGCGGATAATTAGCTGAGATCTGCCCCGCCCCCGACCCCCCAGCATTAATCTACACGAGTCATTCCTTTGTAATAAGAAGGCATCGCATGAATAAATAAATAGACATGCACTCTTAACAACCCCCATGACATAACTAGAGTGTTGCCATGATGGAACAACGGAGGCACTCCTGTACTGTAAACGATATTCCGACCCCAAAAAAAGTCACCCGTGTTGTTTCCGAAGAGGGAAAACACAGCAGGACAAGCGTTGTGAACAGTTTCCCCGACCGCAGCGTGAGTCCAACACACCACGGCGTCCCAGAATGCTCGACAACCTGGGGAGGTAGGAGGGGGGAAAAAAAAGCACGCTGTGAACATTCTGAAGTTGTTGACAAAAAATACGCTATATCTAGAAAAAAAGCTTAGATGATGGGGGCGGAGGGGGTAGGGGGGGTTATAGCTAAAACCTATGAGGATAGGTTGAACAAATATTTTTGTTCAAAGTAGGTTGTCATAAAAAATGCAATCTATTCGTAAAAGGTTGACATATTCAATTTCATTCCATGGAAATCTCGCATGAACTGAATAAAAATGGTCAAATTCTGATCTTTTCACAAAGCAATATTGTTCAGTGCCCATATACGTTTGTTTACAAATTATTAACCAATCAAAGATGTTGTAAATGAACAACGAAACGAAATAAGCATTTTTTTTCAATCCTGAAAAATAATGGTTTTGCAGATGCAAGGAACCTGACAGCATACTACAAAAAATATGTTATGCTAATGTTAAAAAAAAAAAAAAAAGGCTTGATTTGTGTTGTGATTCATCACTAAATATGGAATTGGAATTCAACAACACATCATATTTTATCCAGTAAATTGCCAATTGAAGTGGCTGGTACTCTACCTGTATAATTATTTTCATTGAAATGGCAACTACAATTTGTTTCGGAAAGACACAGCAGCTGGGGTAGTGGGGGATGCCTGACACGGTAAGGAGATAGTCACCATTGCAAATTAAGTGGTGAAGTGGGTCGTCGTACAGGAGTGCGCCTGCTTTCAAATTAGCCAATAAAAGGGACGTATTATGCAAAAGTGAATTTTTAATTGCTTGTAAATAGTTAATGAAAAAAAAAACAGCCAAGTATATTTTTCATTGATCTAAAAAATAAAAAGGTTCTGTCAGCTGTTCAGATTTTGATGAGCTATTTAGTTAATCGCTAGCTTGTTTACATGTGTTCAATAACACTGGTCAATATATATTTTTTTAAATCAACGATGCAAGAAAACTTTTCTCGCCGAGTTTTTTTTTTTGGTGCTGATTTTGAATAAGCCCTTGTTTTTTTTCTTGAGCATGTCAGGCTCTCATAACAACAACAATCACGAAAAGAATAAGATAATACGTAACATTGTAAGCAGCTTTTTAGGTCAAACTGAAAAACATAAAAAATACCACAGAAAGCTGATGTGCTAGGGAAAAAAAGTAGACACTTTCTGAATAAGGGTTGAAATACGTTAAAATACACCTGAAGCCAAAATGAGCTGTTGACCAGTGTCATCGGTACGTGCATACTCCTAATTACGACACGTATTCGTTAGTTTTCCCATCGTAAAAGCCACACGCTATCTTTAATTGGCTCATTCATTAACAACTCAGTCTCACGGCGCTATTAAGAACACGTCTACATGATGCACGATTCCGTTTAGTGGCAGACTCTTGTTTCAACATTTCACGCATCAGCCGAGGGGGTGTCGTTTGAAAAGAGAAAAACGCACCTTGAGCACTCGCGTTTCCTTGCTCGGCGATGGAGCGCAGGCAGCGGAGCTCGTCTTTCTCCAGCTGGAAGATGAACTCGCATTCAGGGTGCAGGCTTGTTAGCGCCTACAGACATCACAAAGGGAATCAGCGGCCTTTTAAGCAACGGCGAGGGACATGCGAATTCACCGGGAGGAAAAACACGTTTGGAGATAGCCGAGTATTCAAGTGATGTGCACCTGCTGCCACTGGTGGGATGTTTTTCAGCACGGTACACCATTAAAAAATGCCGGGGTTGTTTTCTTGGGAAATGTTTGAAGCTTGAGGGTGAAGACTTGAGACATATTCCGATCGTGCACAAATGTGACTTACAACCATTTGCTTAATTCATTAAAAGGTGTTTGTTCCTGAAGAGGGCCGAGATTGTTTTGGCTTGCGGCAAGTTTGCACTCCATCAAAGTCGGAGCCACCGGAGATGCCATCTGGCAATGATCGCAACGCCGTGGTGCCAAATAACCACTCGCCATCACTTTTGTACAGTATTTGATTACAGCAGAACATTTGTCTCACTGTATGACAAATTAGAAAGTCTCGTTGGTGAGCCAGGGGAGAAGATGGACGAAGAACATATTGAACATTTGTATTGATATTTACTAGTGGAGAGATGCAAATTAAACAAGCCATTTAATTTTTTAGAGGCTTTGTAGAAACGTCATCACAATTCATGTGTTATATAAAGTGCCATTGGCAACATATAAAACGGTTAAAACATGTTCATATGATGGAACAATAATGAAGTCACACAATACGTCGGGCTCGATTTCTTCTCCTGGTCCACCCCGTTATGTCAAGACTAGAAGCCATATTGTGAACATGAACCTTCATAAATTGAACATTTGAAACGTTCAGCAATGTATGGACCATCAAACTGTAACACCACACCCCTTCCAGTGCGCGCCCCCCCCCCCCCCCCATTATTTGGTCATGTACTGTAGAGTTGTACAAGTTACAGCAAGGTGACCTCTGCAAAATACTTGTGGCTCGTGAGTACAGGTAACTAACGTGTAACGTACAAATGAGGACCACAACTTAAATAGCTAAGCGGATGGTTCTGACTGTGCCTTTGTCTTTTTGTTTGGTTTGTCTGTTAGCAGCTGCATTGTTAGTGGATACACTGCCTGTCAGCCTATCGATGCACTTTAAACTACAAAAGCTGCTAAAAAATAATAATAATAAAACTAAATATATATATATATATATATATATATATATATAGACAATAAAGTTGAACTAATCGATAAATGTGATGAATTGCCACATCCTAGTTAAGGCTTTCGTGGTCAGTCTTGGTATAATACAAAGTAATTAGGAAAGGTCGAACACACATTTATCGTGCAGCCAATGCGGCTTCAAACGCAGCAGACAGTGCGTTTCAAAAAGGGTAGAAGCTTCTCATTTATGTTCCTTGGCACGTTGTCCTCCGATTGTTTTGCGCCCTGCAATGAGCTTAAGAGAGAAACAAAAGAAAAGGCACAAGAGGGAAGATTAAAGTTGCACACGATATCCTCTTGGCGGGAAAGAAAATTTACTGGGCAAAATTGGCGAGCCGTGTCCGGCAACACTTGCTTGCGATTCCATTTGCGAGGAAAGAAGGCGCCGGAAAGCAGCCTGAACAATTTGCTGCTTCTAATATCACGCTCACTTTTTAATGAGCACCGTTAGCTTGGGTTATGATGCGCAATTAAGATCCGTTTCGCTTCAAAGTCAGAAAAGGGGTGAATGGGGAAAAAATAACCCCAGCAGTGGGACGTGACCGTTATGGTACTTGCGTAGACATTTTAAGTATCATAAAAATTTAAAAAAGACTCAGACTTTACTTCTACCATGCTGTAGAATATTAGTTAAAAGGTTAGGACCCATCTTTGTATATTCAACCACAATTTGCTGAGAAGTTTCGATCAGAATTTAGCCCCATCAGTTCTATCGTAAAGGCGGAATTTCTTTTACGGTGTCTTTACGTTATCGCCGACGAGTGAAAGATAATAGCACAAACACCCGCTCACATTCCTACAGTAGGTCCTCTCATAAAATGTTAGCACGGCCCATTATCCGCTAACAACCCAGTAAGATGGTATCTGATTGGGGTCACGTCACTGCGTCTCTATTCTTGAACACATAATTGTATCGCCGCAGGAATTCACGCACTGTAAACAACGCGTGGCAGCAGATACGTTTGCTTGAACGGAGCGAGAAGCTTTTCGGTACCCTTGTTTATAACAAAACAGAATATCACAGCCCCCCACGCAAGGTGGAGGACTCGATGTGAACATACAACATCAGGAGCGACATGAATGCAAACGCTGTTGATCATAATGGTTCAAATTTGCTCACGGTCCGAGAGAATGAGTTCGTTTTTGAAGGACGCCTAGAAACTGCCCAAATCGCCCTAAAATGAGCACTTCAAATCAAGATGGCAGACTTCCTTTTTCAGATTTGTCCTTTTATCCTTGAGTATGCAAAAATGGAAAACGGCAAGAGTGACTGCAAATGGAAATCATCAAAAATGGGGAAATTTCAATGTGTTGGAATTGGAAAAAGTTTCCTAATTGGACCTTGTGAAACTGTTCCCTAATTTGTGGATGGTTTTGAAGGCTGTGCCCTCTCATTTGCCACCAGTCCAAGGTGTATTCCGGCTCTTGCCCAAAGTCAGCTGGGATAAAGAGCCCCCCCCTCACCTCCCCCCCCCCCCCCTCTCTCTCCCCCTCTATTCATAATTCTCAACGTACAGCCAAATACTGCCCATTGTCATCCTGTCTGCTTGGAGGGGGGCAAAGGGCAAATTTTCCATCAAAATCAATGAGCAAAGCAACTGGTCATTTTTCACAGTGGCTGTTTGTTATGTGTGTGTGTGTGTGTTTGTGTGTTTGTGTGTTTGTTTTGGTCTGAGTGTACTTATGTGAGTGGTTCGCAGATGATTATAATTCTCCACAGCTCTGCGCGGTGAATGAGAACAGATTGAAGTGGGACATTGTGACGAGCGGCGAGACTGTTTGGATTCTCGCTCCAGCGACGTTGATCACCAAACTGATCAATTGTCCGCGTCTCTGAATTTTATTTGGTTTATGGAAATCAGGAGACGTGGTCGCGGAGTGGCGAGGGCTGCCTAATAACAGCTGCGGATTTAAAGACGTGAGCGTTAGTGCGTGTGCACACGCATGAAAGTGTATAGTTGGGAGTATGCGTCTCTTGGCTGGCTCTGCACTTGATTTGCCCCAAACAAATTGAGCATACTAGAAACTAAATGGCAAGTGAAAGACATTCATTGTTTCGTGTTTGCTCTTTCGTTCTGGTTTGTTCTAAGGGTCATTCGCAATAGAAATAACTGAATCATATGCCTCACTTACATGGCTGACAATTGAAAAGAATCATCAATAATCAGGTATATTTGACGACATTCACTTAATTGACCATGGAGATTCCTTCCCAAAATGTTCTCCTATTTCCTTCCTACTATTTTCGTAAGCAGTCTTGTCTTGACGCGAGGTAAAAATAAATAACTTCGATTATGTGGTTGCTCAAGTGTGCACACCCTCTTCTAAACGGGGATGCGACTGTGCTCAGAATGAACCAAGCACAAGCAGACATTATTCAAAACTGCCTCTGCAAGATTAACCTCAAATTAATTTCTGAAGTTCTATTCGGCGTTTCCTGACAGTCTCCCCCCCCCCCCACTTTCAAACAGAAGCCTGGGGGGGGGGGTTGGAACTGTTCATAATTCCTTCCGCCGTGTTGAAAGCCCAGTTTCGGCTAAAATAAAACACCCTCAAAGGATGATACTGCCACAACCATGCACGACTGTAGCTAAGATATGGTCTTCTTTTGGCGATGACTGTTTGTACCGTTTTGGAATTATGGCCAAGGTATGTCTGGCAAATCTGGATGCATCATGTGCTGTATGTTACACATACATACAGCATACATTTGACAATAAAGTTCTATTCAATTCAATCAAATACAATACATAATTATAAGACTGCAACTCTTAGAACCGCAAGAACCACATTGTGTGATCAAACTTGAAATGACCATACAAAACCGATTTCTTGAGAAAAATCCAAAGGGAGTAAAATGTGGGGGGGTTTTCCCGAAATCACACGACTTATATATAGCATTAATTTAACCGGTCAATTAACTAATCCTGACACCTACGTAGCACAAAGCATTTACCCTGCATCCTTTTAAATGACTATTTGTCCAGATTTCAAAACACATCTCACTCAGCTCAGCAATAGCGTGAAAATGAGCCTGTCGAACAGCATTTAACTTTCGTTTACTTTAAAAGCAACGAAATGAGCTCTGTCGGACACGCTCTCATTCCGACTGGAGCTTACGTCAATAAGATGAGAAATTACTCAGAAAAAAGAAAGGAATTCAACTTGGATCAGCATTCCAAATCAAATCTATCACACGAGATCCCATTTTTCCAGAAAATCCAATTTCAAGAGAAAGAAGTTTAGAATCTACTCACGGCAGGTGCCAAGCACAGGGTGAGGAAAGCCCCTCTGGAGCATATCCGCTGCATGCTGCCGTCCAACCCGGCGTAGAGCCTGTGGAGAGTGGAAGCCGAGCTGGAAGCAGCTTGGGTATGCGAGAGACCCTCTTTCACTCTCTCTCTCTCTCTCTCATTCTCCAGTACTGTATTAGTTCTACCTAGCAATTCACAAAAATGGGAGAAGTTGACTTCCAGGGTGTGTTTTCACAATAAAAGCATTTATGATAAGGCAGGAAATGAACTTGCTCACCAAATAAAAACCTGCTTGCAGTCATGACAATATGCACAGTTACCAGTTGCTTGATTCGGTAAACCTGCACAAGCAAAATCAGATGTGAATTGTTGGAACGGTTACTGTTCAGGTTATATTTCACGCATTTCGTCATTAACATCTTCCCACTTGCAGACAGCTTTAAGTCTACACAAAAGGTGCTCCGACAAAAACGGAACAGATAAAAGGTGTCCGAGCAGGTTCATTTCCCTCCAGATGCAAACCCAAAAGTCAAGGAGAGAAAAACATCGGTTTGGATTAATTTTGCCATTTGGGGAAGACATTCCAAAAGATATTTACCTGTTTGTGAGCATCCAGTATAACTGAAAAGACACGTTTACATATTACTGTGCACAGTTCTGATATCGAAACAAAAATTTGCAATGTGGTGATTCTTCATGCAATCAAAACACATCAACACGTGGATCATCCATCATTAAAATGTTTTATATTTTTAACAAGTGCAGCCGTGTAGAGAAAAATAGCCTTGCATACAAATTTGCATCCATCAAAAATAGATGTCATAGGTAAGCCCTTGCTTTTAACAAGAAGAGTATTACAATGTAACCCAACTGTTTTTCCCCCCCTCCAAATACAAAACGACACAAAATTCAGATAAAAGAAGAGACACAAAAAATGCTATTGAAACACGTCAAACGCACTGAGAGAATGAAACCCAACGTACACAAATACACGACGTTGCCTAAAAGTGTCACCCCTATCACAAGCCATTAGAGTCAACAGGCACTTGGAAGCTACAGAGGTTGCACAATACCGCAACACATTGACTCATCTCATTACAATTACGATGGTGACGCTCATTTAATGTTTTGCTGTCTGGGAAAAAAAAATAAATGACAACTAAGTGTCAAATTTATGCCAAAACTCCTGAGAAGTGCGCACAGTGCAAATAGTGTTAGGATGCAAAAAACTAAATATTTTTTACCTACTTAGGGTGTTTTATTTGGAAGACTGCATAACAGACTGACTATTCATTTTAAAACAATATTTTTTAAAAAACACTGTCTTCATATAGGCTTCTTGTTTTAGAGATAAATAGTTGCCAGATTTCCTTTTGATAGTGTTACTACTTCCTCCAATGTAAAAAAAAAGCCTCAATTTAAATCAATTAAAGCGTACATTTAAACATTGCTCAAATGTAAAAATGTTACATGGTGATTATTTTGTTCATGAAGCAAGTCATCACATTCCCCCCGTCCCCATCCAAATAAAG
The DNA here is from genome assembly GCF_054856545.1 of Hippocampus guttulatus. NCBI lineage: Eukaryota > Metazoa > Chordata > Actinopteri > Syngnathiformes > Syngnathidae > Hippocampus > Hippocampus guttulatus. Next base: position 17,404,369 of record NC_141267.1, on the reverse strand, counting down.
GCAAAAAAGAAAATTGTCACTCATGCTGATTTTTTTCCCCTTAATCTCCCTTCAGTTTCCATGGCGATACTTAAGTGACGTCCGTGTGACGCTAAAGCTTCAGGGGAAGTCGCTTCCATCGTAGATGATGGGCATTTCCATGGTCAGATGATAGAAGACTTTCTTGGAGATAAACCTGCGAGGGGGTGGGAGGAGGAGAATGTTTCCGTTCAAATGGACGCAATCCCATTAAGTGATGCGCGGCAGCTGGATAAACAGTAGTAGGAGATCATGGTGAGAGTCGTTTTAAGAAAATAGCTCATACATGAGCATCAAACCCAATCAAAAAGACGAATCACTTGCGGGTCAAGACGCACGCGCCTACCGTGAGAAAGAGTTGTCGAAGATGAGCGCGTAGGTTCCCGGCCGACGCACTTTCAGCTGTCCCTGAATGGTCTCTTTGTGGGAATTGCAGCGCGTCAGTGGAATGAGGACCTTGAAAAGAGACGAATAGAAAAATGATGCCTCGTGGTTAAAAAAAAACACAACAAATCCCCCCCCCCCAAAAAAAATGCCAATCAGCAGTATCAAAGCGGTCTGATTACTGCCTGTATGGGCGACAACGAAAGCCCACTGTGTGTGGTGTTCAGTTTGGATTTCGGGACACTGTGTGTTGATTTTTAAGGGGTTTGGATAGATTTTTATGAGGCAGCGTGTTGGGAGAGGAAGTTTGCCTTGCAGTCGAGAAGTCCGAATCTTGGCTACCAGTGCTCCCCTTCCTCCCATATTCCAAAAACATGCATGTCAGGCTCATTCGCTGTAGACTCTAAATTGTCCATGGGTATGAATGTGAGTGGCTGACAACCAGTCCGGGGTGTAACCTGCTTCTTCCCACAGGTGCCAGCCCAACCGTGACCCTAATAAGGACAAGCGCCTCAGAAAATGGATTATCAAGAGACAATTCAATAATGTAAGTGGTTATAGATTATTAATGTCTCTATCCTGCATGTACTTCAGGGGTTCCAGAATCCCGGGGGGGGGGGGGGGGTCACATTCTGTGGAGCGTGAAAGCACACTCTTCCGCAAGAACATTAGGTACACCTGCACGCAAGAGCTGAATCATAACTGCTGAAAGAGAACTATTCATTTTAATGTTGTAACCGGCTTATCATTGTTGGAAAGGTTTGGTACTGTACCGTTACTATTTCTAGTGGACTTGATTGAGGTCATTTATAAGCAGCGGAAAACTAAATCAAACTAGAATAAAAACAATAAACATAGTGTTAAATTGCACCTTTTTTTTTTCCTGTGGAACCCATCCATCCATTTTCCAATCTGCTTTATCCTCACAAGGATCGCGGAGACCATCCCAGCCGTCTTTGAGCAGTAGGCGGTGGACACCCTGAACCGGTTTCCAGCCAATCGCAGGGCACACACAGACGAACAACCATCCGCGCTCACACCTCGGGACAATTTTAGAGTGTTCAATCCGCCTGCCATGCATGTTTTTGCAATGTGGGAGGAAACCTGAGTACCCGGAGAAAATCCACGCAGCCGGCCGGGGGAGAACATGAAAACTCCACACAGGAAGGCCGGATCCGGGATTGAACCCACGATCTCTGCACTGTGAGGTCGACCCGCTAACCACTGGACCACCCCAATGAGCTATTAACTGAAAAGCTCATTGGTTCACACACACACATTTTCTTCCTCTTTATGTGACACCCTGAGATACCACAATATGGTGGCAAAGCTCTGCCTCATAGGAAAGTTGATGTGTAGGACGTGAGCTATTTTCCTATGGAATATAGACTCAGCTAATCACTGAAAATCTTTTTGTAGAGGATTGACACCACGTTCCGAGTCACCCTGAACAGGAAGAGTGGTTCGACAAATATAGAGAGGATATGTACCTGAAGTTAACCATCTACCTTTGATTGCTCCAAGTGAGCTTCAGCACATTCCTGGTAAACCACACTGAAGGAGATGCTTTTAGGTTCAGAGGAAAACATCCAGCTGATGGTTGGCCCAGAGTCAGCCACAGCAACGGTCACCACGCTGTAGCAGCTGGACTTGATGAAGAGTTCGCGCGAGCCGTCGCCAAAGTGGGAAATATCCTCGATGGTGAGCGGGACGGCCATCCTGCGGCGAGACGGCCATTTCATTAGAAAAGGATTCTGCCAAAGCCACGCGCGTGTTGGGATGACATCAACACCCACGTGAGTTCTCCCGACTTGAGAAGGTTGATTTCCAAATCCTGCACAGTGGCGACATTCTCCTCCGGTTCGTCGGGGGTTAATTCTCCTGCACCTCTGAAAAAATTCATCACACACAAAGGGGAGAAACAATGTCAGAATTCCATCCGCGCGATGGAACTGTATCTCACAGTAAGGGGTAAGAGGTACAGCTATCTGTGAAGATGACTTGGTGAAACCCTTCAGGATAATGACTTATGCACTTGGATCCTATCCACAAGTTCCCCCCCACCCCGGCAATCTTAACTCAAGATCACGCATCTATCGACCGGAGCTTTTTTTTCTGGGGCTTTCAGACAAATCTTAGCAGCCAATGATATATGCTCTGTCGCCATGGAGATGGCAAAGTTGTCATTACATGTAACCATCGGGGGGCCACTGATAAAGTACAGTGATATGCAGTTGAAAGCTCCTCGAAGAGCACGTCAAGAATATTTTGACCCATTACGAAGTTCAAAAAATGAACCCGCGTGACTTGCACACATTTACTCGGAACAGCTATATTATTCCTAACATTAGGGCTGACTGTTCTCAAAGGAACATGCGAAACCAACAGGAAGAGGACAAAGTATTTGCGCAAGAACCGGATGCTCCACCGGAATGAATCACTCTTATATGGGGTTGATTAAGCCAAAGGCTGAAGATTTCTGTTTTCCTTCCAGCAGTGGAAGGCTGTTAGTATTTTTTTTTCTATAAAAATAACAGTGGGGTGCTCACAGCAGGAAAGAAATTGATGTTGTATCCAAAGCAAGAGGGAACTTGTGTATTTCCAAATATTCCACACCAAGCAAACCAAATTGAGTTTGGAAACACGGCTCCGATATACTTACATGTCCAAGGATCCGGGTGGCCTTCGCTCCTGCTGTTCTCCCTCAAAGGAGCCGCCTGTGGTCTGTGAATTGGTGTCACTGTCATACACACCATTTACCTCTTCTTCTGTGATAATATCAAAAGTGCCGTCATCAGGCTTGTGGCTCGGGTCTGAAACTGGGAGAGAACTTGAGGATGTGATTAGGGTGAAAAAAAAAACAACAACAACAAAAGAGATCGAATAACTACATGCGCCAACTTGACCTCAAATGACCATACAGTGAGCCTAAATTCATGATGAGGTTAAAAATTTGGATTATAGAGAGAGACCACAGATTTTTTTTTAAAATAGTGTGACCCCTCCAACAGGTTTGAAACACATTTAAACTTACCAAAATGCACTTCTAAACACAAGCAGTTGTTTATAATTACAGTAACATCAATGCTAAGTGGCATTAACCACTCGATGGCATTTCACATTATGTTTTTTGCATGAAGCCAGAGGACTTTTATTGGGTGACGTAAGATGGTTTGGTTAAACATTTTGTCGTTTCACTTTAATATGCTAAATTTTAGTTTGTGCATCAGTTTTACGAACAGCCGGGAGCAGGCCCCACCTTGCTCTTATTTGGAGAACTGCAAGAACAGGCGGTAAGGAATGCTTGAAAAGTATATTTTAACAAGTCTAAATGCATGTGGGAGTGGTAGAAGGGTGTTTCTGTGTGTGAAGATCTCACATTAATGGTCCCCCCCCCCCCCACTCAAGTCTAGTCAGCTTAATACTGATTGCACTTGTTTTGGTTTTGAATGTAGATATGGGATTCAGCTACTTGCTCAGTGGAGGGGCGAATCACCCCTGATTTGTGGCGTTTCCTGTTCCTACCAATTTCATTTTTTTCACTTTAGCTTCGAGCTCACGAGTTACTGATTATCTTCCGAGGAACAAAACAAAGGATTGAGTCACGTCAAGTGAACTTCTGCGCATGCGCCTGGGATGATGTTGGTCTTCCCAACTGGCCTCATACCTGTGACACCGGGAGTGGGTTTATAAAGGGCAGGCTCGGGGGTAGGATGAGGTCCGGCTTCCGTTGGAGAAGGCTGCTGATCAGACGGGCTCAGCTCGGCGGCGGTGAAGCGTTCCACCACGGCGCTGTGTTGGCTGTAACAGTCCCTGCAGCAGCGCTCCTTCTTGCCACTGTTCTTGACCATCACGTAGTTGTTGCTGCAGTAGTAGCAGAAGATGCGGCCGCAGAGTCTACAAAAGACAGAAGAAATGATAGTGGGTGCGTCTTGAAAAAGCTTTCTTTTTGGGATGCTGGAATGCACACCTGCAGTGATGCCTGCGCAGCCACCAGGTGAACTGGCTCTGACAGCCCAAGCAGTGAGTGGCTTCTCTGTCCGCCAACCACCAACGCTCCTCCGCTCGCAGTTTCTGCTCAAATTCCAGCGCATCCGACTTCTGCCACAGGGCATCTTTGTCCCTGAGGGGGAAAGGAGACCATCATCGCTCATATCTAGCGAGATAAAAGGTACAAGTGCATCGCCACACAAGCATTATGATACAAGGTGAGGGAAGATTTTTGACATGGCTGTTGTATTAGATCATATGATATTTATGCAGTTGTATTTGAAAAATTCATAGGCGGAACCTGGAAATGTACAATTTTTTTATTTTATTTGGGGGGGGGGGCAAAGAGAATGTTTATTCCAAGAATTCAAAAGTTTGGGGTCACTTTGCAAGGTTTCAATAGTTTTTTGGGGGTTAGGGGTTTCTTTGGGTTTTTTTGTTCATTTGTTTTTGTTTTTTTAAATGGAAAACGGTACTTTCTTACAAAAATGGGACATTTTTTTGGGAAGCCCCACACTTTTGAACAAAAGTATGTTCACTAGATACAGCAGTGTGTTTTCATAGAAAACTGAAATTGACCGAGTGACCGCAAAAAAACAAAAAACAAAATTCAATACGCCTCATTAATCAATGTAGTTGATTGAATGAGGCTCAAACCGTACATCATAGTAAAACAATTGAAAAATTGAATACAATAAATAATTTGTAACTCTTATGGAAATTGACCAACTTTGGATATAATAACATTTCTTTAGAAATTGACTGAAAATCTTCTGCACGGGTGCCACCCAAAATGTCCATAATGCTGGTTGAAACGCAGTGAATACACTTTTGTGACTGGCTAGCATGTGCGGGCTAAAAGGGGGAAGTTGTCAAAAGATTGACAATCAACATTTGTAATTATTTTCTTTTTTTTATGATTGCTGTATAATTGTTGCTCCCACGAATACAACTGGCAAAGAATGCAATGTGCAGGTATACCTGATGAAAACGCACCTAGGAGAAGATTGATTCCACAAAATAAGGCAGGTGTACATGTAATGCGTAACCACTTGAGGAAGAACAGTGAGATCGCGTGGCCGGACCCAAGGGGAAGTGATTAACAGAGTCACTGACATTCAGTGGTCAACATTTCTGTCTGTATAAGCCTCGCGGGTGTTGCGGCAACAACGGCTCCAGAATAATAAAAAGAAAGATTTTAGCCTCTTTTTCTGACTCAACCACTTGCCTCCTGCTCTCGTTTTCAAAGCCTCACATTCAAAAAAAAAAAGAAAAGAAAAAACTTGCCGCCAAGCTTTTGGGACCTTTCCGCCTATCCTGTGAGGAGAACAAAATCTGCTTTCCAGAGAAGAACTTGTTAAAAACACAATGTGAACGCCAAAGAAGTGACAACCAGTAATGATGAGGAAGTTGGCTTCCGAACAGATAATGACGTCCTCACTCCACTTGTTCCAGCGGCTGCTTTTGACTGATCATAATAGACTTTAGGCCACTTGTTCTCAAACCTTTTACACCAAGTACCCAAAAAAAACAAACACCAAGTACCCTGAAAAAAAATTATAAAAATATTGAGTACTCTACGTACCACCATAACGCTCAACATTAAAATACAGCAGTGTAGTAGGTCTAAGTGTTCATGAAAAGAATGCTACGGCAAGTCACTGTAACATTATGCAGTCTGATCATTAACTCTGACTAAATACAGGAAAATTGTACCTAAATAAATAAAGACGACAGAACTGTACTTGGGGAACGATTCTTTCACGTATCATTTGAGTGAGCTGGAGGACCACTAGTGGTGCTGGTCGCAAGATTTTGAGAATCACTTCTCTAGGTGTTACCTTATTAGCTCTATGAGGCGCTCCTCCAGGTTGACCTTGGTCCGGTTGAGGTCATCAATCTCGGCTGCCATCTTCAGGTGCTGATTTTGTTTAGCGCCTTGGGTCGCGTCCAGTTCCCGTTTCAACTCCTCGCATTCGTTTTGCACAGCAAAGTGTGAGCTTTCGGCGCTGAGGAAGGAAAACCACATTCGAATTTGTTCGCCGGGCAAGAGAGAAATCCCCAAGCGTCGCCGCGGCCGGACCTGGTTAGCGCGTCTCTTAGCTCCTGAATCGCTCCGTCGTTCTCACGAACCGTCGCTTCAGTCTTGGTGATGTGAGCATCTTTCTCACCGCTGAGCTGCAGGTACTTCTCATTCTCAGCCTGTTAAGAACATTAGCACCAGAACAATTCGCCCGAATCTTTGCGGTCCGGACAGAACCTTTCTATGTTGAATCCGTATCTTTTTGTCTGGAAATAATACAAGCCGGGGGTCGTGAAATTGATGAAAAAACATTTGTCATTCACATTTTCTTTTTTGGGGTTAATTAATATCCCTTCCTGTTCTTATTAGAGAAAACACATTTTTGTGCTTTCACTGTTCAACCGCTGTACATAGAATGCACAAACAGCACTTTATTGGTCACCACACGCCCATTTTAGAAATCTGTTCATTAAATTTGGACCGCTACTGTCCTCAGGTCAGCTTTTTTTCCTGCTCCCATCAAAATAAGATCAACATCTCCTTACCCGTATATGTGAGAAAAGATTTCAATGTATTACAACTGAATGTTAAACGAGACACACAACGCGGTTCAATTATCTCCCAGGGGCATTGATGATGAAGGCAACTTCTGTTTTTTCTTTGTTTTGTTTTTTACTCTGAGTGGAATTGCTCACTACACAGCGGTAATTGGGTCTGTCGGGGGCTTCCTTTGACTTCAAGTGTATATTCATACATCCACATATGAACTCTCCAGAGAATGAAGATGCGGCAAAACTACTAAAATGCGTCGTGCGATGTCTACAGAACACCAACCTCAAGTTCAGACACTCTCGCTTGCAAACAGGACACCTTCCTCTTCTCCTCCTCAAGCTGCCGTTTGACCTCGACTCGCTCCTTCTCCACATTCTAATCGGTGAGATGAGTGAATAAACGAGGCGTAAAAACAAACAAGACCGCAAAGTTGATGGTGGACGAAGTCACCTTCATCTGGACTTGATGGTTCATGTTCTCCGAGCTCATCTGGAACTTCAGGGACTTCACCTCCTCTTGGTTGGAGACCTTGAGGTTTTGCAGCTGGTTCTTGCTCTTTTCCAGCTGTCCTTGAAGTTTCGCGATAGCCTCCGGGAGCTTCTCTTTGTGGCTCAGCTCCCCTTCCAGTCTGTCATTCTCAAGCTGCAACTGGCTCACGCACTCCTCCAGGCGCTCGACCTCGTGCCTCAGTTCCTCGATGGCGGCGGTGTCGTCGGCCCAGTGCTTCCTGGCCTCCTCCTTCTCGGCGCTGAGCTTACAGATGGTCATCCCCAGCTCGGCCATCTCCGTGTTGGCCCTGTGCAAGCCTTCCCGGGTTTCCGTGTTCTCCAGGGCGAGACGGTTGTTGTCGGTTTTAAGGCCGGACATCTCCTCTCGGAGGGCGGCGGCAGAGATGGAAAGCTCGGCGTGGGCGGCCATCTCCCTGTCGCGCTGCTCGGTTAGCGCCTCTTCTTTCTTTTTGCACTCGAGGAGCTCGGCGACGTGCTTCTGGTTCAGGGCCTCAGTCTGGACTTTAAGCTGCTCGGTCAGAGTCCGGAGCTCATTTCTTTGGGCCTCGGTCACCTCCAGCTGCGCTTGGGACTTGAGCTTCTCCTCTTCCGATCTCTGTAAGTTCACCTTGAGGTGTAGGATGTCCGCCTGAAGCCTGGACACTTCTTTCACGTTCACCTCCAACTGGCCCTCCATCACAGTCAGCTTGACGGCCACTTCCTGGTTCTCTTTCGCCCGGACGGCGCTTCTCTCCAGCTGACACTTCTCCATCGCCTGCTTCTCACACGTAACCGCTTCAATCATTTCCGTCCGTTTCGCACATGCTGCTTCCGCCTTCGCCTTTGCCAACTGCAGCTCCTTCTCAGTGGCCTCCAGAGTCGCCACCCTGGACTGGACCTCAAGAAGGTGCTTGTCTTTACTCTCGAGCTGCGCCTCCATGGCTCGCACTTGCTCTCGAAGGCTGACTTCGCGCTTGCGCGAGTCTCCTAAGCTCTTCTCCAGCTCGCCGATCTGCCCGTGAACACTCTTCAAGTCGCCCTGCATGCGAAAGAGAGATTCCTTCACCGAGTCCTGCTCCTCTCTCAGACTCTGGTTCTCCTTCTCAAGCTGCTGGGACGTAACATCCGAGAGCTCGGCGGCCATGGTTGCGTGCTGCAGACTCTCCTCCATTTTGAGGTTCTCCTCACGCAAACCCTTTTCTTTTTCGCCCACGGTCATCTTGGCGTCATCCAGCTGTTTCTTGAGTTGTTTTTCAGAAGCCCTAAGAGATGCTAATTCACCTTCGAGAACTGCCCGGTTGTCTCCTAACTCCTTCTTAAGCTCTTCGTTTCTCTTTGCTGAGTTCAGCAGTTTCTCGTTTAATTCCATTAGATTGGAACACTGCGTCTTGTAGTCTTCTACCTTTGCCTCCTGCTCTCGAACGCAACTCTCTAGCGTGTTGAGCTTTGAGGTCAGATTGTCCTTTTCGGCGCTCAGGCTTCGGTTGCGGTCTTCGAGAACTTGTAGCTTTTCATGACCGGAGGACAGCTCAGCTTCCTTCATCTCACATTGCTCTTTGAGAGAAGCGATTTCTCCTTCTAAAGTCTCCCTGTGCCTACCCACGTTTTTATGTAACTCTACTTGGTCCTCTTGTGCCCTCCTTTTCGCCTCCTCCGCCTCTTTATCCTTCTCCTCCAGAGAGTTTTGGAGGTCCTGCAGCTGCCTCTGTAAGTTGCTGGTCTCCTTTTCCCTCAGTGTCAAGGCGCCCTGAAGCTGTTCAAGGGCGTGGCACTGTTCCTCTACTCTGGTCTGCAGTCGGCCTTTCTCCTCAGAGGCCGACGCAAGTCTCGCTTTGAGCTTTGTTTCGGCATCCTTTGCTGCAGCCTCCTTAGTCCTCAGCTCCTCCTCCGCCCTTTCCGCCTGTCTCCTCTTCTCCTCCGCCTCAGCAACTGCCTCCATCTTCGCCTTCTCTGCCTCCTTCAAGCCGTCCAACAGTTCGTGCATCTTTTGTGCCGAATCAAAGTAACTGGCCGCCTGCTGGCCCTTCTCACTCAGAACTCCGTCCAACTTGGCCAGTAGCTCAATGTTCTTCGCCTCAGTAGCCGCCAATTTTTCCTGGAGGAGTCGCTGTTCGGCCTCCATGGCTTTTTCTCCAGTCTTGAGCTTTTCCAGCTCTCTGGAAAGGCTCTCCTCTCTCCCTTGCAGACCCCTGAGCTCTCCCTGCAAACCCCGTTGCTCCTCTTGCGCGGTGAGCGATATATCCAGCTGCTTCTGGAGCTCCACCACAACCCCTTTGAACTCCTCGGCCTCCGCGCTCAGCTGCTTTATTTTATCCAGGAGCTCCTGCTGCCTCAAATCGGAGCGGTCCAGCTCCAGACGAAGGTCTTCGACGGTGCTAACGTCTTTGGTGTAGGGGGGCAGCGAGTCGTTCAGGTCATTCAGCAATCCGTGACCGTAGTCGGGACTGGAGAGCAACTCGGATGCTTGCTAGATGTTTGCGAGAAGAGACAATGAGCAATGCAAAATATTACTTAAAACAATATGAGTAATGCTTTATAATGACTCATTTGTATTGTATTCTATGTTTTTTTTAATGAATCCCAACAAATCGGAAGCCAAATAGCACAACAGACTTTTGCTTGACTCCCCATCAGTTACCTGGGAGTAACTGCTGGCCAGACTGTTAATACTGGAACTGCGACTGGGTGGTTTCCACGTGTGTCCAGGTGAGCTTGCACCTCCCAGTGTCCTCCTGTTGAAAGTTTCATTTATAATTTCAGTAAAACTTAATGGCCTATTTGTCCATTTTTTATTTATTTTTTGTCCCTAGCTAAACCCTTACCTTGCAAAAGTGGGCCAGGAGGCATCAAGATCATAGCCTCTGGAAGCGACATCAAAGTGAATGTCGTTGAGTTCATACAAGTGATTGATGATATCCACACTGAGGTGAGGCTTCAAGAACGGGCTTCTTACGTAGTACCAGTCACTGTGGGGACAGAGACGTCGAGAACTGAAGACAAATATGGCCAATGCATGAAAAACAGCCCTTTTTACAGCTAATAAAGGCTATTCTACTGTAACCAGGGTATCTTAACTCATTCAGTACCAGCCAATTCTGTACCAAGTCTGAAAAGACGTTTAAAAACGTCTTTGGGAGTGAATGAGTTAATTCCCGTACAAAATTGCTGACATCTAATCAGAAGTTGTACCTGGTGACTCTCTGGTTCATGAGGCACTGCTGCAGAGTGTCGGCCAATCGTTGGTGCACGAGAGAGTAACGAATGAACGCCCGGCCCTTCCCTAGCGACGTCTTCAGCTATCGGATGGAGAGAAGGTTAGAGGTGAGATGTCTTCAAAAGACAAGTAGTTGCAGTTCCGGTTGTCTTGATTCAACCTTTGCGGATTACCGTGAGCTTGATGATTGAGAATCTACACAGACCTTGTCTAACACGCGGCTTGGTTATTGTGCAATGACATTAAAAGAGTAAAAGTGATACAAATGACAATTCATCATGCTCTCCCTCACCCCCAATTCAAATTACACTGCACCTCGTGACTGAACGCGATCGGCGTGCGATCCATTTTGTACAGACGTAAACTGACTCATTTGGTTTGGTCTCGTGATTTCTGCCACGTAAATGTCAACGTTCAATCAACCGGCATTCCTCACGAGAAGTAGCCACCTTCAATTTTAACAGTTTTCATCCTTTCCAATGACAACATAAATGAATTACAAAGCAATTTGTGAAGGCTCAAATTGTGTGAAAGTCTTCGTACCTCCGGAATGGATTTGACAAATCGAATGCCATCGTTGGCACCTTTAATTTTAGCCAGGCAATCGGTGAAGTAATCCCAGTAATCTTTCTTTGTTCCAAGAAATGTTGTTTTCTCCTTTTGGTCAAACTGAAAATACAAGAAGTGGCATAGCTGTCATAAGTAATTTGGAATTACATTATCAAGGAGAATATCACACAGTATAGGATTATAATTGTGCTTTGGACATGCACCTGCAGCAGGTATTCCAGTTTGTAGGAGAATTTGTGCAGGCTGGTGCTGTCATCTGTAATGGGCTCCCCGTTTTCCTTGTACTCTTTAGCAATCTCCCCAACAGCCTCTGCAATTGCCACAAACAAACAAAAAAATTATTGGTGAACAAACAACACAACAAATATGCATATTTATGTATTTTTGTACAGTGGTGAACATGTGTATTACGCCAGTGAAGGGCGGTACTAAAAGCAATATTAATCATTTATACAGCACATTTCATACACAAGGCAACTCAATGTGCTTCACACAAGCAATGTCAACAGCATTCGACATTCAGAAGCAAAGCAGAAAAAAAAAACCTCATACTAATACCGCAAGTGGTGCACATGCTCTGCTTCATTGTATGCAAAAGAATCGCTGCCTAAGTAGAGTTCCATTGTATTTAACTTTTTAGTACATTTGCATTTAATCTTGTTTTTTCCTAAATTTCTATTTAGGTACCATTTTCATTTAACTTTCATGTGCAATACATTTGAATTCAATCGTTAAGTCGAGTTTCTCATTTTCCTATATTCAGGCGCTGTGCAGTGTTAATGCTCCACCTGTGCCTGATTATAGTGACTTAAGATGATATTAAAGAAACCTTTTAGGAATAAAACCTGCGCTTGGCTTTTAATTAACACAGCCTATTACAGGAAATTGCAGCAACTGTCTTTCACTAGGAGTCATTGTGTAGGTGTATACACACATGCACACACGCGCGCGTGCGCACACACACACACACACACACACACACACTTATTATTCTCCTCCATCCATTTTCAAACGCACAAGTCAAAAGTCAACTGTTTTACAAAAAAACTGAAAGAATATTATAGACAATGATGACTTTTTTGATTGTGATGTCAAAATGGTTATTCGCAAAAAAAAAAAAAAAAACCTAAGTTTTAGTGGTTGAATGTTTTTTTTCAATGCGGGTATAAAATAGTGAATTGAGTTTGAAATTCCTCATTCCTGCTCCAAAAATGGTCAAATGTCAAAAATGTCACTGAAAATGGAGCACTCTCTATTATTAAAGCACTTAATGGCACAGCCACAGCAATGAATGGTTACTGGTTACCGGTTCTTCTTGAAAAGCAACAAGTTGTATTGAGACAGTAAACCTGCCACATTTTAAATTCGCTACAAACCTTTCAGTAAACATTTCCCGCGATTGATACCACTACCGTAATCGAGCATGCCAAATCCATGTGCATCATCTACTTGCCTCTTATCCACCGCAAAAATTGGAAGGACACGTGCGCCGGGTGTACCCTCAGCACACGCCCTTTGTCTGGCTGCATGCTGACACAGATTTCGCCACTTTTCTAAACAGACACTAAATCACATCCAGTAGTGATTGTTTTGGGTTTTTGTTAGCCGGATGAGGTGAGATGAGGTGGATCCGAGCATGCCGAGGAGCGCCATAGTGTGATGGTAAATCCTTGTGACTCTCTTGTTGCTTCTCTGCCGTCGCACACCATGTCAGGCCACAACTTTCCAATGCTGATCTATTCACACACACGCACACACAAAGCTGATGGCGTACCATGTAGATCTCGGATAATCCTCTGGAGCTGGCTCTCCCCCACCGTAGCCCCGGCAGCCATGGCCCCACCGCTCCTCCTCCCTGGAGTCACGTCCAGTCTGCTGAATCAGAATATTACAATCAGCACAGTACAAAAAAAGAAACGGAAATACTTTCACATCACATACATGGATCGTTTTTTGTTTTTTTTTACTTTATCTGCTGTTCTTCAAGCGGCCGTGTTTAAAAATAACATGACTCTTTTAATTCTATCCTGTACACAATTTTAATTGTGAATTGGCTCCATAAAACTGGTGCCGTAAGAGCAGTATGTGTCACTGAATTTAATGATGAACACGAGTCGTGTCATACTGGACAAACTGTATTGCAGAGGCTGTCCGTGAATTTGGTAATTTAGCTGACTTAATCCACATTTTGGTACCACTACTATCACATCACAATTCTAGACACCATCAATAGTATACAAACATGCAATATGACAGGATGCAATTGGGCCATGTACTCATCTGGAGCACTCCAGAAGCTAATATTTATTTTTAAAAATATGGCACAAACATTTAAAATTGACACACCGTACATCATACTCACCAAAGATGTTAATTATTCAAATGTATTGATGCATGCAGATCGCTGCAGGCATGTTTTTCTTGTCAAAACACATTTTGCTGTGGCCTACCAACTAGAAGATTGAAAAATCCTGATGTCATTGAGGGCCGCGTTATGGCCCTGCGAGGATAAATGTGAAATCGAATTGGTTAAAGAAACAGTCCCATCACTGATTGAGGTGAAGTTGCATGGGCCAGCATTACTGATTTTGAAAGCCATAGGCAGATGAGATTGACACAGCAGCATATGATGTAAAATCTGATTTAAGAAAAAAAAATCTAATCTCCACATATTGCATTGCAGCTAAGAGAAATGCTATGAAATCAAGAGAATAAGTGTTAGGAAATAAATTAATACAACTACAAGGAGGAAATGTAGAATCTGGACTGTAAATGTAGGTCAGTAGAGAAGGCCTTCGCAACTCTGAAGCTCTACCACTGTTGTACTGCAGTTAATAGAAGCTTTATGAAGCTTCACTTTTAAAATTTAGTACCACCACGCTATCAATCTATTAGGAACTTCCTCGGTTTGATGGAAATGTTTTACTAGACTTATCAAGGGTCTGGAAAGCTAGTTTAGAGGAGTATATTAAGCACAGGGGGGCGTGTAACGAGGAATTATACAGTCGAAGCAAGTGATTCAATGTCCCAATGTAAACCAAACCTTATTCAGGTTTTACGAACACAATGTATTCCTTTAAACAAGGGACACTTCAAGAGCAACGGTAGAATGTAGAACGTTTGCTAAAAGCTAACGAGGTTAATCTCCGGCGACGCTGTTCAACTTTGACAATACATTTGACACCCTCAAGCAAAAACCAAGTGTCATTAAGAACATCATCCGCTATATTTCGATACTACGACGCGAAGAGAAAACATTTAAAGCTCCCAGGCGCGAAGCGTTTTCCCCGACTTGACTAATAACTTGTCACTTAGCTTTAAGATGGTAAACTTTCAACAAACATTCTTGACACTTGGCACAAAAACAAAAAACGATGTTTCCAAATTTCAAACATTCTTTCCGACATTTGCTATTAGCGGAATTAGTCAACTATAACATACTTTTCAGCTCACGTCCATATCAGCCCAGCTGCGCTGTGTGGGATAAACTTGGAGCAGCTGGTGAGACTGACACACGCCGTTATCCACTCACAAACCAAGACTTATGTTCCCGACCAATGGTTTTGTGGAAGGTAGGCGGTATCTAATGACCAACAAGGTTGGTCGAGTGTAAACACTGGCGTCATGTGATCTTTGGCATCAGGCAACACTTGTCTTAGTTTTCTGTTGCTGTTTTCTGTTGTTGCACTCCTTGTCGAACATAACAGGCCGTTCAGTGAAACACTGTGTTCAGTGAAACACACAATTTTAATGCTATTTATTTACTTAGTTATTTATATATATATATATATATATATATATATATATATAAATCATATATTTTTAAAAATAATAAAATCATACAGAGCTTTTATTTTTTTATTACTTCTTTTCCTTCCAGACTTAAGTACATCCTTTCTTCCTTCCTTCCCTTAAAGTTGCTTTTGTCCTTACTTATCCTTACTTTCACACAGAAATTGACTTTCCCTCCTTCTTTTCTGACCTTTACCCACACTTTCTTCTTTTCAAACGCACTTTTTTCCAGACATCTTTTCCTCATTTCTGACTGAATTCTCCCATACATCCTTCCATCCATCGCTTAAAAGCCTAATTTCCTGCCTGAAACTTACCTCCTTACATCCACCTCAGACCTGTTTTTAATCTTGCATCCTAACCTCTATCCTTACTTTTTTGGAACACTTTTTATTCATGAATCCATGTTACCATCATTCATTCGCTTAAATCTACTTAATATTCTCCTTCTAGATCTATCTACAGTATGTTGGTCCATAATGTGATAGCATAACAGGTTGACCCACTAAAGCAAAAGAGGAAATACCCGCTGTAATGACAATAAATGTGATGCAGCCTCAAAGTACCCTTAGAATGACCAAGAGTGAACAGCGAACAACACAACAGTCATAACAACTTCAGGTAGATTTGTGTTTTGCTTCATATTTATAATAACTTTATCATTTTTAAATTATTTTAAGATGGAGTGTGTAAATGTACTAAGGTTCGTGATATGAGACATTCGAGTACATTTTAGGGTAAAACCTAAATGCACTGGAACCTTTACAAGTGAACTTCATTTCACCTGTAAACTTGTGAATGTACATGTCCAAATCTTAAATATTTCAGCACTTTTTGTACAACTTGTTGTCTAACAACGAGCTGGATAGCAAAATCCACAACAGGTGTTTGACGCATGAATGGACGAAGACATTTCCTGGTTTCATTAGAATTGGCATTTAAGCAACATTCTTCACACACACACACACACGCACACACACACACACCGTCACAGGTATTATTTCATGAAAGAGGACAACAATAATGTCGTCACGTCATATCCACGTCATTCATCATCCAATTCTATTCGATTAATCGCTGGGAATAGTCTGTAGCATGAACTATAATTAAAACATTTTAATAGCTAAAGTCCTGTTGGAAATTTTGTAGTTCGGGTCTTTTTTTTCCCCTTCCGTTTATTCCATTTTACTCAAAACGACAACTGCAATTGTTTCCAGGCACGACAATGAATGTCACTGACATTTCCTATGACTACGAGTATGAAGATGAAGCATGCGAAAAAGGCAAGGTGGTCCAATTCGGCTCCATTGTGGTTCCCGTTTTCTTCTCGTTTGTGATCACACTGAGCCTCATCGGAAACCTCCTGGTCCTCGTCATCCTGGCTTTGTACGAGAACCTCAAGTCCCTAACCAACATTCTCATTCTCAATCTGGCTGTGTCGGACCTGGTTTTCACCAGCGGACTCCCCTTCTGGGCCATCTACCACATGAGGGGCTGGCTCTTCCACGCCGCCCTCTGCAAAATCGTCACTTTTGTCTTCTTCATCGGCTTTTACAGCAGCGTGCTCTTCCTGACCGTCATGACCGTCTACAGGTATCTGACCGTGGTCCGCCCGCTCTCCGACCTGAGACCAAAATCCACAACCGTGGGGGTTCTGGTGTCCATCCTGCTGTGGATCGTCAGCATCGGAGCGGCCATGCCCTCCCTACTTTTCAGTAACATCGTCTCCATCCCACAAAAGGACAAACCCTCCCTGGGCTGCGAATATGAGGACGACCTGTGGGCAACGGTTGGCGTTTCCCAACAGAACCTCTTCTTTTTGGTCGCCTTGGCGGTCATGGCGTTTTGCTACTGCAAAATACTGGGCAGAATAGCGAGAACCAGATCGCACACAAAGAGCCGTGCGGTGAAACTCGTCCTGTGCATCGTGGTGGCCTTCTTCCTGGGCTGGGTGCCGTACAATTTGGTGATCTTTTTGAGACTTTTAGCGAACAAGTTGCTTCCACCTTTTGAAGACTGCGACGTAAGTATCCGACTCGATTACGCGTTCTATGTGTGCCGGCTCGTTGCCTTCTCCCACTGCTGCCTCAACCCGTTTTTTTACGCGCTGGTAGGTGTGAAGTTCAGGGGCCACCTGAAGACAATGTTATGTAAATTGTTCAGAGGACCAATCCCTGTTGAGACACGCCAGGGGAGGATGCAAAATTTGATCTCGCAGGGATCAATGTATTAGTGTGGTTGTTAGAATTAACGGTTTAGTGTCATGGAATATGATTGGTGAGGGTTCGCCACGGGCTCGGTCGGGCAAGTGTGACGTTTTATTTTAGGAGTAAGGGTTAGTTTAAGCGTGTAGTCAGAGTTAGGTTTAGGCAATTTGGGGTAGGGTGTACAATTGTATAAAAATGAACAAGTTGGATAACTACTGTGCTGTTTAACTTTTTTTTTGGGGGGGGGGTGTTATTCCACAATAAAATGCATTGAAAAAAATAATGGTATGAAATAGATATTAACCCTCCAAGATGCGTGCGCATCTTAATGACGTCACTGTTGATGACAAAGACGAGCATTCTTAATTGCCTCCTCAGTCCTCGGCGCATGTGTAAAGCAGTGTGGTGGTGGATGCTGTTGCCGTTTCCGAACGAAGCAGCAGAGGTCGCTGTGGCATACTGAGGTTGGATTTGATTTTTGCGGAAGGCTTGTTTTCGTTGTAGTGAACGTCATTGCGAGGGGTGGAGAAAAAGATTTCGTATTCCGCAACGGGGGGGGGGGCGATTTTCGTTGTGGGGGGGAAGCAGAAAAGAGGGAATGGCTTAATGCAGGGGTGTCAAACTCAGGTCCTGCATGTTTTCCAAGTCTCCCTGTTGCAACTTGCAACACCCCTGATTCAAATGATCAGATCATCAGCAAGCTCTGCAGAAGCCTGACATTGAACCTGTTCATTTCGATCAGCTGTGTTGCAACAGGGAGACTTGGAAAACATGCAGGACAGTGGCCCTCCAGGACCTGTTTGACACCCCTGGCTTAATGCATGAAGATTTTTTCACACAAGGGGTTATTTTCACACATGTAGGTTCGTTGTAGAGGAGTTTCACTATATTACAACTCACAAGCGTGTGTTTTCTGCTTTCAAGATGTGCACGCAGTAAGACTTAATGTATGCATACGTCACATGAAACTGCTCTGTAGTCCACTGTAGTAACCGCTGTTGCTGAAATGGTTAAAGTTTGCGGAAAATAAATTTAAAAATTATATGAACACAATTTTAGGATATTATCTTTTATTGTAATGGATTGGGAGACTATGGATGCATTAAATGAGGCGCATGCTCGGAAAGTATTTATTTAGGACGGTGTCTGAGTGATTTGCAGACTTCACTTATCAGGCCAAATGATGATATTCATAACTCAAAATACATGAAAACTTGCCTTGTTGTGACCCATAAAAATGATTTGCAATTTTCAATGTGTTTGTATCTGTGGGGCGGAGGGGGAAATGACTCAAATGTATCAAAATAATCTTTATTCAACATATTCAGTAATGTCAAATAGTAATACAAATGACATCGAACAAAAACATGGGAATTTTAAAAGCACAAACCAGCAAAAGAAATTATGTCGGATTGATATCCTCAATTATTCACCTTGCTTTGCATATTTCAAAAAACATCTTTCCTTTCTATCAAAAGGCACACGTTAGTCCGTTAGAAGCTGTACAGCGTGTAAGAGATCGCAGTTGCAAAGATGAAATATTCTGACAATATATTCAATATTCACACAAAAATATAACAAATCTTAAGATACAAGATATTATGAACAAAACCATAACGTGTATTTTATTCATTATTTTTTTAAATAAAAGCCATCTTGATTAAACCCCAGTGCAAACCAGTCTGTTTGTAACACAAGAAAAGAGAAATGAAAAGAATTGAGAAGTTAAGAAAGGAATTTATCGGTCACGAGAGAGGTTGGATGCATTAATTGCAGATTTTCACTCAAAACAAAAGAGGAGCACAAGGATGCTTGCTGATCAGTCGCAAAAAAGGAACACAAATTAAATTGTGTGTCAGAAAAGGGGATTCAAATGTCTAATTTGAGTGATGGAAAGCGCTGCGACAAAATGATCGATGATCAATGTGAACGTTGTGAATTGATTTCATATCAAAAATAAGAGCTTGGTTCCGGTGGACCGCGAGTTGAGTTCAACAATGAGCTCATCGAGGGACCGTCGGGGTCATTCCAGGTGAGCTCAAGAATTTTTCTTTCCCATTGGAGATTTTCCTTCAAATTTTCAGGTGTAGTTGGAAACGGAAGGGAAAACATCACGACACCCAACGTTTTAGTTGTCAACCCCTTGAAGAAAGAATTTCAGCCTCAGCACGCAATGAATTATTTTACTATCAAAAAAGGTTTCACAAAAGAACAACAAAAAAAAAAATCTGTAAAGCGGAAGTCAAACTCAAAAATGTTCTTGACCATAATATGTTGTTATGCACCCCAACGAGTCTAAACATGGCATTCTGATTAATAGTGTTTGTAGAATATGAATCATGCGGTAAAATCCATGTGACATCACAGTGCCCAAGGGCTCAGGTAACGACCAATGACCGCTTACCCTTTTTCTGAGTTTCATCATACGACATCCTGAGCAACTGTGATGTCATTTTCGGTCGACAGCAAGGGGCAAAATGGCCGCCCCCTGAGATAAATAAAAACGGCGGTTGGATTCGGCGGCTTCATGCATATTCTGCAAAGCGGGGCCACACGGAACGAATTATTTAAAACGTTTAGAGTTGACTTCCTCTTTTAAAATGGTGGCTAGTGAATACTTCCCTTAAAACTAACTAAATAAATAAATACAAAATAACAAGGGGTGGTTGGAGAGATGCAAGAATACTTCCTGACAGTGATGTTCTTCAATTGCCTCAAACACAACAGCTGCCTGCGTGTACTTCAAAGTAAAAAAAAAAAAATCCTGAGTGATATTGCAGAAACTTCAGAATGTGTGAAACACCTCAAAATTGGAATGAAACCTGAAATTTGGGGTTGATTTGACATGGAATGACCCGGTCAGGTCCAACTGTGAAAAAGCCCGTCTGTCACCTCAGCATCCGTCCTCCTCGACTTCGCCCTCAGCCACCACGGGCAGGACCAGGTGGGAGATGCGGCTCCACAGTCCGCCAAACTTGTCCGTGTCCATCTCGTTGAAGTTCGTGGGGTTGCTCGGGCCCACCAGCCTGTCTTTCAGATAGTCCTGAACCATCTCCTCGACAACTCCGAGCTCCCCGCTGACCTCTTCCCTGGGCAGCAGCACCGTAAACAACAGGAAGACCTCCTTGTAGGCGGCGTGTTCGTGATCGCAGTAGCGATAAAAAATGAGGGTGGAGCCGGGCGGCAGCTCCTCCAAGCGGTGGATGACGGCCGCCGCTCGGTTTCCCCCGAAGGCCGTCCGCAGCAGCCCGTCCACATCCAGCTTCACCTCGTCGCTCTCCAGGCCGGCTTTGCCGGCTCCGTCGATTTGGAGCACGGAAGCCTCCAGTGCAGAGGAGAAGGCGGATGCCAGGCCTTCGGCCAGGCAAGAAAGCGTCTTTTCAGCGCTGCGCCCGGATGTCAGGATCAGACTGACGGGCTCTGTGGGTTCGGCGCTTTTGAGGTGTTTCTCCAAGTGGATCTTGCTCCTTTTCCACAGTTCGGGCCTCTGACTGCGGAAGCGAGCCTCCAGTTTTGACAAAAAATCTGCGAAGGGCTCGAGTCTCACAGACCTGGATGGACGCCGAGCTCCACCCGCAGACGCCCGGTACAGCGCCATCGCCTTGTCCTTGTTGAGCAGCAGCACAGCAGAGCTGAGGAGCAGCAGGACCAAAACTGCCCAGCAGAAATAATGAAGCAATCCTGAAAGAACACATGACCGCGTTCATAGACGCTTAAATCCAGATGAATTTGAAATAAAAGAGCAGCATACTTACAAGTAAGGCTTTGCAATTACGAAAAAATAATTACCGTATTTTCCACACTAAAAGGCGCACTGGATTATGAGGCGCGCCTTCAATGAATGGCCGATTTTTTTTCATACATTGGACGCAATCTACGATGCATCCACTAGATGGAGCGACGCTCAAGGAAACGCCAACAGAACGATCAGATGTCAGTAAAACTTATTTATTAAAGCAGCGACACAGTTCACTTAACCAACAGCAAGTTATAGCATTGACTTGTTAACGTTGAACTCTCTTGCCGCTGCTCTATTTCCGTGTTCAACTGCGTAACCGATCGCCTTAAGTTTGAACTCTGCGTTGTCAGCATGTCTCGAGCAAGGAGCCATTTTGGGGTCGAAATATTACCGTAATGACAATACACAAGGCGCGCTGTGAGCTTTTCAGAAAATGGAAGGCTTTTAGGTGAGACTTTTAGTGCGGAAAATGCGGTAATTGTGATTTTTTTTCCCCCCTCAATATTGCGATTGCATGTTTATTTTTAAAGGGTCATCATTCATGTCATAGAAATAACCTTTTTTTTTTTTTTTTTACCTCGTGATGTTTCTCTAGAACATCTCCTGGCAATTCCTTGTGTCTTGTTAACTTCTGAAAGAGACAAATAAATAAATAAATAAATACAGAAATAACAACACTGCGAAATCAAACAACCAGGTGGATTCTCAAGTGTTCGGTCACCGGTACAGTTTTTCTTCTGCGAGACCGGTGCTTTCCGGGTCGGAATGTCATTGGGTCTGTGTCGTAGCGTGTACGATGTCACAGAGGGTGCATGCACGCTTGGGACGCTGTGGTGGTTGACTCTGGAGATGCCTACACATTGGAAGAAATTTGGAGTACGATTCTCGAAAGCAAGAAACTTGTCTTGACTGTCAAGAGGATTTAGTAATGTCGACCATACCGGAGCTTTTGGCTTTAGCCTCCATCTTCGTCTTGTACTCGGCCATGCTGGTGATTTTGCGGCCTTGCACTTTGTGTGTGTTCCCCGAAGATCCTGTTGGTGCACTGGGCTTTGTGAACGTGACAGTTTCTTTCTTCGATGATGCCTTGACTGAAGAAACAACAAAACAACCGGCTGAGTACATCGGGATATTTACCATTTAAATCAATGCAGAGAAAAACGGATCGTACTTTCGTTGCGTTTCAGCAAGTGGCTGTCTGTATTTTCACTTGGACGGCAGCGCTCGCCAAGCAGAACATGTGGGGAAAAATTCACATCGTCTCTGTAGCCTATTATATGTGAAAGAACAAAGAAAAAAGAAAAAAGGGTTGAGTGGCAAGGCGTTACAAAAATCTTAAGAAAACAAACATCTCAAAAACAAAATATGTCACAAGTTAATCAAATTTTGGAGAAACATTTTTGTTGTCTTAATATTTGTTTTGAACATTTAAACAAAATATCGTGCAAATTCATTTGCCTCTTAGCCCTTAAATTCTTTGCCGTTAAATTCTAAATGTGCCTTTCGTGTGGTTTTTATTTTGCAACACTGATTTCAAGTGAAGAATCGACAAGAAAAGATTCTCTTTTCAATTAAAGTTTAGTGTTTAATTGCTATGTTTGGAACTGATTAGCTTTTGACACTTGTGTTGATAAGTAGCAAAAAATACATAGCATTACGTGAAGGAAATGTATTTGACCAGCACCCACGTAAGGTAATTACAAGACAAATAAGACAATTGTTCTGCCAACACACCACTATGTCGACGCCAATGAACATTATTGTATTATTGAATTTTCAAATACAGTGTTTTATTATTGAAATAATAGTAAAGCACGGTAGTATTTATTGATTAAGATGTCACGTTTGTTTTTTACCCCGTCCATTTTCCTGGAGTTTAGTGGCTGTATTTTATGTTTGGGTGCATAAAAGGTAAACTTAATTTGAAATGTGCCCATGTATGAAAATCTCAACTTAATGTAGTGGAGAACGTGTCACATGAAACACTTACCAGGTGCTAGTTTTGGACGATACGGACTGCATGAGGAGTGTTCCTCAACATCCATTTCCTGGTCTTCGTTTTCTTGCAGTGCTGATTTTTGGAGATCCATCTCCTTTTTGTCACCACTGCCACCCGACGTTTCTTCTTCCTCCTCCAGTCGACTTTTCTTGCCGGGGGACGCTGGAAAACATATTTTGGACAACTGAAGCACTTTTCATGAAGAGTGAATTGTTATGGTATAAAGTCTTAATTATCGTTGAAGCCAAGAAAATACAGTTGGCTCACCTTCATCTTCTGAGCCATTCTCCACATTTCTGGATCCATTCATATTTGGGACAGAAGAAGAAGACGCCTGCATTTCTATCCTCATTTTAGATCTTTTTATGGGACCTCTTGGGGTCGCTTCATAAATCGGAGCTATAAAGGGAAGGATAATTTCAATGAAGCAAGATTGTTTGGATTTTCTGTCTTCAACCACAATTAACTCGAGTGAAATCAACGTTCCATTGGACAAAACTCGTCAGACTCGTTGTGAAGAATAAATCGGCCTAGCATCAAAGGCTAACGTCATTTAACCCTCTCAGACTGCGATAATTACTTTTTCCCGTTGACTGCCGTCGCGTCGATCTCCTCAGAGCCCGGGAGACCGAATCTTCAGAAACTTCCGGATCCATCTACTGTTTCAATTTGGCCGAGAAAATGTGTAAAACACAAATTAATCAACGAGTTCAGACATCGTGCCCAGATGGGATGGGAATTACGGGGGAACAATTTCGCGGAGGCCACAAAAAGCGGAAGAGAAACTGTCCGTCAGTTGTTGTCGTCCCCCCAGCAACACGATTCAATGGTTCCACTTGACAAAAATAAATAAATAGGACTTGTCAGTGAGCGAAACGCCAAATCAGGATTAAGTTGCCGGCTGTAGTTCTTGATAATGTGATTGGGGTGAGATTCAAATTGATCTACCTGGTATTTATGCCCTTGTGCGCTCATGCTTTTCAGGTTTCCACGGCAAGGTGGCTTGGTTCACATTGCAGCTGTGCTAGCATATCCTTGCTAATGTACTAAACTGGCTTTCAACATTTTAGTTTCGTTCTCACACGTTTTCGGATCTTGCTTGTGTTGGTGACATAATTCAATTCGACTTCAATTTTTTCTTGTTTGCAGACATTTTTGTATTTTGTATTGGGGTTTTCTATCCCCAATACAACTTTACTTCATTATAAATCTATATGTGTGATTTAGTGGTGAGAGTGTACGCAACACGTTTGGATAAATCGCTTTGGACTCTGGACACTTAAAGGAGCAGTTGTCCAAGGTGGATCAATGTGCAAGTTGTTGTCGTCGTAACGTGACACGCGTTTGTCCGTTTTTACGCTACCAAGGACTACTTATCGGGCCCGTTTGAGTTATGGAAGACCCACCAAACCGAGATTTCCATCTCCAACAAGAAGAAGCAGAAGCAGCAGGTAATGCATTGCACCGTGGGTGCTAAAAATTTTCAATGGTACTGTGTTTAACTGTAATCCCAATGTGTCATATTGTCAGGTATCAAGGAAGAGGCTACAGATGAGAGGATCACAAGGCAGCAATATTGTTCAGGTAAAACTGGCTGAGGTTTTATTGTCAACAATCAGACTTCAACCTCATCACCATCACTGGTACCCCCGTGCCAATGAAAAAAAGAAATCGTACTTTAAATCAGCAGTCTCCAACTTTTTGTTTTTGGTTACTCTGTGGACTGCTTTCATGTGAGACGATGTTCTGGTGGACTGTCATAGAAACAAATAAAAACAAAATGACCCGGAATTCAACTAACCATTTCGCTGAATGTTGTCATTATAATCATTGGCAGCCCAGTGCTTTTTTTCCCCCCTTGGGGTATGGGACAGGTATTCGGTCATATGGCCACCTTGTTTGTGCTGCAGAAGGCGATCAGCCTGAGGAGAACTCGGTCATTCTGACTGATGGGTGGAGTCAAGGCGAGTTGGACGAGCCAAATGTGGAGAACGGCGCCCCTGCGCTTGTCCCCGATGGATACATCGATGGGTCTGACCACGGTTCCGCAGGCTCACAGAGCAATGAGGACCCAACAAGGAAAGAAGACGACTCTGCCGGTGAGCGTTTCCTGCCTCGAACGATAACCTATTTCATTGAGCATGCAGCGTCACCTCGTCTCCGGAGTGATCTGACGAAATTTGAGAAGCAGCAACCGTCGAGCGGATGGTGAACAGTCCTTCAGAAAAGAGGCTTTAAACTCTTGCCACTCTTGGTCGACCTTGTCTGTCAAATTAAATATAGAACAAAGAGTGTTAAAAGTTAAAACAAAAAACGACATCACTCTGCATTAGAAAAGTCCACTCGATGAATGCTAAAACCCCCCAAAACAAAACATCAAAACAGTATAGATGGCTAACGAATAGCATTGACGTCTACGTCATAACTCGTTACGCAGCGGCTATTTTCAAGAATATATTCTTTTTTTTCCCCTCTGCAAAAAACAAACCAATATTACTGCAGCTTGCTGAGCAGTTGTGTCCGTCCGTCCCTTTTGTGTATATCAGTCAGCTCTGGTGGCCAAGGCGCACACACCAAAAGGAGCTGCACAGATTTATAAAGAGCGGCTGGAAAGGATGAATGGAATTCCAATTCATTTTAGTGTGCAAAAAAAAAAAATTGATAAATTAAACTGCCACTGCGCTTATATTTAAAATTCTCTCTGTTGTAGCTGGGGAAGACCAACCAGGGGATGAGGAAGCACTGGAAGACACCGCGCCAGCAACAGAGCGCGACGCCATCCCCGATCATGTAGACGGTCCGAAAGGCAGTCTCCAGGAAGACCTGGTCCTTAACGACACAAATCGCAATGATCTAGAAGGTGCGGACAACACATTCGATACCTCACGTTTTATAGATGTCAGTATTCACCAACCGGTGTTAGTCATACTGCTTGTTGATCAGAATCGAGTATTTGGGATCCTGAGGGAAAAGAGACCGCGCAGATACCGCGGAAAGCCTCAACGGAGAAGCTGAGGCATGAACTGAGGACTAAAGTGGAGACCATCGGCCCCGCCACTCAGGAAACGCCCATTTTAGGAGTTACTGGAATACCTGGAGGTACCTCAAAGTCATTCATCCATTTTCTCTATTTATTCAAAATAAATCAATCTTAAATCTCCGTACAGTAAGAAGATACCTGATTGGCGTCGGCATAGTATTGGCACTCGTCGCCATCTTGGTGCAGCACGTTCTCTGGCCCGAGCCTCCGCCTCCGAGCGCCACGCCGCCGATCGACATCTTCCTCAGGCAGCTGGAAAAAGTCGAGACTCGCTTCCCTCGCCAGCGCCCCGAGCTGTGGCTCCGCAGCCGGATCCACCTGAAGAGGCACCTCCTGACGCAACGGCCCAGCGAGCCCGTCAGTCTGATCCTGACGGCGGGGGTCGCGGGCCGCCGGACGTTGCGATGCCTGGCCCGCGACCTGGCCTCCGCCTTCTCCTCCGCCCTCAACGCCTCCGTGCTGCACATCGACGGCGCCAGCAAAGTCGGAGAGGATAGCGACCAGGTGAAGCTGGACATCGACGGCCAGCTGCAGGTCGCCTTTGAAGGGGACAAACCCGTGGCGGTGATTCACCGCTTCGAGCAGCTGCCCCCGGGCTCCACCCTCATCTTCTATCGCTACTGCGACCACGAGAACGCGGCGTACAAGAAGACCTTCCTCATCTTCACCGTGCTGCTGGAGGGAGAGGAGGAGATACCAGCCGGGACTTCTTTGAGCGCCGTGGAGGAGATGGTAGATGACCACCTCCAGAGGAAATTCCTCTCGCACGGCCGTCTTCTGGCCTTCGACAGGATGGACCTGGACAAGTACGGCGGACTGTGGAGCCGCATTTCGCACCTCATCCTTCCTGTTGCCACGGAGGCGTGGACGGAGCGTGAAAGTTGCTCGTGACCATTCGGATTATCTTTGACTGCCTCTTTGAGGTTGGTGGCGGATTTTCGACAGATTTGCTGAACAGTTGTTGGACGGTGATCAAGTCCAGTTGAGCGCATGTGTTACTCATGAAATGAAGGACTTTTTTTTTTTTTAATAAATCAATGTTTTAAAAATGTAAAAACATACATATATGTATATTTTAAATCATGAAAATCAGTTGGATATCTTGCCTCGCTTTATAAAAGCCAACCAAACTGCTCTGAAAAAAATAACTATCCAGGTAACAAACAATAAAAAAACGCGACTGGTTCTGGTGTAGACGTTGGTTTGATTCTGTATGGTTTGAAAATAAATTTAAATCGTGTAATTTAAGCAGTGTAATCCTGTACATAAAATAGTTTTACAAAATCCAAACTAGACATTTAATATATAATGCAAACGTAGAACTAAATTAAGTCACAGCTCACAACAGCAAAATAATGGTTATTAGTTTACCAATTTTAAAGAGATTATTTATTACTTTTTTGTATGTCCATGTTTGATTTTCTGACCACTGCTTTCTGCATCTCGAGACACAACACTATTTGAAGCGAGTGTCTGTTTTCTGCAATTCCCGTCGCACTACACTATAGTGTGCCTTACATCGCACTTCCACTGTCATACTTTTCAGGAAGAAAGTACACGACTGATTCATACTGTACACGTGCCTTCAATCGAATAAAGACAATTCTGAGGCCTATTCGTTTCATTGCAGTGTATGCGAGTGCCCTATAGAGGGCAGCATTTAACAACGCCGTAGTCAAAAGTGAAGTTGGGCAAACCTGAGCGTTCCAGTGCGACGTTTAATTTTTTAGACTATAACAGTCAGGCGAGGTCATACATTTTTGAGAAATAATGAAGGAAAAAAAAGTTGAAACGTGAATGTGACAGTAAAATAATTAATTTTCAATTGTCAACATTGTTCATGTGACGCAAATCTTATTTTTGTATTTCGAATAAGCCAATACATTATTTCACGAGTTAAATGTTTCAAAATAATATGTTATGATTAACATTTTTGGAAGAATTAGCTGAAATAACGCATTTGGGGTTTTTTTTGGTAGTAAAATAATGTACACTGTTATTTTGAATTATAATCACCTAGTTGTGTAATATTCTTACATTAAAAAGTAATTTCAGCTTTTTAATTTATGCTATTGTTAAATTATTTCATGAGATTAACAAAAAAAGGATTTAACCTACTTTTAGGAAGAATTTACAAATTAATGCAACTCAGTTTTTTAAATATTTTTATGCTGATTATAATTAATTACAATTATTTTTTTAACAAACATGAAATGCATATTTTTTTTCATTTATACATATTTTTGATTACTTACAAATGAATGAGAATAGATTTTAAAACGTTTGAAATGAATTTGGGAAGATCAATTCACAAAATTAACGCAGCAGTTAATTTACTAAAACAATAAATCATGGTTATTATTTTTCTTAATTTGGAAATTTGGCGTTTACCATAAATGCAACCATGTAAATCTTTTAATAAAGCAATTCATTCTATTTTTACCATACCATATGTAATTGATTTAATGATAATCAACATTTCATCATATGCGAAATGTAGATGTAAATTGGTTTATCATATGTATTATTAACGATAAATCAACCAGCAAATTATTTACTGAGTTTAAAAAAATACAAATGAATAAATACATACAAACAAACGTTAGGACACATTCGCAAAATTAACGCAATGAATGCTGGACAGGCCACACTTTGCCAAACCACTGCTTGAAATGATTAACGGCGCAACAGGCTGCCGTTTTGACATCACAGTCACTGACCGGCCACTACATTAGGCACACCCACAATTTGGCATGAGATCCAATACGACCCGAGGGGTGAAAACTATACAATCGTTTAAAGCGACAGTCGATATGCACTGCATCCTAATGGGAGCTTTTTCTGAATATTTTGAATGAAGTGGCGTGACACACATGTATTGCCCGAGACTTACTTTCCCGATGCAGTTGCATTGCGAGTGGAACTCCTCCTCACTCCTTCCATCAAGGCCCGCCTCCTGTCGCCACTCACACAACTTTCACACGCACACTCACCCTGCTTCCACTCTCCATCAGTGCATTGACATCATGGCCTCTTAGAGCCTCATCTCCAAGAGTCTGGACCCGCCATGAGGAGCCCAAGGACTTTTCTCAGCTGCTAATTTCAACATTCTCCAATTTAGATTTTCCCCCCCCCCCTTCTTTCTCTCTCTCATCGCCATCCAGAAGGACTACAGTACTGGCAGCATGTTTAAGTGGTGTGTCGTCGTGATCTTGGTGCACTGTGCGCTTGTTGCGCGCGGAGTCACCGTGCCGCCAAAGATCCTGGCTGCTGCAGACCCCGGGCTGCAAAATGACACGGGGACAGGGCAAAGTGCCAACAAGCTGCAGGAGATGACACATGACGGACAAAACACCCTCTCCGAGGTAACGTGTGCACTCATGATGATGCATCATACAGTTCGGTCCAGATGGATTTTTGGCTTTATATACCACCGCAATGGATTTTAAAATGGAACAGTCAATATATGATTGATATGTGACACGGTATGTTCAGGAAGTCGTCAGCTTTTTGGAGGTTTTTCTTTTTCATTTAAAGTAATTACTGTAACACTCATTTCAAGCAGCCTTTTCAGGGGCAGTATTGACAAGATGTTACTTTCCCTTGATACAAAGCCAAGTAGATGCAATTCGGTCGATAGCTGACTGGAGCGACCGATATAAAGTCCAACTAAGATCTCAATCGCAAACGTCCAATCTAGTGACACCTTCAAGATGGCCGCTGGTAACATCCAAGAATCAAATCAAGACACAAAACAGAAATCTAAGAGTAACCATCACAACGATGCAAAGTATTGGCAATAAAGCAAAGGAAGAGTTTGTAATCCAAAGCATACCACATCAAGTGTCAAACACTATAGGTCAGCCTGTCCGGCTGCTAATGGAACACGCTCACTCGTGTTTATTGATGATCGAAATGCCTCTGAGAAGTAACGAGATGGATCGTGAGGTATAGCGAACAAAAAAATTGTATGAATTCCGGCGCCTGTGTGAGGTGGGTCAAAAAAGTTCCCAGATTGGTCTCACAGAGGATATATTTCATATCCAAAGACCAACTTTCCCTCTTTGGTAGCCAGCTCCACCTCAAATTTCTCCAGTTGGCTGAAAGTGCTGTTCCTCGCCTCTTAACTGTAACACGAAAGAGGGCGCATATAACTGGCTGCCTGTTGACTTCATTCAAAATTCGTTGATTTGTTTTTAAATCTTGAAATGGTCTCACTCCGCCTTACCGAGTTGCACCATCCCTACTCCTGCTGAGTTTCTTCCGGCGATATCAAGGTCTAAGCGGAAACTTAGCGAGACGAAGATTTTATTCTGTTGCTGGTCCCGTGCTTTGAAATAACCTCGCTCTGCACACTGGACGACCTTCTTAAATGTTCTTTATCAAAAACATTTCTTCGGCTCCATACAAGACTCTGCATTATATGCTTCATCATTTTATATTTTATGTTTGCGGATTCGTTGAGCTGAGGAGATTTATTGAGGCGAGATGTTCTACAATGAATGGCATTTCAAAGAAAAACCCGACGGAATGAAAGCTGACAGTAAAACACTTCACTGACATACTGATGTACTTACTGACTGTTTTATTTTTAATCCACTGTGGTGTTGGTGTATAAAGGCCAAGAAAAAAAAATCCTTCTGGATGTAACTGTATGGTGTGTGGACGCCTGACAAACATTTTGTGTGCAAATTTTGAGCGTGGTGGAAAAAATACATACCGTCCTTTTCTTCTTTGTAGCTGCTGGGTGATTATGACAAAGTGAAAGCCCTCTCGGAAGGCTCTGACTGTCGGTGTCAATGTGTTGTCAGACCCCTGAGCAGGAGCGCCTGCCGGCGGATTGAAGAGGGCAGCGCAACGGCGCACGACTCGTACACGGTGGAGACCATCACGTCCGGTCCGGAGTGTAAGTGCGCCTGCGTCGCTCCTCCGTCTGCAGTCAACCCCTGCGAAGGAGAGCTCAGGCTGAAAAAGCTTAGGGAAGCTGCGAAAGATGATGTCAAGGTGAAGTGTCAATCCAGCGGAAAAAAAAATATATAAAAAAAATGAAAGGATCATTGCGGAGCTTGATTGGCACTCTTGTCTCCAGTTGGTCTTCACCTTTTTTTTTTTTTTTTTTTTTGACCGAGTCCACTTGACCGTTTTAGTTGGCCACTGTCCTTGAGCTTCTGGAGGGTTCCTATTATGGGATGGATCTGCCCAAGCTGCACACCATCATCAGCAATCTGGTGGACCGTGTGACACGCATTGAAAAGGTACCAGATGACGGCGGCGAAGGATCCGTGTTGTGTTGTGACTATCGGACGGGCAGTAGATAGGAAGCTTCAGCTAGGCCCGAATAGACGCGAGGACAAAAGTATCGGGACACCTGGTCATTACACCAACGGGGGAAGTGACAATGGAAGAGAATAGAGAGTCAAGGCCCTCTCCGCTCTGGAACTTATTACAGCTTCTACTCTTCTGGGAAGACTTTTTACATGCTTGTGAAATATCTATGTGGACATTTTTGAGGTCAGTAGTCACTGACGGTGGACTTGGGAGAGGTTTGGGTCAGGATTCGCTCACAGGTTCTTACAAAGAGCAACGCAACAATAGTCAGATTCTACAATGTGGAAAGCATTTGTTGATTCTTCAATGCGGAGTACGTCATGCGCTGACCGCAGCGTTCAAAGGCCTGGTCAAGAGTGATTTTAGTGTGTCGCCATTTTAAATGGCCACAGCTTGAGGCACAAATGATTTCGACAAGCATTTTGTAAATGAGACCTTCAGTCTTCTCCCAGACAGCTACAACCGGGGTGGATGAGCGAAGATGGTGGATATTGTCATCGTGGACCTGAGTTGCCTTTTTAGTTATGGAGCGGTTGTAAAAGTTGGAAAGATTTGTCGGCCAATTTATTTGACTGGCTTCGGTGACTACCTGCGTCAGTCTTGACTGAAAACTCATCCATGCAAAAGGAACCATATTTTGGTCAATTGAAGATGTGAACGATTTCCCTAGGTGTCCCGATACTTATGTCCGAAGCGCCTCACCAGAAAATGACCATAAAACAATCCTTAGTATGATTACTGGGTCATAAAATGACAACTGGCATACCATATCGTCTCTCCAACATGGCGGAGGTTGTGATAAAGGGACAAAATATTGTGACGATAATAACTACACTGTTATTCAAGTTGGGTTGCATCAGAAAGCATAAAAGTCCCAGAAGAATGTGGCGGTCTCTGTCTCCCGACTCCATATCCTGAAAATAAATCCCAATTGTAATCATGGCCGGGACAAATTACGGCGTCGTCGCCTCACAGCGGAGGCGAGAAAAAAAAAAAAACGAAAGGAGGATAACGGGGTCACGTCGGCCATGTGCTTTCGCAGTGCGCAAATGTTGACTTGATCTTCCACTCGCTGGCTGACTGACATGGGATGTGACACAGCCATTGTTAGGCACTGAATATAGATGTGCTTTTCCCCGCACGACGTGGCCTCTGGAGACTTTTTTTTTTTTTTTTGCATGGGAAAACCTGGGGGAAAACGGGCCTCCGTTTACACTTGCAGTATTTATAGTATATATCATCTAGAGCAGGGCTGCCCAACCTTTTTTGACTGAAGATCGAGTTTTTGATGAACCAACCTCCCACGATCGACTCGTTACCGCACGCACTTACACACGCGCGTCGTAATGAGCAACAGCCATAACAGCCGCTAAGATGAACGAGGCACGCGACGCACTTTTGCAGCGTGTTCACTATCGTAGCTCACGTGTACCGTTTAAAAATGCTTCTCTCGGCCCTCCAGATTCCCATTCTTTGCCAGGACCCTCGGTGAATTGTACATGAAACGCCATTTATTATTCTTTTTACAACAGCCACCTGCCTGACATCCCCGTCGTGCTAATAGAAACGTGCGTCGCAGGCTTTGACGCAAATCTTTGTTGACAGAAATGTTGAAATGTGATATTTATTCAGCATTGGAAAACGTTAAGAATGTTTGTGTCATCTTTTTCTCCTACAGAAACCATATTGATGTCTTTTTATACAGTGTAGCTGCTATCTTCTTAGCTGTGTGTTTAATGCACAGCATTTTGCATGCATATTTGCACTGAGGATTGAGAGAAAGAAATCTCATCTATGCTGCATGTCATATGTAGGCATATTTGACAATAAAGATGACCTTGAACCTTAAAACTAAAAATATATTTCCCTTCCCCATCTTTTTCCATTTTCAAACATTTTGGAAAAAGCTCCAGGTAGCCACTAGGGCGGCGGTAAAGAGACACATACGGCTCCAGAGCCGCAGGTTGACGACCCCTGGTCTGGAGTATATCCAGTATTATATGGCGACTGCTGTCACATTTCCACAAAGCATTGAGCCGCAGGTTTACAAACTATTTTTTCCGGTTACTCGGAGCGGGGTTGTAGAAAATAACGAGCCACATGCTGCTTCACCATTATTGTCTGATGACATGAAATAGCCTGAACCGGTAGTTTGCTTCTTCGATGTAATTTATATTACAAAAATAATACTTATTTATATGTATATGTGGGGCGGCCCGGTAGTCCAGTGGTTAGCACGTCGACTTCGCAGTGCAGAGGTACCGGGTTCAATTCCAGCTCCGGCCTCCCTGTGTGGAGTTTGCATGTTCTCCCCGGGCCTGCGTGGGTTTTCTCCGGGTACTCCGGTTTCCTCCCACATTCCAAAAACATGCTTGGCAGGCTGATTGAACACTCTAAATTGTCCCTAGGTGTGAATGTGAGCGTGGATGGTTGATCGTCTCTGTGTGCCCTGCGATTGGCTGGCAACCGATTCAGGGTGTCCCCCGCCCACTGCCCGAAGACAGCTGGGATAGGCTCCAGCACCCCCCGCGACCCTAGTGAGGATCAAGCGGTTCGGAAAATGGATGGATGGATGTATATGTTATATTTCGCAGAGTCCAACAAAAGATCAAAAACTGTTTTAAATTCTTTACCTGAACCCAGAACAGAAACACGTTTTTGTTGTTGATTTATTCAGGCGAGACAAAAAAAAAATCCTATGCATACATTTGGTTGAACAGCGACATATTTATGATATTATTGTGACTAAATATGTCAAAATGAACCGATAATTGACAATTAATAAATCAACGATTGGTAATTGATGCATTATTGAGAGTCATCGTTTGGCTTAAAATTGTTCAAATCCTCAGATTTCAGCCTCTCAAATATTCTTTAATTTCGATTATCTTTGTTTAACAATATTCCACGATCCCAGATTCGTTTTCTCATTTCGCGAATATGTTTAACGGTGACTGTTATAATCACATTTGTCTCTGACTGCGTCAAGGTGATGGCCTTAAAAGAGACCAAAGATGAGGCCAAGTCCCACCCAAACCCACCAAAGCCGACAGATGATGCTCAAAATCGGACCGCGGTACCACACTCACCTTCACACCGCCAAAGTGATCAGAGTGGAGAGAAACTCAGCGTACCAGACACGTCTCAAAAAGCAAAGGTAAACCTGATGTCTCGGACACATAACCAAGTGAACAGCTGATGTTCCAAAAAGTAAGAAAACCGGTTTCATGCTTGTAGTTCTTTGGATTCAAGAGAGAATGTGTTGAGAATATATGAAATTGATAAGAGGAGGCCGGGTGACTGTAGCACCGATGACCCCATGACGGCATCGGAGTGAAATGGCGATCCTCTCCAGAAATGTTGGGTGGGCTTCTTCCCTAAAGTCGAATCACCATGCTGGTATGCTTTCTCAAGGGCATTACGCAAGGTTATTGATGAAAACTGAAACGCCATGGAACAAATCTAACGCGAGGATGTGAACGTGGCAACAAGATGTGCCTTTTGTTGAGTCCAACACATAAACTAGGGAGTCACTTTGAAAAAGCTGCGCATCCCCCAATAAATCCACAAAGCTACACGACACTGGCAAAACCTCTGACGTTCATAAACAAAAACGAATTCTGTCGCTATGATCTTATTTTTAATCATTTTCACCAAGTTGAGCTCACAGAGTTACATTGAGACCACCAACCCTTGCTACAAATAAATATTTTTTTCCACAAGGTTTCATTTCACTGGCTGCTTGTGAAGTTGTTCCTCTGTCCACAAACAGGAAAAGGACGGGGAGAAGTTTATTGCCGGAACTCTGTCAGACGGTTCGGCTCAGGTCACCAAGGTGAAACCGCACGCGGCTGGCAAAAAGGGGGCCAAAAAGGAGGTTTCTCAGGGGTCCAAGACTGCTCTGAACGGGATGATTATCAGAGGAGTGACTTTTTACAAGTCTGAGCCAGAACCATTGGCCACGGACGACGGGGAGCATGAAGAGAACGGTGAGTGCCACCGACGGTCAGACTAGAGCCAAGGCCAAGGTCTTCCAGCAACGGGATCCGGAGTATTTATCCAGCCGTTTTTTTTTTTGTAATGAGCGGCCCAAACAGCTGCTGGCAATGAACAACCTTTATGGAGAAGTCAAACAAAAAATATGCGGGGTCTCTGTCTCTAGTGTCTTACTGTCAGTCAGTCTACTTCTACTTTTATGGTCAAATATGCGAGAGTACCATCCTGCTAATGCTACCGTTTGCTAACTAGGCCAGGAAAAGGGTTCTATCGTGACTAAAAAGAGCGGAAAGAGAACATACATTTCTTTGACAGAATTGATTTTCGGGGGTTGGGGGGGGCGCTACAGATATATATATTTTTTCAATTTGATAGTTAGCAGGCTATATTCTGGTTCACGGACAATGACATTCGGTTAAGACTGATGGCAATCAACCATCTGCATTGGGGGGGGGGGGGGACAAATCACATTGCGATTCAAACACGATGCAAATGTGGGATGCTACCACAAAATGTAACCACCGTTTTTACGTAATCCACTAACTACCGTATTTTCCGGACTATAAGGCGCACCTCAAAGCATTTTCTGAAAAACTGACAGTGGACCTTATAATCCGATACGCCTTATATATGGATCAATATTCAGATTTCTTGGACGGAGTATCTTAAATGTTCTGTAAAACGCTTTGGTACAGCTGCAGCGGTTGTGAAGGCTCTATATAAATAAAACTGTATTGTATTGTATTCCCTTTGACGTAGCTCCATCTAGTGGCTGCATAATGCAACCGCAGCCACTATTGTAGCTTCTATTCTATGCGCCTGATAATGCGGTGCGCCCTTTAAATGAAAACAGTTTTAAAATAGGCCGTTCATTGAAGGTGCGCCTTATACTCCGAACTGCCTTATAGTGCGGGAAATACGGTACCTAACAAAACCTCTAACTCTAAGCGGGGGTAATAATGACTTAGCATTACATTTGTACATTGAGAGATGACCACAAATGCTTAATGTTGGCCTCAGCTGCCTTTCACCTAAACGTCTCCATCATCTGCAGATTTTGAGTATCATGGATTCAGTGGCGATGGTCCAATCGACCTCTTCATTGAGGAGAATCTTCTTCAGCACAAACCTCGTCCTCGTCCTCGTTCCAGGGAGAGGGCAGACACCAAGTCATTCCGCCAAGTGACGACTGGCCTCTTTCACAGCTCCAACAAAGTCAGCCAGTCTACTACACTAACAAACGTTCTAAGCGAAGAGATCCAAGACATCGACGCACCATCTGTATCCACCGCGGTCGAGAGTGACACAAACGCGACGAGCAAAGTCACGTTTGCGCCCTACACGACCTCAAAGAACCCCACCACAGTGAACTCTGCGTCTCAATCCGTTCCTTTGGACATCAGCCAGGGGACTTTGAGAACAGACACCTCCCCAGATGTAACAACCGCGGAGATGACCACAGCAACCCACTCCCACGATAAGGCAATAGCTACAAGTACCACAGAGGCACCAACTTCCACCGCCATGGATGTGACCACCACTTGGACCTACACCACCAACACTCCAATAACTACAGCCACTCAGGTTGCCCCCACAACATCACAAGCCACTGTACCAACCGACCTTCCAGTGTCTTCGACAGAAAGTCCTACGGACACTTCCCCACCTGTCACCACACCCGCGACGACTTCTCCTCCGGCCACGACCGCCACAACCGAGACCACAACTGAGACCACTACCAAGACCACTACGATGACAACTGCTACAACCACGACGGCTCCCAGCCGGGCTCGTACTGTAAAGCGCAAGTACAAGATCAGCTGGGAGGAGGAAGAGGAGGATTTGGCGTTTGATGACATCATGCAAAGGCAAGAGGGAGCAACGACAAGAAAACCCGGTAAACTGAGTCATTGCCCTCCTAATTCACACAGTGGTCACTATGGTGGACGTCTTATCATGTTATCGGGTTAACAGGGTGAATGAAAGGGTTAATTACTGATGAATTGCAGAAGAATGGACCAGATGACTACTGAAGAAGACCAAAACAAATGTATGATCCGCACCAAATGTTAAGAGGTTGTCCCTTGGCTCAGGCCACATACAACAACAAATGTCAGTGGTAATTGGGTCAATAGCTTTTGTCTCACCAACGGACTTCTTTGATTGAGGTCCGGACAAAAGAGGTCGAAACCCACACCGTTAGAAGACGCAACAGTCTTAGAATAGTACAATAGGGCAGCGGGCCACGGACCAGTTTAATGTCAGACAATATTTTCAGGGACCGGCCTTTAAGGTGTGGCAGATAAATACAACAAAATAATATGATATGACCTGCATGAAAACTGTGATATTTTCTAAACATAATAATAAACACGAATCATAACACGAGGAACGTCCTATCTGGCCGCAACGCTGTCTGGTCGCTATGGTAATGTTGAAACATGCCTTCGAAATAAGATACACCCCAAATAAATAAGTGCATGAAAAATAGGACTCACCATCGCCGCATATCATGCAGAATGGGCTTAGTGTGTTGTAGTCTCCTCATGAGATGAATCCGTATTTTAAGTAGGACTCCTGATACTGTCTATTAAATGGAGCCTTCTTATTCTTGAAGGTCGTAGGCTCCTCTTCTGTCTCCTGGCTGCGCCTTTCCGCTTCCCAAAGACGTTTGTTTTTTAATCATTTTGCAAGCACCTGGGTTTGATTTTAGCGGTATCCTATCACGTGACCAAGAAGCGCGCCTTGACCTGTGTCAAGAGTAATATACTGTAGACGGATGTAACAGAGAATCCGGTTAATTTTCAAAATAAAACACATTTCAGATTCCGAAATAAATAAAAAGTAAGTTGTTGGAATGTAAGTTATTTATTCTTTCTGTGTGACCCGGCACCAAAAGACCCACGGGCCGGTACCAGGGTTGGGGACCCCTGCAATAGGGTATTATTATTTGGACTGTTCCGTGCCAACGTTGCAACCTTTGCGTGCACGAGGCTGGATCAAATAAAAGCCTGTTAGAGTAATTCTTTTCAGACTCTTAGAGGTGGGTCCGGACGATGTTGATGCTCTTCTAAATCCTCACTCATAACACTCGGGGGGGTCTTTTGCAGAGGAATGTAAGGACACCCTGGCAACCATCTCCTATCCAGTGACTCATAACAAGTACGGCAAGACCGAAGGGGCCTGGATGAAGGATCCTAAGTCAGACAAAGATCGGATTTATGTCACCAACTTCTATTACGGAAACAACCTCCTGGAATTCCAGAACATGGAGGTTTTCAAAAAAGGTAAAGCGTTTTTTGTTGTTGATCCTGAGCTCATTCCTTCTTATTGTTCACAAAACCCACTCACGAACCCATGTACAAAATTTAATGGAAAATCAGCCATTTTGGTTTGAAGCAACCATTTTGGGATCATTCCAGGCTCGTATTTTGACAAGCTCCTACTAGGGAACCACCCCAGTTGAGCAACTCAAGCGAGGTATCCTTGGCCAATGGGCGATGCTCAATTGCCAAGCTTCTTTTTTTTTTTTTTTAGCCCCAGCCACCACAAACTCCGATTTACCACCTCCTCAAAATAGCTCATGTTTTGTCTCTCTACAGGCCGTTTTACAAACTCCTATAAGCTTCCTTACAACTGGATCGGCACCGGTCACGTAGTGTACGACGGCGCCTTCTTCTTCAACCGCGCCTTCTCCCGAGACATCATCAAATTTGATCTGCAGCACCGCTACGTGGCCGCCTGGACCATGCTTCACGATGCTGTGATGGAAGAGTCAACGGCGGCGTGGGAGTGGCGAAGTCACTCAGACATCGACTTTGCTTTAGACGAGAGCGGCCTGTGGATCATCTACCCGGCGATGGACGATGAGGGCTTCTTACACGAAGTGGTTGTCCTCAGCCGCCTGAACCCGGTGGACCTCAGCATGCAAAGGGAGACCACGTGGAGAACCGGGCTAAGGAGAAGCCACTACGGGAACTGCTTCATTGTATGCGGCGTATTGTACGCTGTTGACAGCTACAACCAAAAGGAGGCCAACTTGGAATACGCCTTTGACACGCACACCAACACCCAGATGATTCCCAGAATGCCCTTCACCAACAATTACACTTACACAACTCAAATTGACTATAACCCCAAAGAGGGTGTACTCTACGCATGGGACAATGGACACCAAGTTACATACGATATTAAGTTTGCCTACGTAGACTCCAATTAAGGCTTTAATTGTAGTAAATTGAAATTCTTCAATGGATTGTAGAGCAGTCCAACTGGCCTGTAATGGCTATTTGTTCCATTTGTATCTGAAGTCAATAAAAAGTGACTCACGTTAGTCAGTCGACATTTTCTAGTGTGAAGCCAGCCACACACCGGCATGTAATTCCAAATCATCGACCGATCCTTGCACCTCACACATCTGTCGTCAATTTAGTAGAGAATCAGGAATTTTGAAACGACATGGCGCATTTGCCAATGAAAAAGCGGATAACCTGACCTCAAGAACAAATTTTCTACCCATGTGTGGTCATAACAGAACATTTTTTTCCTGTTGGCTTGAGCTTTTTAATAGCCAAAAAGTTGAGGCTTGGACTCTCCGAATTTCTGTTACCGACCCAGGCTAAATTTAGCTCCTCAACATATAAAGCCCCCTGGGTTGCGACGTATCGCGTCAACACACTTCCTTGACACAAATAAATACTTCAAATCAGATTCCACATGTCACATGGTACCTCTAAGTTCCATTTGGTCGACTTTCAAAGCTCAGTAAACAATCTTTGATGGACTGACCAAAACAGGAAGTAGAAACATACCAAAATAAACAATGATAAATTGTGATTAATGGCAAACACGCTGATTATCAGGACGCTGGCGGAAAAAAATGTCATAAGGATGGGAAAAACATAAGCCGTAGTAGTCCCCTTATGTCACGATAACTTCCTGTGGATTTCAGAACAAGGGCCGAAATGTCACAAAAAAAAAAGCACATCAAGGTTCCACCCTCACCCCACTCCCATTTTTTGCGAACAAAGTCTAAAATTCCGATACATTTTTGTTGTTGTTGTTGTTCTTTGTAAAAGCTTCTGCGTGCAACAATCAAATTACACCGTAAAGGCATTTGTCTGGGTGACTATTTGGGCAAAAAAGAAAGCTGGTGTAATTTCAGCTTCAGAGGATGACAATGACAGACTGAAATCCACAAAATGAAAAACGCACCAAAAAAACAACAACCAAAAAAAAAAACAAGAGTAAAATAAAGCATCAAATATGCATACAGAAAATCCAGTGTTTATTTTAGCGTATGCACAAAACACACATCTTCCATGTCCTTACAACTGGCTTGCAGTGACACTGTGGGAATCAAAATATTTTTCTGACGCGCGCATGTGCCAGAAATACACCCCAAGAGAGCGTTTAAAAATTAAACACATGGCTAAAATAAGTTTGTTGCAAAACAAAGATGCACTTACTTACCTAGGCAGACTGTGAAAAACCAATGAATTACTTAATTGCATTTCTTAGTCAGATCTGAACATTACAGGTCTGTACTGCAAACTATGTTTTTCATAACCCCACCACATATACCTTGTTTTAAATTCAAAGGCTGCAAGTGCACGACACAAAAAGTGCAATATATTTTCACATATTTTTCCCCAAAAGATGAACTTTTTCCATACAGACACACAGATGAAAACATACAATTTTGTCAAAGGTTACGGCAATAGAAATAAATACGCGCATCTAAATCTGTTCAAATATTTTCAAACACAAACAACATTCTTCATCAAGAGTATAAAAACAAACAAACAAACAAAAAAAAAAACACCAAGTACATACACATAGTGGTCAGATGTCAGAGAACACATGACTTCCTGAGCATCCTGTCTGTAGCTGCGTGCAATCTACTGGAATATTTCTTCATAATTCATGAAAAATGAATTTTCAGCAAAAATGCCAAATTCAAAAGAACAGTCAAAGTAGCAATCCCAAATCCGCAGATTGATTTTTGCCTTTTTAAAAGAAGATGTTTTAATTGAAATGTTTCAAATAGTATTCCTTTGCTTAGTTGATCCAGAAATAAGGAGCAACAAGTAGTGGACTTGTGCTGCTCGAGCTGCTATGTTGCATTTGTGTTGTGACGGGGTGACTCAGGGTTCACTGTTCAGCCCCCTGCTGCTAAGCAATTACCCGTACGTGGGACGTCTGAGGTTATGTGGGGAAGTCAGTGCAGCTACATAAAGGAGCTAGCTCCCAACACTTAAGAGTCTACCATCCGGAATTCAGGCCACGATAAAGAATGTGGCTTCAAGCCCTTTGTTTTGGGTTTTTTTCCCCCCGATGGTCATTATCGACGGTGGCCCTAGGCCGACCCCATGAGCACACCGACAGGAGGTGCAGCCTGTGCCTCTGCCCGGGAGTGCTGATACAAGTTTTGCGTGCGGTTGACCCGCAGCGCTGGCGGGATGGTGGCCGAGCGGATGTGGAGGATCCTGGTGTCGGTCACTTCGCAATCGATCTGCATCATCACCTCAAATTCCTTGTCGCCGATGACACTGTCTGTAAGGGTAGATGAAGATATTAAAAGGGGGATACATTATTGCTTGTGTACCGGTCCGCCAATCAAGTGGAAAATGACAAAACCAAGAACAATGAACTCCTGTTGATCACAGCAGATACATTTCACAACAGGGAAAAATCCACAACAGAGAACATCAATAAAACCGTGTTTTTGTTTGACCCCTCCCACACACATTGAAATGTTTTAGGGGGGGAAAAAAAGGCTTAATTTTTTTTTTAAACACACACAAAAGTGCAAGAGTTTTTTTTTGGGGGGTGGTCATTGAAGGACAAGGTGCAAAGATGAGAGCAACACAGTGGGGTCCTGCCCATATTTGGTTGCGTAGCGGGCAACCAGGAAGTAGCCTGAATTTAGACTTTAAGCAAACCGCGCCTCTACAATGTAGATTTTGACCAACATACGAAAGAAAACCTTTATTTGTCTCACAATGGAGAAAGGTGAACAATCCATCAATTGCTGTGCCTTAACCACTTCATGGCATGTCCGTTCGCTTGTGTCCCAAATCTCTGGACATTGGGACACCATAATTATTAGAATTATTATTTTTTTCGTCCATGCAGTTTACTGTACAAAAATCATTTGCTGTTAGCACTCTGAAATCACTCTGCCAACCCCGCTCCGATTGGATACCCCGTCTGACACCACTCCTGAATTGAAACATTTCCCAGTCTGCGGCACGGCGCCGTGAAGGCAAATGGCCACCTTTCGTTGTCGCGCCATCACGGCACATACACAATCAATGTGTTCCACTGTTCACTGCGCTGTGGGGTTCTACAAATGGCTCAAAAGTGCTTCTCCTTTGCCTACAAGTGAGGGCACGAGAAGGAAGTTCGGTAAAGCCCGCCCCCCAAAAACCAATCACTGCCCAAGTCGGACAACGCGTACGTGAGATTGCCATTCAGACTGAGAGAATAGCGCTCTAATCTTCCCTTGCCAGCCAACTTGTTGAAGAACTGCCATTTTCTTTTGAGGCGCCCGGATTAGATGGAAGCATTATCTTGTCAAAGGCAAATGCAAAGCAGAGCTGCAGCCTTGTTTGGGTAGTAACGCAAAGGCCCTGCAGCACTGCGCCGTAGAGGGCAGCGCGGTGAGCAGTGCTTCAGTTACATGAGACTTCAATTTCTGAATGTCGATTCTTGATCCTTACGGTTAACCGATCAGCATGTCCCAAACATTTTTTTAATATGTCAAAGAATTGCAAATCATGTCTCCTTTGATTCCTTTACCAGTTCAGCTCCCGTCAAACCCTTGCCACGTTTTACAGCTGAGAAAAGTGTGAGAAAGGATTTTTTTTTTTGAGGCAGCTGGAGGCTCGCTTACAGATGGGGGAGTCTGGAGGTGAGTCACGCTGGATTTCTCCCTCGCACAGAGACAAAGCGGCTCCTTACGAGAGCTGGACACGCATATTTGCGAGGAAAAAGCAGTGAGAAAGAAAAGAGTGGGGGGGGGGGGGATGCGACCAGACCGTTACTTGACCCATCTTGAAATTTACAAGCATGTGTTTTTTTTTAAAACATTGGGAGAAAAACATCCACAAAACCCAAGCACGCTTGTAAAAATCCTATGCCAAAAGGAATTTGTGAAGATTGATCCTAATGTCGCTTTGAAAATAAAGTCCAATTCATCAGAATGCTTCAGGAGAGGTCACCCCAGTACAGAAATGCAGAGAAACGCTCTGCCGACAGAATGATGAAAGCAAAACGGTCAGCCGTGTGGAACGTATCAGGCATGATTGATCCTCCCCCTCAGTGCCTTCAGTTCTTCAACAGACACTGACCGCAATTGTTTGTTATTGTTCGCTAGTGCTTTATAAATATTGGTTCCATTTGGTGTGGTTTTCCCCCCTTATGCACCTCATCCGCCATGGTCGCCTGATACGGCCGCTCATTGGACTGCCTGACGTTGAAACAATCCACGGGCGACTAATTAAATGGTCGACCGAGGAAACCAGTAACAACAAACATGATATATACAACCTT
Source organism: Hippocampus guttulatus (assembly GCF_054856545.1). NCBI lineage: Eukaryota > Metazoa > Chordata > Actinopteri > Syngnathiformes > Syngnathidae > Hippocampus > Hippocampus guttulatus. The sequence goes on along the minus strand of NC_141267.1, from coordinate 17,360,473 downwards.
TTGCAGCGTGAATAGAAAATAAAAATAAAAACCATGAATGGGGGTCAGGGGGATAGAACTTAAAAAGCAGATTGTTTCATTGCAGGACGGCTAGTGAGAAGACCAATCCACAAAAGGGACCAAAGACCAAGGTCCTCCTTCCAGTACGTGCTTCCAGCTAGTAGTAGGAGGCTTTCGAATATATCAGCAGAGCAGCAAGCGGTTTAAAAGCTGCGGTATTTTTCCAGCCACCTGTGCAAACCATCAGACTCCTCCAGCGCTTTTTGCAGCATCTTCACAAGGTTCTCCTCAGGAAGGACAATAGGGGAGTTCCCTCTCCCGCCTGCAAGATTCCGCAGGTGTTCATGTCATTAAACGTCCGTCCTGACGATGACCTCATCTGCCGTTGAGATTCATCCTTCGCACCTGCACTGAAATACACTTAGCAGGCCTCATTGGATGGGATCCAAGCTGAAAGATCCGTTACGCTATATGGCTATTTAAAAGCCAGCGCCACTCGGCTCATCTCCATGCAACTTTGTAAGATAACGCTTTCAGGTCGGTCCGCTCTGTAGATGCTGCTCTGAACGGGCGAGCAGCACTGGCGAATTCACGAGCAAATGAAAATGTGCTTAGGATAGCACAGATTTCAGCTAAGGCCATATTTCTTTCATATGCAAATCCACAAGTCGACCTACCACACATTCACATAATGACACGTGGTGAGCCTGCCACAGGGTCCTTTTCAATGCCAAATCATCCAAGCAGATGTTGATTTTCATCAAGCTTGAACCAATACAAAATCTCAAACTTAACGTCAATCAATTCCTCATGATCGGACCTTGAAAATTTGGGGGAACACTTCGACTCCTTACTCTCGATAAACAAACCACAAAAGGTGATAAACAAACAAAAACAGATTTCATACCTTTTTGTTTTCAAACATCATGATCCTAAAATATGCACCAATCTTTGAAATGATTGCACATTTGGAATCCATGTCGAATTTCCTTAGCAGCAATATCTGTTCTGTGAAGATTGCGACCAAGTACTTCCTGAGACTTTCCTGAGGATTCATTGGAAGGTGGCCATGCCCCTTTGTTGCCGAAAATGTCCACATTCGACAGGCCATAGCTCTCAAACCCCTGCTCCATCCAGCCATCAATTTTCTGATCCGCTTTATCCTTACAAGGGTCGCGGGGCGTGCTGGAGCCTATCCCAGCCGTCTGCGGGCAGTCAGCGGGGGACACCCTGAACCGGTTGCCAGCCAATCGCAGGGCACACACAGACGAACAACCATCCGCGCTCACACTCACACCCGGGGACAATTTAGAGTTTTCCATTAACCTGCCACGCATGTTTTTTGGAATGTGTGAGGAAACCGGAGTACCCAGAGAAAACCCACACAGGCACGGGTAAGAACATGCAAACTCCACGCAGGAAGGCCGGAACCAGAATCAAACCCTGCACCTCTGCACCGTGTGCAATCACTAAGTTTAATTAACTCATTCACTCCCAAAGACGTTTAAACGTCTTTTCAGACTTGGTCCTGATTTGGCTGGTACTGAATGAGTTAAAATCCAAATCTGCATGGTTAAACCCATTATATGAGTTGGCATGGAACGACCCCACAACACTATGGAACTATCGGAAGATGGGCCTTACAAAGAGACCCATTTTGTCTCAAGTGGACTGTTAACAACGTGCTTCAAAAGTGTCTTCAGAAGTGTTTGGGAGGGGTAAAACATTGTAAAATATTTTTATGTGGCATAAACTGGGGCTACCCCCCCCCCCCCCCGCAGTTATAAGTGGCAGACTGGTATTGCATATCAGGAAGAGAAGGCAGCAGCTCCGAATAAGACGAGAGCTGGGTGAAACGTGACACTGGTTAAAACTCCCGAGTCACTTTCAGACTGCTGTTTTGTTAAAAACAGATGTCTGAAACCATCGCACGACCGTTTGTCCAGTTGTGTGCTGTTTCTGGCTCCACAAGTCCATAAAATGATCAATCGACAAGTCGGTAGGTGACACTAACGGTACCTTTGCATTTGCTTCAGCAAGCTAAAGTAGATCGACTTTGAAAATAAATACATGCGATTAGGTTGAGACATTTTTGTACACGGGGGACTGCAGAGTCCATCGGTTTGATACTTAAAAATGCAACAGTTAGGTTGACGTCGTGAATCGGCTACCTCGACCGTATGAAAACTCGTGTTTTTGTTTTGAGACATCAAGCTCCACTCCATCTACCCTGTTATTATTTTCAAAAGAAACCGGCAATTCTAATAATGACTCTGTAATTTGCGGGCGACGATCTAAAGGGATCGCATCCCGTCGGAGGGCCCTTATTTTTGCGTTCCCTCTGACTGTCAACCCTCAATTTCTCAACAAATTACCCCAAATGCTCTGAAGGGCACAATGGAACAACCACGAGACGACATCAGACTGCGGTGAAGCTGCCAATTCTGCATGGTCTCCTTCGCTCCATGACAGATTCCATCTGGACGTGTTCCACAACATTGCAGTGACACAACGAGCTGCTACGACCTGATAAAGGCCGGGGGTCTGGCAAGCATGGCTCCGGGTAATCTGGAGAGCCATTTTCGAGAAGATGCTATCTGCCGCTCCGGCGCCAATGCTGAAGGAAACGTTTACGGGTGACCTGAGAATGACCTCACTTTTTTTTTTTACCCGGGAAAGGATGTAAATACACTAATTAGTACCATCATTGGGGTGACGTTCTACCAACTAAAATAAGAGCTAATAGGTCAATAAGTGGTCAGCAGCAAATTTTTAATCAGAAATGGTTTTGTGTGTCTCTCAATGTATTTTGGCCCTTTCACATAGCCAAGTACAGCACTACCTCAATTTATGATATTTTCCCTTTTGACTTGTGAGCAGAAATTTAAAAGGTGAGCGCGAAACATAGTCTGGCAGATGATGAACAGTTCTTCCAACTGCTAATGGATAGCAGCGCTGTTGCATTGTTGTAATGGACGTTTGAACACAAACGTGCAGCAAAACACCTAGACAGACAATACAACAATACTCAAGCATACTTTCTTCATCTGCAAAAAAAAAAAAAAGACAAATATTACTGCAGCTTACTGAACTGCTATAACTATCCTCTTCGTTTCTAGGTTTATGTGTATTACACTGCCCCTGGTGGCCAAGGGTGAACAGGTAGACCATGGTCCTATTTTTCAGAGGAAAAAAAAGGCATATTTTCCAGCTTCTTACTTTTGAAATAAATAATTTCTTGCGGTGACAATGATTTCTTTTTTTTCTCCAGAATAGAAAACTTGTAATTCTTTTGGCACTTTGGAGTACAAATGGTTCCGTTGGTCTTTGGATTATTGAAGGGGGGCTTTGGAACAAATACGTCCCTGTACAGGTTTCCTTGGAGTCAAAAGTGTGCAATCCCTTGGTGTTACACCTGGTTCAAATTTGGGCAGACTTAAGTACAAACCCTAGAAGAAGCCAAAATGTCCCCCACGCCCCCAGACCCTCCCCGAATTGTAATTATCTTTAAGGCAGAATTGGTCATACTTCTCTTTAATTAGATCTCAAATGTTGCCATTGCATGTACATACAGTGTATAATGTCTACCGGTAAATGGCACAAAGGCACATTTGATTTGGTAAGTACAAGACAAGAGTATCAATCACGCTGGCGAGCGCTCGAATGGGGATGAACTGTTTAGATTAGCAAAGTAGGAAAATCTGAATCCGGCGCTTTACCTTGAACCCCCGAGCGACGGCTCTGCAGCTAACCGCAGAGCACATGTACCCAAGCATAAATAGACTGTTTGACGCGGTTGATCCACCTGTAAATGATGTCATCGCCCAAACCTTTCCTCTCCTCCAAACATGTCACTGCCACTTGATTGAGCTACTTTCAAACTTTACGGCTCATTCAATAAACACATCGCGCAGTCCTTATAAGGAATCACGGCTAGGGTTGATCTGACTTCGGAGAAACGCCAAAAGATTCGAGTTCACTTCACTCGAAACCGGCGTATGCAATATCGAAGGCGATCTCGTTTGGTTGTTAACCAAAAGATCACTGCGCATTAAATTTGCCCAGCTCCAGATGAAAACCATTTAGTGACTGGAAGCGAAAGGCATTCCTCAAAAAGAGAGCTGGAAAGAATCAGGATGCATTGTGGAATAATCAAGTTCCAATGAGAGAATGGTGTCGCTCACCCAGTTGCATTTGGAAGTTAAGGGGGGGAAAAAAAGGGAAAATCTTGAAATCCACTTTCCTCACGCGGTATGCGGGAAAGCGGCGCCATATCAAAGAGTCACCAACACACTTTGGGTTGCTAGTCTTGCGGCAGCTGGAACAGCGGCTGCTGTGCTTGCATCTGTACTAACTTAAACCTGGTGTCAAAAGTCCTCACCCCTCGCTAGGAAGAGGCAAAACCGTCACCCCGGGTTGCCTTCAAGACCTCTGCGGAAAAGACTTGAAAGAGAAAGCACACTCCGCGCACGCATGAAAGATTGTGGAAAATCGAAATATTCTTTTGTGAGAAGACTGCCTCCAAACTTTTACATTTTATCCTGAATTTTACCTTCATTTCACCAATTAGCTAAAAAAAAAAAAAGAAAAACTGGACGGCACTATTTACTGCCATTTTAATGGCCGGTGTGACTGCAAAGAACAACATTCCAAGCCCAACCTAAAACAATCTTTATCGCAAACTCAAAAAAACAACCAAAAAAAAAGGAAGGCGGTATATTCATAAAGGGTAGGTCTTCCTTGCAGTAGTTGCCTCGAAAAAAAGAAAGATGATATTGGCCCCCTGCCATCGAGACAGATAAGAAAAAGCCAACAGAGTCAGAGATAAAACCCGCCGGTGCCAGACGACGACGACTTTCAACACGTCTCCACCGACGCGCTTTGGAAATGATGACACGGCAAATCTTGGAGAAGAACTTTATGAACCCACAGAAATAAAACATGCGCACTTGAATGAATCACAAGACGGGTGACGGCCAAATGCTGACCTAAGCGTAATGTACACCCACGGTCGGGGTTTGCCTCTCGTCCACCACTTTTTCTTTCCAATAGACTCAAGGAAAAGTCCCACCGGTATCCACCAGCGACTGCCCAGAGCCGCTGTGCTAGATTAGATAAACTAAGTGAGATTGCAAATCATCAATTGCAACCTACTGCAGCTTTTCCGCCAGCGCGGTACGAGCTCTGCTTGGTCTGGGCTGATTGATTTTCCATTTCAAACCGTGCAAACCACGCCGCATGAAACACATCGGTTCGAAAAGACAATCGCTAACACGCAACAACAATGGAGGAGAAGCCATTCTATAAATACATCTCAATATGTGGCTGTCGGACATAAGGAGAGTAGTTCTATTCGAGGAAGACCGCACGTGGCAACAAAAACAGGCTGCTGCAACAAAACAGAGACTGTGGAGTCCAGAAAACAGGACAGGGGAAGTTAACAGTAGCAGATGTATTTATTTTAGTCAATTCTAGCCCCAAAAATATCGGCTGCAGCAAAGTTGAGACTGTGGAGTAGGACAATACGGCATTCAAAACCAGGGAATGTTAACCGAGTTAAGTATCATTAGCATATGTATTCATTTTTAGAGAATAAGCGCTAAGAAATAGCAACAGAGGATGCTAACTTAAGCATCTGTGATTTATTTTTAGAATTTCTCAAGTACTTGGGTATTTAACTATAAATTCTCTATAGGTGGGCATTGTTGTCAGTTGGGGTGGGAGGGCGGGGGGTGGATTGCTTTCATCCGAAAGGGTTGGAGAGATAATAAACTGCCTCACAAAATTCCGTTTTTTTTCTTTTCTCCTTACAAAATGGGATTTTTTTTTTCCTCCATGTGTTTTAGATTGCTTTTAATAGTATCAATATTATATAAACATGTCAGCCCTGGCATCTGTTAAATTTGTTCAAGTAAAAGATTTGCAAAGCCATCGCCAAAAGGAAATCACAACCCTGAAAAAGCTTCCCCCCCCCCCTTAAATCTTTGTGCCTGTATGTGGTTTGGACAGTGGCTGGCCAGCCACGTTGCAGCTCTGCTAAATGCAGCAGGGAGAAGAACAGGCTGAGGGATGTGACAGAGGGCAATGAGGACTCAAGATGCAAAACATTTGGGGGTGGTAGTGGGGGGGGGGGGGATAATCCAACAATAATGAGATTACATTTTAACAGGCAACACACATGCTAGAAGTCGGGTCATGGATGTTTTTCATTAGACGTCAAAGTAAGGCATTCTTGAGCAGTGTCCCTCGCCTTTATATGTGTCCCAAGTGCTGACTGATCCATTTCTACAAGTGTCGTAAAGGGTCCTTACCGTTTAGGTTCATGGCAGGCAACACCACAGACATCTTAGGGCGACTTCCTTTGTTGTGGCTGGTGGCCGGAAGTAGCAGATGATCCTGAGAACCAACACGAGAAGGTTATGGAAAGTATACACCGGCTCTTTACCCCGTTTATAAATTAGAGGCTTCTGGTTTTCTCGGGTGCTGACAAAGATCCTTGTGGTCAATAGTGTTCATTTCTTTGAAATGTCACCGACTGAGTCCAATTTCCACGCGGCAGCCTATAATCAAAATCGTCTCGGCAAAAGCATTCGTGTTCTTTCGTTCTCAAGCGGCGCAAACGGCAACATTTATGAGGTATCGTCATAATACTGCGAGATGGGAATGCATACTTTGCAAAAGAGTTTGCTGCAGGTGAGTGTGGTGCATTTATGCAAAAGCCCTTGTGACTAAAAAGCAGAAACAGGGAGGGCTTATTATCGCCTCTAATTGCAGCTTCAAACGGTATGACACAATGTGGTTTGCTGAGGTTACTATGAGATCAGTGCGAGCATTACGACAGGATACGAGGATTGAGGGAAGCCAACATTTTATATATTGCGCGCCAAACCACTTCTACTTGTCAACAAGCCCAAATATCAGAATCAGAATCTGAAATCCGCATTAAATCATGAATTTTCTGACCAATAAATCATCTCTCACGACCAGGCTTGGTTTTAGTAAAATTTTGTATCAAGTGGAACATCTCACGGAAATGCAAGCGGTGACAATTCTTCATTTCTAAACTAAATTTCTCTTGGGAAACAATGGAACTCAATTTCAAAGTCAGACTCTAGTACAGTGGTAGCTCTACTTACGAAATTTATTGGTTCAGGAAGAAATTTCTTAACGAGCAAAGTTTGTCAGTTGACACGTTTTTCCATGTAAATGCCCTAATCCGTTCCAAGCCACCCAAAATTCAGACAGAAATGTTTTATAAAGCATAAAAATTAAATTAAAATATGTAATAACTACTATTGCACAATAAATGAGAGTTGTGCATCAGGTAAAAAACTAATTAGAGTAAAGAATAAAAATGATGGTCATTTAACTTTCAACTGCATCCTGCCTGTTTTTTTTTGCCCTCTTTAGTTCATGTTCTCTCCCAGAAGTGGTTTTTGCCTGTCGTTTTGTCAAAAACTGATCCAAGGACGTTTGCTTTTGTCTGCTTTTAACAATCCTTTGAAAATGTCCAAGACAAACATCAGCATAGTGTATATAATCGTGATCATTTAGTTCATCAATCCATTATCCCTACCGCTTATCTTCACTCTGTTCAAAATCGCCCGAATGTTTGCGCATCAACAGAATCTGCTCAGTACATATTTTCATCCATATTCTTTCCCAGTACAAAATCTGTTTCATAAATAACAGTTTTTGTTTACATTATGCTAATCACCGTGAGCAGGTAAAAAGCCATCCGTGCTGCTGCACAAAATGTAGTTTATAGACAAGGTTTGCAGTCTTGACATCTGCTTGTGGCACAAAGAATAAGATGAAAGCCTCCAAAGGGATAATTCATTGCCGCAAAATGAGCACGCTCTTTTCTGCGTTAAGAAAATATCACATCCACGCCTGCTCATCATCAAGAGACTTTCAGCTAAACAATCTGACAGAAGAGCTTCAGGCTCCATGACGACAGGTTATGTTTTCCTTGAAACAATATGGATGAGACCCTCAAGGTGAATCCACCACGTCACCCCAATACATACTTCAATAGAGCTGTCGGTGCCCCAACACAATCAGTACTACACAATCTTTCTGGCCTTGTTGAGAGGTAAATTTTCCATCCCATGAGTTCATTTCATGCTCAAAGGGAGGCCACAGGTGATTGGTTGTCTGTGGAGGGCTTAAAGTGATCTGGGGTTCCACTGGAGCAACATCAAATGAGCTGAAACTGTTGGCGAGGGCAAAAAGATATCAACTATCCTCAAGACAATAGTCATAATTAATAATGATTGCATTCACATTCTTCTCATGGTCTCACCACCCGTGGGAGGGGTCAAAGGGGTCGGGTGCAATGCGAGCTGGGCGGCAGCCAAAGGCGGGGACCCTGGCGGTCCGATCCTCGGCTGCAGAAGCTAGCTCTTGGGACATGGAATGTCACCTCTCTGGCAGGGAAGGAGCCCGAGCTGGTGTGTGAGGTAGAGAAGCTCCGACTGGATATAGTCGGACTTGCCTCCACACACAGCCTGGGTTCTGGTACTAGTTCTCTCGAGAGGGGTTGGACTCTCTTCCACTCTGGAGTTGCTCATGGTGAGAGGCGCAGAGCAGGTGTGGGCATACTCATTGCCCCCCGGCTCAGTGCCTGTACATTGGGGTTCACACCGGTAGACGAGAGGGTTGCTTCCCTCCGCCTTCGGGTGGGGGGACGGGTCCTGACTGTTGTTTGTGCATATGCACCAAACGGCAGCTCAGCATACCCACCCTTTTTGGAGTCCTTGGAGGGTGTGCTGGAGAGTACTCCTGCTGGGGACTCCCTTGTTCTGCTGGGGGACTTCAATGCTCACGTGGGCAATGACAGTGAGACCTGGAGGGGCGTGATTGGGAGGAACGGCCCCCCCGATCAGAACTCGAGTGGTGTTTTGTTATTGGACTTCTGTGCTCGCCACGGATTGTCCATAACGAACACCTTGTTCAAACATAAGGGTGTCCATATGTGCACTTGGCACCAGGACACCCTAGGCCGTAGTTCGATGATCGACCTTGTGGTTGTATCATCGGATTTGCGGCCGCATGTTTTGGACACTCGGGTGAAGAGAGGGGCGGAGCTGTCAACTGATCACCACCTGGTGGTGAGTAGGCTCCGATGGTGGGGGAAGATGCCGGTCCGTCCTGGCAGACCCAAACGTATTGTGAGGGTTTGTTGGGAGCGTCTGGCAGAATCCCCTGTCAGAAGGAGTTTCAACTCCCACCTCCGACAGAGCTTTTCCCATGTTCCGGGGGAGACGGGGGACATTGAGTCCGAGTGGACCATGTTCCGTGCCTCTATTGTTGAGGCGGCCAATCTGAGTTGTGGCCGTAAGGTGGTTGGTGCCTGTCGTGGCGGCAACCCTCGTACTCGCTGGTGGACACCAGCAGTAAGGGATGCCGTCAAGCTGAAGAAGGAGTCCTATCGAGCCTTTATGGCCTGTGGGACCCCAGAGGCAGCTGACGGGTATCGACTGGCCAAGCGGAACGCAGCTTCGGTGGTCGCCGAGGCAAAAACCCGAGCGTGGGAAGAGTTCGGTGAGGCCATGGAAGCCGACTTCCGGACGGCTTCGAGGAAATTCTGGTCCACCATCCGACGTCTCAGGAGGGGGAAGCAGTGCACCACTAACACTGTGTACAGTGGGGATGGGGCACTGCTGACTTCGACTCGGGACGTTGTGAACCGGTGGGCAGAGTACTTCGAAGACCTCCTCAACTCCACCAACACGTCTTCCTTGGGGGAAGCAGAGTCTGAGGACCCTGAGGTGGGCTCTCCTATCTCTGTGGTTGAAGTCACCGATGTGGTTAAAAAGCTCCTCGGTGGCAGGGCCCCAGGGGTGGATGAGATCCGCCCGGAGTTCCTCAAGGCTCTGGATGTTGTGGGGCTGTCCTGGTTGACACGCCTCTGCAACATCGCGTGGTCAACGGGGAGAGTGCCTCTGGATTGGCAGACCGGGGTGGTAGTCCCTCTTTTTAAAAAGGGGGACCGGAGGGTGTGTTCCAACTACAGAGGGATCACACTCCTCAGCCTCCCTGGTAAGGTCTATTCAGGGGTGCTGGAGAGGAGGGTCCGTCAGGAAGTCGAGCCTCAGATTGAGGAGGAGCAGTGTGGTTTTCGTCCCGGCCGTGGAACAGTGGACCAGCTCTACACCCTTAGCAGGGTCCTCGAGGGTATGTGGGAATTCGCCCAACCAGTCTACATGTGTTTTGTGGACTTGGAGAAGGCGTTTGACCGTGTCCCTCGGGGAGTTCTGTGGGGGGTGCTTCGTGGGTATGGGGTACCGAACCCCCTGATACGGGCTATTCGGTCACTATACCACCGATGTCAGAGTTTGGTTCGCATTGCCGGCAGTAAGTCGGAATCGTTTCCAGTGAGGGTAGGACTCCGCCAAGGCTGCCCTTTGTCGCCGATTCTGTTCATAATCTTTATGGACAGAATTTCTAGGCGCAGCCGAAGCGTTGAGGGCGTCCGTTTTGGTGGCCTCAGTATTGCATCCCTGCTTTTTGCAGATGATGTGGTGCTGTTGGCTCCTTCAAACGGGGCTCTCCAACTCTCACTGGAGCGTTTCGCAGCTGAGTGTAAAGCGGTTGGGATGAAAATCAGCACCTCCAAATCTGAAACCATGGTCCTCAGTCGGAAAAGGGTGGAGTGCCCCCTCCGGGTCGGGGGAGAGATCTTGCCCCAAGTGGAGGAGTTTAAGTATCTTGGGGTCTTGTTCACGAGTGATGGCAGGAGGGAGCGAGAGATCGACAGGCGGATCGGTGCAGCGTCTGCTGTGATGCGGACGTTGTATCGGTCTGTCGTGGTGAAGAAGGAGCTGAGCCAAAGGGCGAAGCTCTCAATTTACCGGTCGATCTACGTTCCAACCCTCATCTATGGTCACGAGCTATGGGTCGTGACCGAAAGAACGAGATCCCGGATACAAGCGGCCGAAATGAGTTTTCTCCGCAGGGTGTCCGGGCTCTCCCTTAGAGATAAGGTGAGAAGCTCGGTCATCCGGGAGGGGCTCAGAGTCGAGCCGCTTCTCCTCCACATCGAGAGGAGCCAGATGAGGTGGCTTGGGCATCTGATTCGGATGCCTCCTGAACGCCTCCCTGGTGAGGTGTTCCAGGCATGTCCCACCGGGAGGAGACCCCGAGGAAGACCCAGGACACGCTGGAGTGACTATGTCACCCAGCTGGCCTGGGAACGCCTCGGGATCCCCCGGGGAGAGCTGGAAGAAGTAGCTAGGGAGAGGGAAGTCTGGGCTTCCCTGCTAAAGCTGTTGCCCCCGCGACCCGGCCCCGGATAAGCGGTAGAAGATGGATGGATGGATGGATGGATGCATTCACATTCCAAATTCAATCCAGAACCTTGGCGAGTCTTTTAATCACATCACACAGAGTGGAAAAAAAAAGAAAAAAGCCTCTCACGTTCAAATACGTAAATCCAGGAACCCAGGAAACAAAACACACGCAAATGAAACCACAAGAGATTCCTACATATTAAAGTAACCACAATGAGTAAGAGTGCTGATTTAAAACACGTGAATTATTGTCTTGTAATTGTGAAAAATTGTCTCGAAAATAACCAGTGATTCCCAGCGAATTAGTGCGTTGTGAAGGATCAACAGGTGGTGCTGGGGCAAAAGATCCGATTTTACTGAGCTGCTCTGAAAATCTTTAAAAAAAAAACACCTCTGCTGTCCAATTATGTTCTAACAAGTATACTTTCTTTGGAAACTCTATGGGTCAATGTTAAAAATGTCAGCGTGAATGCAAATTGAACCAGGACCAAATACGACATACATCCGATGCATCATTTCAGGATCATAGAATCAGATTATAGTCACACGCATTAAGATGCAAAAATTTATTCAGCACTAAAGCACCCCCCCCCCCATTAGGGTCCTGATTTTTTAACCACATGGATTGAGACTTCCATTAAATAACCAAAAGTAAGGAACCAAATGTTTTTTTGTAGGAAAGTACTGTTTTTGTTTCAAAATATTAGATGGAGAAATTCAAATGGGACAGACAACGTTACATTAGGGCCTGTCAAAAAAAAAAAAAAGAAAAGAAAAATGACATGTAGTCGTGCAGAAAACCATAAAACATGCATCTCATGATTACAAATGGGCTAAGAAAAAAGGCCTGGAAAGGGGTAGGTACACCCTTGAGTGTGTGTGAACATTTTACCATCCGCCGCTGTGAACTTACATTCCTCTTTTTTTTTTTAATTAGGGAATATGCACCATTTATGATTCATTCATTAGGCCTTCATGGACAGTTTATAGGAAAAGTCAAATTTAAAAAGGGTCTTGTGGATAATCTGTGTCAAATTGTGAAACCTTTCTGGACTATTTTTAGTGCCGAGCGTCAATTTGTCAGATTGCGGCGCTATCGATCCAAACTTACCCTGCGGAAAGACACCACGTAGAACGTGTCGCCTCGCCGGTTCATCTCGGCAAAAAAGTCGCTGTATGTGTGAGGGGGTCTGTAGTACACTTGGAGCTCACTGCCAGGAGTCCTTTCGAAAACAGAATTATGAGATCAGAAACATGCTATTACAATTCCCGGCAGTCATCCTTCCATTCATTTTCAAGGGCATTTGTCCTCGCTGAGGTCATGGGTCCCATTTGCAACTCAAGGCTTTTTCACACTCCTCCATTCACTGTGAACGTGGCAGCAAACATAACTTAAAAACGTTCAGCTGTGCGCAGTGTGACAGACGCTGCGTCCAAAAGGAGAAGGTAGCAGAGTGATTTGTCAGACAATGTTGGCAGCGTTAGACATTGGAAACAAAATGGGAGAAAATGGCGTTCAAAGCTCTAAATGAAACTGAATTGAATGTGGCTGTAGAAAATAGGCAAACGGCGTGCTTGCACCTCGTGCCAAGCATGTGACTGACACCCGGCAACCATTTTATTTGGGGGAAAGAATGTCGACATTCAAGCCCAGGTACTTTAGTGACGGCTAGATGAGTTCCTATATCGAAATTAGCTACTTAAATACAAGTCGGCGTTGCTGTTTTCATTTCAAATAGTAATTGGTGGTCAAAACAGTGAAACCTGAAAGGCAAAATTAGCATTGGTAGGATTGTACCTGGCTCAGAATCACTCAAATAATTCAATTGCTTAGATGAGTGATTTGTTAGTTTTTTTTGTGAGAAGTTGTTCATGCAAATCTGCAAACTCCCCTATCAGCGATATGAATTAGAGGGAGAAAAAATATATATATTTGATCCTAATTGAAACTAGACCGCTGGATCCGTTAAAACCGTTTCCCCTTCGTCCTTCACATTTCCTAGTGGGGGGAAAAAAACTATAGGGGGCCAACAAAACCTATTGCCTCCATCTGTCTGATGTGAGTGCAGCGCAGCAGAAAAAGGTTTGGAGAGCCAAAACTCTGAAGTCAAGTACTGGGGTCATCCTTTACAATCTGTGCTTCATTAAACTGTTAAAAAAATAAAAAAATAAAAAAGAGGGGAAACAATTTCCAAAAAAGGAAAAGAGATTTTACCTTCCATTTTGGTTCCATTTAAAGCCCCACTTAAGTCAAATGACATTATAAGAAGAGTTTCTTTATGTAATGGTATTGTGTCAAGGAAAATGGGTATTTTTCACTTGCATCTTTTTAAAGTTGGCCTAACAACGCTTTCTAACGCAACAATATGCTTCACAAACATATTAGGCGTTACAGCTTGTTAAAAGGAGAGTAAAATGTTGCAGCTCCACCACGCATGTTGTTTAACAGACAACATTTGCTAGCGTTTAGCTGACAAATTCACCTTTACCTCTGCTGAGCTAAAGTGACTGCAGTGACCTAAGAGCAAATTAAAGTCGATTCACTCGAGGGGGCGGAGGGGGGGCCTTGAACAGAACCAGCAATTTGCTCCTGACGGCTTCTTTTTATGAAGCGTACATTACAGGTAGAGTAAAAATACACTTTTGTGAAAATAAATGATACCATGCCATTACTCACTTTTCTTTGGCAGTTTCTGTGTATGCGACAGTCACGATTTGCGAGCTCTCGGCATCCTTATGTTCAGTTTTCTGTTGGAAAATTTAAAACATGGTTTCAGTATAGTACCACCCATTAAAAACAATAACATTGGCTGACAACGTCCAACCTCCCGATTAAGTCTGACGGTTGGGTCGTTTTGTTTTTTCAGAAAACATGTCTCCGTTTTAATCACAACTTCAACAATAACGACAGACGTACCCTTTTTGGTCCGTGTTCAAAGTTGTTGTAAAATCCCAGAGGGAGCCACAGTAACTCCCCCCAAAAAATATATACAGGTACTCAAATTCAGACGAGATCAGAAATTGACTATACAGGTGATAAAGAAATTCTCCATGTCTTTTACCATACCAGAACTATAATAAATACCCGTGCAGCTATTAGTGATTTAGAGAGACCCAGATGGACATTGAGAAAAAAAAAAGATGGAAAAAAACAGAGCAGAGGGGTGGGGGACTGCACTAATTCCACAGATCCCCCCCCTGAGTGTTAGATTTACTTTCTCATGGTTGCCGGATTAAATCCAACTCAAAAAGGAGGAATGAGAAGACAAAAACGAGGAAGGTGTGCGGGGAAGTAAAACGGTGAAGAAAGGCTTTGCTTTGCCAAACAAAGACGTTCCTGATGAAAAGTGATTACCACTTACGTTTTCGTTCAGAAATCATTTTTTTAAAGAGGTTTACGTGGCAATATATTTTGCAGAATGAGCTGATGGGACTTGCCAGAATGCTCCTGGAGGGTCTGAGGTGGCTGTTACTCATGCGCTTGGATTTGGTCAGCTGCAAGTCGTGACGGTGGACCCACCCCCTCAACTCGTGGGCCAGCCTGTCCATCAAAGTCAGCACACATTTAAAAAGCGAATTCTGTTTAAAATTTTTCTTTCCGTAACTACAGAGCTGCATCAATTTCTGTGATCTATTGTGGGCGAGTGAAAACAACATGTGACGCTTGGAACACTCACTCAAGACACTTGGTCCTATTAACAGGCGGCAGGCAGGGGGGCGGCGGCGGCTTGAGGAAGTTCAGCTCCTTCATCACCATCAGGGCCTTGTCCTCAGCGCTGCAGCGCCACAAACAGATGACAGGAGGCCAAGAGAACATTGATGAGAGTCGAAAACACGTTGAAAGGCTTGGAAAACGCGCATGTGAGAAGTTCGCTTTAACGAACTGTTAAAAATGTTCTTCTCATTAAGAAAATGCTTTCAGCGCAAAGGGAGAGCCAACATGGCTGCGCGGTCTGCAGTTGAAGTCAAAACACCCATGGCGAGTGGGTGAAAGAAAAGCCAAAGACAAGATCGACTTGGCTACCATCTGAGCACAAGGGTGACTTTATTGATGACATTTTAATGGTTGCCATGTGTAGCGACGGAAAGGCTTCTGCCAGTCAATAGAGTCGAAGCATATGGCAACATCAAGAGTGATGTGTTGGTCCATATAATACTCAAGCATTTGACAACATCAGTAGTACAGCGGGACCTTGAGTCGTGTTGAATTTGTTCCGTAAGCACAGGCTCAAAATCGTTTGAGTGCAACAGCTAAAAAGAAAAAAAAAGACGTAAATTCTACATGCCAGCCATATTGATTAAGGTAAGAAATTGAAATTCAAGACCTTGTATCAAAGAAACTGGCTCCCTCTCCCCCGCATCTCATGTCTTCCATACACCATAAAGCATCTTCAATAAATCTAAAAGTGATGTTAAAACTTTGCTTATTTACATTTTTTTTTTTTTTTTTTTTTTTGTTACTATTAAACCACTCACTTGCCCTTTTGTTTCCCCATGTGTGCTCCAGCTTAAGACAGTTGTTACTGCCACAGCCGGTTGTTAAATGTGGTCCCTTTCTCAAGTCTTTTATAGCCACCAAATGACAAAATATAAAGTTATTACTTCGCGAGTCCACATATACTGTAACTGTGAATGTGATCTTATGGAGGGAATTACTGTATAGCTCAACCTGTTGATGGAGTGTGTCTACACTTGGAGCCAAAATGCAAGGGCACTCGTTACCAAAATGTGGGCCACCAAAAAAATCCCCCTCAACCTCAGCCAAACTCTCAAGGCCCTGGAAAAAATGATCTTAGACGACACGTCAGACCAAGGGGCCTGATCGTAACTCTCGATTTGGGGCCCCATATTAACCTTCTGCACACACAGGTTCCTATTCCACACCCCCAGATTAGATTGCATTATCCCCTCCAATCAAACGGGTCCTCCGCGAGCGTTTGGCGCTGTCACACCCTTGTGAAAATGCTAATGTGTTCCTTCCTCCCTACATGGGTTTGGGGAAAGCTGATACTACAGGTGACTGGCTTGTTTTCGCAAGTGACAGAGTGCACATGTTTATCTGACAAAACACAGGCTGCCAATATTGTGGACTTTAACCACCTTGCAAAACATCATTTTCTGGTCACGGGGGTGCCGGTAATGTACCAAATAAGAATGTTATTCATGCAATTGACAAATGAGACTTGCTGCGTCATAATTGCTTTTAAAGCAGAAAGAAAAATATATAAGCCCTTGGAAAAATAAGCGGTGACTCGTGATATAAAACTGGATGTCAAAACATGGCCTGACCCCAATTTCCCACCTTGCTACTCAAAAGCACAGCTCGGGGGATATTTGAAGGCAGGCGTTTGAATAAGAGCCGGCGAGCCCCCTTGCGCTCTTGTTTACACATGTCGTCATGAGCTGGTACCAGTAAAAGCCGGGCCCCAAGCGCAGGTGCATCCTGGGCCGCAGAGTCAACAGCATGCTGGGTGTGGAGGACGACGTTACCTGTCGGCCATCTCGCCGCCGCCATTTCCAACAGGCTCGGGGCCCGCCACGGCCTTGCTGTCTGTTTCCGAGGAGAAACCTAACAGGTGTCTGCTGTGCTGCACGGACACGACCTCCAGACCAGAACCCGCGTTGCTCTGAAGTTGACTGATGAAGTTAGACGTGGGGGGGAAGAGAGGGAAAGAAGAAATGAGGACACTTGGGACGGTGGAAAGAAAAAAGGAAAAACCAAGTGGCCTTCATCCTGTGGTACAAAGTCCAACATTGAACTCTGATCTAGTCTGTGCAATCCAAAGCAAACGGAAGAGCCCATGCGGTGTCATCCAGTGCTTTTACAACACCGGGTGGCTTTTTAATTTTACATTTCAAAAAGATGTCAAGAAAATTTGCCGTGTAAATGTGAGCATATTCTGGATTTTTTTTCCCCCTAAAAACAGACAGAGACAAGCAGGTAATGACACTCAAGGCTGAGTTCCGCTACGGAGCAAACCACAAAAGCAACAAAAAGTTTTTAATATGCAAGCTCGCCCTCAGATCCAGTGCACATTCCGAGCACCGTAAAGCTTATCAAAATCAACAAATCCAACTCGCGTCCCTTCGTGGAGAACGCCCTCCCCAAGAGAAAGCAAACATTTTTATAACGTGACATCAGAGAATCCCGTTGTTATAGTTGGAATCTAAAAGTCCGGCATTTTGCAAACTGGGCCGAATTGAACTCTTTTATATAACCCGTCTTCATTTGTCAGATGTGGTAATAGTGAACGCGCAGATGAAAAGGAAGGACCGCATATGCATTTTACGCCGCACTTGGAGCGTCACATGTTTGGTTCTAACGGTCGCATTGGGTAAATGTTTACATCCCAGGAAATCCCGGCAGGATTGTTCTGAGGTTTATTCACCTATTCGTCACAAAGTCCTGTAAACTCTGGCGAGCACATCAGAGGAATGGTTGCGAAGATGACTAAATGAGTATTTGTTTTTCTTTAGAGGAGAACAGTCTTACTCATGCTAAGACGAGGACATCTACACGATAGATAAATTCTTTCAGATCATGGGTTCATTGCAACACATTGTCTGCATCAACCGCTGTAAAGTAATCACATCAAAGTCTTACCTCAACCTAAAGTTGGCCATTGATTTGACAAAACTGTCGACCGGATTTAGCAAAGAGTCTGACTCAACAGGAACTCGTTTGCGCTGTTTTCAATAAGCCTTTGGATAATGTCGTACATGACAGGCTGAGGTCCCGCGGTGATTCATCGGGATTCCCATTTATTTCCTCTTGTGAGCCCACCGTAAATTAGACATCGCAGTAATATTGCTCAGACAGCAACTGCCAACAACTTTTCTTGAAATAAAGAAGCAAGTGTCAATTCGAGTGTTACCTAATTGGTCCGACATTCAGCACGAGGAAGACCAGGACCACCATGAGGCACACAGCTCGTCTCTTGGGAGCGGTTGCCTTCAGCACGGAATTCTGCAGGGGGAAAAAAAACAACAACTTTTTTTTAAATTCATACAGCATGTCGAAGACGAGTTGTGTATGACGCCATTTTGGGCATATACGTGGGACCTTTTCCCACTGGTGGGAAGTAACAACATAAGGGTACATTTTTCAGGTACCTGCACTTTACTTGAGTCTTTATTTTCTGACAATTTACTCCAAATTACTTTCAACTCCTTTCTTAGTCAAAATACTTACCTTTTCAACTGCTGCGGACAAAATAAAAATCAGGACTTGTATTTGTCGAGCGTGTGGGTACTTTAACTCATTCACTCCCAAAGACGTTTTTAAACGTCTTTTCAGACTTGGTCCAGAATTGGCTGGTACTGAATGAGTTAACCAACTTTTGCATTTCTCTCAGTGTTGATGAACACAGCTCAGCATCACCTTGATGCTCACCTCACTCCGCAGGCCTTCCAGTTGCCTCTTGAGGCTGCCGTTCTCGCTTTTGAGCACCGCGTTCTCAGAGAGAGCCATTTTCAGGCGCGCTTCCAGCGACAGCAGATATTCCTTCTTCTTCTTCCGCGACAGGGATGCCGACTCGCGGTTCTTTATCATTCGCTGCTGCCTCTGGGAGAACTTTGACTGAGGCCGAAAAAGTGGGACAGACAGAAAACAACGGGTGGGAGAGGAAAAGAACAACACTTGCGATTATGACTCATGTCACAGGATTGATCTCATCTGGATGCGTTTGGGGAAGCACCTAACCAAACAGGACAATTGGGGGCAGCTTTGCTGTGAGAATGCAATTAATGCCCACAATGAGCCACCTGTTGAGCTGTCTATCATTCGCTCCTTCCACGGGTGTGACATCATGTTTCTTTCTACATGTCCCCACTCAATCTTGCATACTTCTATTGCAGATCATCCAAAAGTAAAGCCACCATTTCACCGCGCAGCGTTGAAAATCTGCTCGGCCGTTGTTTGTTGTGGCAATATTTTCTTGATTAATGTAATGGAAGAACAGCAGATGTGTTTACAGTTGACTTCTTGTGAGAAAGGAGGTTGTTGAGAGCAAACATGGAATCAAGTATTGTGGTCATTCTCTAATAGCTGACTCAACTCAAATCCATTTCCCCCATTGTAAAAGAACTGTATTAAAAAAGCAGCTGCTGTCTTACCAGTACTAAACATCGTGGTAACTTTTGATCACAAATATAGAAATGTTGAAAATAAAACTTTGCTAATGAGCCGCATGTTTCTTCCCCATGTCCATCGACGTTATTGTCTGATCACACGTTTATTCCCATGGTGATAAATTCACATTACTTCATCTTCTGGGTGTTTGTGGCAAGTGTGACAAAAGAGGAGCGTGACAAGAGCAGAACACTGATGTAAAAGACAAAGGCCAGTTAAAAGAAATGCCAGATAGGAATCAAGTAAAGGAAAAGGAGGACGGGGTTTGCGTCACTCGCACTCCTGTTTAGTACAAATAATGGGAGTCTTAAATAGCAATTTTCAAGACATCTGTCAGTGGGTTCACGACGCCACTGCACTGACTTCACACCCCATAGAGTCCCAGAGTGCACACACACAAAAAAAAAATTGACATCAAGATGCTTTGAGGGCCTGTGAGAAAGGACAAATTGATGGAAGCGTGTCATACTTTGCCATTCCCATTACATAAGAACTTAAGCACCTTTGTTTGCATCAGCAGGTGTCCAGTACAATTACGATGTGCACTTAGGTTTAGCTAGGTTTTACAGCCCGAAAATGCATTTTCCTTTCAGCCTGTTGGCATGCCTGCTTTAGAGTTCCTTGTTGTCTGCCGTGAGCGCACGTCCCTCAGAGAAAGGGCGAGTAAGAGAGTTTTTTATTTTTTATTTTTGTTATGTCTGAGAAGCCTGCGACAAGGTGGGCTAAATTCTAGCCACCTGTGACTCAGGGAGATCTATTTTCATGGCTCAAACATGTAGTCATGTCGGCATAAGAAAGATGTTGAACAAAAGCATGTTGTAGTAGTGGCATGCAGTTGAGAATGACTATTTGTCAATATTTTGAAGCGTCATCTTACATACCCGGCAATGTTTCTAGTCATTCAAATTTTGCAGGGTAGTTAACGACAATTCTGTGGTGTATCAAATTTAGAAGACATTTACCTTCATTTGACAGGGAGATATGTTGATTGCGAATGTCTTTTAGCTTAATAATAACAGGGGTTAACTTGTTTTTTTTGTTTGCTTGCTTTGTTTTTTGTTTTTTTGTTTTTTGGTAACACCGGAATTTTCCATGACGCCCTACTGGGTAAACATGTTTTGTGTCCTGCAAAGAACAATTGACTTCATAGAACTTCCTTGAATACCATCATTACACTAAAATTATACTGTTACCCAACAAAACCAAAAACATCTTTTTGGATTTTAACAATTGAGAGTGTCGTGTTTTCTGCATGCTGTGGTTCCATCCATCTATCCATTTTCAACACTGCTTATCCTGAACAGGGTCGCCGGGGGGTGTTGGAGCCTGTCCCAGTTGACTTCGGGCGGAAGGCGGACAACACCCTGAACTGGTCGCGAGTCAGTTGCAGGGCAGCATGCTGCGTTTAAGATGGCATTTCACACAGAGAGACTTGAACCGTTCCCTGAGATAAAGCCTTTTAGATGGCAGGACAAATAGCCCTGGCAGTGATTAAGCTATTTGGATCCCCCTATTTGTGTTTCGTCTCCTGAGAAACTCCTCAGTCTCCCAGCCAGGATCTGGGAGTCATGCCACATGAGCGAGCCTGGGAACGCTGCAACTACGCAGTTACCAGAGAGTGGAGCGCGGGGTGAACGTCACCTCGACATCTTAGTGAGGCTGAGCAGGGCAAAAACGGTGGTTGCCTTTTTGTTGCTGAGAAAATGTTCATGGGCAGAACCATGCAAACTATAGAAATACATTGAGTCTGCCCATGAGCGGATTACACGGACCTAGCTATCCTTTCAAGGGCCGCAGAGGGGACCAGCTGCTAACAGCTGTCAGTCGGTCATGCAATTGTGCAGATGAAGTGCTACCAAAGGAGGAAGTGTGTGATTAACCCATCATAAATGGACGGGCCTCATTTAACAAGTTGAAGCGAACACATTTGTGGACCTAACTGGATGTCATAAACATGAATTACGGTGGCATGGGTGCGCATATAAGTCAGAGGACTGTCAGACTGCATAATTTAAAAACAAAACAAGACAAAGACTTGATATATTACGGGGGTTTTCAAAGTTTGGGGCATCATTGAATATAGATACTTTAGTACTAGGCTAAATTAACTCGCCCACACGCTGTCGCTCTAGCAACCACGCAAAAGTCGTCTGGTGGGTGAAAGGCGTGCGCTAACTCTGTCTGTGAACATCTTCAAATGTTGGCTAAAGACTGAGAATGAGATAAATCCAGGGTACCTTAACTAAAGACTCTAAATTATTTGTATATATGAATGCCAGTGTGAATGGTTGTTTGTCTTTATGTCAACTGTCAATCAATGATGGCCAGTTCGGAGTGTACCCCGCCTCTCGCCCTGTCTGTTGGGATTGGCTCGAGCAGACCGGCGACTCGAGTGAGGAAAAGTGGTACAGAGAAGAGCAATGTGGCAACGTAGCTCCTTGCTGCCTTCAGTGGCTATTCTTTTACAGGTGAAATGACTTGGAGCCAGTCACAAGAAGGAGTCATGCCATCACACCCATGACAAAACTTTGCATCATCTCTGCATTTTCTTTCGTCTGGATCATTTCAGCACATGGTGACAATTGATCCTTCCTGCCAAGTCTTAAACACAAAGTTATGCAGGATGGAGAGATCCATTCAATTCCCACACAGTCTGGGCAAACAAAATCCAACAAAACACGGCTTTTATGTGGTTGTTTGCTTCCCCCAAATTATGGGAGCAATACATTTCTTTTGTGTAACTCAGTAAACAATTCACATTCCATCATTTCTAACATTATTTTGTACTTTCAGTGCTCTCTCATATGGTCCATGGTGACAACTATCAGAGCTACGTAGAGTGGAAAAACCCTCTTTTAAACACGGCGGTCTCCCCTACTTTTACACCAATATTACACTCAATATTTCACAATAACTTAGTTGGGGGAAAAAAGTGAGGTATCCAAATGCAACACAGCGTAAAAACAAACCACTATCAATCAAGACTCATACCACCCCTTACACTGCCGGGGTCTCCTCTAAATCCCCTAATCCTGACAATGGATGATTTGTGGAGACTGATAATTCTGGAGCGGTGAAATCCCCGGGCTGTGCCGGAGTGGCATTACAAAGAAGGGGAGAACCAATCCCTGATGGCTGTTTACAGCTGTTGCAAAAGCTTCATCCTGCACAACACCTGTCTGAAGCATGTAATCGTTGGCAGCCATTTTAGACCCGGGCTTTTCCAACCTAACTATAGGTCACAATACAGTAACACATCGACACACGAATAGCAGACCTGAACACCTGGCGCTGGCAGGCCATGTTTAACAAGCATGTGACATTAGATGTGACCGGGCCCCACATGGTACACCACTGTGCTGCATTTCACGGCTGAATAGATTCTCAATAACAACGATATGGCCTACATGCAGGCTGTGTTATTTGACTTTCACCATCTCCGGTCGCTCGTTGTAAACAAGCAGTTTTCAAAGTTAAAAAAAAAAATACATTTACAATTTATTGACTGAACTAAAGTGTTGAATATGGCGTGCTCACGATGATGCTCTGTTAATGGTTGAACAAACATGGAATATTGGGGGTGTCCTAAAAAGTGATGATTTTGAAGGTATGGGAATTCTGTCTGACGCTCGGCCGGCAAATTGATGTTAAACTTTAATTCCAACACACAAAAAGCCCTGACATAGCACATGTGCAACGGCAACCTTGAGTCCAAGTGTTGTGAGTGACTTCTACATGTGACTGTATTAATTTGTTGTGTTAAGACGTAGATGCGTCGCTCTGTGGCACCTGACTGTTTTTTTTATTTTTTTTTATGGATCTTTAATATCTTTTTGGGGTCTTTGATTTCACAACATTCATTACCGTAATTATTCCTTGTTCCGAATAATACACAACGAGCTCTTCATGTAAGCGCTGACTGAAACATTTTGGCAACATTGACGCCAAGATAAACAGCAACCATAAGCAACTGGAGACCCATCTCCCAGCTAAAAAAAATGGTGACAAACAGAGCTGTGAGAACATTTCTCAATTCATCAAAAAGGTCAGACAAAAGCGAGCCATCGCGAGCAGCGACTCTGTGGACCAAAGCCCGAAACAACACAGAGGCTCTGTGTAACGCAGGCAAACAATCTGGGCAAGCAGAGCAAGATTTGTAGATGTAAACAATGGGGAGGATGTACATGTCACTGCGCAGATGGAGCAATAACTCAAGTGTGTGCAAAATGATGAAGCTCAGGAGACGCTTGACTGGTAGTTCAGGGCATCCTTGAGGCATCCTAAAGCCACACAAATTGCAGTTTTTCCTTTTTTTCTTTCCAATATCTATTTTAAATACAATGCAGAGTACTGATTTACGATCCTATACTCATTTACTGTACTATAATCCTTATTGTGCAGTTTGGGGAATTTACGTCTTGGCTTAAGAGTGTGTCTGGGAAACACGGTGGCCTTGTGGTTAGCACTTCACAGTAGTCAAACTCAAGACTTTAAAGACTCTCATCCATAGGTGTGTTAATGTGAGTGTGAACGGTTGTTTGTTGATATGTTGATGTGTCCTGACAACCTGTGCAGAATGTAACTCGCTTCTCGCCCCTTATTCAGTTGGGATGAGCTCCAGTAGGGGGGGAAAAAGGGACGGGGAGAGATTGTCTGACTTCCAGTTGCTGGCAGTTCTATGTTGGGGTATCGTGTGTGTGTGCCATTGTTTTCATTGGCAAAGGAGGCAGGAAAGATTGAACTTTACCTAGCAACAAGTGGCAAATGTGCCATTGTTATGTCAGGCGCAGAGCAGATCATTTCCACTCCACCCGAATGAAAAACCATTAACTCACGTCGTCATCCGAAGAAGGGCTTCGAAGCGTGACCACCGATGGCGCGACGACAGGTCTGTCCTGGCCGAGAGCTGGCATGGCGACCACGCTGCCCGTAACAGCCTGGGGGGTTTGGATTTGTAGTAACTGGCTCGGTTGTGACAGCATGATGGGCTGGCCTAAAAAAAAAAAAAAAAAAAGAGAGACAACACACGGGTTACAATAAAGTTGTTAAGGAAGCCATTTAAAGATAACACATTTGAGTCAATATCGTATGGTGCCTTTGAGCCTTCCTCATTTCACACACACACAAAAAAAAGTGGCTTTAAACTTCATTATCAGTGTATTAAGTCAATGTTATGCTAATAGAAATGAATATTGGTCAAGTTCGCACACTTGTTATTTTATAATAAATATGTAATAATAAATTAACCTAGGGGCAAACTGAGAAATATGTGAACTTGCTGATAAGGTGGACAACTACTGGATGTACATTTTTGGCTAGTATCATATTACGAACACACGGTGGGCCTCGCTGAGCGCATCGAAGACGTTTCTTATCGGGGAAGCTAACCCATATCGGCAGGACAGACAGCGATTCCACGGACATTTGCAAAATGTTCAATATGATTATGAAAATGAAATCTACATGATCAAAATGACTCATTTTTATCAAATAACCTCTTGTGCATAGTAAAATCATGTGAAATATTGTGTGAGATATCCTTTCAGTAGCAATTTGTCATGTCATATCGCAAACAAAATGTGTAAAGATAATGATAACATTAGCAGGAAGTAGTGTCAGTGTTCTGTTTAAAAAGCGTCTGGCTACAGATGGCACAGAATCTCCCTCATCACTGGTGACCTCCATTAACCCCTCGCCTTTTAACGGCCCTCACTATGTTTACAGGTGGAGAAGTTTACTATCTTTGATCAGTTTTTTTTCTTTACTTTCACATTCCAAGTGGAGAGACGTCTTAGTTCATGTGGAGGAGTGCTCATAAATGTGCATGTGTGGCCACGTTTGAAAAACACAGCTTACATCTGATATGGGGAGATGCCAGCAATAGCACAAAAGAACCAAAAGCACATTAAAGCAGGAGATAGCACCACAGAAACTCGTTTGACTTCCATGAATCATTACCGGAGACTTTTTAAATACGAAACAGCCCATCTGAGCTAATCAACTTAGCTAATTAGTGTGTGTGTTGAGCCAAACACTTCAAAATTAGAGCGATGAATATAAAACCCTCAAGAGACCAATTTGTCCTTTGTAAAAAGTACATTCCGGCCCAGGCCAGACTACAAAATGAAAACATTCCTGTCATGATGCAAAAAAAAAAAAAAGCTCAATTTTGTGAATAATCAGGAGACCGTGCTCAAACAAAGAACAGGAAACTTCAGACTTCGGTCTCAGGTGCAAAGATTCGATGTATCAAACTTGGCCATCTGTAGCCTCAGCTTGTATCCAAGTGGACGGCAGAGGAGCCAAGTTCAAATTCAAGGCATGAAGAGTTCAGCAGTGACGCCGCCCACTTGGATGATCAGTATTTACATTGGCCTAGGTGTTAAAGATATAACACATCGTGGACCAGCCTGGTAACGCAGAAGGGGAAAAGCATTGAAAACGGAGAAAGTGGGGTTCAACGTCCATTTTTTTTGTACCATTTGTCATCATTAGGATCACCGATGAGCTGGAACATATCCCAGCTGTCTTTGGGTGATTGGTGGGCGACACCCTTGGACTGGTCACCAGCCACTCACATGGCACATATAAACAATGTCAAATCATAATAATGAGTGCCAGATGACCCAAGCACTGTCAGAATTATTTTAAATAAAGTTAATTATTTGATTTGATCATTTAGAATGGTACACTTTCAACTGTTAGCCAACAGTACCCTCTGTTGGTTACCTGATAAAAAAAAATGATGCTCATGTGGGGGGAAAAAATGCAATGAAACAGTTTTTGTTTTCCTATTGACAAAATTAACCACAAGTCGACGAACACAGCAATAGATGTGGCTTTCCAAATGATAAACACACTTGTCTGATGCTCATACCTGGAGAGGGCGCTGGCTGGATGCTGATCGGGGCTGCTTTGACCACAGGCAGCATGGCGGTCTGCAGGGGGTGGATGATGATTGTCTTGGGCTGCAGGGGAGCGGCTGCGTGAGCCAAGGGCACAGCTGCAATCACCGGTTTGGGCTGGATGGAAACTTTGGCGCTCATCTGAATGGGCCTGTTGTTTTGCTGCGCTGTTTTGGCTGCGTTGGTGTGTGCCCGGGAAGGAAATAAAAAGACATGACTGGTCTTATGCTGTGACGTTATACTGTTAGACTGTGGTTTTTGTCAATGTGGTTTCACCATTACAACTACCCCCTAAAGGCAACTGTAACAACAATGCGGCCTGTGAGAAAATCATGATGGACACCCCGACTTTGACTATATGTTGCACTACATGTGCGGTGAAGCAAAACAAACAAAACATAGGCCACCACACATTAACAGACAGTGCGGTGGTTTCCCTGACACAGTTTTCTTATCGTCACCACTGATATCACTCATGCAGAAGCACATATACAGCCAAATGCATCTGATTTGAGAGTTGTGGCGGTGGCCACCTCACCTCGTGCTGTCTGGCTCGTCCTCTTTGGTGCTTTCTTTGCCAGCGGAGTGATTTTGGAGAACCCGCTGGACTCGGAGCACGCCGACAACGGCGAGGACTGCGACTGCGGAGACAAGGCCTCATCCTGCAGGGGGAATGCGTCTTCAGTATCTGGAATGAGGGCAATCTCCTGCATGCCTTAATTTGAGTTCATTGATAAACAAAAATGTATTTACAGAGGTACTTTTTCTTACCAACTGTTTTTTTAGTTTGGAGACATTGCTTGTTTTTGCTTTTCATTGCTGTGCAAAATCTTATGAGGAAGATTCACATGCGCAGATGATTGAGTGAAATGTGTGTGTGTGCGCGCGCGTGTGTCCGTCTTGATCACCGAATGAAATGATTTTGTTAGTAAAGTACTACTGTTATAAAAAGGAATTTGCACAAATACGTCTTCCGCTTATAAAAATCTGGTCCATTCTTCAGTCAAGTTAGTAAACGCCCTCAGTCACTATTAAGAAGAAAGCTTGGTTTGCTTTGATAATTTACGAGTCATGTGACAACAGATTATAATGAATAAAATGATGATGCCAAATTTTAGAAATGGCGCAAAAAGACAAATCCCTTGGGCTCAAAGGTCAAAATTGTGTTGTTTATTCATTCTAGTAATAGTGTACCGCGAAAGTGCAATATTTTTATTCATTACAATTCAGAATTGTAGTCACGCTTCTTTTACTACATTAGTCACAACTTTATAATCATTGTCAGTACCAATTTGTTGATTGGCTGAAAACACCCCCACTGCCTTATATCAAGATGTCCATGTGACAAGTTCTTTGCCCCTGTAAAAGTTCATTTCTCTCTCTCTCTCCTGCATTCCAGTTACCATTAATAAAGTCAATAACTTGGCACTAGGAAAGCCTGTCTTTCTTGTGACACTGTGTGAAAACATCAGCCTTTTAGATTATGCTAATTTGATGAAACCTGTCAACACGGTTTGTATTAAATGAAAGAATGGAGGCAACGACCATGACATGGACAATAAACATTAAATTGACAAGGTGTTTGCCTCTTTTGCTAATAAGTGACTCTCAGGAGTGAAGCGTGTGCAGTCGGTATCTGTCAGCCGCGAGCATCTGTCCATGTTTTGTTACCATCTGGATTCGTGCACGCATGTAAATCGTACGGGGGGGGGGGGGGGGGGGGTTGCATTGGAAATACAAGTCAAAAGAAGAAAACTGAAGGTGTGTAGTCACTAGACTTACGTGTGAGGAATATGGGGACTGCGCCTCCACAGCTGTGGGGGAAGGGATGGAGCTCAGGGTGTGAGCAGGTGACAGAGAGTGCACGCTCACCTCACCGTCTGGAAGTACAAGGACAAAGACACACAGAACATAATGTTAAACAACGCATGCGTGTGTTCTTTGTTTAGGCTTCACTTCTAGGCACTTAGTTTAGCAAGTCAGACTTCAAGGACAAACAGTACATGTAATACAATTAAGATGTGTCTGCATCTGAGTTGTACCTGTGCAGGTGGTGCTTGTGTGGTAGCTATCAGTCCATGCAGGTATGGGAATATCAAAGTCAAGGTCTGGACCTCCGCATGTCTGAAACACCAAAAAGACATATTTCTTATGGCAAAGCATTCCACTTGTGGGCCTATTGCTCACTAAAATACTGTTCTGTCATATTATTGAGCATGTCAAAAAGAAATTTGCAGATACAATTTATTAAAGGATGTATTTTCATACTTTTGTGTGTCTTAATATAATTGCAGTTCAACATTGGGAATACAATTTTACAAGCGGTTATTTTTTCATGGTCCTCTTCTGAGGTGCTATTTAACACAAGCAATAAATTAATCTGTACTGCAATAAACAATATCAGATTTATTATCCATTGTGTTGTGGTCTAATAGGTTAGGCTAAAATAAAGGCCAATGAGTTTATTTATCTACTTCAGTCAAGGGTTGTTAACACTTTGACTTACAGTCTTTTAGGCATTAACAACAACAACTTCACACAGTCATTTAATCAGAGAATACAAAAAAAATCTGGGGCTTTATCATTTTAAGAATATCGCTGCCTCCACCCAGTGGTAGAAAGCCTGAAGTTCATTTGAGTGTCAATTTTGTGCTTGCAAGAAAAAAGGAAAAAAAATCAATCTAGTGACAGCTCCTAACTAAAAAAAAAAATTCTAATTGGGGTACTCATACGTTAAGGTAGCACTGTCATGCCAAAAGTCAGACAGTTGGTAAATGCTGACCCAAATTAGTCGTATTCACTTTTGGCTGTTATGAAGCTTCATTATTCACACAGTTCTTTTGAAATTTCAATTTGAAGTCAAACTTTACTCACATAGTCTGCATTCTCAAGGACCTTGAGCAAATCATCTGCATCCCCCAGGGAGTCAAGTTCATCAAAAAGGCTGATGTCTGGAAGAAGGAAAAAAGCAGAGTTAAAAGGTTCAATAAAAGAGAAACGTTAATATGACACAAAAGATAGTCGGACAATATGTTTCTTTTTAATTGTGCAAATGCTAATGGACCAGTTGAACTACTACTGTTGCCTTCCAAAAACCAAATAAAACAGACTAATGGTTCTCAAATAAAACAGATTAATGGTTCTCAAACTTTAGTGCCAAATTAAGGACCATTCAAAAGAAAATACTTACC
The DNA here is from genome assembly GCF_054856545.1 of Hippocampus guttulatus. Taxonomy (NCBI): domain Eukaryota; kingdom Metazoa; phylum Chordata; class Actinopteri; order Syngnathiformes; family Syngnathidae; genus Hippocampus; species Hippocampus guttulatus. The sequence goes on along the minus strand of NC_141267.1, from coordinate 17,330,952 downwards.
AAGTACCATCATCAAGGTTTACTTATTTGCCAAAAACTAGACAGATTTTATTCTTAAAATGTGTATTTAATATTGTTATGTGCCATTGTAAAATTATGGAGTTTGCATAGCATAATAACATCAGCACTGCTATAATATAAACGCAGGCTGTTTTTTAAGTGCTTAAAGATTCGTTTAAAATGTATTGCACATAAATAAATGGAAATGGATAAAAGCAAGGACACGTAAAGCCTACATAATGGGCATAATTAACTGGTATCTGCTAAATGCTTTATGAGTATTGCGTATAAGAAGATGATGTTGCCACAACCTCTCGCCTTGATGGTAGTTGAATTCCATTGCTAAGTGTACTATTGTAACTGTGCATTAATTGGATTAAGTATACATAAATGTCAATTAGATTGTGACAGTATCCTATCAAGAACATTTTATTCATTCAACATTTATTATCTAAATTAGATACCTTTTCATCATAACGTAAGAATTTGATCGATGGAACCAGCTTGCTTGTTATTGCTTTCGAACACAAGCTATTACATCATCGCGTCAATTCCAGTTAGCTGACGCTAACTCGTGCTGGAACAAGGAGCAAGGTACACCACCACCGTTGTCAACACATGACACATTATATTAAACATTATCAAACGCTAGCACATGTTGACTTATTTTAGGATTTTCATAAGCGACACTTTTATCTGTGCCTAAGAAGGTTTAGAAAACCTTACCCCATTCGCCTCCCTGGTCGATGGAGAAGCACGTTTCCGGGTTCATCGTGAAACAACGTTGATGGTTATCGAAATCTAACGTTAAACTGGACGACATTTTCCTTCAAATTCATTGGTAAGTTTAATGTCAGAAATTGTATCGCGCTGATATTGAAACGTGTACATCCACCGTACTGACCGGAAAGAATGTATTTTCATGACGTAACAAACACACATCTTCCTTAGAGACATGACGGGATCCATGCAGGGCCAAATTTCATTCATGGCCGTTTCCCCGCTTTGGCGCGCTTTGGCCACTAAGCGGCGGGATGGCACTCCTAAACAATGGAGGTTAACAAACGGCATTTGTCAAGAAATTACTTTCCTTATTTAATAAAATGAAAAGGCAGGTCAAACAATCTCCAAGAAACGGCATTTTAAAACAAACGGAATGAAAAAATAAATCAAACAACAGCATAAAGCACATGTGTTTAAACTTAAGTATGTTGTTCATCATTTATTTTTAAAGTTAAACTACACTTTCTTAGAATGATATTCCATTGCTTAGTGGTTGTGATGAGTAACAAATCCCCAAATGTCCCTACCCTATATAGAAAAATTCTTGTTCAAATTGACTAACAAGCGAGGTGATTAAAAAAAATAAAGCCAGGTTAAGACTATGTGATTGTCGGTCACAACTGTCCGACCAATTGTAAAGGTTGTGAGAAGATTCGAAAGCAGCCTTGTCTCCGTTTGGAAATTGGTGTGGATAAAACGGAAGAATGCTAACAAAGCTTCAACTTCACGCTGCTGATGTGCCACTTGTGGTTTGAATTAAGAGTCTTGACAGGGAGCATCTGGCCTATAAAGTCACGAAATATAGACGACTGTCTGCCACAAATGCAGATGGAAAAACGAAACATTCAAATCCAAACCAGCGACACTATAGTGAAATTTTATCCAGATAAAAAGTTTTGTGGCTGATTTTCTTTAGAACACAAATAGGTGAGAATGGAAGGTTGCTTGCTTCAATTGTTCCAGCACTGTTCTACACCTTCTATATAGTTAAGATTTTGATGAGTGTCCACTAAAGAGCTAAATTTGTCAGGATATTTTAGCCGTCCTGCGTTGATTCATGTCACTCCAATAATCAGGCCCGGTCCTAGAGTCGATTTCAGCAAGGGGCGGCACATGTAAGATGTCATTCAGTGCACCTTTGATCATTTTTCCATCAACAATGAACTAAATAATCCATCTCTTGTACTAAAACATGCAAAAGAACCCATTATTTCATATGCTATTTATTGGAAAGGGATTAATCACCACTGGTACAGTACCTGCGTAAAGGTACCAAAGTTAGCATACAGCTAATTTACAGGTCATTTTATTTCATTTGATTAGCCTGAAAATTATAATTTGTTTATCTTTCTTTGCTGGCAATGTAATGACAGTAAGGACAATTAAATTTCTCTATGTGACAGAGATACATAATTAACCTTCGTTACCATTCATATTGTAATACTAAACAATCCCAAATTTCACACTGACATTTGTGACTACATCAAGACAGGATTATTTTGTGTGATTTTTTTTGTTTGGTAAAGTACAGAGGGACAACTTTTCAATATAAAATATGTGCCTTGGCTAAATAAAGATTGGAAAACACTGCGTCAAGGTGTGTTAAAAAATCAGAAGTAGGTGTACACCCGCGCTAATCCTTAGTGAACATTTCAGGTCGCGGAGAGATTAACCTGAGGTGGTCTGTTTGACTTCGCACTGGATTGGATGTTGTCCTTTGCATTTTGACAGCTCAAGAGATCATCTTGTTTGATTTGTTATGGCGCAGGAAGCACTCGTTAAGAGTAAGCCATCTGCCAGAAGTCTTGTAAGAGCACTTCGAACATGGATACCCAAGATATTCTGAAAGTTCATCGGGAATTCATATTATCGCACTAACAATGCCAATAAATAATGGTAGAAATGTGCGACAGTCATAAACTTAACATCACATAAAAACTAAACGTAGTTGCTTTAAGGATGTACATTCCTTTTTTTGTATTATTGCAGTTCATTTATTGCAGTTTTTGGCAATGAGCCGCCAGAATGGCAACATAGGGTTTGGAATGACTGAGTATTTTACGATATCTTATATTATCTTTCCAACTATAATGTCGGCCCCATCTGTCTGGTTACTCCTTTGCCTTTATCTTCTATCATTGATTTAATATTTTCTAATGTTGAAGCATATTCATGCAATATATAGCATTGGCAAACGCTGAGATGCACATTACATGAAAAGGTCAAAAGTGTCATCAAGTATTTGAAGGTTGAGAAGCCATAATATTGATATTTGACGCTTTTGTAGTGATACTCAGCCGGACTATAAGAATAAAATGATTCCATACATCACAATATCAATATTTTGTCCCGCCGGCGTAAATTACAATTGTCGGCCTGCAAGATGGCGTTCTCATTCTTTTTGATAGTGCGCACGTGCCTGATTTAAGATGGTGTGGTAACGGCTTGCACGATGGCGTGCAGTTGGGGGCAGTAGGAAGGGGGCTTTGCCATATTGATTGAGTGTAAAGCCTCTCATATGCAGACATGGACAACGGATTATCAGGTTAACCCAATACAGAACGCTTTAATAGGTTAAGACTGCGGCACGATATCTCTCCTGATTTTTGTCTGAGGTGATCCTGTTATGATTACCATTTAATTAAGAGGTAGGTTCATATTATGTCGAGTGTTTTACTCACATTTAAATATTTGAATGTGAAGAGAGACATAAATTGGACAGCAGAAACAGCACTCAGTGTAACGTGCTGTAATCCTGCGTCACTTCATATTACGGAGTCAAGCCCCCATTAAAAATTTTAAAAACATTTTGGAAATGCAGGGGGGGGCATGAGAACTCTACACAGCAATTCTAGAACTCGCATTCAAACCCGCAACCTAGAACCATCAGTTAAATGCGCTAAGCACTCGTCCACTGTGCCACACATGCACTATGGCCAAATTGTACAATATTTGCGATTCCATTGTACTTTTTAATCCTAGCGTGTCCATGCACTGGAAATTGCATTCATATGTAAAAAAAAAAAAAAAGGAGAACAAGCAATCGCAACATTGCAATCATTACGGTAAGCAAATACCCATTAACCACTACTTCTTAAGTCATGCTGACTCTCTGCCAAAGCCTACATGCCTCACAAGTTGTTTATTCGCAGGAAATCACATTACCGTCAGCGTATAGGTGGTTGCATTTTCTATTTTGCCTTTCGTTATGTGTAGTCATGATGGCTGGCGACGATAATACTTGCACACGTAGACAATGTTGCTTTCTATGCAACAAAAGGAAAATGCAGGTCGCGGGGTGACATCGGTTAAGAAACTCAGCTGTAGACCACAAGCTAGTGTTGCCTGAATCAACAGCATCTCGGCTGGTTCCAACCAAGGAACGCGATTCTGGTGTTTTCCTCAGACATAAACAACAAACTTTCCACAGAATCATCAGGCCACGCAAGGTAGCACATTTTCAGTGAACTGCTGTGTCAGGGGAAAGAGTGACAAAACAGAAACCCCCTTGGTGGAGATAAAAAAAAAAGCGAGTTCGGACCACATTTCATCTTTTGTGTCTCAGATTGATGACCTTTGAGATGGATGATGCTCCGCTGCGCTGTGTTGCATTGTCTTATGCAGGCCCGACACAAAGAGGGTAGAACACTTATCATCTCAGGCGTATGTATGGAACTGGGAGGAGGGGTTGTCACAGAAGTGAAGGGGTGGGGTTCCCTCTGATAAAATGTAATGGAGATGGCCTAATGAGAGCACAGGCAGATGGAGGGTGCCCCCCTCCTGTGACAACAACAGCCTCAACCTCCATCCCGAAGCTGGAAAAACATGTACTTATTCGGATGCGCCATTTTTTTAATATGTGGTGGTACATGGTTGTGCTTATCGTTACTCAGTTTTCATTTGTTGGCCTTTGATAGCGGTGAATTGCTAGCAGGCGGCTTACCAGGTTTGTAGACCTCGGTTTGGGATTAGTGTTTGAGAGGACATTGTTTTGTGGGAATGGTGCTGTGAATACAAAAGCATTAGTGCAGAAGGTTACTTCATTGACTGTGTTTTGTTTGTGTTTGTGTGTGTGTGTGTGTGTGTTGGTGAATGGTGGGAGCATGCTGATGTTGATGAATGCACTGGAGAACCCCCAAAATGATTCAAATGAAGCCCAAGGTAAAATAAGCTTCATAAAAGGTTGGTATATTACACATCCAAAAATTCGAATACCTAACAATCAGCTGCCATAATGGTCCAGAGAAGGCATAGCAAAAAAGCTCTCTGAAATCATCTCAATGCCTTGAACCATGTGCCGCCATTAGGTCCACACAAAGAACAGTCTGACAAATGAGCACTTTATGTCCCTCTTTGACTTTAATGAATTTATACGTTATCTGGCCCCTAATGGAGGCCGTGGCAGAGGGGCTGGCGCAAGGCCATAACAAATGAAAAGCTCTGATTAGCGCAGAATGAGACGAGAAGGGGGAAAAAATGCCATTCATCTTGGTTAGCATCCCTCGTGAGCTCTTTTATAGTTGCTGTTACAAGGACGGTGGAACCAGGGGTGCCGGTCCCATTAATGGGGCAGCTGAGTGGTCAGCGGCCCCGGCGTTGACGGAACGTCTGGTCCACTCGCGCAGTTCAAGTCAGTGAATGGCTCAGTGCAGTTTGACTCCTGAATAACCTTCGGAGGTACCGGGAGCTTCACCCCTACATGACCCCGCTCTGTGGAGAGGGGTGTGCATGTGTGTGTGTGTGTGTGTGGGGGGGGGGGGGGGTTGGGGGTCTACTCCACAGGGATGGAGAGGGGGGGGGGGCACCACCCACTCTTAGTCTCACACTAGCAACAGGTAAACATGAGAAGGGCTGAAATAAACATCTTGAATATGCAAATGTTAAGAAGCATACGTGATTTAAATACAGCACTGTATATCGTGTTTCCATATGCAAATTCAAGATAATACGCACACAATGTTGATGGATTAATTGATGTATCGAAAACTAGATCAATCTGATGATGATTATCTTCATTTTGTTTCATCCCTTACTGTTTTGCAGATGTCAATTCTGATCTGAGAGATGTACTTGAGAAAATATGTAAAATGGTTGTAGGTAAGAGCTGATTCCCATTTAACATAAACTCGAATGTGATTGGTTAGTTTTGGACACAACCATAATAGTGATGGGAATTCCGGCTCCTTTTAGAGAGCCGGCTCTTTTGGCTCGGCTCCCTAAAAAGAGCCGGCTCTTTCGGCTCCCAAATGGCTCCTCAGTTTTTTTGTTGCTTAAATTAATTTACTACCAAAAATAACGTAATATTATGTGTAAAATGAATTAATAATGCAAAAAATAGACATTATATCAAATATTTATTATTTATATGGCTTTATTTATATTCTTCTGAACATACTCAACATGGAGTGCTACAAAAATAAAAACAAAGTACCAAGACCCATCTCAAAACACGGTCGTCAAAAAGTTCCAATCTCTGCATGTGTATATTTATAAGCTTTTAACTATTTACAGTAAAACAACATAAGTAAGCGTTGAATACCGCACAACAAATTATAAATTAAAATTTGTAAAACAAAAAGAAAAAAGCAGTATCCAGGTAAATGTTTTAGCTTGTCTTTAGCGAAGATTGTGTGTGTGTGTGTGTGTGTAACCCTCCCCTTCCTCTTCTTCCACGGATCTTGACCAATCACGTGCGGCTTTAACAGAAGGGGGGAAAAACAGGAGAAAAAAAAAGTCGGCTCCTATTCGGACCGGCTCCCAATGAGGAGCCGGCTCCCATCGTTCACTTCAAAGAGCCGGCTCGTTCGCGAACGACACATCACTAAACCATAATACCATGAACACAGTGTGCACACACAGGGGTTTTTTGTTCTTACCTCCCCTCTCAAAAACAATTTCATTAGATTTTATTTTTCAATTGAATTGTACAGGTTGTAGGTCACATTAAAGCCATCTATCGAGTTTGCTAGTTAGCTAGCTAGCTAGCTCGATAAAGGTCAATTTTTTTTACTGTATATCATAAATACATGACACATAAACAGGGGTGTGTAGACATTTTATATCCACTGTAGATCGATAGCTCAAAAGAGAGCTACATGGCTATCTTGATAGATAGATAGATAGATAGATAGATAGATAGATAGATAGATAGATAGATAGATAGATAGATAGATAGATAGATAGATAGATAGATATGGTTAACATTCAATTGATAGACTACTTAAAAGACCCTCAATACTATTAAGGATGTTTCAAAAAATAATAATGCTCACTTTGGATTTTTCAGAAAAGTGATAAGTCGAATCTAATGTGTGTTAATTATTGAAGATCTAGCTTGGTAAGTGCAGGGGGAAAAACTTGGATATTCTACAGCGGTAATCAGCAGTACTGTACCTAATGTTTAGTTATGAAAATGCAGTAATGCAAATCAGTGGTTGACGATTTATGATTACAGCTCAAACATGGTTAATTTTCCTGAAATGTAATACTTTATTTATATATATATACTGTATATATATAAAATAAAAAAATAAAAATAAAAAACGTGTTGCGCTGTGGAGACGTTTGCTATTCCTTTCTGCTTTCAAGGAAACATTTCGTCCCGGATTCTCAGCTGAAAGCATTGGCGTCTAATTCTTGGTATTTTTAAGGGATCTTCTATTTAACCGGAAAGTAGGCCAACAAGTTACGCAAAAAAAAAAAAAAAATTAAAAAAACCCTCAGACCCACCACAGCAGCAGCAGAGGCGTTTGGTGTTCGTGTTGGAGCTTGATACGGACCACTGTTGTCATTGGGAGAAGTGCTGTTTTTGAGCGGCCCCTCCTCCTCCTCCCTGGCCGGGCCCCCTGGGCTCGAGAGCCGCCTCGCACGCTTTTCAGTCCGACCCGGGAGAGGAATGCGCGGGGATGCCGAGTACCGCCGACTGTAGGACAGCTACGAAGCCTCCACTATAACAACCGTTATGGACAGCCATGATCCGTATGTCCATTTCAGTAAGTACACTTCCTCGTATTCGACTTTTAAACCCGTCGCGGAGAATGAGAGCGGCGGTAAGAAGAAAACTGCTGGAGGAGTGTTCCCCGTCTATGGCGTCTTCTCTCTGGGCTTTCACCTCACGCAGCTTCGGTTCTCGTGGCCCGGTGCTCCCGTGTATCGATGCGATTATTTTTGTGCTGTAAATAAAGTCAGGTGGTCGTGGCGCTCGGGCAAGGTCAGAGGTTGGCATTTTAATTGCTCTTATGTAATTTATGACTTTGCTCAACTGTTTGAAACTTAATTTACTGCGCGGAGCATGGAGAGGCTATTCGTGATAACAAGAAAGCAGGGGTTGTTGTCACAAACAAACTTGTGGCACAAAGTGCCCCCCCCCCCGCTACATTACCCCCCCAATCTCCTCCACACAACGCGGGTCATCTTAGAGGGCATCCATCCCACGGACAGCGTGATGTCATTTTGCTAAGTAAAGCTTCTCTCCTGCTCTGACTCGACGACTTTGCCCTTGAACCAGCTGATGGCTTTCTTTTTTCACCCCCCTTCTTTGCCCTTCTATTAGCAGAATTGTTTATGTGACAGCTTTACAGCCCTGTAGAGTCGGGCAACACGTGGATCACAGTAGGCCAAAAGTAGATGGGTTTTGTGTGTTTAGTTTACTCAATTAACAAGTTGAATTACACTTTATATGTTTTCACCAGTGATGTTTTGTTCTCTTCACGTGCTGCAGAACTAGGACATTTGCTTTCTTTGTGCAGGAGCATCTTACCTTTGTAAACTCTTGTTTTGCACCACTTTTTACTGCACATATTGTCTTGGAAAATGGATGTTTGGGTAACCTTTTTATGCAGTTTATCCATCCCAGTTATGTATGGAGCCCCAGATTGGACATGGGCAAAACAAAACCCAAAATGCAAATATCTAGCAACAGATTAGGTGGAACAGCATACAGAATCAAAACCTCTGGCCATGGAGTAGGTAGAATGTGCACACAAAGTACAAATGAATGATGTTAACATCATTTCTGGACAATAGGGACATTCTCTATTAGGATATTATCTATCACAAACGTTTTACGCTAAATATCGCAGCGTTGTAGTAGGCCGAAGTGGGTATCACACGGCAGGAGGTTTTATTCCTAAAAAGTATATTCAGCAGTATTGTAAGCTACTGTAACACTATTGACTGTACATTAACACTACACCTACAATGAAAAACAAAACAAAAAAACACCCCCAACTTAAATAATGATTCGGTTAAATCAATGCACATAAGTTAAAAATTATACCTAAAATGTTTTAGGGCAAATGCTTTTTTAATGGGAATGATATTAAACCCAAAAAATGAGTGCTTTGTAAGCGCTATTTTGTGGCCACAAACTAGTATATTGTAGCGACAAATTGGCATTTTGTGCACGTTCTATCTCTCTTGTGGCCACAATTTCAAACACATTTCCTTTCATGTCTGACGCTCCATCGTTGTGTATTTTAGCATGTGCACGTTGACATTTGTTGCCAAAGGGCCTTTTTTTTTTTAAAGTCACGTTAGTATGTGCTAAACCCCTGTTCTATTGTGTTGTTCAGGGTAGGTCGAGAGGTATTTGGACAATGACCGAATTGTTTTTTTTTTTTTAACCCACCGCCGTGAATTTGAAATGTAACAGTCAAGGTGGAGTTGAATTTTAGACTTGCAAATGTCATGTAAGCGTTTTTCAGGAAACATGGCTTTTACCATATAGAAATAGCAGCCATTTTATGCACTATTTTCATTTAAACTAGTTTTCAAAGCAGCCTAGAAACAAAAGGTCGCATGACACATCAGGATGTTTTTCATTTGATTGATTTATATTTAAAGCCCAGAAGTGTTTTTCACTGAAATGTTTAGTATGATTATGTATTTGCTATTGGGTTTGTGTAGGTTAGTGCTTGCGTAGAAATTTGGGTTACGGCAGCTGTAGGAATTGAACCTTGCTTTTCTTCGTGCATGAACATCTTGCCTTCGAAATTCTTGTTTTTATTGACATTAGCAGATGCACACATTTTCTTGGAAAGGAGCTTTTTGAAGCACATTTCTGCCCCAAAGCCACCTCGAAGGGCTCTTTAGCATAGTTTCTGAAATATTCGGAGACAGTGTGTCCCAACATTTACTGAGCGACCGCACATATTTTACAAAAAAAAAAAAATTTCAAAGCACAGCAAAAATGTCATCAAACGTTTTGAAAAAAAAATTCAATTCAAATTACTCACAAATGTAAGTTAATTATGGACCTCCTGTCATCCAGTGGAAAATTATTACAATTGTTGTGCCTGTCATTTGATGACACTGGCATAAATAGACAAAGAAGAATTATTTGAAGTAAATAAAAGAATCACTTTTGGAACAATAAAGCCGCCGTGGATTATTTCTGGCAGCACATGTATTTGTCACTATACACTGTGCCGCGACACAGTGAATCACAGAATTTTGGCATTTTAACATCACATTTGATTTGAAATACTTTGGAAAACATTAAAGATGTGCATGGGGTGTAGATTTTCGGATTAAATTTCAGACAGTTAAAAAAATATGTTTACCATTTCGGAATTACAGTCACTTTATGCTAAATCGGTTTATTCCTATTTTAACTGACTCAAAATGATCTCGGAAAAATTACATAATTTGAACTATAAGATTTTTTTTTTTTTTTCAAATGCTCCCAGGTGCTTTTTAAAGCCTTCACTGGGTGTCTGTTTGTGGGTTTTGACGGCTTCTTTTGTGTCTTCTGTCAATGAAAAGCATGCTCAATTGGGTTGAGATCAGTTTTGGAATATTAGGGTCAATGTCAGTCAAGTCAAGTACAACTTTATTGTCAAATAAATAAAATTAAGCAGAGTGTAGATGCACCAATAAATCCATCTCTGATAAACAACAGCAAGGCGATTCCTTTTGTAGCCATACATTTCTATCCAAAATGATTGATATATGATGTGGTATGCTTTGGATCCTTTCCATGTCCATGTTTTTTTTGTTTGTTTTGTTTGGGGGGTTTTTTGGACCGCCATTCTCCTTAGTTATTGTGTTGGATCTTTTTAAGTTGTGCCGCTATACCTAATGTTTTGTTTGCAGCTGAGAGTGACAGCAGTGAACAATCAATTGTCGCAGTGCCTATTTAAAAAAAAAAATTGTTTTGGAAAGTAGAGCGAGTGTAGCAAAAGACATTCGCATGGTATTAAATTCTAACACAAAATGGGCCTTTGAGCATAAACAGCCTCAATGTGCTATCTCTGAGAGGCTTTTAATTGTTTCCATAACCAGTGTGCCCCCGAGGGGAATGGAAGAGACATCTGGATGGGGCAACTTGTAAGGGAAGCCTATAGCGGGCGCCCGGATATGGAATATTTAGGCCCTCTGCCATCCCAAATGGTCCGATTATTTGTAGTTTCATCATCAGAATTTCTCTCAGCTCAAAGACAAAAACAGTCAAAAACACTTTTCTGGGTTTCTGTTGCAGTAAAATGGTTCTTGTGGTGAATGATTAATCATCTGGAGCATCATCTTCCAAGCCCTTTTATGTCATGGTGATAAAATTGAGATCACTTCTTAAAAACATGTTACTTGGATCTAAATTACATCTCACACAGTCTGATTTGTTTCTATGATGAGATTGATTAACTGCTCCTATTTTACCACAACATGTAGCGCAGATGAAACAAAACTGTCTTGTGATCTGATTGCTTGGAGGTCCACTCATCGTTTCTCACACATCTGTTTCAGTAGGCCCGTCGAAGGCCCGCCCTTCGCTCCGTAAAAGAATCAGCATTTCTTCTTTCTCAGCACTTTTTTTCTTTTCTTTCAAAATTTCCCATCCACCAAAGAGATCCTTATGAACACCCCACCCCCCTACCCCTCACTCCCCCCGGGCTGCCTTTGATGCTGAGAACTTATTTAAGAAGTCGTGACAAGGGACGGCAAGTGAAAAGGGAGAACTATAAAAGAGGAAGAATTACAGGGCGGGCTGGAGAAAGCAGTCGCCCTGTTTTGATATGAAGAACCGCGACTTTTGCTTGGCTTCACGCTCTGACTCAACACTTGGATCCGGCCAACACGTTCATACATAAATTCCAACGTGCAACGCGTAGCCGACGTTTAGCTGACTGTCTGGGACCCGACCGCGACCACGTCGTCATGTGACTGAAGGAATGCGGCCGTTGCCGCTAGTCTGGGAAGCCGTGGCAGCTTTCAAAACCTGCTCGCTGACTGCCAAGCCCTTCACGCAGTTCCCCCACCCACCCCCACAGAGATAAATAAACCACACAGGTAGAGGGTGTGGCACTTGGCAGGTTTACTCAAGGATCCTCGCTACTTGAGACCCAATGTATTAGCACACAATGCACGCAATAGTATTGAGTGTGTGTAGTTTTCTGTCAGTGGAAAAGGCTGCTTGACTGGATTGTGTGTGTATTGGGGGGGGGGGCTTGGGGTGTGGCATGTGCTTGTTGTGAGAACAGAGTTGAGGGAAAAGAAGGGGGCGCAGGGAGTCCATTCTCAGGGTAATTGTCAGTAATTAGTCATTAGAGAAGAAGGTCAAAACCTTGATTTAATTCCAGATTTAATCAAGCGGAGGACCTTGGAAAAGGTTGCAACGGTGTGTGCCTGCGAGGTGCTTTTTGGATCGTCTTCATTAATTGTGCAATAACGGCATGCTATCCGCACAAACTCGCACTACCGCCGTCCCGTTTGGTGTTTGCTTGTTTTGAGTGCTCTATTGACTGCCTCCGAGTTGTTTTTTTTTTTCTTTAAATGATTCCTCCACACCCCGAAGCAGGAAATAATGGATGTATAAACAATCATTTTCAGCGCCAAACCGTCCCGCTCATGAAACCTGTATTCAGTCTACAGGGCAATGCTCTACGTCACATTTTAACATTCTTAACTGTCACACAAGTGTGAAAAAGGATTCACTTCGAAAATATTTGCATTTACTAGTTGACGATGAAGACGTTATTCAAATTTTATTTGTCATCTTTTTTTTTTTCACCTCTATGCTGGTTACAACTAAGCTAAATAAAAAGCCAAACACTTTATCTGGCGAGACATGATTCACAGGTTGTTGTTTTTTTTTGCAAAGGAAAATTGTTCTACCCAATTTTCATCATTATTTCATTTTCATTTTTATTTAATCTTTATGTATCCAGGTAAAGATATTGAGAACCGATTCTCATTTGCAATGTCGACCAGGCTGTATCTTGACGTAACTGAAAATGATCAAATGCAGGCAGTCCCAGAAGTCACTGTAGACTTCCATTTTCTATTTCATTTCAGGTGTCATTCGGACCGACTTTAAGCCATCGGCATTTGACAGGCTTTGCAGTTTTTGTCAGCAAATTTATGTCTTGGCTATGGCTCGCCAGTTGACATTGGAGCAGCGCTGCAAAATTGCCGCCCGACAATGGTTTTCTTTCCCGGACTGCAGTTGGAGCTGCTTTTATGTGCATCAAACTGCGCCAGCGTGAAGTACATTTCTTTCTATCCTGGGCAAGATTCTCAAAACAAGGTCTGTTTTTGACAAACCACACAGCAGAAGGCCTGCTACTACAGTAGTTGATAAAAAGACAAAACCTCCGAGCATGCGTTTACGCAAAGCCAGGGAAAGTCCATTCAGGGTGGGGGTGGCACAAAAGCAAAACAAAAACAAACAAACAAAAGCTTGATTCAACGTACAGTATGCGTCATGGACGATAAAGCGTTTTCCTGTACTGACTTCAGGTTGTGTGAAGCCTTTAAGTCAGGGGTGTCCAAGCTTTTTCACTGGGGGGCCGCGTTCAGAAAAATACAAGGCTGCAAGGTCCACTTTAACCCTTTCAGGGACAGCGGTTACTACAGTGGACAGCTTATCATGTGATCAGGTTACAGGGTGCACGAAAGGGTTACAATTCTTCAACTAGAATTTATTAAACACACAAAAATCAGTCAGGCAAGCAATTATAAATTGCTTGTATGTTCCAGTTGTCGAAAAATAAGATTTTAATCCCATCTCCACATTTAAAACCAAAACAAAAGCAAGCTGCAGTAAGCTTTTTTGAACCAATTTATTAAAAGACCTGGCACTTTGTTTTTCAACACCTTCCCTTTTTTGTTTTTAAACCAGCCTTATGAGCCATGTCAAATGTCATTTTTTTTAATATACACCGTGGGCCACTGCAAAATGGATTGCGGGCTGTAAATGGCCCCCAGGCTGTAGTTTCGACACTGAGCTTTCAGGGGAAGATTATGATGCACAACAACCCGAAGGCAGCCCAGTTAAAACTTCATTGTATAGTGACTTTTGACACCGTCACCGATATATACCTTGTGAAGACCGTTATACTGTAAATAACACTGAGAACAAAGACATCTATTTAAATGGTGCACCCACAAATCCTTTTGAAAGCTTTTGTTCAAGGTGCTCGGAGAGTGCGCCAAATTTAGCGCTTGGGGTTAATTCACTGTGTTTTATGTGGGCCACGACATTCTATTATAACAGAATGCGTTAAAGGATTAATTTCTGCTTCTCCCGTTGGGATTTGCTAAGTCTTGGAATGGTAGCCTGTGTGTCTCCGCCTCGTTTTCTGGTCTTCCATCGGGGCTTGTAGAGTCTCTTTTGCCGGTCGGCCGCATGCGAATGGATCCGATTACTGCCGGCGGTCCTCATCCAAGCGGTGTGCGGACATTTGACGCAGCCACACGCAGGTGCACAGTGCACAAGACAGTCTGTTATGTATGCTTTAAGTAGTGCATGTACCCACTTCGATGCTCATGTTTATTTATAAGGCTGACGGGCCATCAGGCAAATTCTTTGATACGGTGACAGGAGGTATTAAAGAAGCAGCCGCACACTTCTGTTCGGCACAGGTTGTATTCTCTGGTGATTAGAATTCATTAAAGTGTCTCTTAAAGTTGGCAAACGGAACAAAGACAATTGCAGGACATGTTCTATAATTAAAACAAGCATATAACTTTGCCTTAAAATCTGTTAATACTAAACAGAGCAGCTCAATGTGTCTTGAAACCAAGGGAAAATTGTGACAAAAAACATTTCATTTCTGTACATTCTAATAATACAGTAATGTGATTGCTGTATGTTTTTCTAAAGTCTTAATATTAGAGTGTTATTTTCTTTTTTTTTTTAATTGTTTGGGGCGGGGGGCTGGAAGCAATCGGTGGCACTTCCATTCATTTCAATGCATAAGTATGATTTAAGATACAAATGTTTTGAGTTCAAGCATGGTCAGCGAACAAATTAAACTTGTATCTCAAAGCACCACTGTAGCCCTTTTGAATTTTTTGAAGCCCTTTTTCTGTGTCCTTGGCTTCTTGTACCAAGGTTCAGATTCAACTTGCATTCCCCTCATGGGTTTTTCGGTTTATTTAAGTTCCCTTAGGCTTTGCCGTGTATTGTTCTTCTTTGCCTTTAAGGTATATTTTAGGCCCGTGTTTGCATCTGGCTTTTCGCTTTGCTGTCTGTTTACTTGACCACCGTCCAGCATTCTAAGACAATTCCTGACTTCCTGGAATGCTATACATGAGAAACGCTTGGGCTACGGCTAAGGACACGTTCATATTAATAACCACAAGCACACGGGCAGCTGACAATGTCACAACTGGCCCATTTTTCTTCGTGACGTCAAAGAGAATTACAGATGTTTTGAGGAAGGTGAAACACAAATCTTTTAGGCTCGGGCCTCTTCTTGTCACTTTTTTTCCTCATTCACAGGCCATTTGCCAAAGTTTTCCATTACATAAATAATCCATAGTGCAGTGGTTCACAAATTAATTATATCAAGTGCTACCCCAAAAAAATGCCTGGGGAAAAAAAAAGCTCTCTTTAAAGATTGAACGGAATGGAATTGTACTTAAAAGTTAAATACAACTGAATGGTACTTCAGCAGTAATTCTTTGGCGTACCACTAGAGGCAGCCTGTGTACCACTAGTTCCACTCATACCACACTTTGCGAATCAGTGCTATAGACTTCGAGAATGATTACCTTAAGCCTTTTACTTTTACTGCCGGGCGATCGTGAAGACAACCCCATAAATAGAGTGATCGTGTTATTTTTAGATGTTCGTGGCCTCTTCGCCCCAAAATGCATCTTTCCTGGATGCCACGATTTACAGAACAGCTTGGGGTCATCATTTAAGTTCCAGAGGGAGGAGGTGACGCCGCATACGAGCCCGCCGCCCGTCCGTTGTCTGAGAGGGGCACCCGATGCCTGTTAGCTTGCAAGCTCGCTGGTGTCTGTTGGAAAGCCTCACGACGACCCGGTGGAATGTATTCCAGCCACCGGAGGCTTTGAGTGGACATATTATCTCATCTCAAACATGTAGGCATGTATACTGTGTCCTATAAGAAAGGGACTAGTCGAAGTAGCATCCATTTTCAGCGTGTCGTGGTTTCACAAATTCCAAATTGGTATGATTGCTCACAACACTCTTCTGACGTGTCAAATGTCAGTACAGAAGGACTTTAAATCAGGCCATAATTGGTGAATATTTTGCTTCTCTGAATTTGTTGCATATTTGTCGTTAATGCTTCTTGGTTCCTCCTTGTTGCTGCTGTCCCAATATTTTCTGTGTTACGAATCGCCAAGATATCAATTACTCACCCAAGGAAAATCTCAACCACAGTGGACTGTGGTTGACTGTGGTTGTGTTTAGTCCTCTCAAGTTACATCTTTTGTACCGCTAATGTATTGAAAGTCCATTTACAACGGAAATGTCAAGATGCATGTACATAATTGAACCAAACAGCGCTGCTTGTTGTAAACGGGTCATATGATTCTTCTTTTTTGGCTGCCTTTTTAACACCCTTTGGCTATGGAAACTGTTCACCGCGCACCAATGTCTGATCCCTTTTAAGAAGCTGTAATGGGAAACTGCTGGTTATACTGTAAGTGTGATCCCTCCCATCCCCGCTCCTGACAGCTTTAATGCCTTGCCCCGCCTTCCAATCTCCCCATTTAATGCTATGCCGGACACCATTGCACTATAACAGGTGTCCCTGCACAGTTTTAGCCACAGCCTGAGGTATTATAGAGAGACACAAGTTGAGTAGTCGACTGAAGCGCTGATTTGTGTCATCAGTCGCATAGCAAACAGTTCCTATGGGATTGATCTCTCGGGACGGATAATCTGACTAATCTTGTAACCGGGGTTGATAGACTCCGCCTCTTCTTGCTCTCTACTGAAATCCCCAGCACCCCCCTTCCACCTCCTCCTCCTCACCATTCCTAAAAAGTAGAACGCATCCGGAGTTTCTGCCTGATTTTTTTTTTAGTTTGTCAAGCGCACCATCACTCAAGTCGGACGCCTGGGACGCCGGCTGGCGTCCTGCCAGCTCGCACCTGAAGGCATGTGGCAACCTGCGGCATCGGCCGGCGGTGGCACTGCGAGGGAGCTGTGTTATGGTCACTGTGAGTAGTCGACTCGGTGCATCCTTTTAAGGAATAACCGGAAGTAGATCAGGGTCAATTGTGTGTTTTTATTTTTATTTTTTTTGCTCTGGTTTTTTTTTCCCCACGCATAGTTTGACTCGCTAACGGATGCATTATGGTAATACCTCTAATCCCTGGACGCTCTTTATAAAACTCATCTTCCCAGGGTCAAAACTCTCAGTGCAAATAATGTGTGCTGCTTCTTTGCTGTGGTTTTCCCATTGTGGATTACACAGAAAATGAGGGGATATTTGGTCTTTTATGGAGCCCGCAACCATATTTGGTCACGTCAAGATGAAAATAGATAAAATGAATGGGGAAAAAAAATGAATGGATGTTTCAGTCAAATGCTCACTTGTGTTCTCAATCATGGGGAACCCCCCCGAGCCCACCAACACGTGTGGCTTCGTCCTTCACTATCTGTTTGTCTCTCAACACGCTTCCCTTCCTATTAGCACTCTCCATCCTGCTTTCCCTCGCCATTCGCATCTGCCGTCTGTCAGCCAGCATCCTTCCGTCAGCGCTTGCTCTGGTTTTCTGCTTTCCTCCTTCCTGTGTTTGAAGAGATGTGTTGGGAGGTGTTGACGTGAGCTCACGGGCACACATGCTGTACTCGGCCAGCTATCGGGCATCTGTGCTTGTGTGTGCGCCGTGCTCTGTACTTTTAGTGTCCTTGAAAGAGCCATTGTGTTGATGTCAGTTTTTTTTCCTGTAAGCCATTGTTTCTCCACTTACACTCTATAGAAAATACTCATATAATGTCTCGATAAGTTCCGCACTTAAGAAGTGCAGTCAACATTTTACGTATTGCTGTTCCCATGAAAAGTGATAAAGCCGCAGATTTGTTATGGTTGACCGAATTAGATTGGTTTTCGAGATACTTCAGCCTTAATCACACTCACATTTAAACATATGGACAACTAAGAGCCTTTAACAAATTTAACAAGTAAGTTTGTGGAATGTGGGAAGAAGCAGGAGTTGCCGGAGAAAATCCATGCGAGTGCTAACAGAACATGCTAACGCCACACAGGACAGGAAGGCGGCCACTTGCTTACCGTGCTATAGTACGTGTATAATGACACAAAAAAGAAAACAGCTTCGGAACTTAGATTTGGTTATCTACTTTAGTCTCGAGAGTATTGATGAAGCAGACCAGACACCTCCTCTTTTGTATTGGTGCTAATGTGTTAATTGTGCATAGCTCTCATACTCTACCTGCATTGACTTAGTTTCTCGCTGTCAGTTAATTGTACCGCAGTGGCTTAAAAATGAAATAACTCTTATTTTACTTTGACAAGAATACATCGTTGCTGTCATACCAAAAATCCCGTATTTTCCCAAATATGGTCGATTTTACCATTTTATCCACAAAATTTATACAATTGGTCTCCATCCATGTCATGGTAGTTTGATCCATTATGAACCAATTAAAATGTCAAAAATAGTTTGAGAGTAAATCTCTTAACTTTTGGACACTTGGAAGTGCCTGAGAAGTGTTGTTAAGGCTCCAGTTTTTCTTCTCTGTGCGGAAGCTGTGCAGAATTATTTTTGTCTCAACGTTGAACATTTGATGAATGGATGGGTGAAAAGAAGTCATTTTGGAGATGTCAGTATCCCCGCCCAGCTGCAAAGATTGAGTAGATTTGTGGCTATCTTCGTCAATATCTGCTAATAGCGCAGCTGAACCATTAGACCACAGCATTAGAATAATACGCCCAATTAGGCAACATGCTGGAGCTGCGAGTGCCAGTTCATCAATCGTAACCCTTGTTCAAACAGTGAAACGAAAGCACCAAGCAGGCTTTAAGTTCCACCACGACAATCTCCAGTATTCCCCGTCACAGGACATGAATGGAACGTCACATGCCACAAAATAGTTCAGTCTAATGAGGTTTGCGCCATAGGGATGTGTGTGACACAGCACAACTGTTTTTGTAAATTCCCTACATGTTACTCAATTCATTTTACAATGCAGCCCGAAATCACATGCACGTCAGCTGTTCGAGAGTCATGTCATTAGCTTGTTTCAACTAATGACAATTGGACTCATTTCCTGTGTTGCGCCATAATCTTAACACCGCGAGTACAAGGCGGAGTTGTGATGGTTCATGATTATGCGAAGGAGTCAACCTGTGAACTTAACGCGGGCTGTTTACGTTTCATTGTTTCATTTTCAGTACGTCCAGCTTTATTTGTGACAGGTTATTATTACATTTTTTTTGTAAACGTTTTTCATGAGGGAAAAATACTTAACGGTTTCCTCTAGGCCACAAGGTCGAGAGGTCAGGTCACCCTCAGTGTGTGTGTTTGTGAGTGAGTGTGCGTGTGTTTCTGTGTTTGGTCCCATGTCTTTATGTATCATCATTATGTTTATGTATTCCGTGACTTACTACCTTATGTACACTATTACGACAAGCCTAATTACTGCACATTTCATGGCTACACGTCAAGGTTATAATCGTTTGGAATTTCACATTATAGTTAGTTTTTTATATTTACAATATGTAATTTTCGAGCTGGTTTTTAAAGTTTTTATCCATTTCTCTCTTTTTTTTTTTAAACGCTTCGTTTTAGTTTTAGTTTTCATTTATATATATATATGGAGTAATTGTATAGTGTAATGAAAAAAGATCACCAAGTATTGTGTAATAAAATAAACTGTGATTCCCAAATGACTGTCCACTCTAAAAACAGTTGGGTCAAAAATAAACCAGTTTGGAGGGACTCACCTGCCACTTTCTGGGTTGAACAACAAAAAGAATGTTTGGTCACTTTTGAACCGCAATTGTTTTATTTTTTTTTACCCAACTGTCTTAGTGTTCAACCTTCTTCTGCATGACCATAAAGTATTACAGAATACATTGGTTTAAAATGAAACTCAAACGCTCATGTATGAAAAAAAATGACAGGTGATTTTCGCTGTTGTTGGTTAAAATGTAGTTTCAGGCCAATCGTTTTATAAAAGGCACTCTCATCTATCCGTACATTTTCAACACCGCTTATCCTGAAAAGAGTCACGGGGAGTTGCTTGAGCCGATCCCATCTGACA
Source organism: Hippocampus guttulatus (assembly GCF_054856545.1). Taxonomy (NCBI): domain Eukaryota; kingdom Metazoa; phylum Chordata; class Actinopteri; order Syngnathiformes; family Syngnathidae; genus Hippocampus; species Hippocampus guttulatus. The sequence continues at coordinate 17,310,681 of NC_141267.1, read as the reverse complement.
CCCTGAACTGGTTGCCAGCCAGTCGCAGGTCATATATTCACAATGTACATCCACACAGTCACTGAGCCACTAAAGGCGCTCTGGTTTTTCTTTTAGTTCATGAATGATTTTTTTTCTTCTTTTTTTTTTAAATTTCGGCGTGAGATATTTTGTTCATTTTTACTAACTATAATATTCTCGCGGGTCTGTCTATAAGATGGGAGGCGCTGGCTACAACTTTTGTCTATTTGCGGGACAGTGTACTGTACTTTATTTTTTTTTGTTCCGTTAGTCTCCTGAATTGATCCATTATCGCACCAAACAGACACCGAAGAAGGGTTTAACTGTTGTAGGAAATGGAGCAGAGGTCGTTCATCATCTTTTCAGGGAAAGTTTGTGTGTTCACTCGAGAGTTCACCACGGGGCAGAACTTCGGGGTCAAAGGAGTTCACTGGTGCAAGTTGTTTGTGTTCACTTATTACAGCCGCATTGCTTGAAGGAAAAACTCATTTCTTATACGTTATATTGGAGAAATAATACTCAAGTGCTTTATCTTTTCCTGTCATTTTCAACTGAATTTTTTTTTTGTTTCTTCTTTGGGATGAATGAGGTGAGCTTTCTTATTTGTCGCGGCGTTCCAATTGTTAATAAAATGGGTACCGATGGTGCTATGCATGGTGACCCAGAGTGCAAAGATATCAATCTTACCGATGAGTGTGTGAGTGAAAAGAGGGCCAATCATGATCTCATCAATGCATTTATCTTGCATTATTATATTTTAGCAGCCCGGTGGTCCAGTGGTTAGTGCATCGACCTCACGGTGCAGAGGTCGTGTGTTCGATCCTTCCTGTGTGGAGTTTGCATGTTCTCCCCGGGCCTATGTGGGTTTTCTCTGGGTACTCTGGTTTCCACCCACATTCCAAAAAACATGCGTGGCGGGTTAATGGAAAACTCTAAATTGTCCCGAGGTGTGAGTGTGAGCGCGCATGGTTGTTCGTCTCTCTGTGCCCTGCGATTGGCTGGGGGACACCGGTTCAGGGTGTCCCCCGCCTACTGCCCGAAGACAGCTGGGACCCTTGTGAGGATAAAGCGAATTGGAAAATGTACGGGTGGATGGATGGATATTATATTTTAAACCTTTTGCCTTATCCTATCCTATCCTGGGCAATCGGCCCCCGTCAGGGACTTGCCCCCCCTCCCGGGTCCCACACCCGGCACGAATCCCGTTGGTGTCTTGCAAGGTTCCCCGCCAACATTTCCTTCCCACACCTCCCGCAAGCCACCCTTCTCCCTCCGCGACCCCCATTCGCCCTTCGTTTCCCCCCAGCCCCCCCTCCACACGCCCCACCCGCTCCCTCCCTTCTCCCTCCTCCCTTCTCCCCCTCATTCTCTCCGTCCACTCTTTCACAGCCTCTCACGTGTCTGGCATAGTTTGCTTTCGTCACCCACCTTTCACACCCTCCGCACTGTCTCCTTTCTCCCTTCTCCTCATACGCCCCTCCCGTGCAACTCCTTTCGTGACTTATTTTATTCCCTTTCGACCCAAACCTCCTCCCACACCTCCCACACTCAAACTCCACCTGTTCCTCGTTCCTGCGGTGTATGCGTTTTTCGTGCATGGTTAGACCAGCTCTACTCCTGCATACTTTTCCGCACCCCTCATACCTACATACCAACCCATCATTCACTCTCCTAACATTCCTTCCCAGTCTTTCCTCGTTCCTACCCCCCTCATATTTGTGACCCTTCTGATTTTCCCATTTATACAGGTGATCCATTCGCTCGCTCACTCTCCGCTTCCATCCTTCCCTTTTGCCTTTAACTTGGAACTGGCATCATCATCATCATCTCATTGATTGCTCAGGACTATGTCAAATCAAGGAGAATCGTTTGTTGATTATCACGCCATGTCATTGTTCAGTCTCAAGTAGTCTAAGCTTCAGACCACCTTGACGGCGCTCTCATCTCCGGATGGTATTATTCTTCAAGAGACGACATTGGCACCGAAATAGGAGTTTCGAATTTGCAATGAGAGATGCTCCCGTCCCTCGAAATGTTCAAGCAGATGCCGTCACACTCAATAGCTGAAGTTTTATCCAGAGGGTTGAATGAAGTGCATTTATACATCCATCCATCTGTTTTATGTGTAGTCCGTTTATTGATCCAACTCCGCACAACAGGGGCTTCTCAATTGGTGGTCGGCTGTTCTTTGCCAGACTGAGAGATTACATGTGTGCTATAGGATCATGTTGGGGTTTTTTGGGGGGGGGGGGGGCAGATTCTGTGCAGGATGTTGCCCCGGCCATCCATCAATCTGTCTATCCCTCTCTTGCTGTCCTGCCTCCATCCCCTCCTCCTCCGGCTCCTCTTCGGCCTCCCCACCTTCTTGACAGCTGGCCCGCTGAGCTGCACATACTTACCCAGGGATAAGAGGATTTAGTGACACAATTGATCAAGCATCAACCTCATTTAGCAAAGAAATTAATGTTTAGCCGGGGCTGTGGTTTTTCCACTTGTGTGCGTGGGGGCCAGGCAATCTGTGTCTTTCGCAACTTTGGTGCAGCGCAGCGCTCACCGTTAGGAGGCTTGTTAAATACAGTACATGTCCGCTCAAGGTAACGAGCTCTGCAGACTGTCTGCCTGATGACTGCAGGGTTCGTTCTGCTCTCTGTCCTTTGGTCGATGACAGATATTTGTGCGCGCACGCTGCAGTCGGCGTGTGCAAACAACAGCCAGACACGCATAAATAGAGTCACGGAGCCAAAAGGTATCGAACAGATGGGAAGTTTAAGATCCGTCTTCGTAAGAGCTAATCTGGTATTTATTAAGGCACGTGTTGTTTTGGAGTCGATCTGTCGCTACCGTCCCGTCACTGAGCCCACTCCCACACTGTTCTCCGGAGAGGGGATATTATTAGTTAGTGGGCCGCGGGCTTATTGAATTACAGCACAGGGAAGCGCTCCATCCAGCTACCAGTGTAATTAACAGTGAGGGATTTAGGGGGGTTTTCAACCGGGGGATGTTTCGTTCAACCTGTTGATCACCCACATCAGCTGGATGTCTTGGCTCTTCTCCCCCTACATAATTTTTTTTCAGGGGTGTTCACAAAAAACGGTCTAAATCTGAAAATGATGTAAAAGATTAGTGCATTCATTCGAATCAAATTATTCCACTTCAAAAAAAAATTATATACAGTATATGTTAAATATATATATATATAGTCAAGGATATATATATTTTTTTTTAACAGGCTATGTACGGTGACAGTAAAATGATATAAAAGTGTTTTGGGGTCGTACTTTGCAATATATTTACAGTTTAAATGATTAATATCGGCAATTATAAACACTTATAAGGAGGGCATCAATCACACAAAATTTTTCACTACTCACAGCAGGGCTCAGTCCCTATCGCAAACAAATATCAGGAATTTACGGTTTACATATTGTAATTCTTGTCGGGTGAAAGCAGATTCCAAAGCAAAATTAAAAGAATGTTAGAGTGAAAGAAGTACTCAAAAATTTGTGGGAGACTGGCCTGAACAAAAAAAGCCGCGGAGCTCCCTGGAAAGTAGCGCGCATGTTGCGGAACCATAAGATGGTCAGAGGTTACTGTCATCAGGCGATTATTTTATCGTTGTCATTTTTTTGCCAATTTTTGGCATCATCTGAATAGATTTCGGGAATTCTCTTCAATGTTCACCTTCTGCTATTTGAAGGCTGACTGCTACCCTCTTTTTTTTTCTTTTTTTTTTGTCATTGAGGGAGCTGTACTTCCCCTGGTTGCTGGCGTTTCCGGGAATGATCCATGTCAGCTGGGCCTGCAAATAGGACCTCTTTTGAACATGGTTCAAGAGTTTGGCAAGAGTTGACCTTTGGTTGGCGTTTTAACGGGTGGCCTTCGCTGTTCTCGTCTGTTTGCTCTCAAACAGATGCTTGCGTCCTCATAGCAATATATCGGCTTGGCCTGAGTCCATCAGACAAGAATCAATGGAACAGATCAGGAGCGGATGGTTTCATAAGATGCGTGTATGTCCTCAATATGTGATAGCGCCTCTTTTGTGAGATGCGCGATGGAGGCCGACTGGAGAGTAAGATGCTTTGTTTGGAGAAAATGATTCCTTTGAGGACCTTTGGACGAATTAACCCTTTCATTCACCGGGTCCTCCTACAACAGTATCAAGGTCCACATTTGGACTAGAATCTGCATAATGAGGGCCTGTACTGCTCACTGAGATCAAGATGACATCCAGCAGATGATCAACAGAATTCAACAGGATGTTCTCAGAGGGAAGTGGCCACTGATCTTGAGAGTGTCACACAGTCATCAGAATATTGCAACAGAGATACGGATAGACTGGAAGAGGCACTGAAAGACCGTTACCGTCTTCCTCTCCATAGGTGCGCACTCAAGCTTCGTGTGGCTTCATGAGGAGAACGTTAAATGTCCATAAAATCCAAAATATGAAGGCGTTTGTTTTGATATTTTCGGAGACAGATGTGGGCATCGTTCGAGATGAGCACATGAATTTTGGGTGCGCTTGGGTGTAATTTCCTAACATTAAGCTACATTAAGCTTTTTTACACGTAGTACTTTTACGTGGAGCGTTTTAGACTGTCCCAAACTACATGTAAAAGTAATATTCAGCACCTCGCCCTTATTCCCGCACACTCCGTTCAATTCTGCGGAGGGCTTTGAAATCCGCAGCAAATTCCACGGCCACCTGTTGGGATGGGAGCTGACTTTATGACCGTCATTTTGAAAAATGGACTGAAGGGGCACTTTTAAAATCCACACACTGCTCTATCTTGTCCTAACTGGTCTCGGAGGATACTGATGCATGCGAGAGCGTGTTCCCAAATTTTCTCCGACTCAGTACTTCCAAAATGGATGACATCTTTACAAGGCCTGACGAGAATTTATCATGCACAAAAAGAAAAGTGTCACTCTGAAGAATGAAGGCAGTACAGTACACTGGCCGTCCATTATATAATCATTTTGCACTAATGACTCTGCGCTGCGGCTCGCATCGAATTACATTGTGCCTTTTGTTGCATTGTTCGAGTTTTATGTGCATTGGAGCAATTCTGTTGTCTCCAATCTAAGAGAGGGAGGTCCCAATACATATTTGCCTTGCGGGGATCACTTAGGGCATATGTGGGAGCTGGTGAGTGAGGGGATGGAAGCAGGAGCTTCTGTACTAAACAGGAAGTTGCACAACATCTGTTCTGTCGCATACAGTGAGGGAGTGAATGATTTCATGCCTCGAACTTGCACAATACTTTGACGTATGCCAGAAGCCAAATTCAGGAGGACTGCTTTATTGCTGATGGCGCATAATGTAAAATGAAGGGACAGTGACCACTCTACATTATTAGTAGCCATCACGGGGCCGGCGCTAGTGAAAGTGTGCAAGAGTACATTGTTGGGGTGTCACACAGAAGTCAGCAGTCTTTTACGGAACTGATACAGAGCCCAATCCTGCTGATCAGATTTTCTGCTGCCAACGACATCCCATTTTCGTGATTTAATAACAATCTACTGAGAGGTGGTTCCTGAAAATGCCAGTAATCTGCCCTCAACCCCAAAAAAATGGTCATGTGTTTTTAAAAAAAGAAAATAATTCACTGTAATATTATACTTCATAAAAATGTAGTAGTAACATAATTAAATCGAATCTAAACATCGCGACTGTTTTCGATCTTTGTATGTTGGGGAGGAGCTTAGTTTGGCCTAGGTTGTTCATGGAAGTATTTCAAAATATCTTTAACCGATCTTCTGGCACATTTAATTTTAATGTTAATGTTGTAAGACGAGTTAGAAATAATTATAAACAGATTTGTAATCATAGTTTAGGGCACCTGTGTCAAAGTCAAGGCCCGGGGGCCAGATCTGGCCCGCCACATCATTTTATGTGGCCCGCGAAAGCAAATCAAGCTTGTCAAGTTCCATGATGCTTGCTCAAGTCTGAACCACAATTTCAAATTCTGATTTTAGAAACTAGTTATTTATCAACTTGTTGTGCGCTGCGTATGTAATACGTGGAGGTGATTAAACATTTAGATGGTTTCCCAAAATTCATAACGGCCCTCCAAATCAAACCGTAACTACAATGTGGGGTTTGACACCCCTGGTTTAGGGTATAGATTTTGCGTTTCTTTTCTTCTTTTGTGGTATAGTTATGGTTTAACCAATTTAACCTTTCATGCACCCTGTAACCTAATAACATGATAAGCTGTCCACTGTAGTAACCGCTGCTCCTGAAAGGGTTAATATCAGCAGTCAAAAGATTTTTTTTAGGGTATGTGTCAATATCAGATTTTCGCTATTTATCACAAATGGTGAATTACTGTAAATTCCTGAATTACACGCTTCAGCACTGTGCAGATGATAAAGAGTTACCAAGATTGCTTCAAATCACTTGTCAGAATCTAATAACTGATTCTAAAAATAATTTGACCAAGCTTGCATGCTGTCACACCCACATGACATTTGTATCACTTCCCTCATCATTGTAACATTTCACCCCCCCCCCCCCCACCCCCCAAAAAAAGTTGATTTATTTGAGTCACAGACATTAGCGCGAGAGAAGTGCACCACATTAATGCCGAGTGCTTGCATGCACGTGTCTGTATTTGTCGCAATTGAAGTTGGTGACAAACAAATGGCCTTACAGCTATGGAACATGCATGAAATTACACGCAGTGCATCCCGTTACCCTGTTGAGTGACAGATTTCCTAAGTAGGTCATCTATGCAAATGCCAGCCTGTCAGTTCACATCAATAGATCCAAAGCAAGGTCAGCATTCTGGCAGCAAAGTCGGGAAGGCCTCACTCTGGTTAGTGTTGAGAAGAATATCATTTCATGCAATGTTTGGGATTACAGTCATAGCACGGAACAATGTGCTTTTGGAATACTCTGAATTAATATATTTGAATAGATGAAACAAGTGAGACAAAATTATGATGAAACTGCAACAAGTGAAGCAAACCAAACAAAGTGCATATCATCCGTTTTTTTTCTTCTTTTTTTTAAGGCCCGATTTTTTTTTGAGGCCAATGCAGATTCAGATATTTTTCTGAATAAAATTCCTATAAATGTCCAGATTAATAAAAAATATATAATAAATAAAATTGCTTCTTTTTCGGTCCCTTAACACTTAACAACAATAAAGATATGAATTAAAGCAGAATATTTGACTGCTCTACAATATTTCTTCTGTAGAATTTGTTTAACTTTATAACAGACTGAAAAAAATGGCAGATTTCATTTTTGCGATAAGTATATATTTTTGGGGGGGGATCCACCCATTTGATTGCGATTATATTTGTCTTATGTTGTAATGTGTTCATGTGCAACCCAAAAAATCTGTCATCATTCTTTCAAAGGTTCCAAATATTTCTTTGACAGTGATACTTAGTCATGCATTTATCACAGCTATCATTTTCACTCGATCATCACAACCCTTTCCACACCCACTCTTGATCTCTGCTTAGCCATGTGCTGATCACCAACGCATTTCTGTGTCCGTGGCGAATGAGCTTTGCTAGCTTCAACATGCACCGAGGTGACTTAACACATAGGCATCCACCAGACAAGACCGAAAACACACATGCAGTGCTGTCGTGTCTCCTCCAACCACTAGGGGCACTACATGAGAGGATTGTCTAGATGGGGGAGAGAAGATATGTTGTAGAAAAAGAGTGTGTTGCTAATAGCTGACTGACTGCTGTGCGCCAATTGTAAAAATAAAGCAAAGTAAAAAGGAATGCCAGGTGTGTGCCTTGGAAATACTTGGAAATAATTTCCATGTCGCGTCACAATGGCTTAATTCGCTTTTGAAACAATTTGAAATCAATATATATCATTTGGGCGGCCCGGTAGTCCAGTGGTTAGCACGTCGACTTCACAGTGCAGAGGTACCGGGTTCAATTCCAGCTCCGGCCTCCCTGTGTGGAGTTTGCATGTTCTCCCCGGGCCTGCGTGGGTTTTCTCCGGGTGCTCCGGTTTCCTCCCACATTCCAAAAACATGCATGGCAGGCTGATTGGACGCTCTAAATTGTCCCTAGGTGTGAGTGTGGGCGTGAATGGTTGTTCGTCTCTGTGTGCCCTGCGATTGGCTGGCAACTGATTCAGGGTGTCCCCGCCTACTGCCCGAAGATGGCTGGGATAGGCTCCAGCACCCCCCGCGACCCTAGTGAGGATCAAGCAGTTCGGAAAATGGATGGATGGATATATATCATTTCAACTTGTCTTTACACTCTTACTCAACACACTTGTGAGGATAACCGGTGAAGAAAATGAATGGGATGGATAAAAGATGGGATACGTTTGACTTTCTATGAGATCTTTTTTATATTTGTTTCATTGGCGCTGAATCACAAATCCTTCTTCTGAATCAACACTTTGAATGAATGGATATGTTATCCATTCGTGTTTTGTTTTTTTGTTTTTATGTTTTAAATTGCACTTGACTTTGATTCACATCTTATGTAACGCCCTAATCGAACACTCATTCCTCTTGCAGACTCTACTGGGCCAATGAGCACGGCCCATTCCCACCCCCACGCCCCGCCGATGGGCGGCATGGTAGGCCACCCGTCGGTCATCAGCACCTCCAGGCACTTGCCGTCGCCCATGTCCTCCATGGGCTCGCACATGAACGGCTTGGCCTCACCTTACTCCGTCATCACCTCGTCTCTGGGCTCCCCCGCCGTATCACTGCCGTCCACGCCCAACTTGAACTTCGGACCTCTCGGAAGTCCGCAGGTAAGGCGGAACCGCAGGCGATTTCGATGCTCGTGTTATCTCAAGACATAGAATAGGCTTTTAGGTCATTGTTGAGGAAATGATAAAAAGCAGTTTTGCCCATCTCTCTCAAGTCACCTATAAAGTATAAAGTACAAGCCGACCGGTCTATATACAACATTCAACTGAGTCGGCCAAAACAGCAAATCTATATACAACAAGTTCATGGTGTCTCCATGATGTCAAAAACCTGTTCTAATATTTTATCGCCATCAAAATAGAACAGCTGAATATGAGTCGTGTGTACACAATATAAAGTATATGCCCATCACAGTGACGACGTACTAGTTGGTTATCATGTTACTACCTGTGGTAAATGTGGTTTTTTTATTCCCGGAATCTGACAGTTTAATCGTTCTATTTGTTGGACTCGCATACCTTGGCCTTCCTCTCACTCATTCTCACCGCGTAGTGACCTTTAAACTTGCAGCCCTTGAGGTCAACCCTGTGTCTGTTGTCATGTGAGCGGGCTTACGGCGCAGTCCGACCATTAGCCCTTTAATGAAGTACTGCTTGATAGAGCGAGAGAGGAAAGAGTGAGAGGCACGGACAAAAAGATTGTGTATTTTCTCTCTCGCTCTATTTCCGTCTGCGGTTCCAGCCTTTGTGTCTTTCTCTCGTGCAGTTTTGTCATAGTTTTTCTTGCTCCGTACAATTGTTGTTTTCAATGTGTGCGGCACTTTTTTGGGCATGTACAAACCCTACAGTGTACATGAGGTGTGTCAGAAATGTTCTAGGACTGGTGTCACAAAGGATAGACATGGTGCTTTGAGACTCCGATATAAAAGATTCCTATTTGGTACATTGAGTACTGTTTGGTGGCAATTAACTCACCTAACTTCATAACAAGCAGCAGTCTGCAAGATGTGAACATTTCTACAAAAAAAAAAGGCATAAGAGGTTTATTGCCAAGCCTAGGTGAAGTTCATTTTCAAAGTAAACATAAAAATTACACAAACAAACATATATTGTGTAGCTTTGCCTTAACAAAGTCAGTTTAGCTGAATGCTAACAAAAAATGCAAAACGGCATTCACGGCGTAACATACTATTGGCATCACAATAGTGTTATTGCCTTGCTTGTGTGACGCACATTGAGTTGCCTTGTGTATGATATGTCCTATATTAATAAATCTGTCTTGCCTTGTCTTAAATCAACAGGCATACATTTTTTTCATCCTTTGGGAATTATGACCAATATTACGGCAGTGTAAGGAATCGGTGGTAAAACTCTTCTTCATGTGTGTCTCTATGGCTGTATTATACTGCCCCCAGGTGGCCAAGGCATGCACACCAGAAGGATTAGCACAATATCGACTAAATTGAAGCAAAAATCGTTAAATTCTGGTCGCAGAATTTGAAATACAAACATCTGGCCCTTATTGAAGGGTAAAACTCATCGTTTGTGCTTACGGAATAAAATATATTAATATCTTTTGTGACACCAGTCCTGGAGCTTTTCTGACACAACTCGTACATTAAAATAAATAAATAATAATGACAACATTCCCCAAGATTGCTCTCCATTATACTGTCTGGTATAATGGACTATGGCCACGGAAAGTTGTCAAACGTCCGCAAACATGCCCCACAGAGGCCAGCGCTGCAGACAATATACTCTGCATACAGTACGTTCCGTTGACTGTATAGATCCATGCCCGTAGGGACACTCAGGGTTAATACCAAGCCATTTGGTCATTGTGCCCATTTGTAATCGTGTACATCCTACTTTGTTCACGGTCAACTCAAGTTCATGACCACAAGTCCAATATTGTCCCTGGTTCATTGTGGCCATGTTCAGCTCCCAGCTAGTGCAGGCCTTATCATGACATTTTGAACTAACATCAAGTAATGTACTGCAGATTTCAGTCAAGGATTGAATTGAGATTTTTTTTGGTACAGATTCAATTCACGATTTTCTTCCGATCAAGCTTTATTGCAATATTCCCTATGAACAGGAACATTTACATAAAACTGCTCCCTACCATCAAAACCTTAAAAGCTATTACTCTAATAAAGCATGGACATTAAAGACGCTGTGTGCGCTAGGCCGTCCTTTTTCAAGGTTTTTAAAATTGTCCAATAAGGCAAGACGTACTGCGATCAAGTATGAACATGCAATTATATGCAACATTCATTCATTCATCTTCCGAACCGCTTCATCCTCACTAAGGTCGCGGGGGTGCTGGAGCCTATCCCAGCTGTCTTTGGGCAGTAGGCGGGGGACACCCCGAATTGGTAGCCAGCCAATCGCAGGGCACACAGAGACGAACAACCATGCACACCCTCACTCACACCTCGGGACAATTTAGAGTGATCAATCAGCCTGCCATGCATGTTTTTGGAATGTGGGAGGAAACCGGAGTACCCGGAGAAAACCCACGCAGGCCCGGGGAGAACATGCAAACTCCACACAGGGAGGCCGGAGCTGGAATTGAACCCGGTACCTCTGCACTGTGAAGTCGACGTGCTAACCACTGGACTACCGGGCCGCCCTTATATGCAACAGTGTATCTAAAAATATATTTAATAATAATAATAATAATAATAATAATACATTTTATTTATAAGCGCCTTTCAAGACACCCAAGGACACTTTACAATAACAAAAAACACAAAATAATACGGGTTGAGCAGCGGCAGCCAAAACGCGCCAGCGTTCACTCAACCCGGAAGTCAGAAAAGTGTTTGCAGTGTTTAAAATGTTTGCACTATTGTTTTGTTTTGTTTTTTATTTATTTTTTTATTCATGAGCATTCTGCTGTATGTTCTGTATAGCATGTTTGTATAAAGAATGTATGATGCATCAATAATCCAATACAAGGTGCTTGCCTCCGTTAGAAGCATGTTGTTACATGTCTGGAGCGGAATGGGCATCTGAGCAGCCGTTTAGCATCGCATTGTGTACACGGGTGAAATTAATTATGAGTGAAATCTGTTGGATGAATGTCTTGAAAAGCACTAGCTGCAAAAGGGGCCGAGTTGGATGCTCATTTAAGTACAAGTGTCTGCCTTGGGGGCACATGTCGACGGCGAGCAAGCTCTATGGGAAGCTGACAGGAAATAATCCCACGCTTGCTCGTCTCAGCCCGGAAGGTCACCACCTCGGAGGTCTGGGATGAGTTCACCATTAGGCGAGCGTCGGAGGAGAGTGCACGTTGTAAATAAGTGATAGGAAAAGCCTGAGGTGACTGAGACGTAGGTCCTTTATGTCACACTGCTTCATATATGTAGGACAGAAGGGCATTTGTCGGTCAACGTTTCCAGCTGGGATGCAGATGTTTACAAATAAACAGAAAAAAAAAACCCTGCTGCATGGCTCTTGTCAGCATAAGAGGTCAAAGGATGGGATCATGATAATGAAAACATGAAAAAAAACTCGCATTGTTCCAACTTTATTCTTTTTTTTCAATGATCATAGATGAAAATAAACTATTCTAGATTAATTTTTAACGCTGATTCTGCCCTTGTTTTTTTCTCGAGCATGTCAGGTTTTCATAATAGTATCATATGTAATATCGTCATATAATGGGCAATATTTATGAATTAAGGGTTTGGTTTAGCAACAGGTAGATTTTTTTTTCTGAAACGTCATAGCTATAAATTACAATGCATGATCAAATCCATGGGCGCAAGCTTTTATCGGTTAAATTTTAAAATGTAAATAGAACTAATAAAAAAATCAGATGTGCTAAGGAAACAAAAGTAAAGGCATTTTTTATATCAGAATCAAAAATAAATTTAGGGACACTTAAAGTCATCTGTGATTAAAATTTTCTGTTGACCAGTCTAATTAGAGTTGCATTAACCTGCCTCTCAAACCCCAAGTGGTCAAAATGACAGTTATGTAAAAAGTGAATTAAACAAACAAACAAACAAACAAAAATCATACTGCAGTTGCTTTATGTCTTTTCAACGGCGATGTGACATTTTGAACCAATACTTTCAAAAAGTGAGCTAATGTGTGCGCAAAAGTCAAAAGTTTTACACAACAGCTCTATGTCGACCCTCCCAACATCCCATGGTGCGCAAATTCGTGCTAGCGCTTCCCATTGCCTCTCTTTGAGAGCTCCACTTGCCGGCGACCATGTGACTGGCCTCACGTGCCTCTCGCTCTTAGACTTCGAAACATTAAGAAACCTGCATGACAAGCCTCAGAAAGAACAGTCAGCTCTCCCACTGAGCAGGCATGTGACATACTTTCACAATAAAATGGTGCGTGTGTTGTTGATTGAGGGCGTGGGGGCGGGGGCGGCAAGCCGCGCACAATGGTGAGCAGAAGACAAAATGAGAAAAAACAGGAACATGTCATGAGACCACCTAACACCATTCACTCTTACTTCCCTTCCGCTTCCTGTCTTTCGCCAGTTCGCTTCAGTTGACTGTTGTTCTTTTTTCATTTGTGCTTCTCAGATGAACTCTATGAACAGTGTTAGCAGCTCAGAGGACATCAAGCCTCCGCCGGGACTGCAGAACATGGGGAGCATCAACTACCAGTGCCCGAGCCCAGGGGGGATGTCAAAGCACATCTGCGCCATCTGCGGTGACCGCTCCTCAGGTGACCTAAAGGGCAACTCAACACAAGTTGGAAACTCAACACAAGGGCTTCCTTCAGCTGAAGATGACACGTTTCCTTTCTTACGTGTGCAGGGAAACACTACGGCGTGTACAGCTGCGAGGGATGCAAAGGTTTTTTCAAGAGGACCGTGCGCAAAGATCTCACTTACACTTGTCGAGACAGCAAAGAGTGCCTCATCGACAAGCGCCAGCGCAACCGCTGCCAGTACTGTCGCTACCAGAAGTGCCTAGCCATGGGCATGAAGAGAGAAGGTACTTGGGATAACATTTCTCATTCATATTTTTTATCCACAACATGGGGGAAAAAAATACATACTGTAATGTACATTAAATATATAAATTAGAATGATAGTATTATTTTTAATACTTTAATTTGTGGCCACACTTATTTCCCCACTTATGTGACCAATAATCTGTCCATGCCAGTTCAGAAAGATTTCTTTCTTTCTTTTTTTTTTTTTTTGCAACGGGGAGTAAAAGTCAGCAGTTTAGATAACGTAGTTGCACAAGTGTAAACACCGTTTTGTAAGTAGGATTTGGCTCTTCTCAGAATTATCCACTCGTTTTCAAACTTATCATGCTAAATAGAGTCACCAGACACCCAACCAGCATTTTAAGCAGTGGTCCCCAACCACTGGTTCGCAGGCAATTTTTTTTTAGAGGAGCATATATGTTATCACTCGGACTGGAATATTCATGCTAAATAGAGTCAGCACCCTCCCGCCCCACAGTCGATTGATGTTTGTGAAAGTGCGAAATATCATTCGTCCCATTAACCAGTGTATGGTGGAAAAAAGGTTATGGACTACCACAAGTGTCCTTGATTACCGATTGATTACCAAATAAAGTTCAGCATTTATAGTAAACCTAAGTGACCACACAGCGTACAGTATACTGCATCTGTAGTGTAATATAAATGATGACTGGCGAAATCTGAGTGTGTGTGTTTGTGTGCATGTTGTAGCGGTACAGGAAGAGAGGCAGCGTGGGAAAGAGCGTGGGGAGAATGAGGTGGAATCAACCAGCAGTTTCAATGAGGAAATGCCCGTGGACAAGATCCTCGATGCTGAGCTGGCGGTGGAACCCAAAACGGAGACGTACTCCGACGGCAGCCCCGGCAACTCAGTAAGCCTTCAACATAGTGACGGGCACGTTAGCACAACATTTTCCAGTGTACTGTAACAACAATGTCGAATTTGTGATTCCTCAAATGGTATGAATCATGTTTATTACGACATAGAAGATTCACAGGCCACTATTCTCAAATTCACCCTATTTTCATTTTTGTCTGAGGAACCGATAAGCATTAACACTCAAAGTTGCCATCAGATGACGCCAAAATACTGGCTAATAGAAAAGTAGCACTTAGTGTAGGCAAAAATGTGTTGAAATGACTGCAAAAAGTAATCAACATTCCGCATTATAGATCCATATGATACACTAGTTAGCTAGCTTGCTAATAGTTAGCTTGCTAGCTCGATAGATGGATGGTTATTGTCAATTTAGCATGGATGCTTGTTCATCCAAGTTTTTTGCGCTGATATACAGTAGGTCCAAAAGTACATTTTCTTGGTCATCACTTGACCAGGTTGATATAATGTGAGAATATATTCTTTTTTTTTTTGTCTTGTTGAAGCTGGGGTCAAAGAGTCCAGTTGGTACATTTGGTTCCTTGTCCTATTTCTCTTGGTTTAGATTTCCCAATAATCTCCTTCAAACTTGCATGAATGATTGCTTCATGCTGGAGCAGAAATTCTTATGATATTACTGTCCATGTGATCCAAGATGCTTAAGGCTTGCCAAAAACTTGTTCACGAGTCTCAGGAGAACGTCACTGTTGTGTAAAGCACCCCAAAATGGGATTTGCTGCGCAGATTTTGTGTTCTCTTGACTTTTGTTCTGGAATCTCTGCTCAACCTCCCTTTTGTCCGCCTGTAGACCAACGATCCCGTCACCAACATCTGCCAGGCAGCAGACAAGCAGCTCTTCACGTTAGTGGAGTGGGCCAAGAGGATCCCCCACTTCTCAGAGCTCCCCCTTGATGACCAGGTTATTCTATTACGAGCAGGTGTGGATACGTGTATATTTAGTGAAGGAAATCTCAAAATGTTTTCCGAGGACCCCTCATGTGTCAAATAAACATAACTACGAGATATGCCATTCCCCTTTGACGTTTGCTGTAACATTAAACAGAAAGCAAATAATTACATGTCATGAATTGAATCAAGCCATATTATTTAGAAAAGTCAGCTAGCTTATTGATAACATACAATGCCAAACACCGTAAAGGGGCGAACAAAACTAGCATAGATTGCAGGAGTTATCAGCACAGATATGAAGACTTGATATGCCAGCGCTCTGTAGCAGCCCAGCCAACCGCTGTACCTATGTGGCGGCCATGTTGAGAGGGGCAACATTCCCATCAAAAGTAACGGGTGGCCATTGACATTAATTGTTACAGTATATTTGTTTTATTGGTACACATTTCTCCATTCGTAAATATACACTTTTTAGACCCATTGAAAACGAAGAAGAATTTATTACAAAATATTTTGCAGACCATTAAGTTGTGGCTCGCAAAACTCCCAACGGTCCTCGGACCCCAGTTTGAGAACCACCAATGTAATGTATTTTACACTTAACACACATTTTAACAGCCAAGCTGCTCCTGGTGGTTGTCGGTCATCCTCAAGCAGGCGGACGGTCTATTTAAGTCTCTTAACATTTACTTGACATATTTACCATTTAGCTAAATGGAGCAGTAAGACTAAAAATAGCAGAGAAATCTCAGCGGTGCGTTTGCAATTTTGAGGAAGCACTGACCTCTGCTGGTGAGAGATATACCTGCATCAGGTAGTGGTCGTATAATATGGCCATACGGAATAGAGGGGGAAAAAAGTGCCGCATGAGAAAATAGCTGTAATCCTTCGAAAATCAAATTGTACCTTTGCACGTCTTTATTTTTTCAGGGTGGTCCCAACATATGCAGATAGATCTGATTTTGTCCTCACAAACGATATCCTTGAAGTGCGTTTTAACTGTTTCGTTTTGTAGGCTGGAACGAGCTGCTCATCGCGTCCTTCTCTCATCGGTCGGTGACGGTGAAAGATGGAATCCTGCTGGCCACGGGCCTCCACGTCCACAGAAGCAGTGCCCACAGCGCTGGGGTGGGCTCCATCTTTGACAGGTTGGGAGCAACAGAATACAAACAAGACTAAAAATATATTGATAAGGTGCTCACAGACACTTTCAGATAAGGTTTGTATATTATTCACCAGAGGTACAAAATGTGACAATAAAGAATTTTGACTTGTGGTTTAGCCAGGAATGTCAAATGTGTTCTTTGCTTAATTTTTGTGGCAATTTTAGTTGAGTAAGTTATATATTTGACACCAATGCAGAGTCCTGACTGAACTGGTGTCCAAAATGAAGGATATGCAGATGGATAAAACGGAGCTGGGCTGTTTGCGAGCTATTGTCTTGTTTAACCCAGGTCAGTGCTTCTTCACCTTTTTACCTTGACGGTCTACTTCACAGCATTGTATAAAAACAGCCATAGCTAGCTCAGAGATCTTCGTGGGCTTTATTTAACAGGGCACGCCCTGAAATAAAATAATTGTAGAGAATTTTTTATAGCTCTAAAATTATTACATTTAAGTAATGAATACTTTGAATACTGTTGTAAGTTCCTTCTCTGAGTTTTATTTTATTGAAACAATTATTCACAAAATTAATTTGTTGATGTGGGTGTGAAATGTTTTTGCTTCTTTCCTGTACCACTAGAGGGAGCCATACACTTATCACTCAAGAATTTAGGAAATGAGACGAGATTTGCAGTTAAAATGTTTTTAGTCGATATGGTTTTTTTTCACAAAAATTAAAAATGTACTGTACAAAAGTAAAAAAATAATATGAGGAATGTAATGTTTTGAATCGTCAAAGTCTCGAATGCCTGTGGCTGTTGAAGATATTTGGTGTTCATGTGTCTGACAATATGTGTTTGATTCAGATGCAAAAGGTCTGTCCAACCCAACGGAGGTGGAGGCACTGAGGGAAAAGGTGTACGCCTCACTGGAGTCCTACACTAAACAGAAATATCCGGACCAGCCTGGCAGGTGGGAATCACCATTTCTGATTGTCTTGGCATAATTGTTTTCATTTCTTTCACTTGAAGGAAGTACAATTGTTAGAAATGTTTTAAGTACTGTAAATGAAATTAAATTATGACCAATATGTGTTTATAAATTATACTGGTTGGAATTTTGAAAATGCAGTCCAAAAAAATAAGAACTAAAATAAAAATGTATATAAGGATGACAAAATTAAAGAGAATATGTCAATATAAATACATCATACATACTATTACATTTGGTCATTATATTTAGTGCATATCTGATATAATTGGACTAATGCATATTTCTTTTAGTTTGAAGAAAATTAATTATTTCAAATAATTAAAAATTCTATTTGCCAAATATTTTATATAATTGGACAAATAGTTTTTATTTTAAGGAAATTAAACACAAATTAATATTTAATATGATAAAGTAGTTTGAAAAAAAATGTTTGTTTTTTTCCCCCCTTTTGGTAATTATTTTTTGGAAATATTTGACCTGAATCCTTAGCAAGTGTCCGTAATAAAATACATCAGTGATTGTGTGTGTTGTTTCGGGGGTTTCAGGTTTGCCAAACTGCTGCTGCGCCTGCCCGCGTTGCGCTCCATCGGCCTCAAGTGCTTGGAGCATCTTTTCTTCTTCAAGCTCATTGGGGACACGCCCATTGACACCTTCCTCATGGAGATGCTGGAGGCGCCCCATCAGATCACATGACCCCTGTCAAACACCCCCTCTTGTAAATAGCCGTTGTCAGCATTATGAAGATGGATTCGGGGGGGAAAGGACGCTGCAATTGTAAAGTTGAATATTTTATAACAATTGAAAACAACAACATTGTAATTAAACCCGAAACGCAATTTCAAGGCTGCGTTGAAGACTGAGTACAAGCATCGCAGTCATTTTTTTTCTTTGTAAATAGCTCATTGCAGATGTCCGTTTTGAAAGCAACCCAGTGAATTTGAGAAGGAATCAGATTTTATTAATGGAGTAATTGTATAAAATAAAATTTTAAGTAAAAAAAAAAGTCGTTTCTTAAAAAATGAGTATTCTTACAGAATAAAGTTATTAATAAATACATGTAAGACCCTATTTGTCATGTCTAAAAGATGCTCTGCATATACTGTAGTACAGTTTATTCTAAATTTTACAATTACTATGTGTATTTCCTTTCTTGACCACTAGATGGGCCCGTGGTCCTTATTTTAATGTTGCCTTCAGTGACAGTCTGAAACCATAGCTTTACAAGCGATCTTATTTATCCATCATTTCTCCATCTATTGACACAGCCATCGATCGTCATCTATTGGTCCAACGATATTTTCATTTTCATCCATTCATTTTTCGACAAAGTATCTATCTGGCTATATGTCCAATTTTAAACAATAACGAGCAATATTAGATCATATGTGCCATGGCATCGCTTGCCGATCAGAGAATTTTCCAATGAGATTGAACCGATGGCATCCCATCATCTATCGCGATTGCAGTCATATGCTATGATTAAATTACAAGACTTTTCTCAGCTACATTTACTGCGTTAATTCAGCCATTTGTTCGATAAATGTGAATGAGACATACTTTTTACTTTGAGTGAAGAAGAAACGCTGTGTTTTACTCTTTTACACTGTGCTACATTCAAGATGGAGGATGTTTTTGTGTGTGGGGAGCTCTGTATGTGAGCGTGTTGTAGAGGTAATTGCGCCTACGAGTGGTGCTCTCTCTCTCTCTCTCTCGCTCTCTCTCTCTCTCTCTCTCTCTCTCACTCTCTCTCCTCGTCCCGTTGTCAGAATACTTGATTTAAAAAAAGTCCAAACAGTGTGAGAACAAGTTAAGGAGAAGAAGAAGCTCCAAGGAGGAGAAACTTTCGGGTACTGTGAACCGCTACCACTGGTATCCACGTTGAGATGCACTGAGAGGACCGCCAATAATTTTAGCAGCCTTTCTGCAAGCTCACTTTAAGAAGGTATGGACATCACTTCCTGAATTTGAATCACTGTATCGTGTGATTGGTGAGAAGGTTCAGGTTAATGGTGTAAAGATATCTGGGAACTAGTTGAGTAAGTTTGGTATTTTGGGCAAATCATTTTTTAAAATAGAGGCACTGTACTAAATAAAAAAGTCATTCGACGAAATGGAAATTAATATACTGCCCCATGTTTGAGAAGATAAAATATTAATACGTACTATTAGATATACATTAAAAGGTTTGTAAAGTATATATGTACTGTTATTATATTTTATTCTTATATCCCTCTATTACTGTATTTGCCCAATATTTTAAAAAAAATATTGTGTCATTTGTAGGAAATAACATTGTTTTTTTTAATTAGATAAAAAATTACAAATGCCTCTATGATATTAATATGTAGAGGAAGGTATGTCCGCAAAATGTGAGTCCCAATTTTTAATTTAATTTACATAATACTATACTTTGTATTTTGTTTATTTGGAAAAACTTTTTTTTTTACCAATGGTAGAAATAAATATATTAAATGAGAAATACATTAAATTATGATGAATAAATGTTTATAAGATTACATACGAGTCTAGATTTTAAAAATCGTCTCTACATCTGTTAATTGTTTTGCATATTTTGACAATTGCAATTTTTAATTGGATGAAAACGTAAAAAAAAGATAAATTAATGAGTAAATATAATCACGTTGGATTCTTGGAACTAAATTATTACAAATACAATTTATAATGACAAAATGAACCTTCTGCCTTCCCATATAATGAACGCCCTGCAGAGGATTCATCATGTGCATTTGTGTGTATTTTTTTCCCCACGCTGTTAATTTTCGATTTGAGAACCGATCAAGTTGAAAGCGGCGTCACGTGACGCCCATGAAGCTTGGACGGTATTTGTTTAGAGAGCATGCACATTCGGGTAACTTGCCGTTGCGTGTTCCCTCGCAGACATGCAACGCAGGCCGGTGTGCGCCGGCTGCCGTAGGCCGATCTCGGACAAGTTCCTGCTGCAGGTGGCGGACGGCCTCCGGCATGAGGCGTGTGCGCGCTGCTCGGCGTGCGGGGACGCGCTGCGGGACTCGTGCTTCGTGCGGGAACAGCGACTCTACTGCAAGCGGGACTACGCAGAGTGAGTTCCTCTCTTTTATGAACGAAATGTTTTGGGGTTTGTTTTTTCTTTGGGTGCGGCTGGAACGAAATAATGGCATTTCATTTTATTTCAATGGGCAGAGACTTGATAAAGTGTTTGGAGTTGGAAATACAAACTCTCACTCATTTTTATTGTGCATAACTGCGGTGGTAATCTACTATTTTTAACCAAGACAGAAATTTTGAATGAACTCTTATTTTGGATCTTTTCCTAATGTCCAGGTGAGTGTAAATGCTCACTTGTGTGTTAGCGGCTATTGCTATTGTATTTGCATCTTTTTTTTTTTTTTTTGCGTTTGTTGACTTCCAGGCAACTTGGTGTAGTCCTCTCATGAAGAGAACAAGGTGACTCAGGGTGGGAGGTGTGATACAAAGAAGCGTGCACACGCACACAAACACACACTCAAAACAAGTAGGGGTGGGGCTCAAACGACACGTTGTCAAAATGTGTTAAAATCGCAAGGTCCATTGGCCCAGTAATGACAAGCTGGGGGCCAACATATGGGGAAGAGGTAACCCCCCCCCCCCCTACCACCTTTCCATCCTAACCTCCCATCACCCATTTCCCCTCATCCTTCCACCTGGCATCTAAATTCCACTTTTGACGTACAGCAATATATCGCATGGCATATCCGATGATTGATGCAATAGCCTCGTCAAGAATAAACTCCATAACGCACGATAGAAATAAACAGAACGATGCGAAATAATCCACAGTCATGCTCATGCCCAACGTATGTTAAGATGAATGCGATTGTCCATCTCGACGGTTATCAATGAAAATCGCCAATGTTGACCCTGCCCAAGAGAAATAAACAGAACCACCAGATACACAACCACAGCGATTAATGAAAAGCGTTCAAATGGTGTCCCTATATTTACATTATGCATAATACCAATGCAAAATCTGCATGTGAGGCTTAGGTATTTATTTTGGTTCACAGTTGCCAGCTTGCACTTCATCAGTTTTTTTTAAAGTACTTTGTCTTTTACACACTCTTTCATCCAGGCCTATTGCGGCAATTCTGCAACAGAAATGACCGGAATGACGAAACGTTCGGCATTAGTTTTGACTCCCACCCAAAAGGAGCAAGTTTTGGGAGGTGGCCATATGTCAGAAGGTCTGTCGCATCCCTTCAAGAGGGACGTCAACATGAACTTATTTTGGCGGACAGCGACCACCACGAGCGTTTGGCTTCCAAAGTGTTGCGGCATCTGGAAAGCCGCTCTCGCCGCCGCCCCTGTGTGGCGCTATGGGACGACGCCCAGCCAACCGTGAAATATCTGACCTGACCAATTAGCAGGAGGCCTGCTGCCAAAGCTCCGCCCCTGAGATTTCGCGTCTCCAAATCTAACACCCCCGGCCTACCGACTTGCTGGTAGTAAACCTCCAACCTTCCCGCCTAGCACAAGGTCCCCTGTTGTCCTTTAAGACCCAACATTTATTTTTCGTTACAAAAATTTCACCCACACTACCAACAAAAAATGTCACAAAATCAAACAAAAAATGAAATGAAATGGCGTTAAAAAAAACACATGTTCATCCAAAAAAACAAGACATTGCGAAAAAGTATCTCAGGCGCGCCCGTGACCCTTGTGAAGCAGTTCCGAAAATGAATGGATATTTTTTTGTTATTATTGTAGAATCATGTCACACTGTATTTAAATAAAAGAAAATTCTCTCCCAAAAATTAAATAAGAAATTAATTAAAAAGTACTCCACATAAAAAATTGAATACATTTTTAATTAACACTTTCACGGACAGCGGTCACTACAGTGGACAGCTTATCATGTGATCAGGTTACAGGTTATCATTATTGGCGCATGAAAGGGGTTAAAGCTTTATAAAGAGTTGCTAATGTTCTCAAAGATATCACAGTGCAGTCGTGCGATGAAGGCACACTCATGTTGCTGCATGTTTACATCAGCTACCGGCATATTGAGCACGGCTCTTTGCTCCGCCGGACCTGGATGGCACGTCGGTCTTATTGGTCACATGACTGGAAGTGTCCTTGACCTTCGAGATCTGTATCTGACACACACACGGGGATCGTGCTTCACCTGATCCAGAAACCGGACCCGCTTCTGTGCGTGTTCACTGGACCGCACTAGTCCGAGCTCGTGTTTTTTGGATGGGGAACATTGTAGCTTGTGGGCTCATGAGCGAAAGTTATTTTTAAAGCGCCCTGGTCCAAATAACCGTCGACAATTGTATGTTTGTGATAAAAAGTGGCTAGATAATAGATTGTATAAGAGTGACTGTAGCCACTGTTTTCTTCTTAGTAAATGTTGCTAGTAAAATCAGTAGTTGGTAGTTATGGATAGGTTTTTACCCCTTGTTGTGTTTGGTAAAGAGCGTAGTATTGACCCCATTGAGTATGTGAAACATTCCAAGCATTTCCTTGGCCTACTTCATTGATTCCTACGTTCAGGAATGCAAGCGTGCGACATGTCGTTCATATTAAAGTGCATACCACCGAGGGCATAGGGCAGACGACCCACATGGGTCAAGCAGACCTCATTTGACCCAGAGGAGGCTTCACTGTTTCCCTCGGCAACCGCACAGCAAGAGTCAGAGGAATGTGGTAGGATATAGACCTTTTGACAAGGATGTACCAGCACCTTTGCTGGTTAATAGTCACTATATGGACTCAGTGGCCACTTCACCTCCTCTGTCGGATAGCTGTTCATTTAACAATAGGCTATCTTTAGTATTGTGGTTGTAGTTTGCTGGGGTGTAAAACTGCACTGCATTTAAATTAGCATCTCTACTGCACAGCATCCTAACTTATAGTTGACATTAGAAAAATCTCACAGTGCACCATCATACAAAAAGTCTCAAAGGTTATTATACTTTTACAGTAAACCACCCTATACACCAAGGATGATGCCCCCAAAGATATACTTTGTAAAACAAACCAATAGCCGGTGCGTCCTGTAGGCGTAAAAAACAGGATGGGAGAGGAACGAGACATTCATGAATTGCATTGTCTTCAGCAAAATTGAGACAAAGCTTGACTTTTCTTTCAAATGTACAATGTTTCTACAAAATAGTTGTAGCCATCTATTTAGTAGCTGGCAGTGGGCTTACACCCAAAATGAGAGAAACCCTCGATGGAGGGGTATTTCCTGTATGTGTGTATCGATGGGAACAGACGGATACACAGGTTACTTATACCTTCTCCCATCAAGTAGAAGAACATTTATTTGTTCAGCCTGTGACTATACTTCACTCTCATATAAAACAAAGATATATTATCTATATTAAAAAATGTAAATTTTAAGACCAATTAAATGAAGTCGGGAACCATCACTATATTATATGGTTTTCTCTATTCTTTCATCCGCCCTACTGAGCATTTAGTCTACATTATCAAAAGTTCTGTAATATCTATTCAATTCTTTTAGCCATTTTTACCACTCCAAAATCGCTAAAACGAATAGATTTTTGATTTTTGTAATCATTTTTATAGATCATATTTTAAACATGTCATGTCATTCATAAAACAAAACAAAATATGTTTGTCTATACAGCGCCGGATACTAGGTAGTGGAGAGTACAGAAATAAATTACTCAAAACAAAGGTCTTGAGCAATCGACAGTGAAATGTAAAGAGCTGTCAGTTTCTCGTTTGCTGAGTTGGTCCGCTGACCCACAAGTCAGGTCTGCAGACAACTTCAGAATGATGATGCATCATCAGGCATGACAGCCTCAAGATGGGTCGGTGCCAGCCGTCGGACAATAGTCCTGCTGCTTGAGTATTGGGTGGGGGCGGCTCTGTCTTTGTCCCACTCTGTCTGAGCAGACTTCGAGATAATTCCGCGGATAATTCCAAGAACCGGCGGCCCAGCCTCTCCCGCCGGGATATCTGATTCCCCCCCTCCGCCTGGAGCCATGGCCTGCCGTGAGCCTTTTCTGGACGCTGCCCGGGGGCTTGGCCGCCGACGCGGCAGCCGGAGCCACGGCAACGGTGTCACGGTGTGGATAAGCCCACGCTGCTCCTGGTTGCTAGGCGCTAAGACGCACACCCGCCATGCTGAGGGTATGCGTCTGAGTGGCTGGAGGAAGAGGTGGAGGGTGGGAGGGGGTCAACGAGAGGATTTGAGGCTGGGAGGCGTTTGGTGTGACAGTCAACTGAGCAACGTTCCCTGGGAACCTATCCTCTGTTATTTGCTGGAAAACTCACCTATTCACTGTTTTTGTACTCAGGCCAAAGCCGCGTCTAAAAGAGTGGTGGGCAGCCCAGTTCAAGTTTACTGTCAAAGTAAACATCAAACAAAGAGACTTGCACGTTGTGTATTTAAAACAACCACCTCGCTTCGTTTTTAAGTCTGTAAGCTTAATGCTAATGCTAAATAGAGTCGATGCTGCAGTGATGTGACCCTTGAAATAAAAAAATTGCTTGTCGTGTTTCGACAAGCAACTTTGACTTTTTTTTTTGGACTGTTTCCCTCTCACCAGGCTGTTTGCAGTGCGCTGCGGGGGCTGTTTCGAGGGCATCTCTCCGACAGAGCTGGTGCTGCGTGCCGGGCCTGCTGTCTTCCACCTGCGTTGCTTCACCTGCAGCGTGTGCACCGCCCCCATGAGGACCGGAGACCGCTGCGTGGTCAGGGAGGGCCTGCTTGTCTGCGCCAAGGAAGACTACCACCGACGTGTGGCCAGCCCAACTTCATCTGACACAGGTGGGAGGACATGTGGACATGATGGTCATTCTGAGGGTGTCTCCTCTTGCCTGACTCTGGTTCAAATATGCAGTAAAACGAGGTTTCTTGAAATTATGGGGTTTTCAAGGACCGCCTCCAAATACAAAGCACTTGATTCTCTCTATTTTGAACATATGAATTATTCATTTAGGCAAAAGTGATGATGCAGACGAAGAAGAGGATGAGGAGGAGGACTCAGGGAGGGTCACAAGTCGACGAATCAGATCAGATGAGCAGGAAAGTAAACGTCCCAAAAGACCTCGCACTATTTTGACCACCCAGCAAAGACGAATTTTCAAAGCCTCCTTTGAGGTTTCATCCAAGCCGTGTCGAAAGGTAGAGTCCTGGTTCTTCCATTTTACACATAATGTATTGTGTATTAATTATGCAGTATTAAATTCAGTGCCGGCCATTTTCAGACTCTTCTTTACCTTACTATGTGTAAACAAAGAAATAAATAAAAATACAAAGGCATATGAAAAACATGAAAAAAACGTCCTTGGCATTGAATGAGTTTTCAAGATGGAGTATGCAGTAATTAAACAAACAAACAAAAATGAGCGTGCCCCTGTCACAAAAAGACAAAGAAAAAGCACACCACACACAATTGCTCCGTCTTGTGTCACCTTGGCTGGACCTCTGTTTTTAAAATCTGCCTCCTTTATTTCCCGAATCTCACTTAAAGGTACGGGAGACCTTGGCAGCAGACACTGGCCTTACTGTCCGGGTTGTGCAAGTCTGGTTCCAGAACCAAAGAGCCAAGGTAATGCGCACACACACACACACACACACACACACACACACACACACACACACACACACACACACACACACCATAAGAAAAGCTCTTTCGACACGGAGGCATCTGCCAAAGCTAAAATCAGCCTGGTTATCTCCTCATAGAGGAAACTGATGACATTTCAGCGCATGGCGACTACACTTGAAACCTCATATTTCCTCGCAATGTGAACTTGTGTTGTTCCCTGCTAGTGCTCTAAAAAATGTCCTTTACTCAATACTTCATCGTTGAATAAACACACTTTTTGTGTGTGTAGATGAAAAAACTGGCTCGGAGACAACAGCAGCAGGAACAGGAGCAGCCGACTCAAGAGCAGCAGGAACAGCCATCGCATCACAAAGGTGTTGGACGCCCTAACCCCCATGAATAGCCGGGGTCCATTGGACTTGTCTGTTGCGTAAATTTGTGCTTTACTAGATAGTGATCGTTTGTTGTTTATACGGGTTTTGATGCTCACATAAATGCAGTTTAATTTATTGCCAGTTTCGTAAAATTTACAAAACTTAAATCACATTTCTCCATTGAAATTCATTAAAATTCCATTAAGCTGTTCCAAGAAAACCACTTTACTGTATTTATAATAAAAACAATACAGGAGAAGGTAAAGTAATATACAGGTGTAATTTCTGTTCATATTGTAGTATTCGTGTGTTGGATGTGTGTCTTTAAGGGACATAATGTGATTCAAGAGTTGCCGTTGGGTTGAGTGAGTTGTGGCCTACAGAAGTTTCTTGCAAGTTTTTTTTTCACGTTCACTTGAGTGGCAGTTTATCTGAAACATGTCAGATCTTAGTTCACAACACAAAGCAAAAAAATAAATTAAATAAAATAAGATCCAAAACGTGTAAGCTAAAGCACTTGGAAGTCAAGGTACCAACGTACTGCTAAGCAGTAGGCCCCAACCACCGGGCCCTTTTAGTTCTGGGTCGCACAGAGACAGACCCAATATACTGTGTATATATATATTATATATATATATTTTTTTAACTACCGTGGGTGTACCTGCAACATATAAGCAGAATCCTTCATATTTTTTTAAAATCCCTCATTGCTCCATAGCGCCCCCCAATGGTGAGCCTACCTCAAAGCTGGAGCACCTGGGGTCTCCCTACTCTCACGTCCAGCAGCAGCAGATGGGATTCACAAGAGTGGAGCAGCAAGACTTTGACCTGGACCCCTTCAGACAGGGCCTGACTCCACCTCAGATGCCAGGGGATCACATGCACCCCTACGGTAAAGAGCACGTCATCCTTTTATAAAGACTTCTGACTACTGCCGCAATTACGTTACTTGCATTCGTTTTTGTTACACAGTGGTGCAACACAAGAAAATGGACGATATAACAATACTCACTGCCATATATTCTTTATCCTCACCAACGCACAACTAATTTTGCTGCGGCTTACTGAGCAACTGTGACATTTATTATTCTGCATTATACTGCCCTCAGGTGGCCAAGGCTCGCACACCACAAGCACAATGTCCATTGAATTGGAGCAGAAAATGTGGCAAACTGTTCAATTTAATTGTATAATGTCATAAATATATGGGGTTCTTTTTGCTGTTTTTCATGTTAAAAAAAACATTTCATTTGAGGAAAACGTGGCTCCATTTTAGATATTATTGGGAAAATTCCTCACCACGTAAGGGCATGGCAAAATGAATTTGAATTCAATTTCATTTCATTTAAACATGTGCTTTGAAAAAAAGAAGTACGCAGGAATACCTCATGTTGTGGCCAGTGACTCATGCACTCAGAGATAATCTAAACAAATTCAAAGCTGTTGTCTTTTTCAGGTTTCACTGCCCTTTACAGCGACGTGGTCGACACCGTCTGCTTGTCATTGGGCGACAACACGTCACTCCTCACCCCCATGGACTGCCTGTACTCCATGCAGGACTCTTACTTCACCTCCTGAAGGACAACCCTCATCACATACGCTCATTATTTATCCACATGGACTGCGCGCAAACCGGAAGAGGACAAACCGGTGCGCAAATGGGTACACTGTGACACTCATGCAATACCCCAGTACATCCCGTAACAAAGTATGCTCACGCTTAAGTCCTGTCATGATTTGCAACACACTTTTTTACTGTCCGACCTCTCTACTATGCTTGAACGCCATTTTACGAGATTACAACGGATGTGATTAACTGTCTGAATGTGTATTTATTCTTGTAGAGTGTGTTCATTTTGAATGGATGAATCATATACAGTATGATCAATAAAAAGTGACTCTGGAATACCGTGTCATATACCGATTAGAGTGAAACTGCTCAGGTCACATACCTCTTTGCCCTGTCCTGTGCCAGCACACCCCCCACCACCCAATCCTATCCTGTCTCACCTAGTTCTATCGCACCCTATCCTGGACTGTCTTAGTCTGTCCAGCAATATCCGGTCCTTCATTGCCCTGTCCTGTACCGCCTTTCACTTCTATGCCCTACACAGACCTGTGCCACCCCACCATGTACTTTTTCATCCCACCTAGTTCTGTCCTACCCTGTCCCCTTTTTCACACGGCCAGTTCCTGTCCTGTACCAAAACATACCGCCCCTCCCTATCCTATTCTGTTTCATCTCGATCTATCGTGCCCTATTTTGCTTGTCCAAACTTATCCCACCTTGACCTATCCTTTCCCATCCTACTTCGCCCTGTCCTGTTCTTTCATTTTCTCTGTCCCTTCTCAAACCTCATCCAGTCCAAAAGCATTTTAGATGAATGTCTATATTGACAAAACAAATAACAACAGAGGGTTTTTAGCCACCTCTGACGTTTCAACATATAGATTAATCATACTGCATCCCTAAGCTGCCGAACAGGACAGGTGTGAAAAAATGACAGTGTAACAAATGTTACCAATGCAAAAAAAAAAATATGAAGGTTAAGCAGCATCTTATAATGGATACTTTCCACTGTTGCGACTATTAGGGCATCACTGTCATGACTGTTGGGGCATATTTGCTGAGTACAATATATGATCTGCTATACTCATACCACTGGAATGCACTGGTCCTGATGAGAGGTGTTTGAGGGTGTGCATGACCCAGGAGATACGAAGACCCCTCACTTCCTTGCCCTTGCAGTGACCCCTCTCCTGGAACCCGTTTCGTGTTTCCCCCTGCTATGAAACGAGACCTCGCCGAGCGGCGAGCGCAAGTCAATGGTCAGGAACAATCTAAATGTCTGTCAGCGCGCTGTGCTACTGCCAAGAAAGCCAAGCAAGTGTGCAGCAGAGTGTGCAGTGGGGCCCCTCTTTTGTGTCTGCATGCGCTCCCGGTGTCTGGAACTCAAGTATCATGATGCCTCTTTATCTTTTTAACTTGATCAGGGGTTCTGGAACCTTTTGGTCTGGGGACCCCTTACAGGGTAGACATTTATCCAGGGACCACCTTGTAGTACAAATGGCGATTAAAACTTACTACTATATATACTGTACCTCTACTATAAATGCCGTAGTCATTACAAAGTTGGCTATGGTGCAGACGCTACAAAGAAAAAAATACACCAACGGGGCTGTCGACCGATACCGGGCCTTTGAATATGGCTTTGATCTGAGCACAAAAACATTGAACATGTGAGTTTTTCTGGTAAATCGAGGATAGGTTCCACCAAATCGGTGAATAGATGAATTTATGAATGCCGGGGGGAAGCGCGGAGAGAGGGGAGGGGAAGCTTGAACTTGATGACAGGATAGGAGCCAAACCCAAGTGATAGTAAAGGGCTTTGGGAACAACACTCGAGCTGTGATCATACGGTCACAGCTGGTGGCGATAACCTCGTCATTATGCTCAAGGTATAGCTGACAGTTTCCTGTCAGCGATCCGGTTATTTATTGCAGCGTCTGTGCCAAGAAGCAGGCCACACGCGCGCACACACACACGGACACACACACACGTTTTCCCTTTAAAGTGCTATAATTGGCTTCATGCTGTTGCAGCGCCAAGTCAAATGAATACGCTGTGCTGAAGATCCGCCGTCACTCGCCATTTGCAGCACTTCATGGTATTTTCATGGTGAATTACAGGTAGGATCCAGTGAACCCCCATCTATTTGGGGTTTGCTTTTTACCAATTTATTACTCTCTGTGGAACCTATCATCAGCTGCTGCGTGGATGGAAAAACTCACCTCGTTTGAGTTTATTGGGCATCGATTAGTCAAAGGAGATTTTTTTTTTGCGTCGGTGTTACAGTGGTAGGCCCAGTTCATGATTGTGCGTCCTTTTATTCGGAGTAATCAATAATTCAGTGCAGTTGAAAGTGAACCTAATTGTTTCCTATACTTTCCTTTTGGCATATGCATCTCTCCTTGAACTGTGCGGACATGCTTTGTCCTGACGTCACATCTATTCAAGTTTGCACTTGCTGATCAGATGTTTTTTTTTTTTTAATGTTTATGTTTTTTATTTTTTTTAGGTTTAGCATCCAGGGACTCGTTACAGGTGTCATCTTAATGCCATAGGAGTTTAAAAAGGTTTTTTTTGTGATGAGAGCATTTTTATTTTTAGACTAAAAAAAAAATCGCAAGGTAAACGTTTTTTCTAAACCAAGAAAAATACTTCTAATCTTAACAAGAGCAAAGCCTTATACGACAATCCAAGATGAATACAGTCATTTTCCTAGATAAAGTTGAAATTAATATATCCACCTATGTTCTTGGAGAAACTACCGTATATCTTCCAATTACAACTTCTTGAATTCATTTCTGTAATAATATACCTTTTGTTCTAAAAAAATGTTGGCAAATCTTGTTTAAGTGTCATGATGATAGCAAAGCCTTTAATTGACCCACTGCTAACGTGGAGTCATTGCTTCATTATGATTTTCATCCTATGCAGTTTCTTTCTTTCTTTCTTTCTTTTTACACACAGGACAACATTTTTTGATTGTTTTTACCCAGATTTCCAAAACACCTATTCGAATTCTACAGTCCCATCAGCTAGTTGGGAAAAGCAGCGGGCCGAAAGTCATAGTCAGTGTCGAATATTATCAGAGATGAAATATTTTAAATGTCCGCCGCTAGGGGGCAGATGTGTGCTTTCAATCAAATACAACAGTTTACTGTTGCTCAGAAACGTGGTCATGTGACTCTAAGGTCAGTGACTCACCAGCCACGAACATCACTACACATCACACGAGCGCACAGGCAGCCCGGAGCCGAGATTCAAACCCAGAATTTAATTGTGTGTATGTTGGGGAGGAGGTAAGATTACTGAGAGTCTTTGCCATATGCGCATGTTCATTACATGCACACTGCGGGTAATTTTTCCCCCCAAAATGAAATAAAATCGCTTAGCAAAATGTATTTTTAAGGTACAGTGGTAAAATGAGTTAGAATTTATATTAAACTGTTAGTTTGAGGTATATTTTCAGTTTAAGGTATTAATGGAGGCAATATTAAAAAATGTTTGCATAGTCCCTATTCCCCAAAAAATAAATAAAGTAATAATAATAATAATAATAATCATGCTTCCCCTCACATTGTCACTGATACACGTTGTTTCTCCTTTGACCTGAAACTGTTAGTCACGAGTAATGGCTGAACTTTGAGTGCTCTTCAACACTCATTAATGTGCATTTCCTGGCAGACAGGAAGTGCATGACTCCAGCAGAACAATTAGTTTCATTTGTGCCAATCAGATCAAATTCTTTACACTCGGTGGCACCCCTCTGAGCCACCCGGTCTGGCCATTGAATGCCAGTTGCATTGCACGACCAGGATTTTGACTATTTCAGACCAAATGTTGAGCATCAATACTCGTAACAATGGGGAAAGTCCCAGAAACCCAATAGCCGTCCTCGGACAAAGTCTTTCTGAACAACTGCCCATTCCGTAACATATTGCTTGAAATCGCTTTGGATTGATTCCACCATCACGCACTAAGCCGGTGTGTGTACAGCGCTTGAGGTGTTGATTTTAATCGTGGAACTTGCACACTCAAACAGAAACGGGAACGAGTCAAAGGATTGTTTGTTCAGCGCAGTTTAAAAAAAAGGGTGTCTGGAGAAATGTGATACCAAGTGTGCAATCGCGAGATACAGGGCAGTGTGGACGGGATGTGACTGCATGCTGAACAGGATCTCGAATAGGATAACAGTGGTCACCCAATACCAGATGACTTCATTAAACCCATTCTGGTGGAAAACAACAGTTCAAATAAATGCTGCAGATGTTTACATTTTTTCATATTTCATATTTTTAAACTACTTCAGTTCCAAATGTACAAATCAAATAGTATCCTAATTTTGAAGATTTTAAACTTATCTTGAAATAATTTATGATGCAGTGTCGACATAACAGAGATCACAATATGATTCACGATCGCATTTCAGAAGCGAGGCACCTTGCAGAAAATCGTCAAATGTTTCTAATTTGGGTGCACACTTTAAAATTGAAAATAGCGCCATCTGGTGGAAAATATAATAATACTGTAATAATGTAATTGAAAGCTAGGACAGTAATTCTTGACCGCAAATCGACAAAAATCACAAGTAAATGAAAACCCCGGAGAACGGTTTTGAACTGTCACTTTTAATCATTTAAAATGTAAATATGCCACAAAGTATGATCCCAAAACATTTAAATATCATTTCAATCTCGTCTTCTAACATGACCATTAAAGGAAATAGGTTAGAGATGATTCGATTTTAAAAAATGCAACCAAAGTGCATATGTACATGCGCATGCCCGGCAAAGACTCCCTAACATACCAAACTTGTCTCTTAGTTGAGATGTATCACCTCCATATTCCTCAAGGTAGCATTCTAAACACAATTTTGAGTCTTCACTAAACCTAGTATGGATGTTTTTGGAGTGTAGGAGGACGCTGGAGTACTGGGAGAAAAACATTGCAAACTTCGGAACAACGTGCAGACACTCCACACAAGAAGCCCGGATTCGAACGCCTCAACTTTGAAACTTTCAGACGAGTGAGCATTGTTAACAACTCAAGCGCCTGTGCCGCGGAAAATGAATATCCACCAAAATGGTTTTGAACAAAATTTAACAAAATATTAGGAATCCTACAGGGATTACAATTTTCTGCCTGTGCTGGATTAAACAAGGGAATAGTAGAATGACTGCAACATAAATGAAGTCATATAATGCAGGTGCCTAATACTGTCGATGCTTGACTGCGGGATCTGAACACAGGTTGATGTTTATTCCTCTAATTGACTGGAAAGTCTTGCCGCTTTTTCGGTCAACCTGTGAAGCAAAAAACAAACAAACCAAATGTACATTTAAAAAATACCATTGTGTTGCGTCACCAAACCACATTGGAAAATTTGAATTATACCTTATATTGCTATGACATACTGTTGCACACTAACTTGAACGCAATACCTCCCAAAAATCAATTCCACTGGATTTCTCAGATAGTTGAAGTGTCCAACGGAGTGAAGTGATTTGCTCGTAATCTATTTAACCATGTGAGTACTGACAAATATGAATTTGTGAGAAAAAAAAACATGAAATTGACCATATTTGGTCAGACGAGTCTTCTGCCCGACAGTGATGACAATCAAAAGTTTTACTCAATAATTACTTACCTCACTTGACCTGGCTTCTTTCCTGCCAGAACACAAACGTTATTATGGTCTGTGGTCAAAGCCTCGCTTTGCTTCTGTTCATGCATGCAAACACTTACTTTTCCTTTTTTTCAACCAGCTAACACACATGCAGCAGCTGCAGCAAAATGTAAGGGCTCCGCAGCCCGCTACAACCAACAGGAATTTATAGCCTGAGGAAATAATGATAGTGATTGTTATGCCAACGATAATAGTTGGAAAATATTATAACAATGATTGGCTCACTTGCACAGACGGGCCGAGGGCCGTGCCAAAAACCCGACGACCCGCAGGTGACCTGCCCCGAGCCGATCCTCAGGAAGCCGGGGTGACATCTGAACTGACATGTGGAGTTGGCCGTGTGGTTTCCTTCTGCACAGCGAAGGTATCCGTTGGGGTGAAACGGAGGGGGGCATTGCACATCTGGGGGCACGGAGGCTTCACAGGGACACAATTCGGTAAAAAAAAAAAAAAAAAGCTCAGTTTGCTGATATTCTTTTTTTTTTCCAACAATATCAAGTCATAGCTAGTGACTCCAAGTGACCTTCAAGCCTAACGAAGTGACCTATCGTGTTGTAGTCTCGGATCCTGACCTGTTTGACATGTGTCTCCTTCAGAGCCAGGCTCAAACAGACAGGTGACGTTGTTGACAGCCTCCTGGCAATTTCCTCTTCCACATATCGTCGCGTTGCATTGAGCTGTCACGGAAACAGCACGATAGCAATGAATCAGATTCAAATTGGCATCATGCACAATGTGGAAGAATGCAATTTTCAAATCGCTATTGAGGCTGCAATTTAAAAAAAAGAGACTTTTTCAAAAATATATGCAATATAAAAAAAGTATATATATATATATACTTTATATATTCTATTTATTCATTGATGTAATTTCTTGATAAATTCAGTGCATAAGAATGCAGTCCACGTTTGCATATCTTTGTTTTAGGAAACATGAAAAGTTGAACTTTTCTTAGTTTACATTTGTCCATTAATTAAATAAAATAATAATAAGAATAATTTGAGTATTTTTGTTTGTTTACTTCCTCAAGAAATAGTTTGAGAGACTATTTTTTACCTTGACCCGAGTCTCATCATTTTAAAGTAACAGTACCGGTACTCTTATTTGAGTACAATTTTTGAGTACCCTGCCCAACTTTGATATGTGACAATATTGTCAAGAAACTTAAATGACCTCGATAGCAGACTGCATATTTCCTATATCTACACTTCTCGTCATTCCATTTCCCTCGGTTGGCTCCGGCGTTAACGTAGAGCTCCACGCAAACGGGCCAGCTCTGGTTGTTGTTGGGCTCGTTCTCCGCCCACGACTCCTTGCCGACCCACGTGCTGTTATTCCCCATCCAGATCCAATTTCCGTTCTTGTGCATTCTGGTGATCCCCAACCAGTAGTACGGACTGTGGTTCTTGTTCGGCAAGAAGGAAACCAGGGCGGCGTTCTCGTCCTGGCTCTGGATGACCACCATGTCAGTGTAGTACGTTTGGCACCACTCTCGGGCCTGCGTCCATGTCATGGTGGTGTTGGAATAGTGATACGTCCAGCACAAGTTGACCCCTATTAGGGATCCCCCTAATATGAATGAAACAGCAAAACAGTTATGATCATCTCAAACTTGGGTTTTAAAAAGAAATAACAGACGGTCACAGTCATTTCCATATGAGGTGAACGCACCGCTTGTGTTCAATCATCTGCCGTTTAAAAGCTTATAACGACCAGGACATCAATGCTAGTTTCATTAGCTTGTAGCGTTTAGCATTAGCATGAAGGTAGCGGACTCACCTAGCTTAAGTCATTGCTTGGAACAAAAGGCAAAATACCGGGCAAAAATTCACACGCCACGCCGGCGCCTAAATTATTTTGATGGGAAAATAATAATCTCTTTTTTTTTTTTTTCATTTTTCAATGATGATGAGTAAGATTATAGTCGCAACATTTCAGGTCAGCGTTTTGAACTAGTGTGTTGAATTATCATTTCAGACAGGTCAAAGTTGAAAGATAGTGATTCAAATTTAGGTTTCAAAGATGGGTTAGGGCAGGGGTGTCAAACTTATTTTTGTCGCGGGCCACATTGTAGTGACCATTTCCCTTGGAGGGCCGTTATGACTGTGAAAACATAGTAAGAAGTCGAGAATAATGGTTCATTCAATGATTGTTTAAGTTAGTGTGATGAGAGTTTTGGGATCAAGAAAATGTTGACAATATCTCGCTTATTTACTACGTATGGAAATTTTGGTACAGATTTTAGCAATCATCGTAGAAGTTGACATGTTTCATTTGCTTTCGCGGACCACATAAAATGATGTAGCGGGCCAGATCTGGGCCTAGGGCCTTGAGTTTGACACCTGTGGGTTAGGGTTTCAAGCCTGGGTGAGGTCTTCAGACCAGGTTTGGTGTTTCAAAATTGAGTTTCAAGCAAGGGTGATAGTTTCAATTCGGAGTTACTGTTTGAAGACATGAATAGGGTTTCAAATGAGAGTTTCCAGCCAGGGTTATCATTTCAAATTAAGGTTCCAATTTAGGCTTTGAAATGAACATTTTAGCTAGATTTAAAGTTTCAAGTTCAGGTTTCATAAAGGGTTTCGAGGCTGGGTTAGGTTGTGGCAACATTACTTCATAAAATGTCCAGTGAGTGAGATTTGGATACCCACCAAGGAGCAGTATCAGCATCCACTTCATTTTCAGACAACCTGCAAAGCAGAAATATCAACAACAATCGCAACTTATCGTCGCTCATACTGAAATAGCGTTCACCCACCTGCGGCGATGGAAGCATGTATATGAGAAGAAAAGATTTTCCAAATGTTCAAGTTGCTGTCATTCCAATGAAAACGAGACGGCGGTAGTCGACTGAATGGAGCTGCGGTCCATGTCAAGCACTTATGGGATCTCAGCACAATACCTGGATGTTTCCACACAGAGTGAATCCAAGTGAGGATTGACGGCAACTCAATTATGATCCACTCTGATAAGAGAGTGGGTATGCGTCACACCCAAATTTTTTTTTTTTCCTGAATAGGAGCACTCACATGCTTATACCCCCCAAAAATGTCTTGGTTGCTTTTTTTTTTTAATTGCTTTGACCGTCACTTTGGTGCTTGCTTTTAAAGTGCTTCACAAAAAAAAGTTTGGATATTACGCCAGATATGTCACTTGTCATCAAACGTAGCGTGTTGTAATATTTTTATACGTTTTATAGAATTTACCTTCTTTCCATACTTGTATGTATAGATGTAAAATCCTGCTTCAAATATAGCCCGTAAAGGTCGATGATGGTTTGTGGTTACATAAGTTGGCTGATTATTTCCAGTGTCACCCTCAGAGTGATCTCATATATTTTCCCTGCAAAAGTGCAAATGGAAAAAAAAATGATGACATGGAAATATGAAATTTCCCCCACAGCAGGGCTAATAATAATGGAATACCTTATCTGAAAACTGCTTCCTCTGCTGCTGCCGACATGTCATAGTCACGAGAAAAACACAAGGTCTGCAAAAGCAGCACGCGCGTGTGTGTGTGTGAACAGAGATCCAATTTTTTTTCCCACATGTTACAGTACCGACTAAATATAATGACAAAATGCCCACTCTGTTTGTTTTGTTCATGTTTATCTTTTATTACTCAATGCACTTACTAAATACAGACATACAATTTAGTGCCATGATATGGGGAGAAAAAAAAAAAGTAAAAATGGCAGTAATAGACAACATTTTGACAATAAACACACATCATCTGTGTAAGCAACATTTCAAATGCTACAATAAATAAAGTCACATATTACATAAATATACTAAATTACTCACAGCTTATTAAGGACATGGCATCATAACATCACACTTCTCGCGTGTTCCTAAAGGCGCCGAACAATGTGCTCAATACCAAAACTCCCTTTGGGAGGAAATACGTGTCAGCGACATGACAGAAGGACATTTTTTTTTCATTCATCTTTTGGAATGATCTCATGGTCACTGTCGTTTATGGATCGAAGGTGACGTCACGATCCTAGATGAGGCTGTCAATGCTGTTTTTGTACACCTGAGGAGGGTCTTCAATGTCGGAGTTGCTGCGAGAGAAGACGAGAGACAACACATGAGCTCCACAAAATTCGCTCTATTTATCCTTTTCAAAACAGTACGTGACTATGAACTTTATCGGCAGTCTTACCTGCTCAGCTCAAAGTTGTTTGCTTTCCTCCTCATGCGTCGCATGATCCACATCACCAGAGACAGAGCAGACAAGGAAACAGCGCCACCTATTGTCGCGCCGGCCGCAATGGCACCCACCTCAGACGTGGACTCTGCAGAACAGGTTCAAATTGAAAGTTAACGACCGACCACCAAATTAAAAAAAAACTCTTTGAATCGTTTCGCTCCATCTGGTCCACTTTTTTCACACCTTTGCATGTTGGTGGTGCGACGTTCCACTCGCCGAAGTGCGTGCACGCCATGCTGACCGCACCTTGGAGCTCGAAGCCTTCCTGGCAGCTGAATGTGCAGATTGTATCGTGAGGAAAGGGGCTGCGGGACGGGATTAGGGATGGGGTGCAGTTCATGTGGCCTCTTTTGGGAGCTTCCGGGGCGGGGCATGTGATTGCTACAGGAAGTGAAGCGAAGGTGGTATATTAGAAAAAAAAAAGATTTTTAAAACAGTTACATGTACAAATATAAATTCATAAATATAGATGAAAACACATTCTCTGTTGTTTGTATAGATTCAGAAGCAGTTTTAAGTCTATTTACGATATCCTCTTACCTTCACAACGTGGCATCTCGCCCCACCGTGCGGCCGACGTGCACGTTACACTTTTCGGCCCCTCCATCCGATAGCCGAGGTCGCAACTGAAGGTGCAGCTATTCCCGTAGCTGAATTTCGTGTCCGGATCGTCTCCACAGCTGACTGTGCCGTTGGTTAAGTGGAGAAGAGCGGGGCACTGGACGGCTGCAGAGCAAGAGAAAAAGAACAACAGGAAATTAGCACTCGAATGCAGGAAGTAAAGTTCGATTTTTTTTTTTTTTTTTTTGGGAGAACTTTCCACGAACCTTCACATGTAGGTGGTGGATGTGACCAGTTTTTGGTGGCAGTGCACCTTAAGGGTTCCGGTTTACTGAGCTGGTATCCTTCTTCGCAAGAGTACTGGCACAATGAATCAAAGGTGAAGTTGCCATACTTGTCAGTGCAGACAACGCTGCCTTTGGGAGGGAGGGTCAGCTCGCTTTTGTTGCACTGAACCACTGAAACGAAGCACATCAACACAATTAGTCATCCATTGCATATTTGCGCTTCACCATTAGACCTGTTTATGATTCTTTCTTTTTTTTCTCTCCTCCCAATAGCTAAATGGATTCTTACCATGCTGACACTTGTCTCCATAGAAGCCTTCGAAGCATTGGCACCTGTGGCTGTTTATGGTTTCCACGCATTCTCCGTAGACGCATGAGTCTTTTTGGCAAGCAGCTGGAACAAGAAGAAAGAGATTATAAGGTTGAACATTCACAAACTCTGTACGATTTTTTTTTTTTTAATAGATCGCCGTTCTCTCCACTCACCTGTGTAGCACAGAGCCGTCTTCTTCTTCTTGCACCTCTCGTCGTTCCATTTCCCGGGCTGCGAGCTCCTTTTGATGTACATCTCCACGCAATCCTCACTGTCGCCGAGGATCTTGCCGTTCATGCCGTTGTTGGGCTCCCCCTTCGCCCAGTTGGTGGCCTCAGTCGTGAGAGACTTGTTGGTGCCAACCCACGTCCAGGTGCCGTTGATTTTACGGATCCCGATCCAGTAGTAGGTGGCCTTTTTGGGCAGCCACGTGTTGAGATGGCCGATCTCCTCCTGGTTTTGGATGGCCACCATATCGGTGTAGTGCTCCTGGCACCACGCTCGGGCTTGCTCCCAGTCCATGGTGGTGTTGGAGTAGAAGTAAGACCAACACTCAACTTGCATGGAAAGCACTGAGGATGGAGATACACAACAATATATTTGAACAACGTTTGCCGACTTTCACGGAGCAAAGGCACATATTTGACATCGGAATTAACTCTCACGGCTAACTAGCAAAAGAAAATGTCAAGATAATAGCAACAGGTAGATCCACATTAGACGTACTTTCTAAAGCGCTATATAGATAAAGTGGAGTCGGGTGAATCCAAAATAGGCTGTGGAGTTTGCACCTACTTGAGAAAATAAAAGCCAAGCTGATCCACGAGCTGGATATCTTGGATGCTCTGCTCTGAAGTAATCCACAGAAAAGTTCCTAACAGAGAAAAAAAACAACAACAATAATAATAAATAAAGATTAGTCAGTCAATTTCCAACATTCTATTGGATTCTCGCTGTAAAGTCCACACTTACCATTTTAAGCGATGTATTTGCAGGAGTAGCTCAGTCTTAAGTGCTTATGTCTCAGTGAGTGAGCAAGATGATTTTGGCTGAAATGTGCTGCTGCGCCGGCTCTTATAGCCCCTCGTCCACGCGGTCCAGTTTTCCGGGAAGCTGTCGTCAGCCTTTCGGTGGAAATTCCCACCCCCTTCAAGCCAATTATGCCCAATCCAAAACATCTCCTTACAAAAATTCCAAAGGGGGTGCGGGGAGTCCCCATTGTCTTCGGTGGAAGCAGATGTTGATAATATTATTTTTCTTATAATTATTAGAAATGTTTGACCTTTTTATTTACTGTTTTCATTTTAAAATTTCGATTTTTTTTAAAAAAAGGACATAGTACTTTTAACGGTTCACAACCATTTTGAATATAGTGTTATAAGTGTTATATGTTTCATATATGAAAAACATTCAAAATACATTAAAAAAAAGAAACCCGAGAAAACCTGAAATCGACCCACTTGCAAATTGATGATGTAGTGAGATTTTCAGCAAATGGTGCTATTTTTTATTGTTTTTACCTAATCGCTGATTACTTAACTTGAAATTTCTCAGTCATTGCTGTGTTTTTGTTGAAAGCAATACAAAACATGAGTGTATAGAACACGTAGGACGTAAATATTTTTCAGCCTGATTTATTCCTGTAAGATGCACGGAAGGATAGAAGTAATTCAAATGTCGGGGGAAATGCACAGACCAGCACACAGCACTTAAACACATGCACGCACGCACACACACGCACGCACGCGCGCACACGCACGCACGCGCGCACACACACACACACAAAGTGACAAGAAAGGAAAGGCCACACAATGCAATGGCTGCCACTACAAAGGCTTTACTGGTATTTTAACAAGTGTCTCGGGATGGCGGAAATGTGAAGCATGAGAGCCAAGGCGCCTGCTGGCTGGCCGCTTGCCTTTCCCGAAGTGACAGTGCATTTCCTTCCTGGCTGACTCCAAAGTTTGCCTGTTGTTGACACCTCTTCACCTCCACCCTTTCCCCTGAAAAAAAACAACATACTATGGTGTTTTATTGGCCCCAGGGAGGATTTCACTTTTTTTGTTTGTTTGGCTTTGTTGGAACTTCCGCAACCGATGATTTTAAGCTTTGTTCTGTTGTCTTTGTGACTCGTTTAAGTGCACTTCATATCAATCATATCTCTCTATCTACCTTTACTTCCACTTTTAGCCAGGTGAGGGCGCAATTGCAAGCGTCAACCTGTTTTTTGAAGCCATAAAAGGGCCTGTCTCTTTAAGACCGGAAATACGACCCGAGGACCTTATAAGGCGTTTGTATTTCCTGAGCCATCTAGTCTGTCGTCTCAACAAAAAGTACCGGTAATAATGTCGGAATCCCTGGCAGCAGTCCCCGATGTGGAGATTGATCCAGAGGGAACTTTCAAGTACATTTTAGTGAAAGTGAAAACCGGCGATGTCAGCAAAAACATTGTTCGCGGTACCAAGAGTGCCGAGTACCACAGTAAGTTATAGAAAATGTCACATGCTTTGCACTGACTAGCTCATCTGTCAAATTTGTGCTGCACCTTGGATTTTAAAGTTCACGGTTCAATTCATTTCACGTTGAGTACAGTAAGTGCAAAACGAATTGATCTTTGGTGTAAACAGTGACAGGTTGAACAAAACAGGAAACAGTGAAGTGCGACCGTTTTAACAGTTTATGCTACAGAATTACAAATAATGACATTTGATATTGCTTGGGCTCCATTTGAAGAGCGACATCAAAATTCTGGCACTCTTTCAAAGGCCTCATAAAATGACATTGATCATTCATATCTGGAATGTGACACCTGTGCGCTCGTCCTGGTTTATCTTTTAGCGTGAAAATGAAGTTTGCTTAGTGGTGGGACTAGCATCAAGAATGGGCGATTTTTTTTTATTTTTATTTTTTGAAATAATCATGGTGTGCTATGAATTATTTGTAGATCATATTTTTGAGAAAGTCAAGCCAGCTGTGGAGGCCTTGGGCATGGAGTGTCAATGCCTTGGTGGAGGGAAGATAGAGCACAAGAGTCACGAGAAAAAAATAAGGGTGTTCGGAGAGTCTACTGTAAGCCATTTTTCATTACAAATAACACCAGAATATCAATATCATGCATTAAAAGCCATATTTATATGATCTTTAGGTCTTTCTGAAATACATTTGCATCTAATAAGAGCTAACGCAAGTGCTACAGTATTATTATTAATGCAAAATCATATTGCATATGCAGCTCTTGTATTTGATCACATTAGCTGTACCTAAAAAGCTCGACCTAATATTGTGACCTGTGAATATACAGACTGTCATGTCACATCTCCTTTTGTGTTTTCAGGGTTTTGGTAAAGCGGACCACTCCATTTCAGTCGAAAAGTTGAAGAGCGTCTTCAGCGACTATGAGATCACTTGGAGTGACGACAAAAAATAATTTCACATTTCTTCATATTTGAAATCCAGAAGGCAAACTCTGTATTTGTTTTTATGTAATAAATACTTATACAATAAATTTCATGGCAGGTTTTATTATTATTTTTTTTTGTTAAGGATTTGAGAGATGAGCAAGCATTACTCAGAAAGGCAGTGACTCGCCCGTACTTTTACTTTTAATTGACTGTAATCACAATCAGAGGCTGAGTGCCAAGCGTAAAGTCCATACAGGAAGGAGTGAGCCATTCAGAATCACAGACATATCCTGCGACTTAGAGGAAGCGTTTCATTTTTTATTCAAATCCCAAAAGGGAAAGACACGTCTTTGCTTCTTATCGCAGTTGAATGTTTACATTTGTGAACTGTGTGAGATAAATGAACTGTGAAAGCTCTTGCTAGAAAAACCCCCAAAAATGGAAGTCAGGAAATTTGGAGCACTGCGAAAAAAACAAAACACTGACCTTTTGATTTATGCTTGTGGGTATTCGTATTCATATTATTATTCCAGGTCATTTCTTTTATATATCACATCTGCGTTCCAGAATGATGGGAAAGAGTACATGAATACAAACTTTACAGATAATTACGACAATTGTCAAAATGTTTTTTTTTGATGAGTGGTTGCCGTCTTTACCCGTGAGATGGGCCCTTTAGACAAGGTGGAAAGAATTATGAACAGTGCAAAATAGTCCGTTTTGGTACAAAAACTTCAGCAAGGTGGAGAGAATTATGAACAGTTCAAAATAGTCCGTTGTAGTCCAAAAACTTAAGGCTGCCGCTAGAATAACAAAAAAAAAAAAAGCTTTGCAAAGCGCTTTGTTACAACTGCAGCTGTTGTGAAAGTGTTTTATAAATCAAGGTGTATGGCATTGTATTGCCTAAACACTTTATGATGGGGTCAGTTTGAACCTGTTACTATAATGGAGCGGCCAGTAAGTGTCATCCATGAAAAGGATTTTTTTCTTTTCTTGAGTAGATAATCACCACTACATCCCCTTCCTGGAGTTTTTGTGCATTGAGTTGACTTGAGTTCCCAAAGGGG
The DNA here is from genome assembly GCF_054856545.1 of Hippocampus guttulatus. Taxonomy (NCBI): domain Eukaryota; kingdom Metazoa; phylum Chordata; class Actinopteri; order Syngnathiformes; family Syngnathidae; genus Hippocampus; species Hippocampus guttulatus. Next base: position 17,267,145 of record NC_141267.1, on the reverse strand, counting down.
TATGAATATTTGTAGTTCATACCACGCTTCATCACTGTGGCCATTTTTATCATCACCTTCATTGTTTGGTCATGAATCTACCTTGAAATGGAATCGGGGGCCTTCTCACCTTGGACGGAGGACCAACAAAGCATTCTGGTAACACTGCTAATTACGCTGTGACCTTGAAAGGAGAAAAACAAAAGGCTGTCTTCCTTCCAGGTTGCATCCTCAAAACTGGAGCCAGTTTCCTGTGAACCACGAAACTTTCCGTTACCCTCAAACAGGCGGCAGCGAGGAAAAGTGTTCAACAGTGAAACTCGGCCCTCTTCTCGGAAAACTTATCTGCTCCATTGTCGTGAGGGTGGAAGTGTTTTCATACAGAAAAGCCCATGAGAGAAATTTCAAGGCTAGCGAGTTATCAGTTTCTTTTCAATGGAAACCTATGAGTGTGATTTAACTGAATTTATTAATGTCCATTCCAATACTTTTGCTCAGTTGAAAAGTGGATGGATTCAAACAAAAGATGCTGTGTCCTGAGTTGTTAAACACATCTAGATGTAAATAGCATAAAAATGAAGCTGGACTTTTGAAATTTTGTCTCACATTCATCTTTTGATTGGAATCTGAAATGTCTTTAATTTTTGGCTTGCTGCTTTACACAAGATAATTTAGGGCACCTGAAGGGGGTCCTGAGACACATTTACCCCGTGTCACTGACAAAACAATGGCACTGCTTTACGTGCTGCAGCATTTGCGACCGTGTGGCAAGTAGAGGGCCACAAGAGATTGCTGATACGGTACATATCAATGACACAGTTGGAAACCTCTGGAGTCACCGCAGTGACACGTACATTAGGATTCGGAAATCCTCATGGGACCCGATACTAGCAGGCTTGTTGTCAAACACACTGACAGCAAAATAAGAAAATAGTGCAATTATTTATTTTAAGTCACTGTCGAATGAAAATAAATGTCTTTTAAATTGACACACCACAGAGAAGAGTGTTATTCATAAACCTGCCAATTTAAAATCATGAAAAAACAAGTCACGGTCACTTTCCTCGGCCGACGGCTACAGACACCTGCGGCACGCTGCCGGGAAACACACTGCATTGAAAGTGTGATTGTTTACGCCGCATTTCAACACACCATTAGAGAAACAATAGCTTTCCCACATACTCAGGCCATCAGCTCCCCCACAAGAGACTCCAGATAAAACTTTGAAATTCCTCAATGCACTGTTATTGCTTAATGACTATTGCAGCGTAAGCAGATAAATCAATAAGTATTTCATTCACTTTGTTGTATTTCGTATGATGCTTTGTGTGTGTGTGTGTGTCTTTAAATTGAAAGTTTTTCTCCCCTGCAAATCCGGAATAGGAAATTGATAGGTAGATGTAATAATATATGTAATATAGTAATATATTCAGTTTTTTTAAAATTAAGGGTTAATTTGAACAATAGGTGATTTTTTTTACTGAAACGTCATAGCTATAATTTATAACACATGGTAAAATCCATATTGCGTGTCAAGTTTATCTCTTGATCGAACTTATAATAAATAAGTTAATAAATAAAATATATCAGAAACTTGATGTGCTGAAAAAAGTAAAGCCGCTTTTTAAATCAGCATTAAAACTCCGTTGAGGGACACATGAGGCCATCTCTGATTTAAAAAAAACGCTTATCTAGTGTTATAATTGAAGAATTAGTCAGCACAGACTACAGAAACATTATGAAAAATAGTATTGTTATCGTTGAAAAAAATGTGTGTCACTGAAGTATAGTAAATGCAAAAAACGAGCAAAAAAATTGCCCTAAACTCCAGCTGGAAATCTGTCTGCGTGGCGTCACATCCGGTTACAGCTCTGACGCGCGAAACATTGAAGCGTCTAACGCCAACTTTTGCGATTGAAAGGAATAAATATGGAGTTGTCAACGTGAGCTGAAAGCATTGGACTGCGTCCGTGAAATAACCGATGCGAAACACGAGGATGCCGAAAGCAGTTTGCCGTTAAGTCTGTAAGTACAATGATAACGACGATGCTATGCTAAGGCGCTACGTCAAATTAGCCTAGCCACGTAAATTCCCCCCTTTGAAGTCTTGAGTGAAAGTACACATGTCGTTGGGCAGACTTTACAAAGCTGACTCATGTCTCGAGTGAGTCACTTATTGTTGTTGATCTTGTGTCGTTCGGACAGTGTGTCCGATCTCTTCTGGTAGACCGGCGGCGACATCATGTCTCAGACCAACACTCTCCTGGACGAGGTGGTGCAGTGGAACCAGGAAACCTGCCGCCAGCAGCTCAAGGCTGTCCTACCCAAACTTACCATATCCTCCCCAGTCCTGCCTTGTCACGGAATTGCACATAAAACTGACATTAAAATGAGTAAATATGTAGCTTTATGGCTTTCTGCATGTTTTGAAAGTACAGAAACCACCATCTATTTCATTTGTTAACGTGGAATATATCCTCAGCTATTTGCTGAAAATCTCACCGACGGTACTTATGCGTTTTATGCTTTTTACAGTGACCCGTTTTCACAAAGATAAAACATAAGGAAGGGGGAGGGAAAAAATAGCAATTGACTAAGCTCCCGTAGGAGCTTAGTATGGATTTGGGGAAAACAAAGACTCAGAAAACAGGCGAGCATGAATACACAACATACAGTATTTGAATGTTGGGGAGGAGCTCAGTTTAACCTGGGTTGTAAGGGGAAGTTACGGAGAGCCTTCGCTATACAGGATCTACAGGCTAGCTTTTCAAAAAGATTCCAGTGTGATGAAAGTCAATTTGATGTCCATTAGTCGCTGACGACTTCATTGATATTTGTACAGTACAGTAGTACTGCTATAATAAATGTAAAAAAATTTGGAGGAGGGAAAGGTTTAAAATAATCCATATTCACTGCTCACGAACTAATTCATTGCTACAGGAAACCATTGTTCAAGCTAACAGATTTTCATGTTTCTCTGCTGTGATTTTCTTTAACTGTTCACACACTTTACATCACAAGTCTGAGGGCTGGGATGATCATATACGTAAGTTACATTTTGTTATTTTTTAAAAAATAATTCTGTTTGATTAATTTTATCATTGTGGCTTTTTTTTTTTTTTTTTACCCCCAATTCCTTATTAGGTGTACTGAAGATAATAACGGACTTGTTCCTCCCTCACATTGCTCTGTTAGATCTGGAAAATGAATGCTTCTCCAAAATTTTACCAAAGGTGAATGGCACACCTTTACCTGTTATCACCGTATCATTCTGGTTGCGTATTTTTGATCATTCTTTTTCATATCTCCAGGCGGTGACCATGTTTGACAGCATAATGAAAGAACTTTCAATCCAAGTTGGAAGTTTGTCCAGTCAAAACACTGAAGTGTGCTCCTCACTGAGGAACATTCTGATGGTGGATTACCTCAAACTTGAATTTTCACAAAAAAAAAAGTACCGGTAATAATAATCTTTCTGCTTTGGTTCTCTATCTTCTTTTCAGTCTCTGATGCAGATCATTGATGCAATGTCTGCATGCATGCGTCACGTCTGCACGTATGATGAGGTCCCGGACGTTATGTCTATCCGCACCTTACTCTCATGCGTCCTGAAGGTTCTGCGAGACACTTTTCAGCACTGTAAGGTGAGTCGCTTACGTTCTACAATGGCTTTGAATAGTTTGGATGCTGCAAAACCAAAATCCATATTAGTAAATTGCATCCGGACAACGGCTGAATGATTTTGAAAAATAATCAAATTCACATTTTTTTTCCTTACAATACAATACAATACTTGCTGATTTCTACAGCGCTTTCACAACAGCGGCAGCTGTAACAAAGCGCTTAACAAAACAGTTAACATAAAGTAAAATAATAAACACAACACATAACATAAAACACGGACAGGCGTGCAGTCCTAACCACTTTTCCGTCACACGCTTTGTTGTTTGAAGCAGTTTGAGACGAAAGAGGAGAGAATCAAAGTGTCCTTTGACCTTCTCTTCTTCTCTATATTGCTGTTGCGATTTAACCTGTGATGGGAATTTGACATCTAAGCGGGCAAAAAAATGTAAGTAACTGTTCGTACTTTTGAATGCTGACCAGTTATTTTGCGGATAAGCAAAGTTGCCTGCTCGTGCACTAGTCTGCACTCTGTGTAGCTGCTCAAAATGCTGATTGCGCGGACCTTCACCACCTCCCAACAAGATAAAATGACATTGACAGATCTGTGAACGGTTCAAATCGCATAATTTTTTAGAATGCTTATTGTCTTGGCTTCCCTGGACAAGACAAGCCCTTCCGGGGACGGCGGTTACTACTGTGGACAGCTTATCATGTTATCAGGTTACAGGCTGCATGAAAGGGTTCATATGTGATTACAATATTTTTTTCCAAGGTCCTCTTTCCGTGTATTTTTTGAACAAACAAGCAATAAAGCACAAATATTTGGGTTTTACAAGTTAGGCTCACGCTCGAATAAAAGAAAATTAACCACGAATTAAAATGAAAGCCAGTTTTGGACTTCAAATCGAGTTGTTAAAGGCCTAAACACATTGACTTGTGGTCCTTTAAGCATTCACAACAACTTTACTAAATTCTCCCACTTCCAACTTTTCATGAAAAAAGGATTTGTAAACATGTTGACTCTTGAGCACAGACCTAAAAACGTGATGATTTAAAGTTAACAACTCACCATTTAGTAACGTGTTCTTGTATCAAGGCCTTTCAGTCGTTGTCACGGTAACACAAAGCTGTACTCTTGAATCAACTTGCAGTAAGAGGCGCATGGGGGTGTGCAGTTTTTCCACTCGTATGAAACCAGTAGTGGGTTTTCTCCGGGTACTCCTGTTTCCTGCCACATTCCAAAAACATGCGTGGCAGCTTAACGGAAGACTCTAAATTGTCCCTCGGTGTGAGTGTGAGCGCAAATGGTTGTTCTTCTCTGTGTGCCCTGCGATTGGCTGGCAACCGGTTCAGGTTGTCCCCCAGCTACTGCCCAAAGACGGCTGGGATAGGCTCCAGCACCCCCTCGCGAGCCTTGTGAGGATAAAGCGGATCAGAAATTGAATGGATGGATGGAATTGGGAATTTCTCCATTGCGAGACTATTAAAGGTTTTCTTATCTTATCTTATCTTATGGATGGATGAAAGCAGTACGTCAGTGTGCCGCCTGAAGGGAATGATCCCTGACGAGAAATGACATTTCTTGGCGTATCGTCGACAGGAGAGCGAGGCGGTCTACTGCGGCCATCTCTCCGTGGTGGCTGACCTTCTGCAGAGTCTCTTCAAGGAGGCCTGCGCCCTCCACAAGGCCCTCTTGGAGCTGCTGGACGGGCTCTCGCTTGATAGCAGCTCCTCTGAAGAGGTGGCGTCAGACATCGTCGTAGGTTGTACCAGTTGAGGAGATGACTTCCTCCTGTTTCCTCTGCACCATTTTCGCGGTCGAGCTTCTTTGCATGCTACGAACGCAACGTTGTGTCTTGGTCATGTTCCTCAGTAATTCACAGCCTCCTGGACATTTGCTCGGTCATCTCGAACCTGGACATGGCGCTGCATGCCAACACGTGGAAGTTCCTCATCAGGTCAGTGCTACAAACACTCATGATGTTGACTCAAATTTAGAAATACAGATCATGTTTTTCAGACTATAAAATGCACCGGGATTAGAAGGAGCAATATCAACGAACGGGTCTATTTTCATACGTGAAACACTCTGAAAAAGTGTATTATTTACAACAAAACGGTCAAAATAAGACAAACTTCATTCAACTGCGGGCGGCCCGGTGGTTGACTGGTTAGCGCGTCGGCCTCACGGTGCAGAGTTCGATTCTGGCCTTCTTGTGTGGAGTTTGAATGTTCTCCCCTTGCCTGTGGGTTTTCTCTGGGTACTCCGGTTTCCTCCCACATTCCAAAAAACATGCGTGGCAGGTTAATGGAACGCTCGAAATCTGGGGTGTCAAACTCATTTTTGTCGCGGGCCACATTGTCGTTTCTGTTTTCCTCGGAGGGCCGTTACGAGACTGAATTTTTGTCAAACCGAATGTTTAACCACCTCCAACAAATTGAAGGAGAACTTGTTTTGAAATCAGAAGAATTATGGCGTGTTCAAATATTGTTGTTATGGATTAGATATGACAATTAGAAATTTTGATTCAGACTTTAGCAAGCATCATGGAGGTTGACATGCTTGATTTGCTTTCGCGGACCACATAAAATGATGTGGCGGGCCAGATCTGACCCCCTGGGCCTTGACTTTGACACCTGTGCTCTAAATTGTCCCGAGATGTGATTCTGAGTGTGAATGATCATTCGGTTATGTGTGCGCTGCGATTGGCTGGTAACCGGTTCAGGGTGTCCCCCGCCTACTGCCCGAAGACGGCTGGGATAGGCTCCAGCACGCCCTTCCACCTTTGAAAAATAAAATAAACTCATAATATTGACGGAACAAAAGATTAGACCGCCCCCCCCCCAAAAAAAACTCTGTGGAGTTCCTCCCTTTAAAAGCATCCTTGCCATGCTCAGGCAGAGTCTCAAGTACCAGTCGATGGTGGAGGAGCATCTGCATCACGGCGACATCAGCGCCAGCCTGTGCGACAACCTGTTGGCCTCTCTCCACAACGCCGCGGATCTGGCGGAGCAGATAAAGCATGCCGCTCTGCAGGTTTGCGGCCGCACGCTCGCCAATCAGCACAACTGTCTCCCACTTATAGAATGATGACCGCCCCATCCTGTGTTCAAGCCCTCGCGTGATCTAGTTTGTATTGCATAACATATTTTCAAGTCGAAGGTCTCCAGTTCGGCCTCGTCTGCTATTTTACCCTCGTGCACTTTTGTCTGTTTTGCTAGGAGGCAACGCAATGCGCAGAACACAAGCTGTTCCTGAAAACTGCAAAGTTGTGCAGATTTTTTGCCAACACTTTAGTTCATTACGTAAAGGTAAAAAAACCCCAACAACATATTGTCACATAATCATCTTCAACTTACTTTAAAATAAAGTTCAACATTCGCACCCTCTCAAGGAATTCAACGCCTTCTTAACGAGGTCTTGCGGACGCTTTCATCAATTGTACCTCCAGATTATCAGGTACATGTGATCTGCTTTACGCAAGATGTTTATTTGACTTGGCGCCTTTGAGCAAGGTGGAAATGTGTCTCGCCATCTTCCAGTAAATTCCCTCCCAGCTTGTGTGCTGCGGCGTTGCCCCCGTCTCTTTCCGAGGAGCTCAACGCGGCGGCCGTTGTTCCAATGGACGCGCTTCTACTTCAGCTCTTACCTCTCCGGCCTTTTGCCGAAGTCGTCTTGCAGGAAGACCCGCGTGAGTTTGTCGAAACACACAAAAATCAATCTGTTGCATTATTGATTCTTTTTATGATTGAGCAATAGACATGATGGGTTCCGAAAGCCCGCGTGAGTTGCAGAAAACAAAACAAAACTATTATTGTGGTTTACAAGTCTGAATTTAATTTTTCAAATGTCATTGATTTATTGTCTTTCTATTTTTTCGTTTTGCGGAAAATGCTTATGAGCGCTTGGCTTTTCCTACGCAGGGTTAAGTCTGCAGCACGAACTCCCTCAGTGTCTTCTGCTGGCGAACGTGCTGGATCTGTTGGCCTCCCAGCCTGAGGAGGTGCTGCAGCTTTGGCACTCCGGCAGTCAGCATTCAGAGGAAACACCAAGGTCAAGTTGCTTCATGCAACATTTTTTTTCTTTTGTGTGGGAACAGTGGGAAGGACGCCACCAGAGCGAGTGAGAGAGACCGAAAATAAATCATTAAACTTTTAGAAGGACCTGTGTTTGCAGGCTTCCTCTCTACCAGGCGGTCTTCTGTAGTTTCCAACGTTGCTATGCTGAGCGGAAGCTGCCGGTGTTGTTGCCGGGGGTGATGACGAAAGGCCAGGCCCAATGTCGGGTGTCTTTGCACTGTCACGTGTGTGTGCACCTCTGCGCCAGCGTTGCTGTTCTGTCTCCGCTTTACCTCCCTATTCTGGTGAGTTCTGCACAAAGATGACACTGCATTGTAAACAGCACATTGGCTCATTAAAAAAAAAAAAAAAAAAAAATCATAAAAATGCCAGCACGTTTCAAATGGCCTGTGTGAAATACACCCTAAATTTCACTTTAAGAGTTTCGTGTGAAATCCTCACTCCAATCTCATTTTGGCTTCTGCCTAGGGATTTCCTCCTATTCAAGACAAACAACTCTTGTACTTTCATTTTTTGTCCCCCTCTGCTTTCACTTCATTTCACGATAACATTTTCTCACTCTGTTTACAGTGCAGCCCTATTTTTTTTTTTTTTTATGTTGCAGGAGCGGTGCTTGGTGGAGGCCACGCTGCAGGCCGATACCCACACTGCCCTGCTGGCCACCGATGTGTGGTGCTTCACCGCGCGGTGAGGAAGAATTTGTGGTGTTCCTCTTTTAAGATGTCACACAGTGGTTAGAACATAACATACAGACAGAAAATACATTCTTTTATGTTCTTCATCTGATTAGCTTGATAGCTTAAACTGTGACATTATTCATGCCAATTTGCTTGCTAGCAATGTTTTTTTTCCCCCTTCTTTTCCGAAAAAGGTCAATTATGACTTGAGCGACTCACTTCTTCGTATTTTCTTCTGAAATGCTCCAAGATGCCACAAGATGGCGCCAGTGGCCTGTCTCAATGGCCATGAAGTGATGCATCTCAATCCGGAGACAAGCTTTGTATTTTGGGGAGGAACTCAATTTAACTTGGCCTGGAAGTAGAAGTTTTCACTCCATGTGCCTGTTGGACATGAGCACTTTTGTTGTTTTATTTTGATTATTTAAACCGTATTCATTTTTTAGGGTAATGTAAAATTAGTTTGAATTTTGAAATGATATTGGAGTTTTTGGCGTACTTCCTGTTAAAACTTTCTATATGTATATTTGTGATTTTGTAGGTATGGAACAGCAGAACTTTGTCTCCATCATGTGCTCCTCATTGCTCAACTGGTGAGTATTCTGTAGGACCCCCCCTGCCCCAATTTATGGAGTTTGGGTATTGTTCAGGGGCCCATTAAGGAAGCAGAACAAGCAAATATTGAAAAGTATCACGCAATCCAAGATTTTATTTGAGTATCCTTATTTGTCTACCTGAGAGAAGCAAGCAGTAGAAGCACCTCCCAGTGTGGTGCAGTGCCGTATGGATGCAAAAATAACAAAATCCCATAATCTCTCTGTAGGGGGTCCCCAGCGGTACCCCGACTGAGGTGACGGTTGATGTCGTTGGAATAAACACCTTTTCCATAATCCCTTCAATTCAGGCCCATCTCACACATTTGCAACCAGAACCCCCTCTGATTCTTCACACTACCGATGAGCATCGCTTCTTTTTGCTTCTGCCTCCTCAGGTGAAAACCTCCTCGGCCGAATGCCATCAGCAGTCCCATCTGGGCTTGCTGCTCAGACGCATGCTTTTTCTCATGACGCCCAGCCACCAGGTTAGCAGGATCTGCATGCAGTAGTCCCCAATATTTGGGGGGAGAGTCGTGAATCGTGAAAAAACTGTAACAGTAAATTGCGCTTCCAGTTTCAAACTGTTTATAATTGCCCATCTTAATCACTTGAACTGTAAATGTACCACTCCCAGAACACTTGAAAATAATTTCAAACTTATTTTACAACATTATGTCCAAAAAAAAAAAAAAAAGAACCACAATTAGACGGTGATTCACTACATCTTTATATGTGACATTCCTCTTTTTAATATACAGTATACATATGTGTGTGTGTGTATTTTTTTTTAACCTAGATGGAATTTCTGGCACGCTTCCCTTCATCCGAGGCTGAAAATCTCCCATTATGGCGTCACGTCCTCCTCAGAGCTCTTTCAACTGATGCCCGTCAACGCGTGGAAGCAGATGTCGTCGCCTTAGCTCAAAAAGCTTTGACCGAATGGCAGAGTGGAGGCTACAAACTGGGCCAACTGGGCAAAGTGGTGAGGACAGTAATAGTATTATAATGAAGGTCCGATCCTGGTGGGTGAATAGCCCACAGAAAGGGCTTTTTGAATATGCTACTGTTGTCGTTTCCAGAATGCGGTGCTACACTGCCTCCTAGTGGTGGTTCAAGCAAAGTCACCTGTTGAGGAACGCCGCGTGTCATCTGCATCAAGGATCGTCACACAACTGTGGCAGAGAATCGCACCACATCAGGTGAGACACATCGGACTGACAGAAAAAGTTTCATCTTTGGGCTACAATCCCAGGAATAATTTGAAATGCGCTGTAAGCTCTGCTTCAAACGTTGTTGCATTTTTTTTTTTTAGGTTCATCCCGAAATGTAACCTCACAGCAAAGTATTGGCGCATTTTTTATCATTTGCGTGCGCTGTATGCATGTGTAGTGACAACACTTGTTTCCGTAACGTGCAGGTGCAGACCCATCATGTGCTGCGCATCACTCTGCAGCTCCTTTTGTCCATCACGGCAGTTTTAGTGAACAACGTGGAAGCGCCCGTCATCATTCACGTATGTGTCGATTTAAATCTTAAGATTGACATTGAGAACCGAGTGGAAATTGTGTTTTTGGTGTGTTCTAGGCTCTGGTGTGCGTAGACGCCGTCGTGTATCAGAAGTGTGCGGATGAGCTGCTCCTGGCCGCACTGGAGTTCCTTTCGTCACTCGGGAAAATCTTTATCCCTCCTGAAAACCAGGTACTGACTCCACTGACTCCGGCCAATCACGGCACTGGATTTGACACTGGTATTTCCACATAATTGTATTAGGTCTTATCGACATGTATACTTTTCTGCCTGCCTCCAGAGTGAAATTTTTCCCAAATTGAGCAGCCTGTTTGGAGCACTGTTAGCGCAACGTTCCTCCTGGTTGCTCCATCAGCACGCTTTGGAGGCTTTTGCTCATTTTGCGGAGGTACAGCAAGGGAGCTTCGTTCATCTTGCAGTACTCATGCTACAACTTTATTTTATCAACCATCACCTGTTGATGTTTCAGGTGACAAACCACGAAGAGGTTATTTCCTACAGTTTATGTGTGGAAGAAACCAAAAGCAAAGTGGTGAATTTTCTTAGCAAGGTAAGAAAAGTCTACATTTGTCAGTCAACGTCTGGAAGAAGGCCGGACGTAAACATGACCGTGTTTTGTTGTAGACTGTTACTACACCGGAAGAAGTCAAGGAAGCGCAGCTAGCGAGAATCCAGGTGGAGAAAACAGTTTTAGAGCAACATAACCAGAGGCTGGACACCCCAAAACAGATTCCCACGGAACTTTCCGCTCCATCTGTGACTCATTCAGAGGTTAGTAACATGCTGGGTGGGGTTAGATTTAGAATTGTATTAGTTTCATGTTTTGGAAGAAATACGTTAACCCTGAAGAGCTACCGTATTTTCCACACTAAAAGGCGGACTGGACGATGAGGCGCACCTTCAATGAATGGCCTATTTTATAATTATTTTTTCATTTATTGGACGCACCGCATTATAAGACGCAATCTACAATGCATCCACTAGATGGAGCGATGCTCAAGGAAACAACAACAGGACAATGAGATGTCAGTAAAATTTATTGAATAAAGCAGCGACACAGTTGACTTAACCAACAGCAAGTTATAACATTGACTCGTTGACGTTGAACTCTCTTGCCGCTGCTCTATTTCCGTGTTGAACTGCGTAACCGATCGCCTTAAGTTTGAACGCTGCGTTGTCAGCATGTCTCGAGCAAGGAGGCATTTTGGGGTCGAAATATTACCGTAATGACCATACACAAGGCGCATCGGGTTTTAAGGCGCGCTGTGAGCTTTGAAGAAAATGGAAGGCTTTTAGGTGCGCCTTTTAGTGCGGAAAATGCGGTATTTAAACCATTTTGGCTGTGGAACCCAATGATGTGTAATTTTACAATGATGATAAGAAATAGTGAAATGTTTTGTGAAGAGGAAAAAAAATCTGATACATCAGGCGGTACTGTAATTTTTGATATGGAAAGGTCAGTGTTTTGGTCAATATGTATTCTGTCTAAATGTTTTGTTGCCCCCATTCATCACTCAGCCGCAAGCCAAACGAGCCCGGCAGGAAAGTGCTGCGGACGAGGAGTACAGCCGCGGCATGCGGGCAGCTGAAACCGCGTTGAGGGCGCTCCATGCGCTCGCTACAGGTCAAACGGGCACACAGGAACCACCGCCGCCTCCTCCTTCGTGGCTGGCATCCCGAGTACAAGCGCTGCATGCGCTTCTAAATGATCTAAGCTCAGCCACATCCACGAACTCGCCCACGTGATCTTTTTATTGTATACGAACATGTAATCTGTCGACTGAGGGCGCTTGTCTGTTTTTTTAAAATGTATCAGTCTTGACTGATGATTAAATATTTGAATAGAAAGTCTTAGTTTGTTTTTATTTACTCTGAGGTCTGACGTAATACGTGAGTGAAAACTTAAAAACTAGTGATGTGCTCCATGGTTTGAATCCCTCAAGTGTGTGCCGAGTTATCAAGATAAGTGGAGTGGTTCATGAATGGGGAGTCGAAGCGCGTGTTGATGACGTCAGTGGTGACGTTTGAAGCCCCGCGAAGGGGGTGTACCACATGACTGATTCAGGAAATGATACAATAGGTTCGAGTGTTCGAAACAAAAGCGACAAAGAAACGCTATGTTTCACATAACTTTACGAATACATAGTCGTTTTTTCCGGCCAAAAACCCCTTACTATACATGGTCGTTTTTTTGGGCTAAAAACGCCTCACGATACATAGTCATTTTTCTGAGCCAAAACGCCTTACTACATACAGTACATGGTCGTTTTTTTGGGGCTAAAAACGCCTTAGTATACATGGTCGTTTTTTCCGGCAAAAAACGCCTTACTATACATGGTCGTTTTCTTTGGCCCAAAACACCTTACTATATACATGGTTGTTTTTTTTCGGCAAAAAACGCCTAACTATGCATGGTTGTTTTCTTCGGCCCAAAACGCCTGACTATAGTAAGGTGTTTTTAGTAAAAAAAAAAAAGACCATGTACAGTAAGGTGTTTTGGGCCGACAAAACGACCATGTATTATAATAAGGCGTTTTGGGCCGAAGAAAACGGCCATGTATAGTTAGGCGTTTTTTGCCGGAAAAAACGACCATGTATAGTGAAGCGTTTTTAGCCGAAAAAAACGACCATGTGTAGTAAGGCGTTTTTAGCCGAAAAAAACGACCATGTATAGTAAAGCGTTTTTAGCAAAGCGTTTATAGCCGAAAAAAACGACCATGTACCGTAAGGCGTTTTTAGACGAAAAAAACCACCATGTATAGTAAGGCATTTTTAGCCCAAAAAACGACCATGTATAGTAAGGCATTTTTAGCAAAGCATTTTTAGCCGAAAAAAACGACCATGTACAGTAAGGTGTTTTGGGCCGAAAAAAAACACCCATGTAAAGTAAGGCGTTTTGGGCCGAAGAAAACGGCCATGTATCGTTAGGTGTTTTTTGCCGAAAAAAACGACCATGTATAGTAAGGCGTTTTTAGCCGAAAAAAACGACCATGTGTAATAAGGCGTTTTTAGCCGAAAAAAACGACCATGTATAGTAAGGCGTTTTTAGCCGAAAAAAATGGCCATGTACTGTATACTAAGACGTTTTTAGCTGAAAAAATCGACCACGTACTGTATAGTAAGGCGTTTTTAGCCGAAAAAAACGACCATGTATAGTCAAGCGTTTTTAGCCAAAAAAAGATGACCATGTATAGGAAGGCGTTTTTATCCGAAAAAAAACGACCATGTATAGTAAGGCGTTTTTAGCCGAAAAAAACGACCATGTATAGTAAGGCGTTTTTAGACGAAAAAAACGACCATGTATAGTAAGGCGTTTTTAGACTAAAAAAATGACCATGTATAGTAAGGCGTTTTAGCAAAGCGTTTTTAGCCGAAAAAAACGACCAAGTATAGTAAGGCGTTTTTAGCCGAAAAAAACGACCATGTATAGTCAGGCGTTTTTAGCCCCAAAAAAAAAAACCGACCATGTATAGTAAGGCGTTTTTAGCGAAAAAAAAAACGACCATGTATAGGAAGGCGTTTTTAGCCGAAAAAAACGACCATGTATAGTAAGACGTTTTTAGATGAAAAAAACGACCATGTATGGTAAGGCGTCATTTTTTTCGGTAAAAAACGCCTTACTATACATGGTCATTTTTTTCGGCTAAAAACACCTTACTGTACGTGGTCGTTTTTTTTGGGCTAAAAATGCCTTATGAAAAAAAGCCATGGTGGGTTTTTTTTGGCCAAAAATTACTTACTATACATGGTCGTTTTTTTCCCGGCTAAAAACGCCTTACTATACATGGTCGATTTTTTCGTCTAAAAACGCCTGACTATACATGGTCATTTTTTTCGGCTAAAAACGCCTTACTATACATGGTCGTTTTTTTCGTCTAAAAACGCCTTACTATACATAGTCGTTTTTTTCGGCTAAAAACGCCTTACTATACAGTACATGATCGTTTTTTTCGGCTAAAAACGTCTTCGTATACATGGCCATTTTTTTCGGCTAAAAACGCCTTACTATACATGGTCGTTTTTTTTAGGCTAAAAACACCTTACGACATGGTCGTTTTTTTCGGCAAAAAACTTCTAACTATACATGGCCGTTTTCTTCGGCCCAAAACGCCTTACGATACATGGTCGTTTTTTTCGGTTAAAAACACCTTACTATACATGGTCGTTTTTTTGGGCTAAAAACGCCTTACTATACATGGTCGTTTTCTTCGGCCCAAAACGCCTTACTATACATGGTCGTTTTTTTCGGTTAAAAACACCTTACTATACATGGTCGTTTTTTTGGGCTAAAAACGCCTTACTATACATGGTCGTTTTTTTCAGCTAAAAACGCTTTGTTAAAAACGCCTTACTATACATGGTCATTTTTTTCGGCTAAAAACGTCTTCCTATTCATGCTCATTTTTTTCGGCTAAAAACACTCGACGATACATGGTCGTTTTTTTCGGCTAAAAACGCCTTACTATATATATACATGGTCATTTTTTTCGGTTAAAAACGCCTTACTAACAGTACGTGGTCGTTTTTTTCGGCTAAAAACGTCTTCGTATACCTGGCCATTTTTTTCGGCTATAAACGCCTTACTATAATATACCATGGTCGTTTTTTTCGGCTAAAAACGCCTTACTATACCATGGCCGTTTTCTTCGGCCCAAAACGCCTTACTATACATGGTCGTTTTTTTGGGTTAAAAACACCTTACTATACATGGTCATATTTTTGGGCCAAAAATGCCTTACTATACATGGTCGTTCTTTTTTGGCTAAAAAAGCTTTACTATACATGGTCGTTTTTTCCGGCAAAAAACGCCTTACTATACATGGTCGTTTTCTTTGAAATCCTGAAATAAATGAACTTTACTACCACAGCCAAATTTAAAGAGATAGAAATTGGAGTTTTTATATTGGTTCTACTCTTGACATGAGCCAAACGTACAATATTGACTAACTGCGCAGTTTCTGTCCACATTAGAATGCACGACAAAATCCGGGAGTCACTCAGTGAAATCTCAACATTTTAATAGGCCTGAAAAGAGAAATAGAAGCAGGTTTCTGGACAGCTTTATTATTTCACCAGCAACCCCGGCCCCCTTCCCCAAAAAAGCCACTAATAAATTAAACTAACGCACACTTCACATTCATTCAAAGTGCAACAAGTTGTCTTGGCATCAAACCTGACACGGGATTGATCGATCCGGATCCTCACGTGCCCTTCGCGAAGCTGTCACTTTTTTTTCTTTTTCACCATAAGTTCTGTTGGCAGCATCTGTGTCAGTTGGCAAACAATTAAGAAATGGCTTCATTTACACCCCCGCCCCACCCCACCTGTCTGATCAGCTTTGATTCGTTCCCGTTGAACACGTCGCTATTCTTGCATCGAAAATCAGAGTTGGTACATCTTAAGCGTTTTCTTTTCTTTCTCCTTTTTGGGGGAGTGCTCCAGAGTTGGTAAATGTCATCCCCAACCATTTTCATCCTCCCAGTTGAGTTCATCCCCGTCGCCCCAACCGTCTGCTTCCGCCTGCGATACAGAAAGACACGTTTTCATTAGCCACCGGTGATTCGAAGCAATATGACATTTCCCGTGTGTGCTTTATCTATCCTCCCATTTTGTACACTGCTTACTTAGTGCAAGAGGCGAGTCAAGTACATTCTGGATCGGTACAGGCGCATGAGCCTAAAGTGCATTTCAACGTGGGAGAAAGACGGAATTACCCGGCGACACCCCGTTGTCCACTCACCTCAGTCACACTGGCGGCAGCAAACTTGTCAGGTAGCATCGCTGCCGTCGCGTCCGCAGCCGCGTTGTACGACGACGGCGCGGCGGCATCGCCGCTCGCGCCGAGTACGAGCAGAGGCGAAGAGGACAGCTTGATGTCCGGCACCATGTCCGCAAACAAATCCAGCTCCGGGTCTATTTGCTGCTGCTTCTTCACCTTGATGGTGAACTCCTCCCCGAGACCTCCGGCGCCCTTGCGGTACTTCGGACCCGCGTGCTTGGGTTCCATCGGGGATTGATTGGCCGGTCGTGTTGTTGAGCTTAGTTTGAGAGGTTTGGAAGCTCCCGGTCTTCGTGGCTCAGTGGTTTGTCCGACCGGTGGTGTCGTCAATACGACAGGAGCTGCAGGAGAGGACTCGAAGGTGGCTTCGGTGTCCTCAAAGTCATCCCAAGGTTCTTCTTCAGCTTCGGCAGTCTGTTGTGGTCCGGCCGCATTAGAGGCCTCGATGAGGATGCGGACCGGCTGGCTCTTTCGGTCCTCGCTCTCATCTGGATCGCTCCAGTCAGGCCAGTCCTCCCCGCGGCCTTTGGCTGAGTGCGCCGCCTCCTCCGGGCTGGAAGAGTCGGTGTCGCCGGGCTGACCGAAGCCATTTAAGGGGAGGAACGTCGGTTTACTGACATCTGCAACACAGACACACCTGACTGTTGCAAAACGGTTTTATAAAAGTGGATCTTTACAGCCACTTTTATGGTTGTCCGCATGATTGTTATTTTTCTTCCTGTTTTAAAAACTACAAGGCTGAAGCTAGCAAATATCTTGAGATTGAATTATTCTGCTAACTTTGCACTATGACACAACAATGCCAATCCAGCATACTATTATTTGTCCACTGTAGTATCTGTGATTGCACAAAAGTGGGGCCTGGCCTGGTGAGAGACAACGAATGAGAGGGTATAGACGGCTGTTAGCTTAGCCGAACTGCACGTCGAGCGCCAGTTGTGGCAATAGCAGATGGTGTATAAATAAATTCAGTGTTTCTTTCTTTGGCTACCATTTGTTCAATAAAGGGTTCAAAGTGCCCTGACAGCTTATGCGTGGAAGAAACCACTCGCAAAGCCATTACAAATACTATCGGTAGACGTAGCCTGAGATGACAACTACAAGAACTGAAAAACAAAATGAATTTTGAAGAAGAAAAAAAAAAAAGCCCGCAAAAGGAATTTGCACCCTCCTAAATTGTCCTACCTGATGTCGGTTCCAGCGTGTAGTTTCTTGAAATCTCCCTCCTCCCCGTAAATCGCCCCGTGTTGCCCTTAGCCAGGTCTTGAGGCGGTTGGGGGAACAAATTCAAAACCTTGCAAGGCTGCTCCATCTGAGGGGAGGAGCCTCCTATGATGTGGATGGGCGACGCTGCAATCGCAAGAAATCAACATTCGGCCGCCAAATTGTCGTCTTCAACTCTTTGGATTGTCTTGTCTTGACTTACTTTCCGGCGTGGCCTCGGCCGACCTGCTGAACTTGGGAGACGAGCGTTTAAAGACTTTAGTTCTCTCCCCCCCGACCACCACCTGAGCCCCGAGCAAAGGCACCAACACCGCCAGACTCTGCAGCGTCATGGCGACCAGAGCGTCGTTGGTGTCTCTCATCCCAAGCAAAACCTACAAACACGTTGGTCGATCAACATCACTTGTACACAGTGCATCTTCATGAATATATGAGTGGGCGGAGTCAAACCTGAAGGAAAGTCACAAGATACCTGAGGTAGGATCTGAATCTTCAGCTCCTCGTGGGAGAAGAACTGAGCGTAGATGTGGATGTTCGCCAACAACACCATCCGCACGTGTTCCTCGTTGACTTTGAAGAGTTTGAGGAGCTGCGGGATGACGTGTTTGCGGTAAAGGGCAGCAGACAGCAGGCATTCTTCCCCACTATTGCAATCTGTTCCGGGACACGAGAAACTTGTAGGGACCCGAATCTCTCGGAGCGTCACGCCGGCCGTGCTTTTTCTTTTTTTTTTTTGTCACCGTACCTTTCTTTGGCTTGAGGAGATACGGCAGAAAGCTTTTGACCGCCATCGGCTCGGCAAAGACCAGGGAGTTGAGGAGCTTGGGGACGAGGCGTGCAGCGGTCAGCTCCTCGGGGAGGCTCTGGACTCTGTCAAGAAGAAACCTGCGCAAACGAAAGAACAGAGCCGATCCATGTTAACCGAAGTAAAGCAATCGCTTTTTCACATAGAGACAGACCCCCTTGGTAAATGATATCATCACTTAGAAACTGCATTTGATATGTCCTTGTGTACTCTCTG
Source organism: Hippocampus guttulatus (assembly GCF_054856545.1). Taxonomy (NCBI): domain Eukaryota; kingdom Metazoa; phylum Chordata; class Actinopteri; order Syngnathiformes; family Syngnathidae; genus Hippocampus; species Hippocampus guttulatus. The sequence goes on along the minus strand of NC_141267.1, from coordinate 17,248,638 downwards.
TGTGATATTAAAATTGGTTTGATGAACTGAAACTTTTGGATGCAAAGAACACAGATATCAGGAAAAGGGCAGATAACATTTCATGAACGCCTAAAAATTACTACAGGGCCCTTGAGTGTCTAAATCACAGGTGTCAAACTCAAGGCCCGGGGCCCAGATCCGGCCCGCCACGTCATTTTATGTGGCCCGCGAAAAGCAAATTATGTGTGTGCCAACTTCCATGACCCTTACTCAAATCTGGACCGAAATGTCAAATTGTCCCATGTATTAAAATAACTTTTTTTTTTTAACCCTGTTTACACTCACTTGGACAACAATTGAACAAACAACAGTTGCCCGATTTCAAAACTACGAATCCATCCATCCGAAATTGGAATGCAACCATTCAAACTCGACTTTCACTCCTCACTTGAAGAACTCGTTTTTTTCTTCCTCCGTCTTCAGCGTGAGGCTGCTCAGAAAGTTCGTCACTTCCAGAAAGTCGTTCCTGCGCACCAGAACAAGCGCGGCGGCGTTTAAACGGCTTATCAAACCGGCTGGGCGAGAACGGCGGCCACGCAACCAGCGAGCGCCCACCTGAAAAAAACATGAGTCAGCAGGGAGCTGAGGGCCGGCCGACAGGAGGGGTCAGAGTTCAGCGGGCCCGCCTGCAGGGTCTTCTGCAGACTGTCGGACAGCTCCTGCGACACTGGATGGAAAGATGAACAAACGCCTTCACGTGGGACACATATTTGACCTTTATTAACCCTTTCACGCACCTTGTAACCAGATCACATGATCAACCGTCCACTGTAGTAACGGCTGCCCCGGAAAGGGTTAAATAAAATGCGTGAGGTCACTTTACTCACCGTAACTGTTCAAGAGAGGCAGGAGGGTCTCAAGTACGGAGCCAAAAGCGTAACAGTCCCGAGAGTGGGCGTGTTTATCTGGAAGCATTTTAAAGCCCTCCGCCTGAAAACAACAACATCTTTCTTTAGGAGCCCAAAAAGTCGCCTTGTCATTGCAATGGAGGGGCGGGGATGTTTGATATGCTGACCTGCTCCTCTGGTGGAACACAGCTGGCGTCTCTCACGCTCTGAATACTAACAAGAAACTGCAAAACAAGCGCACATCAAATGTCATGCAGGCCAACGTGTGTAAAAAAAAAAAAAAAAAAATCTTTTCAAAAAACTTTTTGAGAGGGGAAGTAAAAACTTATGATGAGTGCGACGAGCCACTGCACGGTCAATTTCATTTGCTTCTGTGTCCTTGAAGGTTTGCGTCATCCTACCTCCGGAGTCGCTTCCGAGAACTTGCAGACTGTCTCCATCCCTCCCAGTTTCCAATGTCCATCTTCACTGACAAATACAGACGAGATGCACACGTTGTTGTGGCTCGATTTGCCCTGGTGGTTCAGGACAAGGGGTTAGCAAACAAATTGTTTTTTTTTTTGGGGGTTTTTTTTGCAATTTGAAGCTCGCTCACTCTCTCGTGCAGAAAGACAATGGCTTGCAGGAGGTCGTAGATTCCGGCGCAGATCTCTTCAGGGGAGAGCCCGTCCAACTGCTGTTCCAGCGGTTTGACGCGCTCCGTCACCAGGTGGACGCTGCCATCCTGAACCGAGCAGGACAGGAAGCGCAGCAGGCACGGGTGCCTCAGGGTCTTCAGGTGCTGCGGCAGGATGCCAGTTTCATTGCGTTCAAAACACAGACGATTAGCTTTCATTTCAGGAGGTTTTTAAGTGTCTGTTTTCTGTCCTTATAATAATCTTTTCACTTATACTGTATATAACACAGATACATGTTTGGATTATCGATAAGACAGCGGTGCGCTCAGACATGCGTCCAAATTCTGGTTAGCTCGACACCGTAGGAACAGATCTTCATCCTAAACACGCTTGGTGAACATTTTTTTTCTTTTTCGAAATGAACATACCTTCGCCGCTTTATTGACCTTATCTTCATTGCCGCGCTTGTGAACAAACACAGAAGCGGCCCTTCCGTCCTGGAGCACCGCCGAGAACATGGTGAGACCAAAGGGCAGGCTCAGGAGCGGCTCTTCCGGCGTGCAGCTCCGCACGGCGCTGCTCTCGGCGCCCATGGCCGCTCACCTTCCACCGCACCGCACCTGAGGGAGGGCATGTGCAAAGTCATTATTTTTCAAAATTATTCAGCCCTCGTCTCGAGTAAACAAAAGCATACTAGCCTAATAAAAAGTTTTTTTTATTCCATAAGAAACAAACAATTCCATGAACATTGTTGGCTTTCAAAGGGCACAACGGCAATAAAATTCAACAGTGCGTTATAAGAAACCACTGATTTCCCAGTGATGTTTAACTCACACTTTCGACTGATTTGATGACATTCGCTTGTGCAAGGAGAAAATGGGAAAAGATGCCAATAATGTAAAGCAGTCCCCCATATCTACAGTGACCTGATCTGAAAGATTCTGAACTCTTCCCTAATATCTCTGTCTTTATTTGACACTAATAATGCCAAAGACACGAATGTGTTATAATAATAATAATAATAAAGGTAGATACGCACTACTAGACACTTTCGGTTAGAGTAACTCAAGTAATATTCATGCAATATTACGCACATATTTCTACAATGAACCGGGATTGTTTATTCTCATATTTATAACCTATAGGTGAATTCTGTTCCTTCATATTCATGCAATTATGAGATTACTTTGGGCAAGTCCTACAAACACGTCGAACAGAATGCGGTTTTTTTTTGCCCCCCAAATAAGAGCGAGCCGTATTTCCGCAACGTGGGAGACGACGCGCAAAGAGCCCATGACTTAGCCACCATTGCGGCTGTCAGAGCAGCACATGGAACACTTTGCAACCGTCGTTTACCTGTTAAGACTCCACTGGCGGCGAGGACGTTTGTAGCCAGCCTCGCTAGTTGCCTTACCAGCTGGCCATTGCTACGACTCGCCGTAGCCCGGGTCACGTCCAAACCACCATACGTCGCTTTACGAGTCTTATTAATTCACGCGAGTTGTATCAATAGTCAGTGGTTGTTGTTTACAATAACGAAAGAAACTGAATGGCGTTCATTCCGATATTGCTAACGCGTTGTAAACACGGACATTTCCGGTATAGATGAAACCATCACACACGGGGGTGATACGTGCACGTTTAGAAATCTTTCTCACATGTCTGGTTTTGGACCTATTAATACAGCTATTTCTATAATAATAATTACTGTAAACAAAAACATTTATTGAGTGATTTTAGGTGATAAAATAAATCGGGAGGAAATATGAACCTCTGCCTATTTTCAGTGTTGATGGTCTCGTCTCCAGTGGTGCGAGTTGTGACGCAATCGCTGCCATATGGTGGCCAAGATTTTTTTTTTAATTTCAGTTGTTATTAAACTTATTCGTTTTTAAAAATTAAAAAAACATTTTCAATTTACGTGCGTGGGACGCTTTTCAAATTGCTTGTGCTTTTGTGCTTCAAGAGGTTTGAAGTGGAAGTCCAAACTTTTCTTTGCAATCATGTGTTCTTTGTGCCATTACAAGTTTAAATACAGTATTTTGAGTAATACTGTGCTCGTGGAATGAGAATTAAGCAGAATAACCCACCCCATTTTGCTGTCCAAGTCTTGATCCAAGAATCTTATGCGACACTGCTCCCTGCTGTTGACTTTTAACAACATCAAAATGCCCACGGGCTGTGTTATGATCGTCACGTGACTAAAGCCAGAAAAACAGGCGAGCTGTGTCTAATTATGTATGTTGAGTGTTACGCTGGGGGAAAAAAAATCTTTGGATGTAGATGACACAAAATCCATTAAAAAAAACCACTACAGAAACGCGAGAGTCCAGTTGCCTCCATTCAACGTTTCTGGTATACAATGACGAGGTTGACAAAGAATCTGCACAGACAGAAAAAAAAAAAATCCTCAAGCACTTTGTTATTTTCTAGAGTGATACTGTGATTAAAACTGACTTTGATAGATCTGCTGTTTGGAAAACAAAATAGAAAAGTCGGTCAATGTCCCTTTTTATTTTTTGTGACAGCGTTCACAATATGTGCAAATTATAATGGGTGATTTTGATTAGAAAAAAAACCCTGTGATTTCAGAAACAGAACAGAAATATCATCAGAGGAAGTGAAGACATGACTTGCGGTTGGTTACTTCAGCAATAGCGGCTGCAGTGAGGGGGAAAACAACAACACACACATCTTCATTCTGTGAGAAACATGGACGAGCTTGGTAAGACAAATTCTTTTCTGACTGATTTTCAGCGATTTCCAAATAAATCACTTGTCTTTGATTCTGAGGCAAAGTGATCTTACGTGATCATGATTTCAAACAGAACTTTAAAGTACAGACAAAGTGTACATTATGGTATATAAAATAAGTCCTTTACTGCTCTCACTAACATCCATGTTGCTGTCGCACTTATAATATCTTGCAGTTATCTAATGCTAAACTTAATGTTGCACATTCACAATCGAATCAGATTCAGTCCCAAAGGTTGTGTTAAGTTAAATACAATTTCAGGGGTGTATTAATTTAACATGATTTAGCAATATGAGAAGGGCAAAATATTTAGAGGAGGTTATTCCAGAATTAAAAAAAAAAAATTGTTAGATTAAATTATTCTCATTAATATCAGTGCAGATGCGCCAAGCTTGAGCTCAACACAGTTGCGTAGTTTCCACGAGATTCTTTCAGCAAGTTTTACTTCTGTAAAAGGTGATGACATCATCTTCCTGAGGAAACCTGTTGGCATAAATTAACTTCAACGAGATCACGCAAACATCTCTGCCCTCCGAGACAAGCTTTACAAAGGAAACGCAATCATACCCTCCGGCTCAACCTTCAATACCAAAAATGGAAAATCATTGGTTGAATAGTTGATCGCGTATGCCTGAATTTCAGTGAAGAGTTTGAACGTGTTTTTTGTGTTCCAGACTTGCTTTTGGAGGAACTAGCCCTCAATCCGACTGCTTCAGAAGGCAGCAATGCAACCCTGAAAGAGGTAGAGGGACGTAAAGCCTTTGTTAGCATCAGCTGTGACCTGGCCCAAGTGTGATGTGTTGTTAGCTAGTTAGCTAGCGATACAAAAAAAGAAAAAATGCAGCTTCTCCTTGGATGGTCTGCTAGCATGGCCGCTAGAAGAGTGCCTCGTGGTCAGCTGTGAGTGTGCGCATGTCATGGACGAGGCCGAAAAGTGAGGTGGAAAAATAAATAATTAAAGCCCGATGTGAGGTTAAGCAGCTCGGTTGGTGTCGGCCACGACGTGCACATCGGCTTCGCATTGACAAGGCCGCTTGAGTGCCTCGTTGTCAAAGTGTGGAAAACTCCCACAATGTTAGGATATATTCCAGCAGCCGGAGGTGTAAGCGGATATACTTTATATTGGTGACGAGATATGTGTCTGCATCTGAGAGTGGAGCTCACCCCTGATAAAGAACTTTTTTTTTTAACATTAACTCTCAACCACTTCACTTAAACGTTTGAATAATGAAATATGATCATTTATAAGAAAAGCTGACTATTTTGTTCGTCTACTTTTATTTTTTTCTCGCAGGTGTCAGCTGCAGTCAACACTGGACCTAAAAAGGGATCTAACCTAAGACTTTACAGGTGTTGACTCTCTGAGTAACGTCCAAATATTGAACAAATGAAACCTCCACAGTTGGAACACAATCCCTTTTGTTGATGTCGGCTCTACTTGCTCAAATGTTTTTCTTCTTTCTTTTGCGCATTGAGGTCTTTTTTTTTTCTTCCAGCGTTCAACTTCTGCCATCATAAAACATTTATTTGCCTACAGATATTTTTTCAAGTAATGTAGGTTAAAGCGGATCAGAAAATAGATGGATGGATAATATACTTCGCATAAGGGTAGAAAACAAAAAAAAACATGAAAAAAAACTAAAACAACAAAAATTTTGCTCTCGGACAAAGAAGACTATAGTCCATCATTGAAGCAAAACAAGACGATCCCATGTAGTTCTATACGGTGTGCAGTACATACTTTAGTCTACAGTTTAGTTTTGGTCTGATCTTATCTCAACTCTAATTGCCCCACGGGTATAAATAAAGTTTTCTGAATCTGAATGTCTCGCCCTCTTGTGGAGTTTTAGTGAGCCGCCTCTTCCTGAGGCAGCTTCCCAGGACTCACCCACCATAGAACTGGACTCCATTTTGCAAGAGCTGATGAGCCTGGGATCAGAGGTGAGTGTTGCATTACTTAGCGTCTTTCACACAACTAAAGTCTGAGTCTCCGATTTGGCCTTTCTGTGTGTGGAGTTCTCCCAATGTTGCCTTTTGTGTTTTCACCAACTTCCTCCAACAAAGGTGTGTCTATGTGTACCCTGTGATTGACATGGCAACTAATCTGGGGTGTACCCCACGTCACGCCCCGAAAGTCATCCGGACAGATTCCAGCATACTTGTTAGCGTGCAAAGAATAAGCAGAAGAAAACAAATGGGTACCGGGTTCGATTCCAGCTCCGGCCTCCCTGTGTGGAGTTTGCATGTTCCCCCCGGGCCTGCGTGGGTTTTCTCCGGGTGCTCCGGTTTCCTCCCACATTCCAAAAACATGCATGGCAGGCTGATTGAACACTCTAAATTGTCCTTAGGTGTGAGTGCGGGCGTGCATGGTTGTTTGTCTCTGTGTGCCCGGCGATTGGCTGGCAACCAATTCGGGGTGTCCCCCGCCTACTGCCCGAAGACAGCTGGGATAGGCTCCAACACCCCCCGCGACCCTAATGAGGATGAAGCGGTTCGGAAGACGAATGAATGAATGAAAAAAAACCGAATGGGTAGCTTAACCGCTCTCACCAAGAGGGGGCAGCGTTGTTCCAACATGGACACTGATGTCATCATCACTCAGCTGACTTTTGAGCAAGCGACTCATGTCTGGCCTCCTCTCTCCATTTAGAACGCGGCATCGTCACAGCTTTTACCAGAGCAGTCTGTTGAGAAGAAACCAAAAGACGGTCAACGGGATTTCGATGCAAAGGCTTCAGCCGGGAGCAGAGATACGGACAGTATCGATGATCTTCTCGGAGGACTGAGCACTGACTTGGAAAAAATTGGAGTCCACACAGCAGCCAAGGGTCGCTGCGCTGCCTGTAATAAAGTGATTGTGGGCAAGGTACTGGAAGGCTTGAAAATACATGTTGCTGTCGAGTGTGCGGGAGAGCATTTCAGAAACATTTGCGGACACAAAAAAGATGCCGTAGTGTGTGAGAACGTGTGAGTAAAAACATAACAGGAGTATAAGAGCGCTGAGCGAAAATGCTCTCAGTAGTGTGAATGAGAGAGTTACGGCCGTGTGTGTGTGAGGGATTTGAATTAGTGTGCGCGAGTGAAAAAAAAACTTGAGTGTGAGAGCGTCCCATTTGTGTGTCTAAAATGTTTCAGGAGGTTGTGAGAGCGGAGGCCCGGTGGTCCAGTGGTTAGCGCGTCGACCTCACAGTGCAGAAGTCGTGGATTCGATCCCGGCTCTGTGTGGAGTTTGCATGTTCGTGGTGTGTGGCTTTTCTCCGGGTACTCCGGTTTCCTCCCACATTCCAAAAACATGCATGGCAGGCTGATTGAACACTCCAAATTGTCCCTCGGTGTGAGTGTGAGCGCAGATGGTTGTTCGTCTCTGTGTGCCCTGTGATTGGCTGGCAACCGGTTCAGGGCCCTTCTTACATATGACAAACTGCTTCTTTGCTGTCTTGTGTAGCTGGTGGCAGCATTGGGTGAAATGTGGCACCCGCAGCACTTTGTGTGTGCTGTGTGCAAGACGGAACTGAGCACCACGGGCTACTTTGAGAGGGACGGACGCCCGTACTGCAAGGAAGACTACGAGCAGCTCTTCGCTCCACGCTGCGCTTACTGCAAAGGGCCCATTGTGCAGGTCAGAGGTCATTCGTTCAATGACAGCCGACGATATTACAGCAACAGTCGGCAGGGATCGGCTGAAATACTTTATGCACCAGCAGAAGCTGATTTTGAAATTGAATAATTCAACTTGAATCATTGCATTGAAAAATGAATTTGAATGAATCCGTTTGGAACTAAAGTCCATCAAACTTGAAACTGTATTTAAACTTATAGAATGCGTTTGATGTTCTTTGAAACTGTATTTGATCCTAATCGATGATTCAGTTCTGCATATTTTCCCACTCGGTTTTCTAAATACAAATTCAGTTCAGTTCCATCCGGTTATCCATTAGTCCGTATTAGCAGACAAACACAAAACTCACACTCACGCCTACGGGCATTTTTGAGCTTCGATCAACATAACATGCATGTGTGAGGCCTCCTCTATCGGTGACTGAATGCGTGTGATTTTCAATTTTGAGCCTGCCCTGTCGAGTGATGTGAGACTCAGGAAATCAGAGAGTAAAGTGCTTTTAACTAGCTAACCGTTAGCCATTGTACGCCTTGAGTGGCTGGTTGGGGTCAATTGTGGAAAACGGCAAGTCGCGCGTGAATATGTATGTTTCTTTTGTCACATTTGTTCAATAAAGCGGTCGAAAGTGCAGCTGCGGCTCCTGTGGACAGATTACAATTCGTTCTAGCTCGTGCTATGCGCTATAATATATTAGCTAATGATGTAGTGTTACTTAAGCCAGTTGTGCTTTTTTCAGTCGGCAAATTGCACATTAGCTTCTTTTATCAAGTGTGAAATGATCTCAAAGATCCCTTTAGACCAGGGGTGGGCAAACATTTTGGCTCGGGGGCCGCATTGACTTTTAAAATTTGACAGAAGGGCCAGGTCAGCACGAGCTATGGTACATTAAAAAAAATAAACTGCATTTGTTGACAGTCCATATCAAACATCAACAGAACAAAAGCATGAAAGTACTGTATTAATATACTTTTTTAAAATGACGACAGTGTTGTTGATGACCTATTTTAGCCTGTGCATTTCTGCAGATGGGTTGTGATGAGACCAGTAGAAGTAGAGCGATACAGAGGTCCTAGGTGGTCGAAAAGATCCCGCCCCCCCCTCCCTGTGTTCTGCAACTTCAAGTCAATGCACCACCTGGCGGTGAAATGCCTGTCATTACAAGTCCAATTGAAATGAATGCAATCATTCACATCGAACCTTAATTGTGGACCGACCTTCGGCGGGCCGGATTAAAAGGACCAACGGGCCGGATTCGACCCGCGGGCCGTTGTTTGCTCACCTCTGCTTCAGACGTTCGAAAATTGTTGCCGGCCAATCTTAGGGCACATGTGGACAAACAACCATTCACGCTCCCATTCACACCTGAGAAAGATTTAGAGCCTCGTGTAGTTTTAAATCACATGATATACTGTACTCCTCACATTTCATTTGACTTGTACCGCATACCAAAAGTCAATCAGCGGGGATGAATGTAACATGTCCAGGGTTTGATAATACGGTATAATTGGTCATGGGAGTACAATAAGTAATATGTTGATATTTGCTGTTGCAGAACATCCTGACAGCTCTGGACCAGACCTGGCATCCAGATCACTTTTTCTGTGCACACTGTGGAAATTTCTTTGGAGATGACGGTACTATGATGAAATCCGCTCAAGGGGCCTTCTGAAAAAAAGGAGCAAATGACATCACTAGGGAACGTGTGTTCAAAGGTTTCATGGAGAAGGATGGGAAGCCTTATTGTTCCGGTGACTTCTACCGCCTCTTTGCCCCCAAGTGCGCAGGCTGTGGGGGGTCAGTGACGGAGAAGTACCTGACGGCAGCCAACGGCACGTGGCATCCGGAATGCTTCGTCTGTGCGGTGAGCTCCTCATCCTCACGCATACATAGTTACCTCGCCATCATCTCTCTAAAATCCACTCTGCAGTCTTCCATCCACAGTGTTGGGACAGTACAAATACTTTGTTACTACACTGAAGTAAATTATTTTCTTTTGACTCCTTACTTTTTTTTTCAACCTCAGCAGATAGCGCGATGTAGAAAAAAAATGAGAGTTAAATAGAGAGAAGTAAAGTCAACCCGCTGTTGCGATCTTGAGTGATGGAGTGCGGGTCTTGAAGGACCAGTAAAAAAAAGCTCAAAAACACAGGTGTAAAAGTCAAGGCTCGGGGGCCAGATCTGGCCCGCCATATCATTTTGTGGCCCGCGAGAGCAAATCAAGCATGTCAAATTCCATGATGCTTGCTTAAATCCGAACCAAAATTTCTAATTGTCATGTAATCCACAATAACACTCATTATTCTTGACTTCAGATTTTTTTTTGTGCGCTGTGTATGTAATATGTGGAGGGGATTAAACATTTATATGGTTTCCCAAAATTCATAAGGGCCCTCCAAGGGAAACAGTAACCACAAAGTGGCACGTGACAAAAATGAGTTTGACACCGCTGCTCTAAAACGTTTGGCGATTTGAGGAACTCTGCTTCGAAAACAGTGAAAGAGATACCGTATTTTCCGCACTATATGGCAATTCGGAATATAAGGCGCACCTTCAATGAACGGCCTATTTTAAAACTGTTTTCACCGCATTACAAGGCGCACGGAATAGAAGCTACGATAGTGGCTGCGGTTGTGTTATGCATCCACTAGATGGAGCTACGCTAAAGGGGAATACAATACAATTTGGCTTTATTTATATCGAGCATTCACAACCGCTGCAGCTGTAACAAAGCACTTTACAGAATATTTGAAATACTATGTCCAAAAAAATCGGAATATTGATCCGTATATAAGGCACATTGGAATTTAAGGCGCACTGTTTTGAGAAAATTGAGTGCTTTTAGGTGCGCCTTATAGTGCAGAAAATACGGTCATCACAATCTCTACTCTGACTGGAGTCTCTTTACACGTGTATCGATAATTCTACGTACTCACTGTTGCCAGCTCTGCCTTTTCAGGACTGTCTGAAGCCCTTCTCTGACGGCCGCTTCATGGAGCTGGATGGCCGCCCGCTGTGCCAGACGCACTTCTACACACGTCAGGGCACTTTGTGCGGCAGTTGCCGTCAACCGATCGTGGGCCGCTGCATCTCAGCTCTGGGCAGCAAGTTTCATCCGGAGCACTTTGTGTGCGCCTTCTGTCTGCGGCAGCTCAGCCAGGGAATCTTTCAGGAGCACAAAGGCAGACCGTACTGCTCCATGTGCTTTAACAAACTCTTTGTGTGATGTGGAAAGGCATTAAAAAAAGGGCAACGCAGCTTTTGCGGGCTTAACATTCGAAACGTGCAGTTAGTCACTCAAACGATACGGCAAATGCAGAGTTTTGCTCACTAAGTAAAAGTGTCACTCATTTCTGTGCTCCGGTCTCCTATTGCCAATTTGGCTGTTTATTGGTATGTCTTCCAGTGGAGAGTTCAACATTGGACAAGTGGAAACTTCGTTTGGGGAGCGATGAAGCAAAGTGAAACGACACAATATCTGGCGGTCTGATGGACGAGTTATATTTAGCGCAGAATATTGTGTTTGCACACTTGTGAAAAGCGACAGAGATCCAAGTTTCATTTGTTCCATGACCACGCTATCACTCAAAACACTTGTGTTTTAAATATTTCCCTTTTGAAAAGAATGGAAATGCATTTAATTATTTTCAACCTCCCTCCAGCAAACCATGATGTGTCTCCTTTAATGATACGACTGGCGCTGTATACAATTACTTAATAAAAGCAGAGTAATGGCATAAATCAATATAATTTCCATGTATCCATCCAAGATCCGAATTGCTTATCCTTAAAGAATTGAATACTTTTTGCTTCAATTAAATGTACATTGTGCTACTCCTTGTGGTACGTACACCTTGGCGGTAGGAAAATACAGAAATACAGATATACTGTACATGGGGACAGAGGAGATGTCACAACTCAGCTGTAATATGACCTCATTCTTTGCAGAGAACAAAGAATATATGCACGTGAGTATCGTCGTACTCATCTGTCTACATTTGTTACTTAATCGATTGTGTACAAATAGCCGTTGCTTAAAGGGTTATAACACCGCCACGTAGATGCTACATACTGGTTAGAGCGACGACAGAGTTTCCCGTTGTGTTAGCATTAGCATGAAGCTAGTGGACTTAAAGGCTAAACTGTGCCGTTGTTTGAAATCCAAATAACGATGTACATGTCATCATTTTTGGTGACACACTAGCTACATTCAGAAAAATGTTTTAAATGGGCGGTGGGAATTTTATTCCTTGCTAGCTGCCGGCGCGCTAACCGGAGTTTCCTGACTGACCAACTGGGTCTCGACGCACGCACCTCACCCCGCAGACAGCCTCTTCATTCGCCACACAGACTCCTTTGTAGCCGCATGTGGAAGATTGATGAAGGGGCTCAAGTCAACAAACTCGTTTTTACTGTTGGATGGAGCGTCCAAACATCACTGCGGTGCTCAAACAACTCATTCCCGGTGACGAGAGATGGATCAGCCACTAAGTGCTTTCGTGTTTTTTTTTGGGGGGGGGGGGGGGTGGGGAGGAAAATTGTAGCACCAATGTACTTTGCACATTGATATGATTCATTTGTTACAATGAAAAATTACACCGTGTTGCAGTTCGGCAATTCAGAATAGACCATATATGTTATCGTATGTTATTGCTGATTAAAATATAGTGTTCCCCCTGATATATTGTGGTTCAACTTCATCCGCTCCATTTTTTTAGCAGATTCTTTTAAACGTGGGAAATCAATATTCTTTTCACAGCTCTTTTCCACCTACAAGGCACTCAATGTGCAACACTGACTCCTCCCAACCCACAACCGCTGAGTCGGGAGATGACCACTTTTCCGCTGAGCCATACTAGACAGCATTGAAAACTCTTAAATATTGATTGAAATGCAGTTTTAAATAAAGTCCGTACACTGATTGTAACTTGATTGCCAACATGATATGCATTCATACACACAAGCGACTCAGCTACAGTGGGCGATCGTGAAAAAAAAAGTTATAGTTGGCAAATTATACTGGACTGTAATATCTTTCAGTGAACCATGAAAACATGGTGCGATTGTCAAGGAAGAAGTCAAGTGCGGCACAGGCAGGGAATGGGTGATGATAAAGGAGAGAGTGTGCGCATTCGAGAGGCTGTTGGCAACGACAGCACGATTCACCAAATTCATTTCGATGACAGAGACTCTCCGCGCTTGGCTTTCTAGCCACAGATACATATGAAGTAGTATTTATATCGAGATATATTTACATGCACCATTTTTTTTTGTTCACATGACCTTTAAGAAATGTAATTATTCATGATCAATTTTGTTTGTTTGAAGAGCTTTTATTGGCGTAACGTCACTTTAGAACAACCTTATAACGTGACCTAACTGCGCCTTGAAGTTGACTCGCCCAATTGCAGTGGAGGCTGTGCAGCGCCGCATCTTTAGCTGCTTTCGTGCTTCGTTTTTGTTGGCTCTTTGAGATGCTTTTTTTTTTTCTTCTAGTTTTTCTCTGGACCACTCGCTCAGACTCGTTTTGTGAGCGCCTGCAGAGGTGAGCATTAATCATGCTGTCATCGCTCTCCTTTTGTAGTCTGTGAGTACCACTTGAGCCTTTGCATCATGGAAGAAGTGTCAATACGGCGTTAAGTGAAGTCCAGCGATCCGACCGGCCTACTTCAAATCGCCAAATCATGTTTTAAATTTTGCGCGCATGATGCTGTCAAGAGCAAAAGTACAGGAAAAGAGACAATATAATTTTGTAAAATAAAGTAATAGTCTTAAATAATAGGCCTATAGATTTGATGATGAATACAATTATTTCACATTTGAATGTATTCATTTTTGGAAATGAAAAATTAATTTGAAACGAATGAACTTAAATGTAAAATAACTGAAGAAGAGACTAAATAGAAAATGTAAATGTAAAATAATTGAGCTCTCGATATTACAACCATCAGTCAAAAAATAAATAAAATAAAGTTAAATAGAGGAAGAAACTGTGAATTAATTAACGGTGAAATATATGAATTGCCCATTAGTTAATGAAACTGAAATATTTATTCCATTAATTGAATTGTACCGGTTCATCATTTCAGCACCCATTTCTATATTTCACAACCTTTTTAATGATTGAATAACATTTACCTAACTGATTTTGTCATGACTCAGTATAATTGTATTGAATTAACTACGTACCTGTTTCACGACTTCCACTTATTAAATAAATGATTGATTTCTTTTATTATTAGATTTTTTATTTTTTTTTGCACAAAAAACCTCCATATGTGAATATTTTTTTCCCCATCTCCACATTAAATAAAAAGGTCCAGTTTCGCGCAAAACACCGTGATAGCGTATGCAACTGAAATATGATATGCGGGACTAAACGTCATGTCGAAAAAATGCCCCCTCAAAAAAAGAATTTAAACATACGACTGCTGTTTTACGGTGGACTCGCTTACACGTAGTTAAAGGGAGCAAACATGAAATGTGAGCGTGGGTCCTTTTTAAAAGGGTGCTGAATAAAGGGGCCATGTGTGCGGAGAGGAGAGAATGGAACTCAGGTGACATTTACAATGGTGAACCGGAGGAGGAACTGATTTGGGGAAGGGGGGGCAGGAGTGCATCAGACCGTGAGATGCTTAGATGGGGTTTATGTGAGGGGCATAATGGACACTGTGGGACACAGAGGGCAAGGAGGTGCAGCCGCAACCTTTGCTTGAACCGCTGAAATCCAATCCGCTTACCTCGACAGACGCTTGGACAAAGTTTGTGTCCTCTCGCCAACACCGGGATGGCGACGGCAGCCTGACACGGCAAAATAAACTAAAAAACCAAAACCTCGATGGGTTACATCCAGCTGGCCCTGCCCTATCCTGGAAAACGACAGCTTATCAATATCTATCCATCCATTATCTGAACCGCTTTATCCTCACAAGGGTTGCGCGGCGTGCTGGAGCCTATCCCAGCCGTCTTCGGGCAGTCGGTGGGGGACACCCTGAACCGGTTGCCAGCCAATCGCAGGGCACACAGAGACGAACAACCATCCGCGCTAACACTCACACCTAGGGACAATTCTGAGCGTTCAATCCACCTGCCATGCATGTTTTTAGAACGTGGGAGGAAAGCGGAGTACCCGGAGAAAAGCCACGCAGGCCCGGAGAGAAAATGCAAACTCCACAAAGTGAGCCCGGAGCTGGAATCGAACCCGGTACCTCTGCACTGTGAGGTTGACGCGCTCACCACTGGCCCACCAGGCCGCCAGCTTATCAATATTCAGCCTGTAATTGTCAAAGGGATCCATCCATCCATCAATAAACCAAACCGGAAACAAACCCATGAGCCAGGATTATTATTATTATTATTTTTCCTTCACTAAAATGTAAATCAATATGAACCTGATTTTTACATCACATGTTGCTCTATTTACTACCTGGTCTATAAAAGTTGCTTTCAAAGTGCTGAATAAATTCTTTCAAGCCATCCAATGACGTTGTTGGTCACCCTACTCTCGCCCAATGTCGAGTTTTTCGAGAAAAGTCCGTCTGGAAAATAAATTTGAATTCATTTCCCACATTCACGCTTCTCATAAGTCCAACTTTGATGCACATAGTTAGCTCAATCAATCAGAGGATGGAAAAATGCCGTTGTCACTTTAATCCAACTTGCAGGCCTTATTTGGATAGATCTGAACAAAAACAACTACTGGAACTTGGGAGTGTAACTTTCACATACCTTTCTCCAAGAGAGCATCAACATGAAGCAGACATTGAAAAGTCAATGACATGATGAAGTGGAGACAAATTATTGGCATCAGTACAGCTGGGCAAAACCTTCAGGTGACCACAAGTGTTTTCTGTTTAACCACAAACAGACCCCCCCCCCCCCCCCCCCCCCCTCCAACTTCAACACTTCGGTAATAACTTCCAGCCAGGGTGAGCTGCTCCCACTTTAGCCGTGTTTTCTCTGGTGTCACTGCAGGTATCACACCTGATACCATGACTGCTTCCTCTGTCCAAAAGAAACATCGCGCTGTTCTTGGCCTTACTGCTAAGCAACTGAAACATCACACACACACACCTATCGCCTCCTCTGTACACTCACGGATTCTTAAAACTGTTTTTTTTTTGCTTTTTATGGGTTGAATGGAGTCGGCTCCCAAGTGGCCAACACGATGTGAGGTTCTTTGGAAAATGACAAAAAAAAAAAAAAAATGACAGCAATCTCATCTTGCCAACAGCCCCTGCCAATGATGGACCTCCGCGCTAAACATACAGTGGCGGTTTTGTGTCAGACAAGTGGTAAGACATCAACCACTTAGGAAAAAAAAATGCGCTCCGTACTCCTTTTTAAAAGAAATAAATTACTAGCAGCAAGGTACTAAAAACATAAAAAAAATAAAAATAAAATATATATACTGTATATATATATATATTTTTTTTTTATTTAAAAAACATTGGCAGTGAAGATTTTTTTTTTAAATCGACGAAGTAAATCATTTCTTTTACCGTCCATCACTCACCTCTGTGTGATGAAAAGTGGCACCCTCGCAACTCTTCTCTCCGGTCTCGACTGCGATCGCCTCGGCTGACGCTGGCAGCGGTGCTGTTGCAACTGGCAAGCGTGTCTGGCTCGAGCTGTTGTTGATTATGTTAATTCAATTCGTTTTCCTCTCGCCTTCTCCGCTCCACCGGGATCACTGCTTTTGCTCCGACTGCTTTCAAGTCGAAATAAAACATAACAAAAAGACGATGTCAAAATGGGCAGTTCTTTGTATCAATTTTTATTTATCGACCCCTCCCACATTCTTGAAACTTATTAAAACATGCTTCTCAAACACACCGGAAATGGATTTTAACACAAAAAGGTGGCGACTTTGTCGTGTCCGTGTAAAGACGTGTTGCCTTTAAGAGGCTGGCCTGTTCGGGTGGTATTTGTGTTTCGGAGAACTGTGTCCCCAGTTGTTCGCTGAAAAAAATAAACCTACGCGATGTTTTGGCGTGCTTTCGGAAACACGCTAAGATGTCATATAATGGCGCCATAGCCCTGTCTAATAGGAAAGTAGTACATTGGTGTCAAGAAATTATGATGAAGTGATACATCCCCTCGAGAGACAAGGGCCCATTTTTAGTAACATGGCTTTTTTTTGGATGCGTGTTTGGTGTTCAATGCTCTCGAATTTAAGTTCTCCGGGAATTAATTAAAAAATGATGACATCATTATTATATGTCGACAGGTACCACGTTTTTTTGTTTTTAAATCTCTCAAAAATTTCAAACAGCGGTGAATTTGGTGAGGTGCATCAAATGGAAACCCTTTGTTGGGCAAACAGGGGCACGTCTCATGCAAATTACTGTTATTTGAAACTGTTTCAGAATCATAATTTGTGGTACAGTCAGAGATGGGCACTTGACCATATTTTACCGGTCTGTCCTCCGCCCATGACCAACGTACCCTTCCGTTATCGTCCCTCCGTCCTTGTCCTCTTAAGGCACCTTATTCAGTACGTCGATGCCGCAGCCATTTTGAATGCGGTAAAGTGAAACAAATCGTAACGATGCTTCCTCCTTGGAGATGCATCATCAAGCATGGATCGGGTGTCTGTAGGCACTTTGTTATGTTGTCTGACTGGACACTACTTGCTAGTGTTCCTATTAAAAAAACACTGTTGAGTGAAATAGCCTGTTAAAAAAATACAGTTTTTGGCTACACTCTGGTCTTGTTATTTTGCTTGCCGACATCACATACTTAACCCGGTTAGGGATGATTAAAGGGAGGGACAAAATCCCACCTCCGTCCTTGCTACATCTGTCCTTTTTAAAAAGAAAACTCTCATCCTCCGTCCCAAAAATGGGCATCCGTCCAGGGCTGAAGGATGGACCGTTCCATCCCAGGGACAGATTTGCCCATCTCTGGGTACAGTTACGGTTAGAATCAGTGGTCCCCAATGCCTGGTCCGCAGGCCATTTGCTCATAGTCCGGAGAAAAAGAAAAATACAACAACGTCCCGATCAGGTGAATGCCCGTCATCACCCACCTGACCACTGGAGCCAAGTAAAGATGCTGACTTCTAACACTTATCCTCCAGAGCTAAGACACAGACAGCGAGTAACAAGCTAACGTTTTATTTTTTTGTCATTTGTAGTAGTGCATCCTCAAATTTTACAGTGGTTCGCCCACATGGTATTGGCTCGGGACGTTGCCCACAAAGCAAACTGGTTTGGGTTTCACTGGAAAGGAAGACACAGCGAGCTGGTTCTTACATTCTGTCAGGATGATGGATGGCTTCATTACGCTGCGTCACTGTGGGGGTGTACAGTATGGCGTGCCAGGGAGCACAAGGTCCAGGAAAGCCTGGGGGATCTGCGGCGCTGGTCGAATGAAACGCCAATTGGGAAGGTTGGAGATGATTTTGAGTGGCGGTGGGAGTTGAATAATAGGCATCGGATCAAAGTTGTCTCCAGCGCCACCATGTGCATTTATTGATTCAGTAGACAAGTGTATGGTAGAAGCCTCTGAAGCAGGTCAGGTGTCAAGGTTGAGGTAAGGTTACGCGGGTGTCATACAATGACCAGAACAGTTTAAAGGCTGGGACAAGGCCAGTTGCAGATACGCTGCTTATCCAAATCCACTGCCTGTGTGGCCGCCAGTCGAAAGATCATTTTGGAGATTTTCGCGAAGCAGTAATGGTTGCCTGTCATAACCCCCAACAGAACTGATCTGCCTCTTGAGGCTTAAACCATATTGTGGTTTGCTCAAGGCTGGGAAGGAGAAGGCGCAGCTAACGGTTGGATAGGTTACAGTCACATCAGAGCGAGTCAGAAAAGCAAAGAGGCAGAGCTCAGGAAGAGGTGTTGAGTCTATTTGAATTCCAAAAAGAAGGTCAGCTCTGCCCTGGGTTGCTCCCTTGCCAGAACTCAGCTGACATAGTGGAGCGCAGGAGGATGAAGGCCAAGATGTAAAGCATGCTGGACAACCCTACAAGCTGTAAGCCAAGTGAACAAACTTGAAGTCTTTTGCCCCTTTCACAATAGACATCGAAGTCGAGTGATGCCTGCTTCAAAATTTGAATCGCCATTGCAACATTGCACGTGTAACAGCCAATGAAAAATAGTCTGTCAGATTAAATTCATTCACACAACACAAATAATTTCTGCTGTAAGTGAGATCTGGTCTCTGTCCATCTCCAAGTGAGTGAGTGGCCTTTTCACATGACCCATTTCTCCCTCCCGCATCCGTCACAAATACTGAAATGTGCGGGGGGGCCATTTCAATATTACTCGGTGACAATGGGATTGACAATGCTATGACTCATTCTGACTTGAATCCAGAAATTCAGATTCAGCACTCCTTTTTGAATGGCCAACTCGCATCTCTAATATATCCATCCATCCATTTTCTGATCCACTTTATCCTCACAAGGGTCGCTGCAAGTGCTGGAGCCTATCCCAGCTGTCTTGGGGCAGTCGGCGGGGGACACCCTGAGCCGGTTGCCAGCAGGGGCCACAGAGACGAACAACAATCCGCGCTCACACTCACACCTAGGGACAATTTTGAGTGTTCCGTTAACCTGCCATGCATGTTTTTAGAATGAAAAACCCAGAAGGAAAGAAAACCCACGCAGGCCAGGGAGAACATGCAAACTCCACATAGGAAGGCCGGAGCCGGAATCAAACCTCTGTACTGTGAGGCCAACGTGGTAACCAGTCGACCACCGGGCCGCCAAAAAAAAAAAAAAAAAAGTTATCCAAAAATGCAACCTCGAGCCAACCACCGCCAAGCCGTACCATCCACCCATCCATTCATTTTCTATCCCGAGTATCCTCTTTGGGGTCATAGATGTGCAGGAGCCTAGCCCAGCTGACCTCAAGGTACAACCTGGACAGCCAAATCGCAGGGCACACAGAGACAAACATGGACTACGGTCAGGGAAACTACATTGAATTTTCTGTTAAAAAAAGGTAGCATAAATGGGGATAAAGTGGATCAGAAAATGGATGGATGGATATATTAGAGATGCGAGTTGGCCATTCAAAAAAGAGTGCTGAATCTGCATATGTCCACTTTGTAATTGTGTTTAAAAAAAAATACAAATTCATACTCGGAGCCGATTAGAGATTTAAAAAAAAAAGTACAAACCAAAGAGACCCACAAAACCAACACATTTTCATTTTTGGGTGGCCTTTTGGGGAAATGTGCAATTTTCCAAATAATTGTCTTCGAAATATTCTTCCCGTCTTTGGCCACATTATTGTGTCATGTCCAAAAGATACACAATCAACAGATGAAAAAAAAATCACTTTCAGTAAATGAATCATTTTGAGCTTAACTGCATGTATCGGTATCTTTTCGGTAGCCAATAACGCCAAAGAAACATTCTTTTTTTTTAATCTCCTTCACTTTTCCGCCATCATGTTCGTCTATGGAAATATTACACATTCAAGTCTCCATTAAAGGATTACAACTCCAATGACTAACTCTGTGGCTCATTTATGCTTCCAATCCAAGCTACACGTTCAGTGATACGATAATAACATGAAATGCGAAACACATTTCAAAATAGAAAATTCTTCCCAGCATTGATGGTCTGAGGTTTTTATTTTGATGATGTTTGATATTATAACATATAAAAAAATGTGAAGGACAACAGAGGAGGAGAAAACTGAGATGTGGATTTTCCTGAATGACCAAACCAAGCATGGGAACATCGAACGTTGATACTGTGTTGTCTTCTGTATTTAAAAAAAAAAAAAAAGGTGGAAAGATAATATTTTAGCGCCTCACAAATTCGGGATTGAAATCTCAGGACTCTAGTGAGGAAAAACGCTATAAAAATTGCATGGATGGAGAAAGACAAAGCCAAAAGCTAACTAGAGCTGCGATGTTGGTGGTTCCAGAGATTAGCATGAACACTGTTACATGCTAGCTGTTGCTACCTTAGCCACCAAAGCCATAAATTAGCTATATGCGCCAACGCACAACAAGAATGACAGAGTGACATCTAGTTCTTCACCTTCATAGATTCACGGCAGAGCGGGATGGCAGACTTGGCTTTTGCCTTACAAGCAAAGATTTGGGATGCGAGTGCTGGATGGTAACAGCGGGCTAACTCAACCCACTTCACAACAAGCAGCAATTTCGCAGACGGTGGACAATTTTTTCAAAGAAGAGGCTTCAAGCCGTTTATTGCCACCAGGTTTACTGTCAAACAAAACATAAAACAATGAGAATTACATGTTGTGTATTTAACCAAACTAACTAACTTTGTCTGGCACATGTTTGCTATCTTAAATGCTGACAAACAAACAAATACGAGCGTTGTCGTTTGGTTGCCCTTTCAGCGACAGATATTTAAACGCAAACGGTACTGCGTCCCACGTCGGCAGATAATGAAACAATATCACACATGAGGAAAGACATGCTTGGGGATCTTTGAGATATTTGTATTTGAGTTACAAGCATAGTCACAGAACATATGAAAGTCGTATCGCAAAGCACCCACTGCAATTCATAATCCTTGGGATTTTCTGACTTGAACGCGCGACATACACCTGGGAGCTGCTTTAATTTGTGAAAAAAAAAAGTATAATGAATGAATGTGTGGGTTCAGTGGCGAAACGGATCTGCGGTTATCCGAGTCTCAGGGGAGACTTAACGCGGGACCAAATCCAAACCCTCTCCCCGTAAGAACAGTAGAGTCTGTATCCTGTATGCTCAGATTACTTGGTAAATGTTACCATGCCAACTTTGGTGGACGGCGTGCAATATCAAAACAGAATCCAGTCACCCGCAGGTGTGTGCAGCGTGATGAGTGAGGGGGTCCGAAAGGGACTCGGACTCACAGCGGTGCGCCCTGTACCCAAAATACAGAAAACCGGACTCAGCGTCGGGCTCATAAATCAGTCGACTGTCTTGCTGTGCCGGCTGAAGAGTTTTGAGCTCCCTAGAGTGTAATATAAAGTACGACTCTCTCAGTGGTGGGGACAAATACTTCCTGACTATACTTAGGTCGATTTTTTTTCCACTTTCTACACCTAACTGCCAAACATCTATCAATTGCCACCTGAATTTAATGACAGACCACATTACATTGTCTTTTGTTGCTTTCGTTGATGCTTTCCTTTTGTTTGTATGTTTTTCTTTTTTTTTTCCTCCCCTTCCCAAGTGTACTCATAATAACAGTTTGTTCTTTTTATACATGTCCAAAACAAACACGCACATGCGCGTGCACAAATAACATTGTCGCATTTTCCAACTTCTGTGGATTTGGACGCAAAAAAAAAAGAAGGCAAAAAGAGGCAAACATAAAGAGTTAAAATCAATTGAGATCTTGATCGATTAAGGCCTTGCGACCGGTTATGATCATACTGTACGTTAAAGAAGGAAGGAAATAATTTATACAAAATACGGTGCTTGGTAAACTTGTTTTGCTGTTGATACAAATCCTGATAATCATAATTTAAAAAAAAACAATAAAAAAAGCAAGCGAAACACCATTAAATAGGATATATACATGCATGTTCCACTCAAGTCCTGTAGGTGGCAGTAATGCACATTAAAAAGTTGCTCACGGCGAAAAAGCTAAAGAAGACTCTTTGCTATCTTTTGCAGTCTGTCTAAGTTTCATAAATATAATCTGATCCACATGCTCTTGAAAAGTAATTTGTGCGTGACACATTCACAGTTGCAATGCCCAATAAAAGAATATCCTCTAACCAAAGGCAAACACAGCACCTGCACAACTAAATGGATGTCACGCAGATGCTCAGTAGCCTACTTGCGCATCCGGCGTGCACTCAATCACGTGTGCGCCGTTGCAGTTTGCGTACGTATGTTTGCGGCTCTCGGCGCATTAATGACATCCCCGGCGGCAAATAAAAGCGGCCCGAGCGTCGGCGCCGCAACCGAACCGCGTCATAATTCATCGCTTCTACGAGGTCTGCGTGGAGCCTGCAGAATGTCCGTGTCATTCTTGTTATTGATGGGACCACTTCAGTGGGGGATCCAGTCTATTTATTCATTTATTTTGGCACCTGGGGAAAAATAAAACAGGTACTTTACTATCGGTTTTACTTGCATTGCTAAAAAGATACTTTGGCCAACGTATATGCTATTGTGGAAGATGGTGGTTATCGGGAGACCTGAACCAGAAAATGAACAGAAATGTGCTAGTGGGTGAACAAGCGTGCCATGCATGATAAGCTGCCGTCCACTGTCATAACCGCTGTCCCTCAAAGGGTTAATAGGTGGAAAGAGGTGCCATCAACGTAAATATCTTGTCAACTTCTTCTTCTATGGACTTTTTCTAGTCCTTCTATTAATTTCTACTGAGCTAGGTGGCGGTTATCGAATAGGTCCGGACATGTTTGGGAAATTTCAGAGAGTCTAAACTAAGCCAAGTAGGTGATGACGCCAACACGACGGAAAAGGTGGAACAGCACACAAGGCCTAAACAGAGCTCGAGGCTAAAGCCCAAATAAATGGACATGAAGTTGGTCTATTTTCTTTTGTCAGTGTCTTAACGTATAAATCGCAGCCCAACACGTGTTCCGGATCAGCTGAAGAAGCAGAAAATGACCTCACTCAATCTTTCTTATGAACGCTTTGTGTGCGTGCGTGTGCGTGTGCGTGTGCGTGTGTGTGTGTGTGTGTGTGTGTGTGTTCTTTATTGGAGAGCCCTCCAGTCATACAAGGCGTGCTGTTTCATATTTTTTATTTATATATTTTTCGTCTCCGAACCTCTCCGTGCGTTTGTTTTTACGGTGCCATAGAAGATCGCTGCTGACTGTTGACGTGTTTCATCTGTGGATCTGTGTTCATGTCACTGCGTGCGCGTGTGTAAAAGCATGATAGAGCCCGACTGTTTCCTCACAGGTTGAGGGCCTGTTGACAGCCCCTTCTGCTTCCTGTCAAGCATCAGAACAGCTTTATGTGTTGGTGGAGAGTAGATATGAAGGATGCTCATATTGGAGGGAATGTTGTGTGAATGTGTGTGTGTGCGTGTGTGTGTGAGAGCCATGTCAATGTGCTTTTTTTTCCCCACAGAAAAAAAAAAGATTTTCTCTCAAGGAAAAAAAAAATAATCGCAGTTTTGTAAGAGATTTGGACAATGGATGGATGAGGGGTGTGGTTTTATGAGTCACCCTAAAATGGCTTTGGTGCCACAAGATGGCACCAAAGCACTTTCTAAACAGGAAAGTAGTACAGTAAGTGGTCCAAGAAAGTATGTAGAAGTCATATTGATTGATTGAGAGACAAACTTAGTTTGGCCTGGGTTGTTGTGGGAGAGTCTTTGCAGCATGAGTATTTTTTCTGAATCCAATAATCGATAATATATTTTTTTAGAGTCATTTTGCTGGTTGTGGTATAGTTGACATATATATATATATATTTTTTTTTTTGGGGGGGGGGCAGTGTTTTATTTATTTATAAAAGTTTTGCAGCAGGTTTAGTTTTATTGATTTATTTTGTTTTGTTACCTTTGTAAATCCTGAACAGCTCAGTGGTGATTGGCCACTGTGATTTCCTCAGAATGCCGCCGAAATAATCCTTTCAAAATGTATACAGACTCATTCAAATAAAGCGCTGCCTCTGTGACATGTATCTATTTTCTACCTTGTTGACTCATTGTGAAAAATCTTGAACATGATCCGTATCTTTACATGAAAACCTCCGCACGAGTCTCTTTACGTTCTCCTGTCGACACCCAATATTACCAGACAGCGGATTACCAGCTGCTTCCTATCAGTCCGCCTCTCATGTCTTCATACGTGTGTGAGCTTTGATGCCACGCAGTCGGCATAACATGCGCCGTAAAAGCCCTTTTCAATCAGATAATCTTCAAAAGGAGCACGATGCCCGTCTTCAAAAGAAGTCCAAATCCTGACTTGTGTGTCTCACAGAGGAGTTCAGGTGAAAGTCACGTGTGCCATTCATGCAACGTGTGTTGTTCATGCTATGTTACCCCACCCGAAAAAAAAGGCAAAAGGCTCAATTTGGCACCGATGTGTGACCGAAATGAGCTTTTCACCGCATATACGCGTCCTAATTTCCATATGATTATAAACAAAATGACCTCTATTATCCGCTGCCAAGACTTGTTGCAATGACAAGAGGCGAGCATGTGATTATTCCTCCATGTCTTCTTCTTAACAAGCCAAAAGATAGATTTGCTTAACAGCAGGATGAGCCTGATTCACCGGCCTTCAGCCATCTCCACTTTGCTTCTCTTCAATAAGGCCGAGAGAGCCTCGATGGTTATGGCGTCATACAATTACTCACAATGGCCCGTGATCAGCGGGGAGAGAGGATGCATCATGGGGCGCCTTCGCCGGGCCAGCTTTGATGTGATGCACTCCTGCATGGAGAGAAGCCACAGAAGTGTGTGATCACGGGGGGGGGGGGGGGGGGCAGGGGGAAAAAAAACACACGATAATCATAATAGCTGATGACTGAGGTCTGGTCAGGCCATTGGGGTAGTGCTTGTAATGGTATGTTTATGTCCCACATAAAAAATAAAAACAATTTCTCTATCTCTCAATGGTACAGTGCCCCACGCACAGGATGGGGGAAATGAAAAATAAATAACCATGGCTACAATATTAAAATATAAAATCCGCACAAAATACTAATTCACGGCCACAAATTAGCATATTGGTCAAGTGGTTAGTGCATCGACCTCGTAGTACAGAGGTTGTGGGTTCGATTCCAGATCCGGCCTTAATGTGTGGAGTTTGCATGTTCTCCCCGTGCCTCCGTGGGTTTTCTACGGGTACTCCGGTTTCCACCCACATTCCAAAAAACATGCGTGGCGGGTTAATAGAAAACTCTAAATTGTCCCGAGGTGTGAGTGTGAGCGCGCATGGTTGTTTGTCTCTGTGTGCCCTGCGATTGGCTGGCAACCGGTTCAGGGTGTCCCCCGCCAACTGCCCGAAGACACCTGGGATAGGCTCCAGCACGCCTCGCAGGAGGATAAGCGGATCAGAAATTGGATGAATGGAGGGTGTTTTACATCATATTCTGGCCATGATTAAATCTGGGGCTCTGTAGAACGGGTTAAAATGCAGGAGTCAAACTAAAGGCCTCGGGGCCAGATCCGGCCCGCCAGGTCATTTCATGTGGCCCGCGAAAGCAGATCATGTGTGTCAACTTGCTAAAATCCGTACCGAAACGTCAAATTGTGATGTGTAAAAAATAACGTTGAGATTTTGCAATAATTTTATTAGCCTGTTTACACTCACTTGAACAATAATTGAACAAACTATTATAATTGACTTGACTGATTTGAAAACTAGCAATCGATTAATTTGTTGTGTACATTTAATAATTTTGTGGTTTCAGTCATAACGGCCCCGAGAGGGAAGACGTAACTCCAAATTGGCTCGCGACTAAAAAAAAAAAAAAACCCCATCTCTGGCCCCATTTTGTGCCTCTTATTTGACATACAAGAAACCACCGCATCCGAGGAATAACAACCAATCATAGTCAGGAGGCTCGACTTATGAAGTGTCAATCATTTTTGGGGCCTTGCAAAACTTTTCAGGTCCTGTTTTGCTGTCCGGCGCATGTCTAGCACAAAGTGCAGTCTAACTCTGCACATTATTTTCCAAGACTTGCCTACTTGTCAGCAGCCGGTGGACAAATTCACTCCCATCCCGACATTGTCCTCCCCCCTTCTCCTTCTCTTCCTCTGCCACATCCTAATTCCCTCATTTTCCCAAGCTATCTGGAAAGGGAAACCGCATAAAAACATTTCACCGGAGACTCCGTCAATATTATTCTTTGACATCTTCAAAGCGGGACAGAGGATATTGGAGCCCAGAGCTGGAGACGGGTGGAGATAGAAAAGGAGGGGAGTGGTGGGGGGGGGGGGGGGAGTGGGAGTGAATCTTTGTCTCCTCTATATGCGTGTGTGTAGGTGTGCTTTCCAAATGAAAGAAGACAGAGCGGCTGTTCAGTTTGGCCGTTCCGATCCGTCTTAGTTTCCCCCCTCTCAAGTATGGCTGCCCGAAGGTATGAGCCCCACCTTGGGATCCATCATCCCCGAGCGTTTTCTTTGAAGCGGGGTCAACCACACATCATCCTCGATCTGCAACGTATAAGATCCTCTGCTGTCCACTAGGGGGCCTCACAACCCAGTGAGCGTGCGCCTCATGTGGCGCGGTTTTCGAGGGTAACAGAAGAAGCACCTCTTTCATTCCACGCTCATCGACAAGTTATGATTTCTGAGACAGGGGGCGGGGGGGGGGGGGGGGTGAGTTACAACCGCATTTTTTTTGGGAGGAAAGATTCCTGCTTGGTATGAGGCAAGACGCGCAGCCGCTGAGCTGCAAGGACAAGCAGACATCGGATCTTCACCGCTGGGGCCACGTTGCGTACTCGTTGAGTCCGTTTATATAAAAGAGCCTCCGGTTTATTTGTTTTCAGTCGACAGGGGTATTGGGACTGTGACTTTCGAAAGAAAAAGTCAATCTGAAAGCTGCAGTTGGTCAACTTCTTACGAGTACCAGGAATCTGGAGCTAAAATCTCGGGCACTGACTTCTTGTGAGTCAAAAAAAAAAAAAAGATTTTAAAATACAACTGTTGGTCCAAAAAGCTCCGAATGATTTTGAAATGACGGAAATGTATTTCAAGAAATTTTCGAAATGATACTTCCAGATCCCTCGGGGAAATCCGTCGCTGGCTGAGTGAGTGTAACCAGAAGCAGAACCAGAACCAAACAAAGTGAAGAAGCAACACTGTCGATTTGCCTTGTGGTGATAACGAAATAAATTGACCTTGCCTAAATGCTGAGATTAACATGTATGCATTATTGACTGAAGAATTGGGCGGAAAGTTGTTAAAAAAAAAGTTCCTGCCAAGCAGTGATAACAAGACTGGGAATTAAAATTCAGTACCCAGCCTTTATCTGGAGACTTTTCCGAAAATTATGACATGGTTGTTGCATAATAGGGCTCACTTACAAAAGGGCCATGAAAGCATAATCTCTCTTGGCGGAGGTAATTACTACCCTTAGGAACATTCAGTTTACACTCCCTTGTTCCTCTCAAGGTCTCGAAAGTGCAAACTCTCCAGCAATCTTGTTCTTTTTTTAAAATTAGTCTGACACTTCATCTTTTGCTTTGGAAATATTTGGCCTGCGATCCCTTCAACAGCCACTACCGGCCTTCAAGTGTTGGCCAGTAGTAATATCTCCAGCTGACACTCTTGAACTCCACATATTAACCCTCACTAGAAGTGACAGTAAAGGCAATGCAAGGCCTCACCCGACGTCCAAATGAGATGTGAGGTGTTCGGCCAGCGGTGGATCTCGAACCTACAATTTCTCCACCAGTCCGTCGTAGCGCACGACTACCATCCATCCATCCATCCATTCATTTTCCGATCCGCTTTATCCTCACAAAGATCGCGGGTGGGGTTCTGGAGCCTGTCCCAGCCATCTTCGGTCAGTAGGCGGGGGACACCCTGAACCGGTTGCCAGCCAATCTCAGGGCACACAGAGACGAGCAACCCTCCGCGCTCACATTCACACCTCGGGACAATTCTGAGCGTTCAATCAGCCTGCCATGCATGATTTTGGAACGTGGGAGGTTCTCCCCGGGCCTGCGTGGGTTTTCTCCGGGTGCTCCGGTTTCCTCCCACATTCCAAAAACATGCATGGCAGGCTGATTGGACGCTCTAAATTGTCCCTAGGTGGGAGTGTGGGCGTGGATGGTTGTTCGTCTCTGTGTGCCCTGCGATTGGCTGGCAACTGATTCAGGGTGTCCCCCGCCTACTGCCCGAAGACGGCTGGGATAGGCTCCAGCACCCCCCGCGACCCTAGTGAGGATCAAGCGGTTCGGAAAATGGATGGATGGATGGAGGAAACCGGAGTACCCAGAGAAAACCCACGTAGGTCCGGGGAGAACATGCAAACTCCACACAGGAAGACCAAAGTTGGAATTGAACCCACAACCTCTGCACTGTGAGGTCAACGCGCAAACCACTTGACCAACGGGATGCGATATTATTTATTTATTTATTTGGGGTGTTTCGGGGTTTTATGCGGCCAAATCCCGACACTCATCTTTGAGTGCGATCGGCCGATACCGATTCAGATCACATGGATTAGCCGCACACTAATTCATTATTTTAAGAATCAATTTCACTGTCAAATGCGTGCTTTTAAATGTTTTTATTTTTACTGTGAGTAAGGGATGTCACGCTACAAATGTAAAATTTAACCTGCCACTTAGAAGGAGCGTGTGTTTTCGCATTCCCTTCTAAATAAATCCAATTAAAGCAATTTATCCATTTGTACGGCTCAGCCGAGATGTCTATTGACAGCCATCTTCCACCGTCAACATGACCTTCCAAGAATTTTTAGTACAGCTTCCAGAGTGCGGAAAGACAAAAGATGCTTTAATTCTCACGGAGAACACGCACACCGTCAAATTTGTCAGGGAACGCCGTCATTTCAAGGTCGCTTCACCTAGGTTGCCGACATTGCATCAAGATGCCAAAAAGCGATACACTCAAATCAACGAGAGGATCTGCGCAACCAAAACAGCGTGTCCCATCTCTTCCCCTCAGCATTTCGGTTGAAAGCGCACTTTGGTTGCTGTCTGTTTTGTGCAGCATGCCGTAAGTTCCTGGAGACGGTCCAGGAATCTCCCGCAGCCGGCAGCTGAGAAGCCCACTTTCGAACGGGCCAGGAATGTGCGAGAGCTCCTTCAAAGGAGTGAAGTGCGGTTTTGAGCAGGTACAGCCGACCTCACAGGTGCCCGCGTTAAGAGCCGCCGCAATCCGCTAACTGAAATCTCACACCCGTGCCGGAACGAGAGCAACCGCAAGGGGACAAAGGAGACTTAAAGCCGCAGAAGAATGCGGTAAGATTTTCAGAAATGTCTTCATAAATGGTGCCCGTGTAGAAAAAAACTCAAGAGTCAGAGGTCAGACTTTTTTTTTGGGGGGGGGGGGAGGGGTAGCGTGAGACTGCCTTAAAAGACAAGCCGGTCAAAGAAACGCGCCCTGAGTGTCGCGGAGGGGCTGCTGGAAGGGTCGGAGAAGACACGAGGAGAACACGGCCCGCGACAAAGAAGTGCTTGTAACACGTCCGTCGAATTTCAGTCCAGTGGGAGGGGGGGGGGGGGTCCTGGGGGCCGACAGTGTGAGGCCTCTCTGTGATAAATGTCCCCGCTACTTGACTCTGTCACCGGGCCCCCGGCTGGGGACAATGGCGAGGGTCAAAGCGGAGCAAAGGGGGCCACTTTCTCCTCTCTGTGTTTATTTCAAACGGGTCTGTTCCACATCAGGAGTCGCCGGACTGGAACGTAAACAAAACACTTCTCGCTGTTGTCTTTAGTCAAGCTTGTTTATTTGTTGAGCATTCGTCATCCCCGTAAAGACCCCCGGCGCGAGCCGCCGCCGCCGTCGCGGGCCGGTCAAAAGAAAACAAAACAAACAGAGATGAATGCAAGGTTGCCGAGGAGGAAGCACGGGACGGCGCATGATGGATGGTGCATTCGCATTTGGGGAAACGCATCGGGAAAAAAAAAGGGCCACGCGCGAGCCGCCTCGCAATCAAATGCATTCGCCCTGAAGCAAATTATCACAGCAAACTCATGGACATAAAAAAAGTCGACACGCAAAGGTAGAGTTACATTCCAAAACGTTTCTAATGCCACCATATAACTTTAAAAAAACGGTTAAAAAAATTGAGTTAGGGAAGTAAAAATGACACAGGTGTGTCTAAACTGGGTTGTGGTTGTCTTTGGAATTAACCGTCAAACGCCAGCAAACACCTAGCGTCATGTAAAGTACACCTGAATGACCCCAATTAAAGTTCAGCTGCTCAAGAAGGCTTTTCCTGTCGTATTTTTTGTTTGTTTGTTTGTTTGTTTTTTGCTTCTGAGCAGGAGTGGAGTGGAACAAGCAAGGGCTCGCTTTTTCCAATCCACTCCATCTGCTGGATAGGACTGGAAATTGCGACAAAGGGCCTCAATGCTGCTGTAAGGGGGTGAAGGGGAATGAAAAAACGGTACCAAGTTTTTTTGAGGGGGTCTTACAAACAAACAGCAGTATTCAGCCAAAATGCCCATTTCAGTCTGGCCTTTAATTGTGGGCAGCCTAGGGCAGACCTGTGCAATAAATGTCTTGGCCTGCACACAGCCAATGGTGGTCTTACCAGATACAGACTCCCGAGCAAACACCCACCCCAACACCCCACCAAATCACCAATACTTACAGTAAAACCACACATTTTCTACTATGGCCTTCTATTGTGGGCATCCAAAGGCACATCTGTGCCATAATTATCCCGTTTTATCAGCATCATGATATGCCACACCAGTGAGGAGTATTTGTAAGTGCCCAATAATTAAAAAAAAAAAAGTGTGAACAATTATTCAGAAACCGATTTTTGTGAACAATAAAATAAAATTCGGTTTTAAAAAAAGTGTACATTTTTGTGCCTTATTTATGTCCACTTCTAATGAAGTCACAGCACAAATGATTTTTAAAAAAAAGAAGAAGAAAAAGAAAAAGGTTTAATTAATTCTTTGACATTTTGACAAATTAATTCCCAAAGTAATGATTAATTTCATGGACATAATAACTTTCATCTTTTTCACAAATATCGCCATGGGAGCAGAATTGATTAGAAATCGAGCTGTAGGTGTCAAATATCCTGTCACATTGACAGGATATTTGCAGGAAGCTTTGCGCGAGCCTCAAAGTACTTGAAATATGCATTCAGAGTTTGCAGCAGGGGTGTCAAACATACGGCCCGCGGGCCGGAACCGGCCCGCAAGGAGGTTCGATCAGGCCCGCAGAATAATTTAAAAGTGAAAAAAATGCATAAAAGACACCGAATGAATATTTTTAATAAGGTGCAATTCATGGAGTATCCGCTAGATCTGTTGATTACATTTCAACATTGTCCTAATGTTCTTGTGCTTCTTTAGACCAAAACAAAGACATACATTATTTTGGTTATTTATAGCAGAGTATGGTATATATAATTTTAATGGTCCGGCCCACTTTACATTTACCGAGGCCATATGTGGCCCACAATGTGAAATGAGTTTGACACCCCTGGTTTACAGCAAACCTGTCATCCCGCTCTTAACCTGCGCCCACCCCACTCTCCCCCTCGTTCTAAGGAGGAGGGAGGTGGGGGGGGGGGCAGCACGCCACCTCCCACTCACTCCAGCGCACAGACGCTCCAAACTTGTGGAGCGCGCCGCGGAAACTTCCCAAAGGACTTTTAAACAGCGACTCGTTCCGCACCGACAAGACCAAGAGAGGAGAAGACGAACTTTGTGTGAGGCAACGCGGTGTGGGGATGGCGAGGAGGCGCGATGGTCCTCCCGCCGCGCGGCTCATGTGAGGCGGGCTCTCAAAACGTGACGCTTTTGAAAGCGAGGCGGGCAGGAGCGGCGAAACACGCGAAAGAGGGAGAGAAGGAATTCCGCGACAAAGCCGCGGGTGGTGCCGTCACCTCGACAGCATGGTGTGCGTGCGGGGACTCGGCTGGGTGCTCTTGAGCGCGCTCCTGCAGCCGGTGGTGCCCTGGGGCGCGCGGCCGGACGCCAGACCGAGGCAGTGCGACGCGCCCAAGTCGGTGAGTGGTGCTTTGGCTTTTGGAAAGCAAAAAGCACTTGCAGTTTATTTCAACGCAATTCAAGTACATAGCTGTGATATTTTAAATGCGTTGTGAGGGTTTGGTATAACTATTTACAATGCTGACAATGACGGATGCTTCTAAAATGAATGAACATTTGTACAATTAAAAAAAAAAAAATTAAAAAAGCTTTGATAGCAACATCATTTGAATTTTGCCAGGATGAAAAAATAAAGTTGAACTACCGTGAGAAAAGTGAACCAAAAAATAAATATCTAAATGTTAGCAAATTAAAGTCATGATAAACTGCTGGGTCAAAAATAACCCAATTTTTGATCACACAGCGGACTGACTGACGGTTTTGGGTCAATTTGACCCAACTTTCTGCATGGGTTGTTTTGTAAAGGTCATTTTTGTAAATGCTTGGAGAATCTTTCTCCATTCTACAAAACAACCCAAAATTGGGTCAAATTGTCCTGAATACAGGGTCAGCCTTATTTTTGACCAAAATTGGGTTATTTTTGACCGAGCAGATTTAAGGGTGACATTACAAGAATAAAGTTACAATTTTATACAATACAAATTTTTTTTTAAATAAAGTAAGAAATACGTAGAATAAAGCTTCACTGCTTTTCGATTTCTTTTCAACATACAAGAATGAAGTCTTATGCTTTTGATTGTGCCAGGTCAAAAATCCAAAATTTTTAACGTTAAAGTGAGCAAATTTTATTTTGCAAGTTTGATTATTTTCATGATCATGTGTTATATCGCAACTTTTTTTCTTATCGAAAAGAAAATACAACAAAGCACTATTGGCCTATTACAACCCCCCCCCGCCCACCACACACACCCATACAAATATGATAACTTTATTCATGAAAATTCTTTTTAACCTAATTTGTAATAGGACTTTAAAAAAAAGTGCTATATTGTTTTGCTCCTCATACTACTACTAATAATTGCATGGATGTTTTGTTTAGTTTTTGTTTGTCTCCGTGAAATAAATGATTACAATAAGAATCTTGAGCAACTCAAAGTTGATGCCCAGGAGAAGTGACAACCTCTTGCCAGTTTTAAAAGCTGTTTAGGTGACAAGTGCAAGTGGGGAACTTGCCTTCATTTGGAACACGTTGGCTGCGCTTCCAGCAAAGTGGGCACATTCCAGCTTTGCACGGCTTCTGTAAAAGAAAAACAATCGCCATATTTAGGCTCATTTTTTATAGGTTCCAAGTTGAAAAAAACAAAAGAGTAGCAAATGTGTATGCAGGCAGTGCCTTTAGTTCATTCAAGCGCAGCTATGATAAAAAGACGAGACGTTTCGACAAGTGGGCAGAATTCATCCAAGATTATGATCTTCAGGCGATGGTGCTCCATAACTTCACATGACTTCGAGCGCAGCGCGCCGCACTCTGGTTTGTGTTAAGAGTAATTACCGACATTAAAAAAAAAAAAGAAGCCCAGCGCGTCAAGGCTCCGCGGAGAAGTCCAGCGCATAAGCTCACCACTTTTCCATGTCTTAAAGTCTTCACTTGAGTGTGCATGATCTTCTCACTGCATGACATGATGACTAATGGCACGGGATGCTGCGCATACACACACGCACACACACGCACATACTCAGACAGAAAAAAAGAAGAAAGTGAAAATGTCTTCCACTTTGTCTGAAACTGAAAATTCAATTAAAGTTCAATTCCTGCCACAAGGCACGATGACTCTCTGGATTAAATAAAGCAGCCTGGATTTATTTCGTCTGGGCGGAAACCTTGCCAGATATTGCAGTATGTTCATCGCACTTAATTTCGATGATAAAAAGCTCGTCCCCGCAAGACGATTTGACTCTCTGGCGGCCGCTTCCCCCTGACGACTGGATGTGGCATTGGCAGCGTGTTCAAATTGGAACCGAACGAAGCCTTGGTCAGATTTTTTATTATTTTTTATAAGTCAACAATTTCAAAGAATAACTTGAAATCCCGGCAATGGGCTTGATCCCTGAAATGCCTGATTACACCGTGTCTCCTAAGCCAGATGATTGTTTATAAAAGCCAAAAGTGGCGATCGTGCCAATAGCAAAGTCGCAGCACATGCGCTTCTGCACAGCACATAACAAGAACCATATTGAAAACGCAATCTGGCCTGATATGCTGATTTCATATGCTGTAACATAAGAGGTGCAAGTCACAAACAATGCCGTCTTGTCGGCAGTAGAGCCCCCCCCCCACCCCCCCATGGTGTCAGAAATGTCACAAACCAAAATCTCTCACTGTGTTCCCAGTAAGGAACCGTCTCATTTCTCAAACCAGTACTGAGTGATTCGTTGTTGGCAGGGGCGGAGCTACATGGTGGCCACTCGTCAGCAACCCCACTGGCCACCCCCACATCTAAGGGAAGAATTCTGTGATGCGGATAATTTGTTCCACCTTACTGCCGTTTCCACACTGTTGAATTACACTGAGGAAACGTGGATACGCTGCCAGCATCGAGGTTATTATAGTTCGCGAAAATTTATGAAATAAAAACGAAATAAACATTTTTGTGAACAAAACAAAAAGGCTTTTGTTTTATTTAATCTTGCCGTCGACATACTGTATATTTCCCCCAAAAGCTAAAACGAATGAAAAAGAAACTAAAACAATGTATTAAAAAAACAAACAAAAAAACAAAGCCAAAAAAATAAACCTAATAAGACGCATGCATTTTTCAAATGTTCCTGTACTAGAAAAAAGTGGGTCGGTAATTGCACATCCACTGCAGTAGGTGGCAGTGGCGCTCATTGTCAGATAGTACGGAAGGAGTATTAGCGCACTTACCACAATTTTATTGACAAATGATACCATTTATAGTGACGGTGGTGAATTTGTGGGGGCGACCTTTTTTTTTCTTCTGAGTAACAAAAAATAATTGAGAAGTACTTTGCCTAAGCAATCGACGTGTTGATTTTTACTTTTCCTGTTTGTATGAATATACCGTGCAAGGGCGGTATATGGGCGCATTTAATCATGATGCCCTTTCATGTCCACGCAATGGAAACACGTTTGTCCACACACAAATGCCAGACTGGCTACGACCATGATGAAAAAGATGAAACCGCAGCATTGTCGTATTTTTAACCACACCGCTTCTTTTCCTGCTTCTTCCACAGCAAAGCGACATGAACTCCTTCCTGTGGACAGTGAAGCGCGCGCCCCCCCTGCCCCCTTCCTACCTGTACGGTACCATCCACGTGCCTTACACGCGAGTGTGGGACTTCATCCCGAACATCTCCAAGCGGGCTTTCCGCAACAGCCACAACGTTTTCTTTGAGCTTGACTTAACCGACCCGCTCACCGTCTCCAAGCTGACCAGCTGCCAGCTACTCCCCCACGGGGAGAACCTCCAAACGCTGCTACCTCGAGACTTGTACCGCCGCCTCAAACGCCACCTGGACTACATCAAGCACATGATGCCGTACTGGATGACGGCGGACCAACGCGGGCGCGGGCTCTATGCCGATTACCTGTTCAACGCCATCGCGGGGAACTGGGAGAGGAAGAGGCCTGTGTGGGTGATGCTGATGGTTAACTCGCTGACCGAGTGGGATGTGAGGTCCAGGGGCACGCCGGTGCTGGACTTGTTTTTGGCGCAGGAGGCCGAGAGGATGGGAAAAACGACAGGGGCGGTGGAGCGGGTGGAGGAGCAGTGTCACCCTCTCAATGGCCTCAATTTTTCTCAGGTAAGGAGAAGAGCTTTGACTTTTTTCTTTTTTTTCTTTTTGTTTCCCCGTCAAGGATGATTTGGGTTTTTTTTTGCTTGCAAATATCTTGGCAAATAGAAGACATAGACAGTCTGCACATCTGGCAGCAATGTAACATGGCAAATTCCATTGAACATCATCCGAGACATATACTGTATCTCTCTCAGATTGGGTTGTCGTTTGTCAGCCTCTAGAAATGTCATTTTATCTTAGGCCATTTTGAGGGCTTTCCCATCCACCAAAAACAAAACAAAACAGTAATTTTGGAGGTCTGTTCATCCTGATGAACATTTAACATATAAACCACATGACCCTGAAAAATCACATCCGAGAAATCTTTGAAAATTTAGTCCACAAAGCCAGTTGCACTAAAATATCTGAAATTTGGTATGCTGGATTATTTTAAGTAGATCCACAAAAAAAAAAGTCTCAAGAACATATGCTTCAACGGTCAACGTCATTTTGGCACTTTCCAGAAGTCCTTCAAAGACAATTTTTTCCAATCTGAACATTAACTACACAAGCTGGGCAAAATTAATCGTGAAAAATTTGAATGAATGTCATTGCGTGTCGTCGGCGGATGGCACCAAACCTTTTGTCCTCATCGCTGGTAGGAGGTCAACTTTGCAATATCATGCTGGGCCTTTAGGGGGCATGACAAGGTACACACAAGCCAAGCAACACGAGCGCCACCAGAAATTCAGCACCTGGATGCCTTTCCCGAAGAAACGTGGGAGAAGAAAACATTCAAAGGGGAAAACGTGATTAAAACATTTGTGTAGGTGACAGTTTTACGGCGATGGATCTCCCCTGTGTGTGTGTGTCCACAAAGCCAATGCGCACAGGGTGATCAATGTCAGCACGGGACAGATCGGACGAGGTGAGAAGAGCGAACGCAATGCTCTCGTTTCCATTAAAGCAGACACACTCTCTGGCTTTTGCCTCGCGGGGACTTGTGATGAACAACTCCAAAGATGACTGGAACAAACTCAAAACGCCATGAACATAACACGAGTCTTTAATGAATTGTTTTGGGATGAACAAATTTAGGAAAGGTGCATCGAATTAAATAGGGAGCAACGCTAATCCTAAAGTATTCCTCTCGTGGGAGGTCCCCATAAAAATCAGCAATGAGCCTTGACAAGATGAGGAAGACGCTGCGCTGAAATTTATGCTCTCCTTTGCTCTTTGATGTCGACGGAGAAGAAATATCTCAGTCGTGCGAGACTGCCAGCCCGACATGTGTTGTGCATGCGCGCCATGTCCACACACACACACACACACACACACACACACACACACACACACACACACACACACACACACACACACACACACACACACACACACACACACACACACACACACAAGCAAATCTCCATTTCATGCACAACTGAATATGTAGGAGGCCTTAGCCTCCACGTGATAGGTCAAAGGGGGCCCGGGAGCTAATTCTGGAAACAAACGCGCTCCGAGCATTTACGCTTTCATTAGAAGCTCCTAACGACGCTGTCACAGAGGCGCTATATATATATATATGCACCCCCGACGTGCGGGGAAGCTCTGCGGCTCCCTAAATAAGCCGAGTCGTCCTCGTCGGCGTGGAAAAAGAAGTTGTCGGGAGGGCTTTGCAATTCGTATGGTTTAAAGATGCACTCCCTAAATTTAGAATTGTACTAACCCATCCATCCGTATACAGCGGAACTTCAACGTATCTGACTAATCGGAGGAAGGGCTTGTTCGTTATAGCCAATTCATCAAAGTAGTTTTTTTCCTACCCCTTTAAACACCCAATACAGTACAAAATAATTTGTTTTTCATTAAAAAAAAAGCTTGAAACCGTTTGAAAGTTGATTGACCGTTACCTTGATTGGGAGGCGCGAATAATGGCGTGCATCTGGCCGCGTTCACTCACAGTTGTTTGTCTGGGGACCAGTCCAGGGTGTACAACCCCACCTGTCGCCAACAGCCAGTGGTGTAGAAAATTGATGGAAGGAAAATACACTGCAGTAAGAGTTTCAAAACTAATGGGAAGACTTTTGAGTTGGTGGGAATTTACCTGTCTAACCAGAGAGAGCCTTCCAAGTTCCACTCCATGAAAATGACCCCCAATTCGGAAGCATAGAATTGTCCAAAATCTCTGGAAGGATTAAGATTTCAGAGGAGCCAAACCCTGATTTTCTTTTGAAATAACACATTGAGGGGCACATCTCATAACACCTGTCTATACACTGAGTCATATGTCACCGGTTGACAGGCTTTGCTAATTACATCTTCAAAACAACACTATTTTAAAGACATTCGAGGCAAGGTTGGAGTCACACCCGAACAGGGTAGACATGTGCATGTAGGGATTGAATCGATGGTAACGTAGCTGTTCTGTATCCCGTTTGGTACCTTTTTGTGCCTGGAAAGTGGGACTCTCAATCTCTGCCAAATGTTTCAGTGCCAGGGAACATTTTGTTGATGTTTCCCTTAGCCTCCAATCTTGCTTCCAAATATGTATGAACCAGCCCAGCTGACATGGAAACTATTATTGTCAATTATAACAATTTGTGATTTAATCTGAACGCTATGGTTGATTGGCTCCATGTACGCTTGACTGTAGGAGCGGCGAGGTCAGAGGGATACGTAGACGATGGATGTGAAGGCGGTGGGTGGGAACCCGAGAGAAGTCAAGTGAGATGGAGAGCGACTGGGCTTGTGTGGTCAACTGCCTCAGCTAATCTGAAACATGAGCCATGTTAAAAAGGGAAATCCGTGTTGGGAAGGCTTCCAAACCCTGCCGGCCAACAAGCTATTTGTTCCCAATAAAGGCAGCTTACAATATCCTGTCGCTGACTTTTGCGAGAGGCTCTTTACAAACAAGAGAGGTGGTCATTCATCATTGGGAAGCACCCGGCCTCGGTTCTGACACTGCAGAGACCGCTGAAGGACCGGTGAGCTCAGAGGAAGTCGTTTCTCCTCTGCAGCCTTGTTGGTCGTGGCGCTAGCGCTAATAGCAGCGAGTCATCGGTGCATCAAAGCGGTCAGTGCGCTCTAATGACAGCTGCGGTTTTGCACGGGACGTCTCCACGGGCAGCGGAGATCACAGTGAGGTGTGGCTGTCTCATCACGCAGGAGCGACTTCATAGAATGTGGAAACAATGGCCCCGGTCACGGCGCATGCTTCTTGTGTAGTTGCCTTGACGCAGATGTAGCTTGACAGTCGGGTTCTGCGGTCAGCTGTGAAGCCGGATGCTTAATATGCGCGGCACTCGGGTCTCGGCTTGTTAAAGGGTGCAAACTGCACAACCGCAAAATTTCATCTTTGAAGTACCTAACGCGGTCGGCTCCATTACATACGCGACAGAGCGGAATGCGCACCAAGGAGATCCACCAGCGTCGAGCCACGTGGAAGCCATACAAGTCAAAAGGAAAATCAGTGCACCCTTGCGCATTCGTCCTAAATCTTAATTACCTTGATTGATTGGCAAGAGCTGTTTGAAGCAACTCAAAAGGTGAAAAACAGCAGCTCTCGGAAGTTGGTTTCGTGGACAGTCTGCAGAGGCGTGCTGGAGCCTATCCCAGCTGTTTTGGGGCAGGGCAGTAGGCGGGGTACACCCTGAACTGGTTGCCAGACAATCGCAGTGCACACATAGACGAACAACCATCCATGCTCACAATCACACCTCGGGACAATTAAGAGTGTTCTGTTAACCTCCCACGCATGTTTTTGGAATATGGGAGGAAACCGGAATACCCAGAGAAAACCCACGCAGGCCGGGGGAGAACATGTAAACTCCACACAGGAAGCCCAAAGCCGGAATCAAACTCTGCACCTCTGCACTGTGAGGTCGATGCGCTAACCACTGGACCACCGGGCCGCTGGATAGTTATAGAGAGATGGAAAAAGAATCACCACCAAGATCATCTTGGTGAATTTTAGGCTTTTCTGGTGGCGACATCTCAAAGCAGACATTCCAAAGGCCACTGCACATTGTTGGGTTCCACGGATGCAGACAGACCAAGGAGGACACAAAGGCCTACTTGGACTTTGCAAATGCTCATTGGGACTCCCATGACACCAACTTTGAATTGTTTGGCCACAACGATGTATCCCGACTGTCGAACCTCAGGCTTTGAGGGTGTTTTTCCGGTCACAAGAAACGGCATCAAGAAAAAAAAAAAGGATAGACCAAGATTCTCCACAACGACATTGGGCGGTCTGCAGAGAAACGTATCCTTGGTCATTAGTAGACTCTTTAGTAGGACATAAAACCCCCTTAAAATAACAAAAGTGGTATATAAAAGCCCAATGAGGTCTGTTCCATTTCCGATCCAGAAAAAAGAAAGAGACCAGAGAGAGAGATTTTTCCAACTCTAGCATGGCAACAAACTGTCCATCGGCCTCAGATTGGTCTATTGCTGTTCATTCGAATAGCGACCACTGTTCCAACGTGGCGGCCATGTTGGCGGGGGCAACTTCCCGTCAAAGGCAATGTATGGACATGAATTTAAGTTGTAACTTGCTCATTTTTCTGCTGATTTTCAACGCGTACCCCAGTAGTAATTGCACCGCATTGGACGCAACCTTATGCAGCACAAGGTACCAGCATTCTCAGAAATGTTTTTCTCCTATTTTTAAAAGGCACACAGATATGCAACAAAACAGCTCAGGTATCTCCAGGGTGGCGCCAGCCTGTGGGCCTACTAGCAAATAAACACCCTTATTTATTATTTTCCTTGGTTCACGTTGCAAGCTGAGCCAACCGAGCCGTGTCGAAGAAAAAAAAAAGCATCATATCTGTGGAGCCTGACTCCTGGGTAGGGGTTCAGGGGTCACGTGGGAGGCAGTATGGGAGTCGGAGGGGCAGCGGAGCGCTAAGGAGACTGGCAGTCTGCCGGGGTCAGTCTGGGCAGCGGAGCACGGCGGCCAACCTTTGAGCAAGTTTTAACACCAGTTGGGACTTGAAAGGTGTGGCTAATTCTTTTTTTCCTGGTTTGCCATTACCGTGAAGGAGGGGACAGCAGGAGGTGTCGTCCTGCTGCTAAGGTGGAGCTTTTATAGCTTCAGCGGAGCGTCCACTTCCGTCAGTGAACCGGATCCATTTAAAACAGTGGTTCTCAAACTGAGGAGTCGGTCTCCTGGGGGTTCAGACATCTGTTACTTGGGGTCCGCGAAAATTAATCAATTGTGGTTATGAATGATTTCTTTTCTCCCATGGGCAATTTCGATAAATATAATTTTGATGTCTTCGTACTGCGGAAGGAAGCCGGAGCCGACGGACCTGTCATCAGATTGTTTGTACCTAATGAAGCATCAGATGAATCAGGCCCACAGAGGAGAAAAAAAAAGGGATTCCGTGTCTGAACTTTTGCTGCTTCGTCTCCTCGCTCCATCAATCTCTCCGACATGTCCTGAGGCTGCCGTTGTCCCGCTGCTTACCCACTGCTCGTGT
This sequence comes from Hippocampus guttulatus, assembly GCF_054856545.1. Lineage (NCBI taxonomy): Eukaryota > Metazoa > Chordata > Actinopteri > Syngnathiformes > Syngnathidae > Hippocampus > Hippocampus guttulatus. The sequence goes on along the minus strand of NC_141267.1, from coordinate 17,207,014 downwards.
GCACGCGCAAAGTGAGGGATGACAGAGGAGGAGATTCGATTTACAGGGTGCGGGTTGACGTGTATCCTCTCTTTAGGAGGGACGTCTGAGGGTGTTTCGCATCCAAGCTGTAATTACCTGCGCAAATATGTGGAAAAACTGCAAGGCAGCACGTATCAACCCCGATCATCTGCTCGCATCGGCAGACAGACGGCAGTCCCACTGTTGCACAAATGACTTAATAGGCCCCCTTAATGACCAAATAGCCCGCTGCCATCCAGAAGCACTTAGACAATTACATGCTGGCCTGGCTGGCTGTGAGATAGAGATGCAGAGAAAACAAAGGGTGCATGCTAGACAGCGGGGATAAATCACCATGTCTTTACATCAATTGCAGGAAAAATATGAGATTAAAGAAGAAAAAACAGTGAAGGCGGACAGGAAAAAAATCTGTGCGCCTTCAAGAAATAGTCCATTTACAGTTTTCAGTGATAGGGGAAAAACAAGTCATTCATCAAACGTTGAAAGAGCTCAATAGAGCAATTATGGCAAAAATTATGTCTGTTGTTCCGTTAGCATCTCATATCTGAGAGAAGTGGCAGGAAAACAGGCCAAAAAGCATAATGTCAAGGGGCGTGGGAGGGCGAGAGGCTACACAGTCGCGGACTAGGAGTGCTTTAAACAAATGTGAGCATGTCGAAATAAGTTTCACACATCCGGTTTTCACCTTTTTACCAACCGTGCCCGTCACGTTCTGTTGGTCTGTCACGTTTCTTGCATTGCGTCAAGGCTTTTTTGCCGGGCAGCTGTGTAACATATTGGCGGCTCCGGCACAGTCAAATTAGCTCCAGAATTGGCATCAGTGAGTACATACTAAAAGCACAATAAATGTTTCATATTAGTTTCCTGTCAACAGCAAATTCATGAAACAATTTCTTGTACCAAAAACACAGCACACAAAGAGGCCGTAATTCACATCCATACTACGCATCTCCCTCTGCCTCCCTCTCAGTTTTTTTCTTTCATGTTCACCCCATTTTACTACGATTCAACTTCACCTCGTTTCACTCCGACGGGGTTTCTCATCCTCGGCAAATTTCCTCACAGTTTAAAAATCTCGACAGGCATCCAACACCAACCACGGCCTGTCACGTTTATCTCACATCCATCCAGTTCCGTCAGAGGTGACGTGAAAAAAAAGCATGCCATGGCCACCGGGAACGTTGTGTCAACAGAGCCTATCCTACAAAATATGTTTTTCATTTTTCCCAATTTCATTTCCCTTCATAAAAGAAAAAATAGAAAATCCTGTCCTGAATTCTAGTGGGAGCGGAGCGGCTCTTTTTTGTTGCTGCAAAGGCCTTGAATTTCCCTTGGGATTAATAAATAACGATCCATCATTGTACACTGTATTTCTGCTTTTCCCATCACGGTGACACACCGGTGATGAGAGGTTGTTTAGGGATGGGAGGCCAGGTAGTTTTCCAGAAGGGCTGAATGAGGTTAATCTCAGGTTGTCTGGGCCACGGGCTGATTGATCACAGACTGGAATGTGTTGTGACTGATTTCCTCCGAGACCCACTTGGCCCCTTTGGAATGTTGTTGTCTTCTGGGATGCCAGTGTTTTATAACTTTAGTGGTTCACGTTTAGTTTAAGCAGGGATAGCACCTTTGATGTGCGCGTGTAGTTGCGATGAGCAGCCGCATATTCACCAGTTAAATGTGGGTATTGTTTTGAGTTTTTTTCTTACAATGCGACATACGATACAGCAGATCCTCGGTGCATGAACAATTTGGTGGTTGAACTGACTGGAAATAAAGCTAAAATAGTCTCATGGCAAGATGTGTTTTTTGCTTGATTCCTAAAAGGACGGGAGAGGTTGTACAGCGAAGATGCATGGAGTACAGTATGAGGTCATTCTGACCGAACATTGAGCCCGCCTCAACTGTCTTACTTCGGTATTCTTCTTCTATATTCAATCATTTGTGTGCCATTTATTAAGGGTACTGTTTTAAGATGAATTTAAAATGATAAAAGTGTGTTGGGGTTTTAGTTTGGGGTCTGTGTACAATTGAAGGCAATTATAAATATTTTTACGGAGGGGTGGGGGGCAATTATCTGATGAAGGTTCTGGTACATTTCTATTGCAAGTCTCAAATATGCCAAAAAAATCTGTTCCTGTCAACTAGCATGACAATTAGCTTGGGCATGGGGAAAAGGAATGAGAACTCCTAACAAAACATTAAACGTTAAATTGTGAGTTTGGCGTGCTATTTCGCATTTATCTTGGGCGTTTAAAATTGGACAGCGGCCTGCACCGCTCCCAAGTAAGGGTGCATACGAACCAGGCGGAACATAAAAGATTTCCAGTAAGCCTGGGTATGCAACTTTCCATGTCGGACACTTGTTGGTCTCACATGAACTCAGCCTCTCTCGCTCACTCACTCACACACTGACCAGCAGTCATAAATACTGTCGGTGCCACAAGAGAGCAAGTGTGTGTGTGTGTGTGTGTGTGTGTGTGTGTGTGTGTGTGTGTGTGTGTGTGTGTGTGAGCGCACGCATGTGAGGCAGGCTTGTCGAGGATTAAGTGGAATTAGCGGAGCCCTCTCACTGAACCCACTTCTAATGTGACCCACACATCTCCTGTGCCCCATTTCACCCCGTCCGCATGATACACAAGCCAGCGGAGCGCTTCAGCGTCGCCTTGCTCGCCTCTCCACGTCATTTGCACTCGCTCCTTGCATTATTTTTAGCGACTTGGAGAAATAGCTCAGGAATTAGAACCTGTATTTTCGGAATTTAGTTGGATTTGGGAATGAAAAAATGGGCTTTTTCATTAGTTGGAACTATCAGGAAGTGATTTGAAAGGGCGACGGCTTCAAAACTTATCAATCGATCGGTGGACACGCTTCAGTGGTACAATTTTCATAAAGATAGGATCACTTGAACCAAGCAGACCGAATTGTCATCACTGAGAGTTTATGCATCACAAAATTACAGTCAGAAATTTAATGAATGCAAACATGCTAAAGAAATGAACTGGATCTTTTTTTCTCGGATCGCCTTCAGACCAAAATTTGCTTTGAATTTGGGGGGAAAAAAAAAATATATATACTGCATATATATATATATATATATTATTGAAAGGGCATTTTGGAGTCACGTTGACTTCGCCTCAACCGTTATGCTTATTAAATGCTTGTTCGGCTGTACTGACGAAAATTTACTCCCGTATTTTGTGCTTGGCTCATAAAAGCTCATTCTGGAAAAATTTATCCATAAATGCTCAATTTCCTTCAGTCTTTCCCCTAATGCAAGAGTGACAGCCAGCATATTGTCTTAAACCCCCTCCCCCCAAAAAAGGGGGGGGGCATTCCATTGTCCAGACATTTATTGTCATTATTTAGACTCAGAATTAAATCAGCATGTCTGTTTATGGAACGGAGGAAACCAGAGTCAGAGACTGTTTTCTGGTATGTGTCACATGTGTAGCTGTTTTTCTATTCGCATCGCGACATTGAAGGGGGCGTATCGCACTGGGCGCCATTCAAGCTTGGACCACCACTTGCCTGACTTCTCAGATAAATCACAAGTCTCTAAACTGGCCGTGAGCTTGAATGCTTGTTTGTCCATCTGTGCCCCGAAGAAGATGAGGAAGAAGCAGTTTTGCAGAAACATCAGGTACCGTTACACCTCAGTTGATGTACCTACTGGGTTTCACAAGGGGGCAGATGACACCTGAGAGTGAGCAACCAACAGCGTCCGGGGTGGGGGTGGGGGTGGGGGGGCTTCTTAAAACACTGTGGGTCAGTGAGATTAATGGGAAAAAAAATAATGATCCAAACCAGAAGTCGGCTGCCTGTGCGGGACGTGCGGCCTCACATTTACATCAACCTTCATTAAAATCCGTCTGACCCCGCCGGTTAACGAACGTGTTTTACGGCGCTTTGCCAAGTGGCCGCTCCGAGAGAAGGCGGGTGAGAACGCTTCGAATGCCGCTTCGGCCTTTGAAATTCCCAGGGACTTTTTCTGAGCCTGATTGACTGAAGGGGGGCGGTTTCCTTGATCATTGGCCTCCCAATGACCCCCCCCCCCCCCCAGTCCCCCCCTCTGCCTTTGGCTAAACCCACAGTAGCCCCCTTAACTCACCCTCCCAAGCAGCTCAACATGCAACGACACCAACCTGAGCCAATTAATCTGTGCAGATGACGTTTAATAGGATAAGCAGCTGGGAGGACATATCTTGAGTGAGATATTTGACAAAAAGGGATAACCGGATCAGGATCATGAACGAGAAGTTGACTGATTGACTGAACGTTGTTGAATTCCTCTCCAGCTCACATTTCTGATTCGATAATGCAAAGAAACTTGGGTTAGCTTGCGTTTGACATGCGACCTGGTCAATCCTTACCACGGGAGGATTATTACTTGTTATTACTTGTATACCACAAATTAATAGATAACTAGTTTCTCAACGTGATTTATTCCACATGACAATTTGACATTTTGGTACAGATCTTAGCTGGTCGACACATGTGATTTGCTTTCGCGGGCCACATAAATTGACCTGGCAGGCCAGATCTGGCCCCCGGGCCTTGAGTTTGACACAGATGTTGTAAGGGAATACGGATTTGTTTTATGACGGAGGCGACGTACTGTAACAGAAATGTCGATGTGCTGTCAGTCAAAAATCGTAGTTAGTGCTAAACTTATAAATAAAATGTATTATTATTATTATTATGATTATAACCTATGCTAACGCAGTAGCTAAGTCACTTTTTGACTATAAAACAATCAAAAAAAAAAAAAGGGTCTCGTGACGCGTGATCACGTACTGTATTCTAACGGCGCTGCACAAACGAGTTCATTGTCCACTTTTCTTAAACAGAGTCATAAACGAGGACCCCGTGTAATGTATATTCCGCCAAAGAAAAATCACAGCGAGGCCTCAGGGCGTTCTCATCCCCCCCCCCCCCCCCCCTGTTTTATTTAAGGCCCTCTTCCCCCTTTTCCGGCGCGGCTTATATCACGCTCAATTTCACCTGTCAGTTGGCGGGGCGGCCTTTCCAGCACTGGAACAGTTTAGACGTAATATCGCACACATGGCGGAGTTAGGTAGAGCGCAAATGAGACGAGGAATCAAATGCACTTAGTAAGTCGTCTCCGTTTTCCGGCGGAGGACGGCGAGAGGAAGAAGATGAGAAAGAGGAGACGGTGGACCATGAGATTCTTAGTGGGTGGCTCATCTCTCATCTTCCCGGCGGACTACGTCAGTGGCCCTCAAGCTTTTTTCGTCCCATGGACGGCTTTCGCATGGAGTTATTTCTTCACAAACTAGTTCAAAGATGGTTGTTTTCTTTTGTGGCCTTGTACCAAATTATCCACAGCTCAGCACTGCTCTGCCAGTGGTTGGATGTGAATTTAGTAAATGGATCTGGAGTGTCGCAAATACCAACATTTTTTTAAACTGCGTTCTATGGATCAGTACTTATCTGCTAACTTGAGAGAAAGACAAAACATTGAAATAAAATACATCATACTCAGCAGCAGAGATATCAAATCCAGGTCCACAATGTAAAAAAGAAAGCTTGTCAATGTTTGGCATTAGCCACAGGTGCTTCTCGTTTGCCTGCCAGTTGAGTAGAAGCGCCTTTGGCAGTTTAGAAGCTAAACTGCGACAGGTTGTTTTTACTTTTTGGACTTGGATTTGACACCTCTGCTCATCAGAGAAGTTGATGATTAAAATTTATGGAGACAAAAAACTACAGACTTGTTTTGCCAGTCGAACGTCGCTTGCTCTTAATAACCAATCAAAGGAAACAAAATGCGGACAGTTTGGTGGGCGGCTTAGCTAACTGACCCCGTGAGGCTAATATGAAATCTGAGTCCTTAAAAGAAGCACTACCATTGCTAATATCGAGTATGTTTTTTCCTTTCGACATCTAAGAACTCGAGGTACTGAAAATTGAATTGACAGGCTTTTACCTTTTGTCTGCTTCTATTGCTCACGTTTCTTGGACGGGTTGGGCCTGTTAAGCCAATTTTCTTGCTCTGTACGCTTGTGCATGTGCAGAGACAAAAATCTATTCGTTGTTCATTGTTCATCAACCAGCACTAGTGATTCTGAAGGCCGTGGGTTGATTAGATTGACAGGGCAGATTATTCGGGTTGAAATCGAACTGGATGAAAAATCCACATCGATGAACTGGAAGCGGTGGAGCCAAGAGAAACACGTAACGCATGACATGTAATGCAAGGAATCAACTCTTGGCAATAAAGGGATACCATTTCATGTACCTTGGCTCCCAGGCTTAATTTGTTCCGTGAATTACTACACATACTGCAGTAATCGCGTTGTTGGATGTGCGCCTTTTAGGGCCTACTGAGTGACATCAAATTTGTAGTTGACTTGGCCAGCAAATCTTTTGTATCATTTTGTATTTGTGTTTGACTGTTTGTCCCATCAAGTGCATAGGCGACTGTTTTCCTTGCCCATGCATGAGAGCATTCGAGTATCTTAAAGTATTTTCTGCACTATAAGGCGCTTTGGGTTATAAGGCGCACCTTCGATGAATGGCCTATTTTAAAACTGCTTTCAGATCTTGGGCGCACTGCATTATAAGGCGCATAGAATAGAAGCTACAATCGTGGCTGCAGTTGCACTATGCATCCACTAGATGGAGCTACGCTAAAGGGAATACGATTGAATACAATACAGCTTTATTTATACAGAGCCTTCACAACCGCCGCAGTTGTAACAAAGCAATCAGAACTGTTCCCAAACATGAACATGAAACATATAAATACAAATGGCGTTACAAAACAATAAATGAAAGACAAAAGTTATGAAGACAATTGATTCAACAAAATGGCCCACAAACCTCGTGGGCTCACATCCACAAATATCCTTAGAAGTCTTGCTTGTCTCCTTCCTTCGCTTAGTCAGTAGTTAACGATGCTTTTGGTATTATCTTCGTTTCATTCTGGCTGCGCAGAGCTCACAAAGTAGTTGTCTGAGGGTGTGTTGGCGAATGCACACGTCGGGCAGAACACTTTTAGGTTACAATTTTTTACTGCTAATAATCACCACTAGATGGCAGCGGAACACTAACAGGGAAACAACTCAATGGGGAATATAAAGAGACAGTGACACCATATATAAAGCGCATTCGATTATAGGGCGCACTGTCAGCTTTTGAGAAAATGGAATGCTTTTAGGTGCACCTGATAGTGCGGAAAATACGGTACTCCAATTTTTTCCCCTCACTTCATTTGAATGCCGCACTGCGGTCCGCAGACCAGGGTTCGAAAAACCACCGCACCACGTGAGCGAGTTCGCGATTGGCCCGCAGTTCGCGGCAAAGTTGTGCAAACAGATTAGCGGGGAAATATGTCAGCGTGCGGAGGCCCCGCCAGATGAATACGTGCGCTGTGCCACTCACACACGTGCCATTGTGCGTTCCTGATGGGGCGGAAGGCAAAAGGGATGACGAGCAGGTGGAGGGGTGGATTTTAGAGCGTGTGTCGTCTTTGAATAAAGACGAGTCTATTAATACCCAGATTTTAATAGAGGGGAGTAAATCACGTGTTGATCATATTCCACAGCGTCTTGCGGTTTGCGGTCTTCAGACAGGCAAGAAATCACAGAGTTCAAGTTATGTGCAAAAAAAGGCCCCCGACTGAACCTTTAAAAAACCGCCCTTGTGTGCTGTGGAAATGACACTCAGCGGCCACTTGGTCCGGTATCCCTACAATGTAACGTGATGCCGATCGGCAACGAAGGGGCCCCGAATTCCTCTTATTTTACGGAGCGACGTTTGTTGACGCTGCCAGAAGTGGTAATAATTCTACTTGATGTTCATTAGCGACGGCCGAGTGGGTGGCTGGCTGTCGGTCTGTCGTACACATGGAGTGGAATTTGCTCAGGTCACTTCAGACTATACTGCCGCTATAAAAATATGAAATGATGTCGACTAATCAAGTCCCCAAACTGTTTCTCAGCAAGGTTCGGCCGAGACAGATGCTGCATTTGAGACGGCTGGGAAAACGTTCCACTCAACAAACTGGCCGACGAATGCATGAATAGATCATTTGGCTGTCAACGGTGGTTGTAAAGAGTCGCAATTAATCCGCTTTACACGCAATGGGCCTAATAACTTAACAGCGAGATGATATCGCAATATATCTCCCCACAAATTTCCGTGCAAAAATACTTACTGTGTTAAATGGCAAGATCTAAACCCAGATGATTAGAATTGACGTTGTGGGTTGTGTCTACACTTGCACTTGGGTCTGTTCAGACTAATGCAATTAAATCAAGCTTGGTACTAGTTTCCATATTATAAAGGATAACTTTTAACTGCGTCCTCATCGTTTTTTTTCCTGATTTAGTGCTTGTTCTCTCTCAGAAGTGGTTTTTGCCTGGCGTTTTGGAAAGAACCAATCCAAGGACATTTGCTTTTGTTGCCTTTTAACAATCCTTCGAAAATGTCCAAGGCAAACATCAGCATAGTGAGCGATCGCCGACTCGTGAACACTTTTTCTCGGTGATTCACATTGATGTAAAACTATCGGAATGCCTCATGGCCCCAGGGGCGAATGACGAGGACGCTGCAAGGATACGTATCAATCTATTTATCTATCTACACACATAGACAGATACGGTAGAAGTCCCTCTTAGCCAATAGGATGCCAGGAAGATGCCAGGTAATAGCCAATGGCAGAGCAGCTAGCTATAAATTTGTTGCGTTCAGGAAACTCGCAGCTGAGAGTAGCCACACTGTATTTTTACCTTTCGTATCTTGAAATTTGTTTCGTAACAAGAGGCAATATTTTCCTGTTAAGGCGTTCCGTAACTTGAAAATTTCATATGAAGAGACGTTCGCAAGTCGAGGTACCACTGTACGTTGTATAAGGTTAATATTGTCTTTTAGGCTGTGTCCACGCGGCTAAAAGAAAAAAGTCACAATATTACGAGGACCTGTAATGTGCTTATTTCTGCCATGGCTGTGTTAAGACAGCATTATTGCATCCCAATCATGTCAGCGATATTGGATTTGCATCGACTTTGACTCTCAACAGCGTTCCGTTCCACCGTCTCTCAATATTTTCTGACTTCCCAGTTTTGTGGAATGCGGGCGAAATATTTGGCCCTGTGAGGATTCCTGGTGCACAGCTGAGTAGACTGAGAATCCAAGAGCAGCAGATCAATCTAACCATCAGTCCGGCGAGTTTAACTTGGCTGCGCAGACAATCTCATGGCTTCTTGATGCATATGTCAACTCATAGCGCCAGACCACCCGTGCTACGGTCGAGGCGGCATCCCATTATGAAGCCATATTTTTTCCTCTGACTCCTCCCTATACAGTATAGGCGAATTTTATTGCCAGTGGGTGTCGGCTTTCGGGCTATATATCTCTCTGTAGGGATCCACAGCAGTGGATAGAGAGTTTGTTTTGTTTAGTATTTATTAGGCCAGAAAAATTAATGAAATTCAAACCCATATTGTAGTGTCGTACAATGCAATTTATAAAACGCAAAGGTTGCGGTTTTGGAAAAAAAAATCCCACTTTTGGGGGGGGGGGGTATGACATTTTTTATAGCTTAATGTCATTATATTTCAAGAATCAGGCAGTATAGTTTTTTTAGCTTAAGGTTGCAGTTTCGCGACAATACAGTCAGCGTACAATCCACAATGTGGAAACTCTTGCCATGACATCCTTTAGTGTAGGTTCGGAAAAACAATACATTTCTCACTATTTTGTCACGTCAACATCTGATTTTTATCAGTGTCAGGACTTGGATTCGGCACTAAAATGTCTTGTCCTCGTGCGCTATTGTGGATCTGGAACAAATCACAGATTGACCATCGAATTCTTTTCCCACCCTGAACCGATTGTCAAAGGTAATGGTTTCAACACGTACGCAGAGACATGGCCCAGTCCAGGGCGCCGCTGTTCTGTTGACAGGTGAAAAAAACCCCACCAAAAAACGCTGAGTCTTCGTGAAAGTGGCTGCACGGGGAGCAAGTGTTGGAGTGGAAATGTTACAAGTGTTTGTCATCAACTTGCCAACACGTAGAAAGGAGTGAAAAAAATGAAGGTCACACAATTGGGTGAGTGTCCTAAAACGGTGGTGCCTTGGGACATGACTTGATTTATTCGGAAGACAAGCCATTATTCAGCCAATTTATTCCTTTTTTTTTTCAGCAGCAGCAGCAGTAGTTATGCCAAGTATTCCTCAAAAGATGCTTCGAGTTGTTATCGCCACTCCCAGCTAACATTTACTGCCAAACTAAACATTGAATAGAGGTTTACTTTTAAAACACCCACATGGCTTTGCGTTCGATAAATCAGTTTAGCTTAATGCTAACAAACAAAGCACAACGGATGAGCTATCAAATACCGTCTTCAACCCTTTAAGCAATGTAGATTTGAACACAAACGGTGGAGCATCACATGTAAACAGATAGTACACCTTTCGCCTACAGTGCTGCACATCTTGGCATTTTCAGCTTTATGATGTGTGTGATGCGTGACGACCTGGAATGACTTTCAGTTCACAGCTGTGCATGCACGGCCATTGAATTGAAGCAAAAAAATAAATAAATAAAATAAAATAGGAAAATGTTTCATTCTTAACAATTTAATTTTATAATTGTTGGAATTTTTTATAAAGTACGTTGACAATTATGTTGACAGTCTGAACCCCCGAAACTTTTTTTTAAAAGAATTATTAAATATCATTCCTGTGGGACAATTGGAAGTTGAAATTGGAGGTTGCGGCAATATTTTATGAGTGTAATTAAAAAGAGGAGAAGTTACATTAAAGCGACACATGGAATGCAGCGGACAAAGTCTTCTGGCTCACACGGTAGCTGCTGTCTCACACAATGAGCCGCCTCCTGACCACAAGCACACAATTCTTTGGAATAGGGAGTTTGTTCTAAACTAATAGGAATAGACTATTGGCTGAAAAATGCTTTGACTCACATGATTATTCCGACCGAAATTGCTTATTTACACAGCGGAACCTCAATTAAACAGACACCGGAACCGATGCAATCCAGATTCAACAGACAGAAAATCGTGTCCAGTCCACTAAAAATGCTGTTTCGAAAGTAGCTGTTTAAGTCTGTTAGCTCCAGAATTCCCAACTCAACTCTCAACTCAACTGTATTTATAGAGCACTTTAAATCAATCACCCCTGTCTACAAAGTGCTGTACATGGAGCAAAATTCATATATGTACAACACCAAAACAATAAAACAATGAATTAATAACAAAGACAGTCAAAAGCACAAAAACAGTGAAACTAAAGAAAAAATCAAGTCTCATGCTGAGTCAAAAGCCAAATAATAAAAATGAATTTTAAAAATGGGCAGCGAGGGGGCTTGCCGAACGTTTAGTGGGAGATCATTCCAAAGAGAGGGACCAGTAACGGAAAAGAGCCATCCCCTTTGAGCCTTCGCTTAGTTCTTGGTACCTCTAATAGTGTCTGATCCGCAGACCTGAGGCACCGGGTAGGTGCCTAGGGGCGGAGGAACTCAGAGAGGTAAGGTGGAGAGAATCCAGTTCAAGATTTGACAACAAATAAGATCTTCAAAAGAACACTAAAATGTCTAGGGGGCCAGTGAAGGGATGCCAGAGTAGGAGTTATGTGCCTTCCAGTCAAGAGGCGAGGAGCAGCATTTTGGACCAACTGGAGACGCTTAATGGAGGATTGGCTGACTCCAAAGTAAAGTGCATTACAGTAATCCATTCGGGATGTGACGAAGGCATGTAATACTGTTTCAAAGTGCTCATGAGAAAGGAGAAGCTTTCCTTTAGGTCAGCAAACGGCTGATATGGTCCCGGGTTGCACTGCTCTTGTCATAGGCCCGGTCCCAATACCCACAGTACAGTCCTCAAAGGTGTACACAAAACTGTTTAAACATGTTCCACTGTAATTGAAAATGTGAAAATATAGAGACAAAATTGCGGGGCATTATTTACGGGCAGATCCCGAAGACCTGTGAATAGCTTGGGTTGACGGTAACGCTTTTTCCCAAGGGAACATAAATGCTACACCAGCACAGTGGTCAGTAGACCGAAACGCAACATTTTCTTTGACTGCAAATGCATTTTTTTCCCTCAATACCTTCTTCTTCCCCCCCCCGCACAAAGCTGACACTTAGGACGTCTCACTTATGTGGTAATCTCAGCGGTAATTGCCTTCATTGCTCTCTCAACACACATACAAGTGTAGATTTATAGGCTGTTGAGAAATGAAGTCCAACCAAAGTTTGAAGTTAAGTATAAGATCAATGACAACTATCTGACACATTTGCACTCTTGGTTTGTTATTGCTAGTGTTGGACTGACACTTCAAAAGTTTGATGGTCCCCACAGTGAGATGCTTTCCATTTTCCGACATCTTTGACATCTGGCAAGAGATATATCACGTCTTCCATTTTTTTACGTTTCGAGCCATGTCCTCACACTTGGCAAATGATGGGCAACTGCTAATGATGCTGCCTTTACACAAGCGACTGTACGCGGGCTAATAATAGATTTAGCAGCATGCTTGTATTTGTGCGTGTGAGTATTTGGGAGTGTTGCGACACCCACGCTGCACCTCGCCGATTATATTTATGCTCTGTTGCCGAGGCAGCAAGTTGTGTCAGATTAATAGCAATAACTACCGGGGCGAAAAAAAAATTCCGAAGAGTTGGGAGTATTTTCCCTGAACAAAAATCAGTTGAGCCGTGAAGACAGACAACACGCATTAGAGCAAAAGTAATCTTACCTTGAGCCTGGCTGCTGTTTGCTTCCAAATGACCTGCTCTGACCTAAACAAATTTTAAGCGTTGCCCCTGGAAACCGAGACAAGAGACAAAAAAAAAGATGATTAGAAGGGAAAGGAATGAGGGGGAGGAAAGCTGGAAGAAAATATCACATTGGCTAGTGAAAAAAAATGAGAAAAAACCCCAGAGCCGAGACGTTTATGACTTCAATGACATCAGCCTGTTAGCAGCATGATATGAACTTAACTCTATGGAGGGACTGAAGACAGCTCAACATATGGGCTGGAAATCCACTATCGCACTCCTCTCGTCTAGCGCTGATTAGCTGTCATGTTCTCATATCAGCAGGATTTTGTGTGAGAAAATTAATGCACAAAGGGAGGGAATTCGGTGTATATAAATATCTAACTTATCAATTCAGAGACTCCGGTGCTTGCAAGAGGGTCTGCTGGAAAGCGCTTCCGCTGGGGACTCTCTCGTTGTGCTCACGTGCCAATAATATAATATAATACAATATATTTTAAAAATTATTTTAATATTTTGAAATCACAATAATCGTACAATTTACAGCTATAAATAAAGAAACAGATATAAAATACTTTGTTCAGATATTGTGCAGTTTTGTTGTCACTGGGCGCATATTCCGCACAAGATGCCTGTTAAATCTGCCTGCTGACACGTCACGTGCTGGCAAACGTCTCAGAAGGCGGCGAATGCGAATGCTGATCAAGGAAATCGCACAAGGTCGGAAGGCAAAATAACAAGGCCAAAGTGTAGCCAAGCACTGTATTTTCTTCTCAGGCTATGAACAGCACAACACTTGTTCGTACAACTCACGAAAGTCGCCATTACCTCTCCTCCCTTTTTCATCTCAATAGCGTTTTTATAGCAACGCTGCCACCTAGTGTACAGTCAGGGAACATAACAGAGGTGATACATGTTCGTGAGACAAATAATACACTCCCAACGGACACGCAAAGCCACAACATCAGGATGAAAGAGCCGATCCCTGTTCTAGTTCGATAACTAGTTAGCTTCCTAGCTAGCTAGCGATATAATCCATCTGTCTATCTATCTTGCTTCATAGCTATACAGCTATGAAAGTAAACAGTCGTATGATAAAGTAATGGTAAGGGGAGACTGGGATGAGATTTTGATTTTGTTGAAGAAATATTGTGTTTGTTTTAAAGATGCAGACGCCAAAGTAACAAACCAAAGTTTTCTTAAAAGCATAAAAAAATAATAATAAAAGCGACGCTAGTCTCAAATGGTCTTTGGCTATTGTGAACGCATCACTGACTGTGGATGAAATCATTATGATGGATGTCGGTTCGGGTTCGGCTCCTCTGCGGCCTCTCTGCCCACCCAGGAGGACGAGCCGCCAATGTGGCTCTTTTCCTTAAAAAACAAATCTATTCCACTTTTTCCCCTCACGGAGAAACAAAAATAAATTCGCTTTAATCAACCATGAGCTCTTCAGGGGCTCATCTGGAAGGAATGTAATTGAAACTGAAGGTATCCTAATATTATTCATACGCAAACGCGTTCTCTGCAATTTCGATACACTCGAGGACAATTGAGTAGGCTCCGATGAAGACGCGTTTGTTCCAAGTGGCATCGAGTCTGGCTCAAACTCCCTAATGTGACTCACAAATCATGCGAGTTATTTCAGCAAATGACTACAATAACGAGAAGCCCTCGGCGCTCCCTTCCTGTCTGTCCTCTTTCCTCCCCACGTTGGCTCCCGCCGCTCCCTGGAAGTTCCTGATGCGGGGAAAAGGTCCTCCTCAGAAAGGAGTTCCAAACCACAGGAGCAGGAACGCCAAGGCTAACAGGGTCTGACAGCTCATCGCACTGAAAGGCACTTATGTGCGTCTTTAAGGGCCGAAACCAGTGGGCCAAATATCTGTTTGCGTTGGTTATGAAAAAAACAAACTTCCCTGGAGGAGCTCATTAACTCACTTCTCTTTTTTGGAGGGTTTATTTGCTGGTTTTCCACATGTAGGAATGCTTCCATACTTGGAAAAAAAATAGTCTTAGGTTGTTCATACGGTCAGAATTTGATAGGAAAGGATAACTGACTGCCTCCTCCTCTATCTCATCCAGCTCCTTCATGGCTACAACCGTCAGCCTCTCTGCTGTGAGATGAGAAACAGATGGGTGGCAGGCGAGTGAAAGTCAGAAATGAACGGGGACAGGAAGAGGAATAAAATGGACATAAGTCAAAGGAGTGAGCAGATAAAGGCAAAGCGAGGGGGTCAGGCAGGACGTAAGCGAACACGCAGCTGCCGAGAAATGACAATGGCAATTTATGTGCGGCTATCTGCTGCATACTGACACGCATGTGATGATGCACGCTGACATCTTGTTGGCTGTTTTGGCAATAGCAAAGGGGCGAATCTAGAACCGTGAGTGATCGGTGATGCAAACCATCACGAGCACAAACATGGGTCCAGATAGCAACGCGCCACTTCTGCGTTTCATTACACAGTAGCCGTTGAGCTTGTATCAGTTGTCCTGGCACTTTCGATTGTCAGAAAGTGAGAGTTCCCCCACTACGATGGTTCATAATTCGCATAGCTGCTACATTACAGTTTTAAGCTATTTATTTTTTAATCAGCATGTGGCGTTCGGTTGTTTTGAATTTACCCTGTGGAATGATTAAAGAATAGACCAATCACGACATTGGTTTTAAAGAAGTAGATGCTTAGGGATTGATAATTACTGTAACATCCATGCTTATTTCCTTTAGTCCACCTATATTGTTTAACATCACATGGTAGCATTAAGCTAGCTAACTTTTTATTGCAAATTTCCCTACTTGTGACTTCCCTTTAGTGATGAAGCAATTGCCTATCTACATATCCTTCTGTTTGTTTTAAAAAGGTTTCTGTTAATTTACGTTAGCTTGTCTTTTTACGCTAGCAGCCATTTATATGATTTTCTCTTGTGAATTGCGGAATGAATACAGAGTCAACCCATCTCTGCGTTTGTTTTAAAGAAGTAGATGTTTCGCGGTTTTTAAGTACTGTAACATCCATGCCAATTTCCTTTAGCCCGTCTATAGTGGTTCATATTATATGATAGCATTAAGTTAGTAGATTTTCCTTAGCCGACATGGTTTGGCTGAACGTTTTGGTTTTTGAGTCAGATTTATCTTTATTGACCAAGTACTGTATGTAAAAACACACAAGGAATTTGTCTCTGGTAGTATGAGCTACCCTAGTATTGCAGTAACAAGAAACTATGACAAACAAATATTGTAAGGGTGCTGTTTGTGCTGTCGTAGCGACCAATGATAACTGTGTGAACAATTTGTGATACGATTTTGAATGTGTAGTGATAAACAAAGTAAACTGGAGTCAACTAAAAACTAGGGTTCAAAAACAACAAAAATCAAAATTTGACTCGGCAAAATTTCTTGAAAAAAGTCATCTGAGCTAGGCTCAAAAAAAGGCCACCGATGTATTGAAACTACCGGTAGTGTATTTACTCCACCTTCCCGACAGATGAATGTCTTTTCTTGTTTTCAGTCTCCGTAATAATACTTTATTTGATTTCTATGGGGGGGCCGGGGGGGAGGGGTCAAACATTGATGTGACGGTATTTAGTTGCTGTTTGTCCACTCCCTCTCACTCCACCCTGACAGAGAGGATGGGAAGCAAGGAGCTCAGTGTTGACTCATCCACCATTTTGGAGGGTTGCCATGGACACTTTGGTATCATGAACCAGGTAGGGGGGGGGGGGGGGGTGATGTGGAGGATAAAGCGATGCTGCATTGAAAGAAAAGACATGACCAGGAGAAACAGAGTTGAGCGAGCCGGCGGGCGGGAGCGCTTTGTTTCGGCAGAGTCAACATTCTCATCGGGCATGTCCTTGACTTTCTTAGTTGCACAGTGCAAACATATTCAATTTTGGGCCTCGCATGTGTTTGCGTGTGTCTCCTTTGTGATCTACGCAGCGCGCCAGAGCGTGTGAGTCACAGTCACAGCACAATCATCCCCCTTTACATTCTTTTGCAATAATCCCCGAAGTGTGCAAGACATCTGTCAGTGTGTATGCGCATGCACACACGGCCCGTGAAACCACGGCTGCTCACCCGGAACCCATCTGAGAGCACATCAACACTTCCAACGCTGGTGCTTTTTAATGTGGCTTCATTTCGGATTCAGTTGACTTTGACAGTTTACAACAACCCTCCGCGATGTTATCATAGGTGTGCGTGTATGCCATGGTAGTACCATAAATAAAGTGTATAATACATTCCAAAATTGTGAAATGAAGTGGGTTTACTATTTTGATTGTGATTATGGAATATGATTTAAAAGCATTTAAGATTTTTTAGGCTTCATTGGAATCCTCCGGGAAGAGCCTGTTGAATGGAATTATTATGTCATGCGTCACGTCTTCATTTATAAGATGTTGCCATAATTTGTACTGTAAACTAGGGTGGGATGATTTTCAAAAATAATCTAATTACAATGTTTAGGGTTTTTTTTACTCAATATTATGATTGGGATTTAATGTGTGATTATTTTTTTCAAGGTCTTCTTTTATTCTGATATTTCTGCTTTCCAGGTGTTTTTACCATTAGCTTTTTTGTTTTTTGTTTTGCAACAAAAACAATCTTTAAAAGGCATTAAAACGCACTTAGATGACTGGTTATGAGAAAGTTTAGGTTAAATTTCCATAATCCTATAGGTTTAGGAAATATATATGAAGAGACCTGTGGATCTGTCCTAACTTGTTTTAAGAACTCTTGTCACGTCAAACTTTCATATTCTATTGCCCGATAATTTTGCTTAAATACAGAAATATGCTGCGCATTTAACTCATTCAATGCCAGCCATTTTCACTGGAGCAACTCCCTCAATCCCAGCGTTTTACTGGATTCTGACTGATCTTCCAAGGCCCACAGAATATTTGGATCTAATGCTATATAAACACGGAGCCTATCAAAATAAAGTTTGGACTCTCTTCTTTCAGCAGAAAAAAAAAAGTTCCATCTTTTTCCATTCTTCCGCAATCGGCATTACAAAATGGCTAAGTTTCATGAAAATGGCGATTCCTTGGCAAAAAACGGAGAAAACTGAGCTTTTTGTAAAAGCATGCATTTCAAGCACGTGAGGCACCACTGCCACCTACTGGTCGCTTTTTTACATGATTTACAATGCAATCGGCTTATTCTCATTCACAGATTGCATCAGACCCTCCTCCTCTCTATGACGCAAAATAAAGTCTTAGACGTACAAGTACGTCCTTGGTAGGCGGGGCCTAATTTTAAAAAGACGTACGTCTTGTGGAATGAAAGAGTTAATGTTTTTGTTTTTTAGTTTTAAACCCCACTTTTTGTAGCGTAATCCAGTTAAAAGTGTTCGGAAGCTTGAGTGTCGCAATGACGATGTCTGTAGTAGTTGGTTTGTATTGCCCAATTTGCACATAACTTGTAGCGTTCTTCCACAAAAGCCATCGTCCGTGCCTCTGGCATTCCTCAGCATCGGTGTGGTCTCTGATGATTTGTGGCCCGTTTGAGGGCCACGCCGCTGTGATGCGCTGACGGAGGGACCGCAAAACAATGGTCCAAATGAATGGTCCAAGTCTGTCCTTTGAGGCCCTGTGGGCTGAACGCACTGGCACACATACAAGCATACGTGTACACAAACAGATGTGCGAGTGCCCTTGTGTTTTTAAACAGCGCGCACACACACATTTTCAACACGCTCACTGCCACTGGTCGACCCCGCATTTAGCTGCGGTTCAGACCCAATATTTGCCGAAGAAGAGGTCTTGGCCGCTAAAACGATTAAAGACAGCAATCACGGCGTTGTAATCGTCTTGTATTTCTTCGGAGCGTGCACTTTCCTGGAAGGCTACAGAGCTGCCATCTATGGGTGGTTGCACACGTGTGTTTTTTTGAGGAGGGAAGAAGGAATGTACAAAGGAGCTGGAAAAAGGCAACGTTCAAATTTAAAACTTATTGCTCGCTGTCTGCCGAAATCTGTTTCATCTCTTTCCAAGGAGGCAGCCTTGGTCAATCCTTGAAGTCATAAAGTCGTACCGGGCAGTACCTGCTTTTATCAAATGGACTTCGGCAGCTGTATTTTGCAAGGTGTATCTGTTGGTATGCACCAGAGCGGACTTTAGCGGCCCCTTATATTCATGCCTTGCGTGAGTTTAGCGCAAAGTGCAGTCTAATTGAGGACATTAGTGGAGTGCGCCGTTGTGGGAGTGAACACAGGCATCTTGCCACAGCCAATGGAAATGGCTCCTCTCATTTCCTTTGAATTTGATGCATGCAAAGTACGTAGATGACCATTTCCATGTTTTAAAAATATGGCCCCAAAAAATTGGGGGGAGGGGATGGGGAATCTTTTTTCAGTGGGAAATGGAGGAATAGTTGTGAGAAGCCAGCCATTGCGAGAACCAAAAGCAGAACATACAAAGGCCAAAGCAGACGGGAAAACTGTACTTTTACATTAGGTGATCCGCTCTGACTATCGCAATCTCCCTTGGGATGGCCAAAACACAAGCACATCCCCATGTGAACAACAAGCGCGTTGCATATTTTTCCAAGCTTCTTATTACATGATTTAACAACAACAACAACAAAAAATGCACCATTCAATGAGATAAAAGCAAATATTTAGGTTTAGCCCCTTGATAAATATTTATGAACAAGTCAACATTCTCCAGAGAATGCTGAATGTATACCCACCAAACATTCATGAAATGTTAATTGAATGTTGATGTATTCATGGTGGGTGTCGAACATTTTTCTCCCCCCAAAAAGGGATTCAACTGGAATCCATCGGACGCGACTTGCATGAAGTGGCGTGCATAACGCTAGAATGACGTTACGAGATGCAGGGACGTTGGCCACCGCCATGACTTCAGTCACCTGGACCTTTTGCAGGTGATTATGTGGCGTTCTCACATTTCAGCCACACCTCCAATGTCGACTTTATAAGGGGACAAATCATTCTTTGGGGAGTGATTGCGTCCAAAGTCGTAAGCCCAGCCAAAGCTGAGGGAGATAAGAGAGGGCGACGTTGGAATGTTTAAACATGTGCCGACATTTCTCATCTGGTTTGGATACTATCACGCACATTGTTGGATTCAATGCGATTTTTTTTCTCTTACAGGGAAAAAAAAGTGGTGTGTGAAATGTGTTGAGATTAGTGGAGGCCGCGATGTTCGTGATGGACTACAAGCTTTAAGATAAGGTTAGAGCGAACTAAACTAGGAAGGCTGCATAAATCCCAACGTGAGGTCCGGGGGCAGAAGGTTTTTAGGCTCATTCAGCATGTCATATGTTCAAATTTAGTTATTGTCTTGAGATGAACAAGGTAATGGGAATGCCATTCATCCATTTTTCTCTAGCGCTTGTGCTCATGAGAGTCTTGGGTGAACTGGCGTCTACCCCAGATTGGATCTGGGCCGGCTGAAGAGCTAAAGCTGGCGGCCGTTTTGGACAGTTTTGTTTTGTACTGAAGTTGAAGTACATTCAATGTTGTTTTCTTACAAAACGTTGATAATAAAAAAAAAAGGAATCCTTCAAATCCTTAAACCAAAGCATTGACCACAAATAACCCAGCACCGGGTTAGCTATTTCACTCAGTTTGGGTTACTTTTGACCCAGCTTGCAAGCAAAAGCCATGCGAGCACATAGAGAAAATGTAAATGCCATTTCTAACCCCAAACCTGGCAACAGTGAGGCGGACATGCTAACCACTAGCTCGCTATGCTAACCACTAGCTCTCCATGCTAACCATGAGCTCACTGAGATGCCCGTAATAAAGAAGCCATTTGATGATTTATGATAATGGAAGATGATTAATTATTTTCTTCAGCTAAACTAACTTCATAAATCGGGTTTTGTGAAGGAAATTTCTCAAAACATGATCGGATAGTGTCATGAGGCTTTGGTGAAGCAACATGGGGTTCAGTGGGGTTGTTCAATGTTTCTCGCATGTTCCAATCTATTGGTGCTTTGAAAAACTGTTAAATGTGTTCCATCATGATGCCTCTAAGTCAAAACCTGTATATTTCCCATTGAAATGAATGAGTGGAAATGCCATTAATCTATTCCAGCCCACAGCAAATAAGTTTTAATAAGAAAAATGGCACTCTATAATACTATGCTTTATAAAACATGACATAACTAAATAGAATGTAAATAATTAAACAGTGGTTGCCATGGTTTTTTTGGTTTGTTTGTGCTGTCTGATGTGCACGCCTTGGCCACCTGGGGGCAGTATAATACAGATATATTGATAGAACTTTAGAAGCCGGTCGCAATTTCTCAGTAATATGCCATAAAAGTAGTCATTAATTTTTAAAGAAATAATATATGCCTCTGAGTATTGTTATTATATTAGACTGTTGGTCCACATGTGTTGCTCCGCCAGTTGTGTTCAAATATCTGTTGCTTCAAGGGTTAGTATATCGCATTCCATGCATCTGGTTTGTAAAATCTCTCCCTTTTTTTGCAATGAAGAAAACCACAAAGATAGACTCGTGGTGTTTCCCAGTATGTATTACAACAACATAAAACATTGATCGTTCCAACAATCATATTGAAAGTAGCCAAACAAGTTGCTTGCATTTGCACACATTAACCTAAAATGGTGGGTTTGAAAATACCTCCTCATCGAGGGGCTACTTTACTCTTGTAACGCCTCATAAACACTCGAAAGATCTGTTTGATTCCCTTGGCAGCCATTCCGAAGAGGCTGAACAGAAATCATTTTATACACACCAGCGATTTAAGAGCGGGCTTCAATTTCGACACGTTATAAAAACGTCAGCGAGTGTAGCAGCTTTGCATTTGCTGGCTCCTTCGGCCAGTTGTGGCACTGCAACAAGTTGTAAATACAAATGGTAAGAAAAATAAAAGGCCATTGGCTTATTATTATCCCCTATAATAAGGCGAATGAATGCTCTTCAAGAGTTTGATTTGCTACTTGGCTGAGTTTTGAGCAGATGCCTTCACGTAGTACTTGGATGGTTGGAGTCAGCCGGACTCACATGTAAGAGGATGGATGGAACCTCTCAGGCCAATGAAATGAGATAATCGGTCCCGTAAGAAATAATGGAAGCAGAAATATCCCGTGCAGACCATTTTCAATAACGTTTGCAACAATTTTACATTTAAAGGTAATTAAGTGTAAGACATGGTCAACCCAATGTATAAAGGAGTATCCTTTAAACAACATCAATTTAGTTTTAAAAAATAAATACAATTAAATAGTAATGCGTAATAGGGGAAAGGATATTTGAGGGTTTTCACTGCTCTGGAATGTAATTGAAAGTGAAAAAAAAGGGGAAAAAGTTTAATTAAAAAGCTTACTTTTTGGCAACTTCAATATATTAATTTTACAGATTTTTGACCAATATAGAGTGGGGAAAATGCTTTTTTTCTTTGATGAAGTAATGCTAATGGCTCAACAAACATGCTCAACTTTTATTTACCAGTGTTGTTTTTTTGGAGGGGTGGGGGAGGTTGTTTCCTGAAAAGTAATTCTTTTCGGAGATGTGATATTTCCGCCTGCCGATTCTTAATAGACGTACATTTTTCCTGTGTCTGGTCACCAAACAGTGAGCTGAGTGAGTGATGATGAAACCAATGACACCAGACTCCCGATAGGCAGAATCATCACTGGTGATGAGTCATGGATCTTATTGGACCAGGAGACCAAAAGGCAAAGACTTAAGCCGAAAAGTCCGAAGTTCTCGTGGTCGAAGAGAGCAAGACTTTGGTCATCCAAAGTCAAAGTGATGTTGAACGGTTTCTTCGATGTGTGGGTGACTGGTCCACTGCCAGATCTCACGACTTGGCCAGAGATTCAACCAATGGGGACCCATTTAGAAGACTCGGACGACATTTAGAATGCTGTGACGATGAAGCTGCACCGACTCCTTCCAGGGATACACGATGGCGAGCTCGAGAAGGCCGGGAATGTGTGTTCGATCGAGTCGACTCAGAGTCATTTGCTTTTCGGGGGCGGGCCACCCAACTGGCTTGAAATTCCACGGCTTCGTGTTAATAAGACGCATCTGCGCCTGCTTAAATGGATGCATTTCAAGTTAGATGTGTGCCACCTCACCAGATGTCGGACTTGGTATCGAAAAAGAACAGATTGCGGGATTTTGCTTTGTCATTTTCACTCCTTGTTCCAACGGACGGACGCTGGACTTTCATGAGATGGAGCAGCTGTGAGCCGTTTCTGTGGGGATCGAGTGATACTTTATTACGTTCTGTTTTCTGGGGGGGGGGGGCAGGAAAGCCGGGATGACTGGCGCGGCGGAGGCCCTGCCAAGTCAAACAGCAGGGTTTATTTGTCGACAAGTTTGCAGAGAGCTGGGGCAACACCCAGAAAATTCCCCCCCTCCTCATCCCCCCCCCCACTCACTGCTCTTATTAAGTGGCGAAACGGGAGGCCGAAGAGCACTGGGGCAAAGAGTGCCAATGGGGGGGGGGGGGGGCAAACAATTGCAAGGTGCATGCGGAGAGACGGGAAGGATGAGAGCCGAGGCCCAATCGGGGGATATTTGCCATGATTAGACGCTCACCCCCTGCCTCGGAAGGGTTGAAGGAAGACGGAAGCGGAATAAAACGCGTCTTTTCTGTGGAAGCTGCCAGCAGCAGGCCTCTGCCACCGGGATTGTCCCCGTGGTAATCCCTGGATTTCCTCCTCCAAGACAGAAGGTTGAGTAGGCACAGCGGTAGAAAGAAGCCCAAAAAAAAGGAGAACTTGTATTTACGCCGGGTTGTGTTTGCGACGGCGTTGGCATGAAAGAGGGGGCTGTATAGAACATGGAAGGGGCTGATGACTCAACGCTCGGCCCGCGCCAGATGGGATGAGTTGAAAGTGCTGCTTACCTTCAAACAAGCGAGTCAAGTCCACATGCTGCGAGGCGCCAAGAGGCCGTAAAAAGTTTCTGGCGAGGTTCCGACGCACGGAGACGTTTAAAGGTTGCCTTGAAAAGCCCCTGACAGCTGACACGGATCTCCCGGAGAGTCGAAAACCCAAGATCGTCGTGAGGAGCCGCCGATAAAAGCGGATGAGACAACGGCGGAGCTCTCGGGGCCAGACTGTTCGGATGACTTTGATGGGCTCTTGGGTGACACCAGCACTTCCTCTGCTTAATGTATTCAAGGTGCTTCTCCCTCCGGAGTAAAAGATCAGACAACAGCAGGTGTTTAAAGCCCCCCATGCCACTGTGAATTGTACGTGAAGTCATGTGAGATACTCCAGGTTTGATGGGATTGGCTACAGGCGCCTTTTAGGGCATCCGCATAGTAGGAAATCGGTATGGTATGCTTGGAAAGACGTGGGACTCTGGGAACCTGACTTCACTGCAGTCAGATTTACGTGGCAAATTTGAGGATTTTGGGCTTGCAAGGCGTGCAGTATTTGACTCAACATAAAAAGTGATTTGTTTTCCGTGTGACAGGTGAGATATCAGGGTTAGTTTGAATGAAAGGGAAGGGTTCTCAAGAGATCGCGATCGGTGTGGATGAATAAGTGATCGTCGTAGGTCGATCAATGCCTTTCATTTCTGATTACAAAAAAAACCCCAATAAACAATCACCTGCAGCTTGTCCTTGACAGCCTGCAGACAGCTCGAGAATATACTGTGAGCAGTGGAGTGTTCCCTTGCCCATTCCAGTAACTGACTATAATGTGTGTGTACAGTTTCTACACCGTCCATTTGAAATAATTTATGAAGAGAAACATCAGATGAATCAATTACTCACTGAAAAAACCCAAAACACCTGCCAGTTAAATTGATTCTAAAAATAATGTATTAGTGGGCGGCTAATCCATGTGATCTGAATCGGTATCGGCCGATCAGCAGCAGAAAAACCCTGAAACAATCCATATAAATAAAGAAATAAATAATTGTATAGATTATAGATCGGCCCGGCGGGCCAGTGGTTAGCGCGTCAACCTCACAGTGCAGATGTCGTGGGTTCGATCCCGACTCCGGCCTTCTTGTGTGGAGTTTCCTTGTTCTCCCCCGGCCGGCCTGCGTGGGTTTTCTCCGGGTACTCCGGTTTCCGCCCACATTCCAAAATCATGCATGGCAGGCGGATTGAACACTCCAAATTGTCCCAAGGTGTGAGTGTGAGCGCAGACGGTTGTTCGTCTCTTTGTGCCCTGCGGTTGGCTGGCAACCGGTTCAGGGTGTTCCCTCCACTCTGCCCGAAGACAGCTGGGATACGTTCCAGTATACCCCGTGACCCTTGTCCATCCATCCTCACGAGGGCACACAACCACACTCAGAATCACATTTAGGGACAATTTAGAGCGTACAATCAACCTACCATGCATGTTTTTGGAATGTCGGAGGAAACCGGAGCACCCGGATAAAACCCACGTAGGACCGGGGAGAACATGCAAACTCCACACAGGGAGACCAGAGCCTAGAATCGAACCCTGGACCTCTGGACTGTGAGGCAGTTGTGCGAACCAGTCGTTCACCGTGCTGCCTCCTAATAAAAAAATTAATGAAAATATATTTATCTCATTGACAGTTTTTCAGTCATCTGAACAAAGATGCATTATTTGTACCTCCCGCGCACACCGAATCATCTCAACGTGGTTGGAAAATTACTGGTTGAGTGTGAATGTGCCTTGAACGGTTTGTTTAGTTGATGCCTCTGCGCTGTGGTCATGATGGGAATGTACAATATTTTCACACAAGACGTTTTGGAGCCGCTGGGAACCCGGCATCGATATCTCCTATTCCCAGGGCTGCCCTGGATGCTATTTCAACTCCTTACCCTCACTCTGGCCCTGCAGGGTGGGGGCAAACCAAAACCCCCCTTGCCTTCCACCCACAGACGGACGCAGCACGTCTTTAGGGTCAGGGGTCCGGCGAAGCCTTTTCAAGCCGTGAAACACAAGCGGGCTCTCTGGGGAGGTGAGAGCGGCCAAGGGGAACGCGCCTCCCTGGTTTTCTTTATCGGCGCCTGATTAAATGACGGCGAGATAAAAAAAATGAAGAGAAAAGATTCTCATTGAGCTCGGAGGGTCCCACGGTGGTGTCACCAAAGGAGTCTGAATATATCCGTGATGATGATAACAATAAGCGACTGCATCCATGTGATTTGGGGCCTCCTGCTTGAAATTGAGAACACATTCCGCTGTCGCGTTGTCGCTTTGATACAAAAACAAAGAGGGAAGATCGTCTGTGATCCGTTTCTACTTTTAAGAACATCATCGACAATAAGTAAAAGAATCTGCGCTGTTGCTCAAGTACCGTATTTTCTTCGGATTATAAGGCGCACCTTCAATGAATGGCCTCTTTTATTGTTTCAACAAAAAGGCACAGAAACCTCGTGGGCTCGCATCCACAAATTTCCTTAGAAGTCTTGCTTGTCTCCTTCTTCCTTCCTTTAGTCAGTCGTTAACTATGCTTTTTGGTATTGTCTTCGTTTCATAATGGCTGCGCAGAGCTCACAAAGTAGTTGTCTGTTGGAGTGTGGGTTGGCGAATGCACATGTCAATTAGCGTCGGGCAGAACCCTTTTCGGTTTCAATTGGTTCCTGCTAGTAATCACCACTAGATGGCAGCGGAACACGAACAGGGAAACAACTCAATAGGGAATACAGTATAACGAGACTGTAACACCATATATAAGGCACATCGGATTACAGGGCGCACCTTTTGGGAAAATTGAATGCTTTTAGGTGCGCCTTATAGTGCGGAAAATATGGTACCTATCCAAATGTGTGAATTTGTCCAAAATGTGGACCAAAAATATATTTTGATGAGCATCAGACACACGACGTTCAGCAAACGGAGGCTCCAACATCCAACGCGAAAGCAAGAAAAGTGAAATAAATAAGCGCAAGGCCTCTGTTTGTTTTCTTGCACCTGATTTATATAACAGCCAGCATGCGTGCAAAAACCAGCAACCCAAACTCTCGGCCACTCGGTAATCCTGCAAGATCATCACTTCCATCTGCGCAGCATATGCTCCGCTCTTCAAAAACAAGCCTTTCATCATATTGTACAATTCGGTCACATTTTACTGTCTCTTTTACTCATTTTAAATGCCCTTTCTTGAAGTTTCAAGGAAAGCATCAAGGGGGAGCAGACTTATGTGTACGTGTAAATGCAGAGATAAACGTTCCTTTTTTTTTTTTTTTCAAACTTTGACTTAATTTGTGGCCCGGTGGAGTTTGCCACATCCTCGTGTAAATTGGCTAACTTGATCCCGAGCCCGTTGCCAAATATTTTGTATCTTCAAGGTCAATACTTGGGAATGCATGTACACTTCATTTAATTGATTCTTAAGTATTTACGAACCGGGGCTCCACTCATGATTGGTTGTACTACTAGACTAAAAAAAAAAAAGAAGAAGAAGAAGAATTGAAATCATTAGTGTGCACTCGACTGTCTCGATTACTTCCTTTAAAGCTTTTATTTGATGAGGAAAACATTTTTGCAAGAAGCCGGTTTGATGAAAGCCAGGCTGGAAAAAAAGATGCTATATCATCGATATGACCCATTTCACAACACCAGAAACACAGACTGAGCACATGCGCACACACACCCACATACAAACTACTACCCTTGCCGATGAAGTCCATTATTCAAATAATTCATTCATGTGTCAATTATTTTGTCAATTCATCGATGAATGAGATAAAGAAATGTAATTTCCTTCTCTCCTTAAAAGCGAAAAATGTAAAAATGTAAATGAATTATGATTCAATTGCTGGTTTGGTCCGCACTACGACAGAAAATCTAAAGATCAAGGTTAGGATAGATCATAAAAACCAATGACTTAACAAACAAATAGATCAAACATTTTTGTTGACCAAATAAAATATAAACAGGAGCGATTCAAAAAAAAAACCAAAAACACATGTAGCTTTTTTTTCCCCTTTCGGCAACTCATGGTAGGGCTCCAAAACCATCCTCGCAGACTGACTCTGGATTTACCGTATCAGTTTCGGTGAGAGGCACAATATTTGCTAATGCTTTTGTACTGGCTCTCATTACAACTGTGCAGCTGTACCTAATGATGTGTCCGGTGGGTATTCAGTACGGTTGTGAAAGCAACATGTAATTGTGTAAATTGCGGCTTCGGGCTAAATCCGTTGAGCAGCTGTATCAGACCGTGTAGCTGCGATGCGATTCGAATCATCTACATTCTCAACGTTGACTTTCTTGGACGGCTCTTGGCCTTCCGCAGCCAACTGAGATTTGAAGTTATGACGAGATGAGTCATTTTGGCGTCATCAAGTCAGTTTTGGTGCAATGTAGATGTGTGTGAAAGGGCTTCAACGTGGGCCTCCGGTTCCTGGAGGGGCGAGCTCAGCGGCCCTCAACCCGCTTTGACCCACATGTCAGACCGATTGCATGTGGCATGGCGCTGCGGGAGTCGGTGAGAGGTGGTGGGGGTGGAGGGTGTGTGTGTGTGTGTGGGGGGAGGGGGTCTTCGATTTGACCCATCATGCAGAGTCTCCGCGCCTAAACGCCGGCTGCATGCAATAAATTCTCTTTAAAGAGGGTTTACTTTTGCTATTAATGGCGGTTGTAGATTTACTACACCCCCGATGACAGTGAGAACCCTTTCAAAGACCTCTCTCCAAACTTTCTCCACCCTACACTAGAAAAGCACTGGCACAAGACCAATCAAACACCAAGCTAAAATTATGGTAAACTCAATTGAGATAGAAAGAGCGTATGAAACCAAGTTTCTCGGATTAGTAATAGACTCAAAACTATGTTGGAAGCCACATATCGATAACGTAAAAAGAAAAATAGCCAAAACCGTAGGGATCCTCTACAAAACCAAGGAAGTGCTAAGTAAGAGATCTTTGTACACATTATACACTTCATTATTATTACCATATATGACCTACTGTGTGGAAATATGGGGAAATGCCTGCAAAACAAACACACTCCCTATTCTCAACCTACAAAAAAAAGCAATTCGAATTATTAATAGATCAAAATATACGGAACCCACAAATCCACTATTTATCAAATTAAATACGATGAAATGTTATGACCTGGTTGACTTTAAAATCGCCCAATTAATGTACAAAGCACACAATAACCCGCTCTGCCAAAACATTCAGAAGTTTTTCGAAATTCGAGAAAGCAGCTATGATTTAAGAGGTACCAACTTATTCAAAAAACTCAAAACAAGAACAAACATCAAGCAAAGAAGTGTATCTATCAAAGGTGTTAATCTGTGGAATAATCTCGAAACGGACCTGAAAATGAGTAAATCGCTTGCCGAGTTCAAAAACAAATTCAAAGAAATAGTACAAACAACCTACATCAATCAGAGTTAAAATGATAAATTCAAAACATTAAATATAATGATAAATCAGAACTAAGTTGATAAATAGAGAAAGGTATTGAAATATCCATTATGAATACAAGAGAAAATTGACACAAGAGTGCCAGGGTGTGGATTTATATACGGTAATCCCGATACAAACCAAAAGTTGTAAAAATATCACGGTTAAGGGTAAAGTATGAGCCTTAATGGAGACTTCTTTCTTCTTACTTTTTTCTTTTCTGATTGATATAAAAATGATTTATTAGATACAATCACATAACGGGGTAGGACTAGATAAGTTTTTTACTTCTTCCTACTCCCTTGAACATAATAACTGTTGTATGAAGATTGATTTCTTTCTTTTTTTATCTACCTTATTTTCTGTCAAATTATTACTGTATATATGTTTTATGTTCAATAAACAAACAAACAAACAAACATTGGTGTGCATTTTGCGATGGACTTTACCTGCAGTCGACATCAAAAGAAATGACATTACAAATTGCTAATGGCATTAGCCTCTTTTGCACAGCAACGTTGGTGCGCGATCCACAATTGGTTCGCCTTTATGTATGACAGAGAACACAGCTAAGGCCAAATAGTAATTTTGGACAAATTAACCCAAAGTTTCCTCTTGACAAAGTGTATTAATTTAAAAAAAAACTCAAAAACTTCTTTCCAATGAGCCATTTTGTGTTTTGCCTCAGTGATGAATAGATCTCTCTCTCTCTTGCTCTCTCTTTCTCCCCCAAGATTAAAAAAGGTGTTGTGCAATAAACACTCAACAAAAGATAATTGAAGAAAAAAAAAACGCAACCAAATATCCCACATGGCCATAAAGTACAGCTGTTGTAACACCGGCCGAGCTGACATAAATACATTTAAAATCAACTCCGAAACCTCATATATGAAATTTTTGCTATAAATAATTGACTTGAACGAGTTCATGCAAAAATTTCATTTCATTCCTTTTATTGAGTAACGTACTATATGTAGTTTAAGTTTATAATCTTTTATTTTTCTAGTTTCAGTTATTTTTAATGTTAAGCTAGCTAATGTTAGCGTCAAGAACTCAATAATAACAATGCTTCAGATTTCAGCGGTTGAAAAAAAAAAAAAATGTTCTTCATCTTTTTGCATGCTACCTCCCCACAGGTGCTATTCGCCTTGAACCAAACGCTGCTGCAACACGAGGGTGTCCGAGCGGGCAGTCTGCAGGGCGCCTACACCACCGAGGACCTCATCACACATTACAACTGCGGGGACCTCAGCTCCATCATCTTCAACCATGACAACTCGCAGGTCTGCATGCTCGACTCATTCTCACCCATGTTCTGTGGGGCCACTTTGTATCTGGCAATGGATACAAACTGTAGCTATGGCGGGTTTGTTTACACGACAAGGCCGTGTTGGAGCCGTAAAATCAAAACAATTTTTTATACAGCGCTGTCTAAACACCGATGGCTTAAATTGAAGTTTCACAACAAAATAAGACTTAGATTGTCTACATTTGGTGAAAGACATACTGTAGACCGGCTACTGAGGCGGATAACTAGCTAGCATCGTCAGTTTGAAGAGCAAAGTAGCAGCTATCATACTAATGTTCTGACAGACAAATAAGTACTTTTACTGTTGTCATAAAAGTGGGGAAAAAGTTGTTTTTGTTCGACAAACACTGTGATGATGTGTCACTTTTATATATTTTTTTTGTTCACTGTCATCATATTGTTAGCATGTGCCAAGTTAGAGCTGGAGCTGATTTTTGCGTAAGATTGTTGTTTTAGTTAACTAGCTCTGATGTGAAATGGATAAATCATGTCCTCATGTTTCTTTTCAATGCAAAAACAAAAATAACTGCAAAACAATCATGTTGACCTCCGTGTCAGAACAAAGCCGGATAATGGCTGTGCTGGTGCCTGGACACCCACACACACAGTCTGCTGAAAATGTATTTTTTTTTTTTTTGCTTATTTTAAACACAAGCAGAAGCTCACCACACAGAAAAACAACGTGAGTATTTTTTTCCCCCTTCCAAGGCAACCAGGATCTATGTTCGCTCACCACGCATCTCTAATTCAAAATGAATGCAAATGTCATGTCCATCTGTGAAGCATCTTAATGTCAAAATAAACTTTGCTTTCTTTAGTGGGGGATGCTAAACTTGTACGACCGTAACACTGACATATAAGCTATTAATAAAAGACTCAAGGGACATGAATAAGGAAGCCCTTTGCCAAGAAATTGTTGACAGTGAACAAAGTAGCTGACAGCATTTTACAAGACACGATTGTAACTTACAGCTTTGAAAATATGCAAGCACACAACACACACAAAATGTTGTCAACAGATCTCGAAAACACTCCCAAACTCACCATAAGTCAGGTTTTACTAGACACATTAAACCCAACACACAATATGTAACCTTAGCTTTACAATTTATTCTCGCCGGAGACCCGCAGGAAAGTGTGAAAGTCCGAGAAAGAAAAAAAATAAAATCTCTCTGGCCCCCCTCGTGTCACTTTTGTAGTCTGCGTCCATTCGTCTTACTAACTCAGTCGGCCCCCAGGAGCTTGTTGCAGCGCTCCTTTTACTTGAGTGGCCCACCGGCGGCCTCCTGCCCTTTAAATCAGAGCAATTGGGCCATAATGAAATGACATGTACTGGAGTTTTGCAGCACATGTTAGAGCTATCAGACGCCTGGAGCTCTAAGCACGTGTGTGTTTATGTGTGTGTGTGTGTGTGTGTGTGTGTGTGTGTGTGTGTGTGTGTGTGTGTGTGTGTGTGTGTGTGTGTGTGAGTGTGAGAGAGAGAGAGAGAGAGAGAGAGAGAGAGAGAGAGAGAGAGAGAGAGAGAGAGTTCACGTGAAGAACTGCAGGTGTGCGACTGATTGGATCCAAATTGGAGACCTCCAACATAGCCGCTCGTGTTAAAAACAGGTCAGCTCGTATTGCACACGCTTTGCCCGCACAAATTTTATGTACTGGTACACTGAAAGGTGATAGCTGCAATTGGACACATTTTTTAAAGTGCTGTATGTACCGTATTGGCCCAAATATAAGACGGTGTTTTTTGCATTGAAATAAGACTGAAAAAGTGGGGGTCGTCTTATATTCGAGGTCTAGACATTATAACCATTCACGACGCTAGATGGCGCCAGATATCATTGAAGCGAATGCTGAACTTGACTCCCCAGGCCAAAGTAAACCCCTGCCACGAAGAATAAAAATAAAAATAGAGGTACCACGAAGAAGAAAAATAAAAAATAGCGGTAAGAAGGAAAAGAGAACAAAATAATAGAAGAGATAACAGAAATTGGAGAAACGTAGTGACAATCTGGAGAAAAGTGGGGCGAAGATCGGCCAGGTTAACCGGCAGCTGAAGAGAAGTTATGATGTAATTTACATTTCAAAAACCAGAAGCCATTCATTTACGAATGTGATTGCACTTTAGAATAGAATGAGGCAAAATAACATGGTCTTTCTCTCAAATATATTGTTATCAGGGCCGTCTTATATTTGGGCCAATACGGTATGTGTGTATATTTTATAGATCCATCCATCCATTTTCCGATCCGCTTATCCTCACAAGGGTCGCGGGGGGTGCTGGAGCCTATCCCAGCTCTCTTCAGGCCAGACAAAAAGGCAAACAACTGTGGTTACATCATCTACCCAAACTCTTTTACCAAAATGTTACAAGCAACTCACTAAGGCAGTGCAATCACAATGAACCTACAAACAAATTTACCTTCATGGCTGACCAGTTCCTTTAGCACCGTGTGATCCATTTTTGACAAAACAGACGCGATTTGTGGGAAAAAAAAAAAAAAGAACCTGGCGGCATTTTCTGCTTTTCTGAATCCACCAACCCGATATGGGGTTGAAATCGAAAGCGGCAGCAGTTTACAACGACTTGTGTGAAACAGCGGAGGTGTCAGTGAGCAAAAGCAGTTTAACAGATGCGCGCGCCTTCCCGGCATTAGTGTGTCGAACATACATGACGAAACAACGGCTTTTTGTGTCGAGGAAGGTGTGAGCCTCTCCTCTGTTCGGAGGTGGTTAATATACTGTCGGCGTGAAGTCAGGAAGATGTCGGCTCAAAGATGGACGCGAGCGAGCAGGAACGTGCTCACGCGTGGTTCAGTAAATCGCTAACAGTGTCAAACCCAAATACATGAAACACATCTGCACTCGCGCCAAATGTTGTCCGTCTCTCACCGGCAACTCTTTCGCATTTCATTTGTCTTCCTCAGGCATTGTGGGAACTCTACACTGCGCTCGCCTGGGTGATTCACTGCTCTTAAACAACATCATAAAGTGTCATGTTGTGAGCGTAGACCGCGAGCGCCGTGTCAAGTTGAAAATCCCAGACTCATCGGCCACTCCCCTTTTGTGTCGAAAGCAATTTTTGTTGTCCCAGACGATGTCGCTGTCATCGCTACGCATTATCTGAAGGCGCGCAGCCTCAGCGGCTGCGTAAACGCACAATATGGATTAGGTTGGTGAATAAAAAGCACCACTGTGTTTCTCATGTGTGAATTTCGTTTAAATTAAAAAATAATAATAATAAAACTTAAAAATATATATATTTTGGCGCCACATTATTGTGCTACTTCCCAATTTGATTTTGGCAGCATGTTGTGGCACGTTAGTGATTCAGGAAAAAAAAAAACTGAAAGGCACCAACATTTACAATTTGGTGAATGGACTGAGAAAATTCGTGCATGTCCTTTAAGTGCCTTTTCAAAATGCCCACTTTGAATGCCTCACCCATGAGATACCCTTTTCCCTTTCCTTCCTTTTTCTTCTCAACCAGCTGCCCCACTTCATCAACAGCTCTCTGCCAGCTTACGAGCGCACCACGGCGCAGCAGATCGACAGCTACTTCCGCCAGGAGCTCATCTACAAGCGGAACGAGCGCATGGCTCGCCGCGTATCCGCCCTGCTGCAGAGGAACCCCAACCAGACCTACTTTTTCGCCTTCGGCGCAGGTGAGATGATCGGCATGGAGAAATAATCAACCAACCCCAGAAAGGCGCTTTGGTTTCCTTTCCTTTTAAACAGAATCTCTCTGTCCTAATGTGTGTTGATGTTGAACAGTGTTTAAAACCAGAACGAGAAAAAAAAAAGGATGATGGTAATAGCAGACAATGGCTCCCAGACTTCTGGTACACACGCGTACAGTCAGACGTCTAAATTGCAGCCAATTCCAACCTCAGGACTGAAGAAACTGCTGTTTGTTTCAATTAGCATTCCTAGCTAATGCTGCTAACATTCCCCGAGTTGTGTTTGTCCTGGGGAATGCGCGTACGCGCACGTGCGTGTGTGTGTGTGTGTGTGTGTGCGTTTCATAAACATTTGTGTTTCCACAAGCAGGTGGTGAAATGCTTTTGACGGCGCTGTATGGAAAACCGTTTGAGCATTTATTTGATATCCAGCTAATGTCTCTCACTTGTATGGCAATTCAGCGCATGAGCAGAACAACTACGAGCACTTCAAGCATTATTTTGTGACAGTTCTGTGCAGCAGTAGGGCACCTTTGGCATACCAGGAGAACAGCTAGATGCTACAGGTAAAGCAAAACTACTAAAAAGTGGGCATTTTGGTGCTACTAGATGTTAAATAATGGTCAAGTGATGACAACATATGGGCGTTCAGACACAAACATCATCCATCCATCCATTTTCTGATCCGCTTTATCCTCACAAGGGTCGCGGGGGGTGGGAGGGGGGTGCTGGAGCCTATCCCAGCTGTGTTCGGGTATTTGGCGGGGAACCACCTGAACTGGTCGCCAGCCAAACGCAGGGCACACAGAGACGAAAAACCATCCGCGCTGACACCAAGGGCCAATTTTGAGTGTTCGATTAACATGCCATGTTTGTTTTGGGAGTGTGGGAGGAAACCGGAGTACCCGGAGAAAAGCCACGCAGGCACGGAGATAACATGCAAACTCCACACAGGAAGGCCAATTATTCTTTCCAACGCGCCACTCTTTGTTGAACACGTTCAGAGACATGGACAAAGGCGCAATGAGGAAATCTGCCATTTTTTGATTTACTAACGACGGAAATGGCCAGTTGCGCATATATGACACTATTAACCCTTTCATGCACCCGGTAACCTGATCACATGATAAACTGTCACTCAAATGGTTAATCTCCGGCCAGTGTTTACATATTCAAATGATCCCTTTGACAACATTCCCAGAAAATCACAATGTCCCATCACGGGTCAGCGACTTTTCAAACAGACTCGCCCATGTTGTTCCGGCTACGTGGCGTCCGCGGGCAGCACGTTGATGACCCCTCCCCGTACCCCTGCTCCAGTGATAAGAAATAGGACCCAATAAATGTTTTTAAATGTGTCTTTCTCAGGCCCAAATCAGAATACTTCCTGTCTCGTATTCATTGGCTCATCTCTTTACGGTCCAGCACAAGTCCCCGCCGTTTGTGTTTCTAACTAGCAATGAAGTTTTATCATCCATTTGATACCATGAAAGCACCCATTGACAAACGACATTAGAAGTAGTGAAATCCCGTCTGTTGGTACTTAAGTGACTTTATTGCATGAACCGCAAGACAACTTTGGCGGTTTTGAAGGGGGAATTAAAAGAAGTGTCGTAAGAATTGAGGGCTTAACCAGACATGCTCAAGAATATAAAACAGCCAGGGTGCACTAAGGTTTCTTCATTTTTATAGTCACCTTGGGTACAGTGTCGGTTCCAACAATGTGGAAATAGTTTTGGGGAAGGCCCTTTACTGTTCCAGCATGACTGTGCCCCGCTGCACATGGACAGTACCAATACTTAGGCCTCATTGCCGTTTCGGTGTGAAACCGGTCCGGCAAAGTAAAATTGACTGGAAAGAATCAAGGCAGCACTCGGGTAACAACCGCCTCCATTTACAGCAGTCGAAAGTTCCATCCGGGAGTTTTTGCACCATGTGACGACGCGTGCATAAAGTGGCTCGGATTGGATATCCATCTTTACCCTGCCTGGGTCTGCACACCTACACCTTCCTGACTGGAAGTGCCTTTGTGTGCAAAGTGCAAGCTTGAGAAGGCTGTTTCTCGACCGGATACCTCCGCATATTGTACATGCTTTACCAACCGGATGCTTAATCGGATTCTCACCTGTTTTTTTGGGGGAGGGTCGGGGATTGGTCTGCAATCTGAGGCCGTGGGCACTGTTAGGTCAGTTTCAGTCGAGCAGCAGGTGGCAATACAAGACACACACACACAAAAAAAAGCGATTTTTTTTTTTTGGGCTTAATTGTCATTCCACAAACAGGATATGAATCATACTGTGTTTAGACTAGTGGGGGACATATTAAAAAATATATCTAATGTGACTTAATAAGAAAGAAAGTTGCTAGAATTGTTTCAGAATAAATGACAATTTACAGACAATCATAATTTGATGAATTTCAATTCATATTTCGTTTTGGCACTAAATACCGCCTTTGTCACATTGAATCATCACGCGTTCTAAGAGTTTGACCGCAAAATACACATGCAGGGCTGGCTGTGTATGTAAATATGACAGCGCTCATCAACATTTAATGCTTATCTACGTTCCATACACACACAACTTGATGAGCAACATATGAGCCTACGGGAAGAGAGCTAACTGCAGACTGATTTGAACTGGCCGCGATCGTATTTTTAAAGGAATACCTTTCTGACAGTGTCCATCGCACTCAATTGTGCAGCTGCCAAGCGTCGCTCGTCTCTTGAGGCTGTCGCTGGTACTACAGGATGTTGTTCTCCCCTTGCAGTTATTGTTCTGGAAAAAAAAAAACATTTTAAAAACATGCGTAGGCGGTGGTTACTCAGCTCGGGCGGCACCAATTTTAGTTTCCTGCCAAGCCCTCAGACATGATTTGTGTAGCTGTAATTTTATTTTATTTATTTTTTTACAGATTCTTATGTTTTGCAAGTTAGTCGGCCATAATATTGGAAAGACTTGTCACTTCGTGTCGTCAACAACATTCAGATGGTACTTCTTTACAGTGCTTAATTTACACTTTATCATTACGTGCTGGCTCACCTCAATAACAGACGAATCTGAGAACGTATTGAACGGATCAGGCAAAACACAAATAATGCAGGGAACGGGGGTTGCTTGCACTGTTAAATTATTTTTAAAATTAATTTTAAAAAAGCAAGCACAGGGAAAAAAAACAATAATCCTGCGATGCCTTATGGCACAAGTGTCAAAATCAAGGCCCAAAGCCCAGATCCGGCCCGCTATGTCATTTTATGTGGTCCGCCAAAGCAAATCATGTGTGTCAACTTCCATAATCCTTGCTAAAATCTGTATAAAATGTCAAATTGTCACATATAAATAAATAATATTGAGATTTTATATAATATATATTAAAAAAAAATAATATATACTGTATTTATTTTATACAATAATTTTGTGACCGTTTGCACTCACTTGAGCGATAATTGAACAAACTATTGTAGTTGACTGCTTTCAAAACTAGTAATCCATCAATTTATTGTGTTACAAGTAATAACACGATGAGATGATGTCATAACGGCCCTCCGATGGAAGACGTAATTCCAAAGTGGCCCGCGACAGAAATGAGTTTGACACCCCTGCCTTATGGTAT
Organism: Hippocampus guttulatus; assembly: GCF_054856545.1. Lineage (NCBI taxonomy): Eukaryota > Metazoa > Chordata > Actinopteri > Syngnathiformes > Syngnathidae > Hippocampus > Hippocampus guttulatus. The sequence continues at coordinate 17,169,319 of NC_141267.1, read as the reverse complement.
GAGCGATTTTTTTTTAGTACTATTTGGCAGCTCACACAAAATCATCAGCCATTTAGTTGAAAGAAAACAATTTGTCCCCCGCCCAAAAAATCAGCTTCAAGCCGGTTTATACAACTGCTTGTGTCAGTTTCATGTCAAACTAAACATAAAACAAAGAGAATTACAATTTGTCGATTTAAAACAACCACACATTGCCTCTGGAAAGTCTGTTTTGTTTGGCAACAAACAATGCAAAATGGATGTGCTAGCAATTTAGCATGTTACTTTGTTGTTTCTGCCAATGGAAAAAATAATAATAATAATCCTCCATAGCGAGTAGCCAAGTAAGAACCGCGCAGTGGAAAAGAAGGATTTGATTGCTGGCTTCTCCTTGTCTATGCGCTATTTCCACTGTCATCATTATTTAATGGTGACCAACGAAAGGCATGGAAAGACGTGTGAATGTCCTCTCACACCACCAGGGCCAAACAGGAAAGAAGCACACTTTCCACTTTCACTTCCTGCCTTCTTCCTTACGTTGTCTCTCATGCACTAGCACAAAATTGCGTTTGGATAAGCAGCGTCTTGTTCTTTGTGGCGTGCAGCAGGACCTCGTTTGCCAGCTCTCAGGCTGCCGCCTTATTGAAAACATCCCGTGGAATTTCCTGACGCGGCCGCAAGCCGAGACGCCGCTCCGCACAGTCGCCGTACGTGTATGCCGGCGAGGCCGGTCATGTGATGCGCGCGCATTGCCAGGAAGAGTTGGCGCTCTCCAAAATACACATGTAGGTTTGTTTGTTTGAGCCACTTTCATTTCCCTTCCTAAGAGCTGATTTTTGGAGTCAAAGCTCTGCCATGCTGACTTGCAGGGGGACCATCATGAGGGTGCTTATAAAGGACGTCAATTAGCAATGGATTTGCTAATTCATCATGAGCTGGCCCGGTCCCGTTCGCCCGTGAATAGATTAATACGCAGATATGTTTTGTTTTTGTTTTTTTACTAATTCATTAAATTTTTTTTTCTTAAACCCTTTCTGGGACAGCAGTTACTACAGTGGACAGCTTATCATGTGATCAGGTTACAGGGTGCATGAAAGGGTTAAAAACCACTGACGGCCATTTCAGAGCATTTTGTGTTCAATGATTACACTGACACTGAATCTACCAAAATAAACAATCCTCTATTTCACTCTTCTGCCTTTTTCTGTGCTTTTATAATCAGCTGTAGAACCAAGACGGTTTTTAAAAATGTGCTGATCTCATGTGTGTGGGGCGTTGCTTCCATCTACTGGCGGGTGTGCATCACTAAAGTTGTTTGCAAGCTTGCCTGCGTGGGTTTTCTCTGGGTACTGCGGTTTCTTCCCACATTCCAAAAACATGCATGGCAGGTTAATGGAACACTCGTCCCTTGGTGTGAGTGTCAGTGTGGATGGTTGTTCGTCTCTGAGTGCCCTGCGACTGGCTGGCAACCGGTTCAGGGTGTCCCCCGCCTACTGCCCGAAGACGGCTGGGATAGGCTCCAGCATGCCCCGCGACCCTTGTGAGGATAAAGCGGATCGGAAAATGAATGGATGGATGGACTATTAATACATATTGATACTCCAGGAGCACCACAATAAGTTTGAATATCATGGAAAACGTTGATTTCAGCAGTTGAATCAAAAAAAAAAATCAAAATTCACTACACACACAGTGAAGAAAAAAAAATCTGGATTCCATTTCCAAAAATGTCCATAATTATATTATACAGCTAACAAAAATCCCAAACGAAGCATTTTTAAGAAAGGTTAAATAAAGCTAGCGTTGTGTCAAAAACCCATGTTCAGATTTGATCAGTGTCATATTTTTTTCCCACCAATCAATGTTCACTTTTTGACTTCAACTACTGAAACACATTTTTTTTACCATATCGCAATTCATTGAGGCGCACATGTCAATAATATATATATTTTTAATGTTTGTCTTGACATCAAAATATCCCTTTTCGCATCACTTTACGTACAAAATCATCATGGGAACACGCTCTCATGCGGGCACGCATGCCACTCGTCTTTGTCATGCTTTAGTGCGAGCGCGTTTGCTTTTCTCAGCCTCTCTCCACGTCTGTTTGCCTTTCTTTCTCCGCTCCGAGTTCATCTTTCATTCCTCACTTCCGCGTCTCGCTGCTTTCAGCGGCTAAAGAGATGATCAAATCAAATCAAATAGAAAGTCTACACTTGGCGGGGGGTTGGGGGGAGATAAATCTCTGCCTACATCCTAAACTCTGCTTACATTAGAATACGTTTGCAGGCTCCCAAGAGCATGTAGCAGCAGGTGGCGCCATACAACCTGACCTTAACCCTTCCGGGGACGGCGGTTACGACAGTGGACGGCTTCTCATGTTATCAGGTTACAGGCTACATGCAAAAAGAGAATTCTGGGAACGTTTTCAGAAGTGTAGTATAAATATTCCTTTTTTTTTTTGTATCGCCACTTCAAAGGTACTTATAAATAAAATGTAATATTATGATTATTATTACTTGTCAATGACAGAACTCGTGTGCGGACATGACATGAGTGTCGCCATGTTGACTTTTACGAAACCGATAACATCACCGACTTGTCTGAAACTTTCCAAAAACGTTATGTAATCACGGACACACCTTGTAAGCGTACCTAACAGAAGGAATGCTGTTATTGGTGAGGTTCTTCTTCTCATTCTCTTCCCCGAGCAAGATCATGTTTTGCTTTTTCACGCGGTAATTGTGCGTTCATGCGAGTGGCGTCACGATTCGAAGCCACTTTTCTCCTTTCAAGCGTTCCCCTCCCTTTGGCCACCGTTCAAAACCAACAAGGGTAATTTGTGGTTTCATCTTGTCATCGATTTTATCGCTGTAAGCAGACAAGTGTGTTGTTTTCAAATGATCTCTCAAATGTTGCCATCGGGAGTTTGAACGTCTTCATTCAGGGTGTGAATTCATTTCAATGGCTCGTTTTTTATTTTTAATTGCACGTTATAGCGCCGACTGCAACCTGTGTGTGTAGAAGTCAGCTTTGACACTAGACGGGAGACTCGGCATTCAAATTCATCTCAGGGACTGTTTGCATGCCATGCAGGTGCTGCGGTTTTGGCTCACAACTGAATTTTGCAGCTCGGCTTTTTAATGTTCAATGGGTGAAGGGCAGTTGCTAATCCCAAATTTATTGTTATTAAATCAAATCAATGCAGCTCCTTCGCGCGCTCACATGTGCAAGCGATTAGCACTAAAAGTGCATCATGTGTTCGCTCGGGTCCCGCAAAGAAATGCTCCATGCCTTGCCTGCTTCAAGATTCTTGGCCTCGATTCAAACAGAAGAAAATGATTACGAAAATACAGACATGAAATCAACGTTCGTGGCCACGGTACACAACCGCACGCTTACATACCTGCATGCTTTTATCTCATGCTTGGTAGCCTTGCGACAAACACAGACACACACACACACACACACGCAGCAATACAAAACTGCTGTTGAGGGGAAAAAAACAAAAACAAAACAGAAATAAACTGCCGGCGAGGCTTTCATTAAGGGAAATAAGAGAATCATTTGGAACTTCCATGACTAATAAACTGCAACTTTCATTAGCAAGTGCGGCAGTGTGTGCGTGTGTGTGTGCGTGCGTGTGTTCGTCAAAGAGTCAAACAGCTGTTCCTCATACTCTTTTCGTCCCAACAGGGAAATACTGCGGCTGAGAGGAAAAATAAAATAGAAAAGAAAAAAAAAGCAAACAACGGGGGCGTGTTTTGTTTTTCTTCAATCATGGCGCTAAACGTTATCGGCTTTCCTCTCGTGGGAGATGATTACATTCTGCAGCAGCAACAAAATGGAGTATTTCAAGGAGACATGTGGATTTTATTTTTATTTTTTTACAAGCTAAAATTGCTCCCCAAGTGTCTGAATAAAAAGTTTGACTTTCGTCTGCGAAAACACACAAAGGATAAAGAATCGAAGCACATTTTGATTTCAGGCAAATGCGCAGTATGGCTTTCGGCACCGCCACGATTGAGGGCGGAGCTACGGCAACGCAAAAGCTACTCAAGCGTTGCCCACTTAGTGACTTTTCCACTTTGTCACCAAACTGCAGAAGGAAACTTTTATTTTGTGAGGCAGATCCATGAACACATCCACCCCCCCCCCCCCCCACCCCACACTATGACAATTTAGCCAAGCATTTTTTATGCAGAAGATGCAAATCTGTGCTCACTCTCTGGCTCTTCTAACTTTTTCTGAATGTTCCAAACGGCTCGTTCACACGCATTTTTAGAAATGGGTCGCCCAGCAGGTGGCTAACTTGGTTGTCTAAATTCGCACTTGATGCGCGGGCAGGCATTCAAGTCTTTTGTTGATGTTGAGCTGGGAAACCATGCGTGTCCAAATATGGTCAATTTCCTTCTGTTTTCAAATATTCTTGGTCTATCCCCTTGTCATCTGCTATTTTTCACACGATTAACCAACTACAAATGTTGCTAAATGATTTTAGAGTGTTGGCTAACTCAAGCAAAATTAAAAGTTGTGATTTTAATTTGAATTCCCCCCACAGTTTGATGTCCGCTTTAAATCCCGTTGAACCAGGCCGGCCTCTCATATAATCTTTCAGGGCCTCGCAAGTGGCCGGAACATAAAACAGAAACCGAATGTGAGCAGCCGTCACTCACGAGTCCCTTAGCATCGGTGCAACAGAGACAGTCAGACGGACGATGTGCTGCATTCATAGGAAGTGAAGTCATTATGGAGATGAGGAATGAGCGCGGGGGGTGGGGGGGGTCCTGAGGAGAAGTGATCCAGATTCTCCTAGCAGGACTGAAAGGTGGAATTTACCATTTTAATCTGAAGCACCGCGGGTAGTCTGGCACCGCTCCATCGAGCGAAAAGTGATTTATAAAAGGTGGTCAAAGGGTAGCGCTAGATTCACAGCAAGGTGCGCCCACGATGGCCAGGTTGAAATCTTTGAGGCACAGGCAAAAGAGTACGCGTACATCACCGGGGCGAGACGGTGAGGGCGGGGAAAAAAATGACCGCGTGGAAGGAGAAACCCATGCAGACGCTTCCATTTGAGGTCAGCGACTGTTTTTTCACTCACCGCACGTTGCAGATGAATTGAAACAATCTGAGAGGCTTCTGGGATCATTGTGTTCTGCTGCGTGATGAAAAACATGCCTCCGGGGATATGTGGGGAGCTTCGGGGAGTCTCTGAAAAATAAGCCGACATACATACGTCAACGCACGCTGACCACAACGTCACACCTCCACAAGATCATGAGTTGGATTTCAAAATGAGACGTGAAGTTGTGATTGACACTGCCAGAGTTGTATTCATTCTCGCAGACAACATTAAAAAGTGGTGTTATTTTTCCATATCCTACACAGTGCCACCCAACGATGGCACAAAATACTCATGGATTAAATAAATTGATAGCTGTCATGTTCGATTACATATTTGATTAAAAGTCATTCACTGGTGATGGGATCTTTCAATTCATTGTTCCATCCACTTTACTGTAATTGTGGACCACAAAGCATTTAAAATGGAGACGATCATAAACCATCAGCACCAAGCATCTCACATGTACACAATCATGAACCCGTTACATGGACGTCATTCGGTCGCTTCATGATGATTCATCTTTAACAAACCACCTTCACGCGAGGCTCATCCATATTATAAGCTAGCGTACTAGCCTGACAATTAAGCTAGCACAACTTAACTAGCACTTTAGATAAACAGTATTAAGACATAAAACTCACGTTTTGGCAACTACACACAACAATTTTTGCTCGTAAAATTCGAACAGGAAAGTCGACTCCTCGGGCTATTGGTAGCTGAATCGGGAGACGAGCGGAAACACTTTCATCTATGACTGCACAAGAAGCGCATTGAAGAACAGCCAACAAAACAGGACGTCCGTTTCATACGCAGAAAAAAACCCACTTTCAATGAATTCAACCAAACAACAAGACTCCATTCAATGGTACCAATGTCATACTTTATTGCTTTGCGCTGACACACCCACACAAAAAAAAAAGTGAGTAAACAAGATTTTCAGCAAATCTGCAACTTAGCAACTGCTGAACCGTGAATATGCTGAGGTTCACTTTTTGCTTAACTCATCGGTAGAATCTCACATTCACATCGGATATCCACAATGACTCGACGGACTATGACATGTTAGATCCAACTTCAACATGATCCCAATTTTCAGTTTCTGGCCTCTTCTTGTGAATGTCACTTAGGGCTGGGGTCACAAACGAAATCCCCATGAGAAAGATCTTATCAGATCTCGCCTCCTCTCCCTACCAAGCACTTTCTAATTTTTATCCTGCCAAGAGCAACACGCAACGTCTTTTTCTTTGACTTGGTCAGGAACAGCGGACTGATGACTATGGCGCAGGGGAGGAGGTGTTGACTAAAATGCCAGGGTGAAGCTCTGATTTTTTTTTTTTTTAAAGGTGATTGAGTGTGGGGTTGAACAAACAAGAGGTGTGTTGTTTGGCGAAGTGAGGTCACACAGATGATCTGATTGATAAGACGCTTTTGATCCGCTTGGGGGCGGAGGCCGACATATTGGATGTGCGGGTGATGGAATCATATGAGGGGGCAGGGGAGCATGGGGTGGCGGGGGCTGATGGCAGGAGAGACAACAGGTCGAGTGTCAACAACTAGCATTGTTTGGAAGCAGGTTTGCACTTGATCTGGCTTTGCTATGTTCCGAAAGGGAGCATGAGTACATGAGCCAGTATTAATCTGGACAAAGAAGCACAAATCTAAAAAAAAAAAAGAAAATACTATCAAGGCCAAGCTACTTTGAATTTAAAAAAAAAAATCATACTTCAGTCAAGAAAAGTGGGACATTTGGGGGGGGGGATGTTGAGAAAATTGTGGTATTTTGGGGCGGGGGGTTTGCTTCAGGAAAAAGTCACGTTTAAGGGAAAAAGTCAAGATTAGAAAATTGTTTAAAAAGTAGGAAATAGTAAGAAAATTAGTAAGAAAAAGTAAGAAATTATTTTTTTAAAAGTGGTATTTTACTATAAGTGGAATTTTTCATAGGGGGACTCTATTTTTGAGGGGGATAAAAACAAGAATCACTTTTTTTTTCCCCAAGATGAAAATAATGGCATATTTGTGGAAACTAGTGTAATCTTACAAAAATGAATTCGTAAATATTTGAGGGGAGGGGGCTGCATATTAAAATAAATAAAACAACAAATAAATACATAAATAAATAACATCCAATCTTTCGGGGGGAACAAAATATATCACGGGACAAAGTTCTAATGAGTATAAAATATTTTTATACCAGAAAAAATTTCATCAATTAAAAATAAGAAATAATAATGCTAATTTTAAAAAGTATTCTTCTTTTAGATTGATTTATGTGTGGTAGTGGTAAGTTTTGTATGAGCCTCACTGTAAACAAACGACTAAAAATGCCTTTCTTATACTTGGTCTAGTCCTGACTCTGTCCTGGCTCGGCCCATTTTCATTCAGGTCATTTCCTGGGGAACCACAGCGTGCTGGACATCCTCCGAAAAGACGGCTACGTGATCGATCACGTGACGCCTGATGACCAGCAGCCTGTGACATTGTGAGTATGCAGTTGAAGAGGGAAAAAAATGACCCATTTGGTTCTGCAAAAAGACTTAGCAATGGTAATTGAAACCCGGGGAAAAAAAATAAAGCGGAATGTGCCTGGTGTCTCTCAACGTTAACAGTAAAATGTATTGAAGTGCAGTGCAAACAATGTCCAAATGGAGGTTTCAAAACTAAACAACGCTCGGGAATCCTTTGATACTTCAGCGAGTCACTCCCTCCCTTCCCTCCCGTCTCCTCGGTGGCGTGCTGCCAGCCTCGCATGGCTGTGCTCGGCAGCCACTGGTACCGTGATACAAACAGTCCCGTGCATACGCGTGTATGAAAGTGAACACGGCGGAGGGGCGCCAAAAAGCAACGCAGAGTCCCAGTGCTTGTTCAGTCTATGTTTTCACGATGATATATATACAAACACACAGACACACACGCCCCCTGGCCATCATATTGTACATACACAGTATACACATGAAGCTTCGTGTACCGGACTGTGAGTATCTATTTCTATTACTGTTAAAATAAAAAGGGGTCAAATTTAACTCAAAAATAGTGTCAGTCCTCCACATGGATCCATCCATTTAGGCCAGGGGTGGGCAATTATTTTCCCGGGGGGGCCAAATGAGAAGCAGAAAATATTGTGGAGGGCCGGGCCAAAAGTTAGAAATAGAAATAGAAAATAAAGAAGATAGCACAATGTCTTTGTATGCCAGTAATAATGTAACATTCTCCTCCACCATCACACTCAGCACCGGTTCTCCTCGAGGATGTGTACTGAGCCCCCTGTTGTTCACGCTCTATACATTTGACTGCTCTCAGACTCTTATTAGCGGTCCAGTTTGCGGAAAGTTTTTAACATGATAACAATCAAACCATTCTAGGAAATGTTCATTTACTCGAGCCACAAGCAATTCACTCTGAGCATGGAAATTGCCAGAATCGGACTGAGTAAGAATCGCTTTCTTGTTTTTCAAAGTCTCGTAGATTTGAGTCTTTCCGACTCCAGGCGTCTCCTGAATGTTTCGTACTTTGTTACCCGCTTTGTTTAATCAGATACATATCACCTTCCCTTCCATGGTCATTACTCTCTCCCTCTTTCTTCGTCTTCCCCTCCCTCCCTGTGCTCTGCAACTTGAAGTAACTGCGCCACCTGGTGTTGAAATACCTGTCATTACAAGTCCAAACGAAATTAATGCAATCAAACCTTAATTGTGCACCAATCTTCGGCGGGCCGGATTAAAAAGACCAACGGACCGGATCCGGCCCGCGGGCCGTAGTTTGCCCACCCCTGATTTAGGCGATTCTGAACTCCATTGCAAATTCCAACCAGAAACAGAACTCCTACCATCTGCTGTGTACAGATGTGGGCTGACAAGTGTACTGTTGACCGTGGTCACGCGCTCACACAACCGCATAGCCGGCGAAAAAGGCACAATGCAAGGTGCCGCGACGAGGCAACAAGACACGACGCAGGAGAGCTGTTTACGAGTGTCGCTCTCCTCAATGGTGAGGGATGCTGTGACGGACAGGGCCAGCATCGCCGCGCTGGCTTACAGGCTTGCGGGGAAGCCAGGCCACAAACCTGGAGCTATCATCACCCCGACCGACCAAGCCATCAAAAATGCCGCATGGAAGCTTTTTAGAGGCCGTAAAAGTAGAAAAACAGCTTGTTGAAGACATTTCAACTTTATGACACGGGCGGGAAGGGCTGCAGGAAATCCCAAGATGAGCATCACGTAAACTCGAGTGGCTTTTCAGACACAATAGAAGGAGCGCGGATTATTTTGCATGTGTTACTGCATTATCTTGACCTTCTCGGTCTGCTGTTAAATGAATCAAAGGTTGTGTGTTTTGAGGAGCTTCATGTGCAATGCGTATTGGAAAGAAGAGGAAAGAAAATAAATACAAGTAATGGCTGGAAGTCGAGATATTCAGTTCGGATTGCAAAAATCATTCCTGCGATTCAGAGGAAACTCACAGTTTGAACATCACCTGTTTCGGGATGCTGGTCGATTGTTCACCATTTTCCCAGAACAAATAATGGAAATAATTGAGTTCAATAAACAAAGTTAGGTGTCTATTCAACAGTCAACCAGACAGCGAGCCAACCGGGGGCACGAGCATGGCTCCTCCCACCAGTCTGCCGACCAGTTCGGGCGAGGCGGCACTAGACGAGCCGAGTAGCATGCCTGGCATTGGCGAGGAGGAGGAGGAGGAAGAGGAGCTGACTCACATCCTGCAGCCGGACAGCCTGAGCCAGCTGGAGGAGTTCGGACGGCACAAGCGTGGTCGAAAAGTTCACCGAGGCCATGGGAGGCCCCGCCTCTTCAGTGACCTCTGGGTTCGCTTTGGGGACGGGTGAGGATTGCACTTGCACAGTCAGTGATAGCTAATAAGTGTGCCGTGGGAATTTATCCAGTTCCACCTGACTGGTTTGAATTTTAAATTTGTTTTAGTTTGAAAAAGTGTGCAGTAAACCCTATTGTGGCCTAAAGGTTCGCGGTTCCGCTCTTTTGCTGATTATTCGAGCCGCTTATCCTCACGAAGGTCAATCAACTCTTTTGTTGGTCTAACTCTCATTTTTATCGGGTGCAATTTCACTTTGAACCACTAGATGGTGAAACACGTATTTAGCTTGAGAAGTCCTGTTTTTCAGCACAACCTAATTTTTGTTGCAAATCAAATCCTGCATTTTACGCCTACAGAATGCAATGCATGCTTGCATTGTACATTGACAAAAAGAACAAATAACTGCTCTGCCCCAAGATCGCAGAAGGTACAGTTAAACTTGCTTTTTAGCCAAGGATTTGTGGGTATTACAGAAAGCTCAGAAAATAACTTAAAAACACAAAACACAACCTTGAATTAATTTGTCAACAGCAAACCACAAATTGCCACGTATCCACTGTAAAATAAACCCAAAATCTACTAAGCCTTTGCGTTTCCTGTCTTGCAGCACCGCCTTGCCCCCTAACGTGAGGATCATCAATGGTTATGTGACAGTAGCGCCCCTGCTGACCCGCCCGGAGGACCGCGTCACGGCTCCGCCTTCCTCCACGCCGTCCGGCCCCACCTCGGCGCAGCCGCCCTCGTGGATCCACAACACACCGTCACTGACGTGCGCGTTCGCCTGGCTGCTGTCGTACGTGCTGCTCAGCTCCTGACCGCCGGGAGCGGAGATGAGCAGGGGTGTAATCTGCCATTGTAAAAAAAATAATAAAAAAAAAGACTACCGCAACGCGCTCAACAGAGAGGCAGGAATGGTCTGGGTGATGCTGCCAAGCCCCTCAAAAAGCTGCCAGGCATGTGGGTTGCACATGTGGGGGTCACACAGTGAGTGGACTGCAAGGGTCCAAAGGCCTTCACACCACAGGGAAGAAAACTCACCGGAGAACTCGCCTATTTGCAGTTGGTGCGGTCGCATGTGGTGACCATTACATCAGTGGATCTCAAACTAGGATCCGGGAGCCACAGTTTGGGGGTCCGCAAAATGATTTGATATCAATTGTGTTTTATTATTTTAAACAAAGTGCCTAAGGGGGACCGGTGCCAATAAAACATAAACCGGGTACTCCTGCCTACTTCAGTTTCGGGACAGATAAACGTACTGATATGATTGTGCCGTATTAGCACATAAAACGAAAGAGATACGAGTGACCTAACTTGAGTTCCAGATCGTAAAAAGAAGAAAAAAAGAGCTTTAAGGTGGTGACTGCCACACCTGGTTGAAGTTTACAGTCAAAGTTAACATCAAACAGAGAAGTGCACCTTGTATATTACAACAACCACACAAATGTGTCTTTAAGCCTGCTAGCTTGATGCAAACAATGTAATGAAAAGCATCAGTCACCCAATGTTGCTACGGCCTGAACGACAAGGATTTTTTTGGGGCCAATTTTAAAATAGTTCATTTTGGCAAAAAAAACAAACAAAAAAAAAAACAAGCAAGCCAATTAATAGGTTATGTCTGACTTATTACCTCTTAAATAACAAATATTTAAACACAAAATGGGCAGCAACAATTAGACAAATAAGGTAACAATGCTCATACATGTTTTGTTTATCATCTGCAAAGAATGATGACCATAGTATAAGCGCAGTTTATTGAGAAGCTGAGATTTCTGCATGAACACTATGTTGGTATATCGGCATTATTTGGCCCCCAGATGGCCATGGCGCATCTAGAAGGAGCAGCACAATGTCCACTGAACTGAAACAAAAAAGTTTCGTTTATTTTTTTATTAAGGATATGACTTTGGTCCCTTTTAAAACGTTGATTTTACTGTGACATTATGACTATCTTGGAACAATATGTGTTGCATGTAAGATTAAAAGCTTTTTATCCCCAAAAATATGAATTTATATTACATTGTATTTTTCTCAAAAATAATAGCCACCTTTCATTTCTGTGCCATTTAAGAGTGCGTGTGGTAGTTACGTTTAACGGATGTTAGAATTATGAGGTGGCCTGTAGGAAAATGTCTCCCTTGTTAAAAAAAAATGGAGACAAAAACGGTGGAGAACTACATTTAAAAATGCTGAATCATCATCATGGACTAATATGGATCTCGAGAATAGATCCTAACAACTCTGTGAGATGAAACGGTCAAAAAGCGCCGCGGTGGGGAGGCGCTCAAGACTTGTGTAAATTGTGCATTTTGTCCATAAATAAATATTGTATATTTATTATTGCTGAAATAAAAAGAGTATATTTTCTTGCTTTTTAAAAAAATAAACTACATAGGAAATAAAGTATTCATGAAAGCTGATCATGTGACCGGAGTTTTCTTTTGCTTTTCATCCTTATGTTGTTGGAGACCAGTTGATTTTGGTGGTGTACTTTGTGGTGTACAAAATGTCTTACATAATTGCTGGGATGTGCAAAAAAATAAAAATAAAAATTGTAGTGTTTATATATTCTCCGAGTAACAATTTAAGTTGAAAAAAGTTCATCCTTGAGACATCCTAGACATTTTGTGCTATTCAGTCTTTTTGACTATGGTGAATAAATATAGGTCACATACATATATCTGAAATGCGATAATCCACGAATGTTCTCTAAAATGCTATGTTACAGCGGCCGGAGTGCCATACAAAAATAAAGTTAACTTCTCAATTACAATTTGGACTGCGAACGTTCAATTTCAAGTGTTCGCCAGATGGCGCTGCTTCCACGCATTTAAGGCTTGCAGCAAATTTCTCACCTTTGACTGCCCGTGCCAAGAAGCGTTTTGTGCATTGCTACTGAAATGTTGAATGAGTGAGTGGGTCACAATTGCAGTTAAACATTTCCTTAAAGGTCAAATAAAGAGTTGAAAAGCAATTTATATAGCTATGGTTTGATTTTAATATAAGGGGAAAAAATCCTGTCATGACGCTTAAGGTGCATGTTTTGAAATGCAAGTTGGAGTAAAACAGGGATGTCAATTACAATGACTGTTTCCCTTGGAGGGCCGTGATGACTGAAACTGTATGGAGGAGTCAAGAATAAAGTTGTATTCATATATTGTTTTAGTAATTTTTATGGGGGGTTTCGTAACAAGAAAATGCTTACAATATGCCACTGATTGATCACATATGAAAATTTGAAATTTTGGTACAGATTTTAGCAGGCATCATGGAAGTTGTCATCTTTGATTTGCTTTTGAGGGCCACTTGAGATGATGTGACGGGCCATATCCGTCCTCCGCGCCTTGAGTTTGATACATGTGGAGTAAAAGAAAACCCACACAAGCATAGAAGAGTACATGCAAAACACGATTTGGATGCCAAACTTCAGCACTCTGAGGCAGATGTGACAATAGTAAATACGGCACTACATGAATGCTTTTCAGCCATCGCTCATCAAAACTGAGCATCAGCATCGTAAATTTCAGTAGTTTTAAGAAATATTTTCGGCTTTTGCAGAAGCCCAGACTGCCGTTTGCTGGCTCACAGACAAAAATGCAAATATAGCAAGTTGCTGTTTGGATTGGAAATAAAACAAAGAATCGCTAATTGATGTCACCAATACCTACAATCAAAAGTGTCTAAAAACAACAACAAAAATGTATTCAAAGCAAATTAAAACACATATTTGACATTTCCCCGTTTGAAATCGAGGCCTGGCGCGAGTTTGAATCGGTTCAGAGGCTGCACTTTGTATTTTCGACACTGAGGGGCGCCATTGCCACACGACAATTTCAGCTCCTTTTGGAGACGGAAAACAGCCAAACACGGAGCGTCGATTGACAACAGCACAGTTCGCGCTTACGAACGGGTTAAGTTTACGTCTCAATAACGGCGCTCCGTCGTAAAACGAGGACCCCCCCCCCCCCCCACCCACCCCGGTTGTGGTTCTGTCCAGTAAGGTAATAATATTTTTACGCAAATTCGACACACTTTGACCAGCAAACCGTTGGCGATGCGCCATTATTAATAAAATATATGTATTTTTTTTTAATATGTTTATTTTAAAATAAGATTTGCAGATGTTGGACTGGGCACACATAACATTTTTTATTATAATATCATAACATGGTGTTATAGAATGTGTTTTTCATGCTTGCCAATATTTTGTTGAAGGTGAAATGCAAGTTTTCCTGAATTGTACAGTATTTCTTTGAGCTGTGTTTACATTGTTACATCAATCATTTAGCTAGTGAAAAGAGAATACAGCTCCATATTTATTTTTGCGGTTGCATTCGGTCAAATATTTTCACCCCTCCTGTGTAATGAAATAACACTGACATTAGAAAAAAGTTAAAGATATTATGCCATTGGAACCACAATTCTAAGCCTCAATCACAGCATAATTATCTTTTCATTTGAAGGAGCTCATAAAATCGTGGCTGCTCTTAAATGTTAGTTGAGTTTGTGTCCAACTGTGAGTCTGACAAAATGTAAACTATAAGGGATAATATTTATGGTCATTTTGAACGAATTAACGAAAGAGTAGGATTATGGGGGCAATCATGAAATCTGCCTAGCAACAATACCGTTTTAGCATTCACATGCAGATTCTGAAGAATTTGTATGTTATATGTCGTTTGGGGACAAATGGGCCGAATCAGTTTGAAATAAATATACAGAGTATATATAATGTTAAGAAATCTAAAGCTAAAAGTGATGTTTTTAATGCAATTTTTATTCAGATATTTTTAAATGCACTGCTTGAGGACAAAAGACCCAAAACACTGCATGGTCAACAGCAAGAGATGGCTTTCTGTGTCTCGAAACCTATTCTTGGCGCTGATTTTAAAAATGTCTTTACTTTTTTTTTTTCTGCCATATCAGTCCGATGAGATATTTTCGGGGGGTTTTCTTGTATTTTAAGTTTGACCTATGAAAGCGTGCCAATAAGTATTACACCCTGCAATGTAATTTACAGCTGTGTGGAGTTCCAGAAAATTATTTCAGCCATTTGTAAACTTAACCATCCATTCATAAATATATTACATATTATTGTTATTATGAAAAAAGTGGGAGCAGATTAATCAGTGCAAAAAATATATATCAAGAAAGTTTAGTATTATCTCTGGTTAAAGAATTTAGCCAAAAATTGTTGACCAGTGACATTAAAGTATGTTGTCATTTTTTTTTATTAAGATCTCAAATTGTAGTTATTTACATTCCTAAGTGGAAAAAGTTTGACTTCATTTTTGACTTCTTAGATTTAACCCCCTCCCCCCACCCCCCATTAAAAAAAAAGTTCACTTTGAAATTCCTCATTCCTGTTCAAAATGGTTAATTGTCAAAAGATGATGAAAAAACAAAGAACCTTCCTTGAGGCGCTTGTCATACCAGAAGCTCATGACTGCTTTTAGAATGAGATGAAACCGCTTTTGCTTTTCTAATGGCATGACAATTCGGTTAGTTTAATAATAGTAATAATATAACAGTATATTATGAAATGATAAGACAAAATAGAAACAAAGTGTAAATCATGAATCTGGATATTATTGTGACCTCCAGGAATTCAACAGCCTCAAATGACGTCGTTTCCATTTGACTGGAACTACCTCCTTCATGTTCATCTGGCGGCGGGAGTAAGCAGAGAGGGGAAAATAATTGAATTAATCTGCACATTGAGCGGTGGAGTAAGAGCAAGCCTGAAGATTTTTTTTCTTTTCCTTTTTTTTTTTCCCCCTCCCCGAACAAACAGCCTTTCCGCCCCATAAGCCGAGACGGGACAATATTTGCCTTCGCTACAATACCATTTTCCCTGAGCTTTGGAGCTGTTGTTTGAGCGGCTGGAGGCCTTGACAGGCTGCTCTCGAGCTTTGACCCTCACTCTGCTGGGGACGCGCCGCCTGCCGCATATAAATAAAAGATTACAGTGGAAAAATCAATTTCTGGGCAAACTCATTAAAAATGCCCCTCACCCTTAAATGATTCTCATTTCCTTCCATTCAACCTGTTCGAGAAACCAACCCTCTCACCCCCCCCTCCCCGCCAACCAAGTCCCGTCTTCTTCTTCATCCGCCCTCCCTGCTGGTAATTACTTGCACAAGTCGTTTGTCGCCCTTTGATTTGCAGCGTTTCACAAATGAAGGTTAAGTTTGTTTAACCGTGCTGGATTTGCCAGTCATGTTAAAGCATATAATGTGGCAGGCCCCTGGTTTCTCCTCACACCTCCCTCATCGGTTACATCTGGGAAGCTGTGGGGCGGGGTGGGGGTGGGGGCTTGGGGGCTTTGCAGGGTCCAAGGTGAAGGCTTATTTGGAAGGAGCCGCAGAGCCATTGATTTCAACAAGAGCAGGGCGAGGAAGTTGTTCCAAAGCACCTCTGCTCAACCGAGTCAATCTTTGCACCCGACTGAAGGATTATTCGTACCTCTCGTCAAAGTCTCAGTTTGCCAAATCGGTGTACATACGTGCAATATAGTCTGATTTTTTTTTTCCAATGAAAATACTTTAACCTTTTCAGGGACAGCGGTTACTGCAGTGGACATCTTATCATGTTATCAGGTTACAGGGTGCATGAAAGCGGTTAAGGAACTCCGTAAGATGCAGTGACATGAGTGGTTCTTTGCAGAGGACAAAGAATATTGCTATATCAGCTGTCAACAGGTCTTTCTATCCGTTGCTTCGAAAACCACAACTTTTGTCACGCCAAGGCCGTGTTAGCACTGTTTGCTAGCATGAAGGGAAGCTGCTGCTGTTGTGAATAAACAATACGTAATTCTCTTTGTTTGGCAGAAAGATTACCGTGACTGCCAATAAAAAGCTGAAACTTGTTTTTTTTTTTTGGTGGACTTGGTGACTATTTGGTGAACTGCTACTCGTTGTGGGTTAAACGATTTGAAAAATTAATCTGAGTCATGCGATTTAATACGCAATCATTTTTCAAGGTCCTCATCCAATGTATCACACATAAGAAATACATTAATCTGTAATACGATAAACAATATTACATCTATTGTAGTTTGGGTCACATATGTTAGGCTTGCACTTTTTGAACCTTTTTTTGAACGGCACTCAATTTGAGGTGTTTCACTGCCGTCAATGGGAATTTTAAACGACGTATGATTGACATCTTATCAAGCTCATTTAAGCAGACTACCTTACCTAATAAGTAACCCAAAGATGACAAAGGCTGAATAAAGAGACCAAAAGCATTCAACTGGACATAACTTCCACTAACAACCCAGGCTAAACTTAGCTTCTCAGGCAAATATTTTAGTCTCTCGGTTGAATTGCATTACTTCAACCTGTTATCTAGACGCTAATTACTAGCTAATAGTGAACAGTGACAAAGCAGGCGATTATCGTACAATAATGACCTCAACACAATGCTATTCTTTGCAGGAAAAAAAAAAAGGTTGGCTTCACAATAGTGAAAGGTAGCACGAGCGTGGCCGTGCTTTCTCGATCGGCAAGGTTGATCGATCCGGCCCCCCGCCCCCCTAAAAAAAGTCGCCGAAGTCAAGGTGAGCCCCCATCGATCCAAAAGACGCTGTTCAGAGCCTTTCAAACGTGCCCCGGCGGCACTGATCTTTGGGATAACACAAGGCAGCCCAACAGGAGACGCTGTCCAATGCTTGCAACGCAAGTGCGTTGGGAGGCAAGGCAGATGATAGCGTACCCCCCCCCCACCCCCTTCCTCTAAGCCGCGCTGTTTGGGGAGCGCCTGCAACTCAAAACTCACGCGTGTTTGTGCAGGATGAGACATTATTCGACTCCATTGTCATGACTCCCTTGAAGACGTGCGGCTCTGCGCTTTTGTGTTGAGCCCGGTGGCCTTGGGGAGGCTCTTCAGGTGCACATGTCAAAAGGCATTGAAATGCACTTGCAAAGAACAGCTCAACTTTTTCAACTGAAAGGGCAAATCGAAAATACCAAAAAAGATTATGGAACTTCCATTACAGATACAGTGACGGACCAAGAGAGAATTGAGTGCAGCAAACAAGAATGAAAATAAGTCATTTGACAAGAATCCGGGCGTCGGCTGGACGCTCAATATGAGACCTTTAGAGCAGGGGTGTCAAACTCATTTTTGTCGTTGGCCACATCGCGGTTAGGGTTTCCTTCGGAGGGCCAATTGTGACTGAAGTTCACAGTGTGAAGCCAAATATACGTATGGTTGTCTCAGATTACAAACAACAACACAACAACAACAACAAATCTAAGGAAAGACTACTTTTGAAATCGGGGACCGGTAATAATGTTACATTCGTTTTTAAAAATCTTTTCTAATGTTAAATTTATTTTAAGAGAGGGATTGGAAGCAAAGATTGCAATAGCTCCACATTTTTAAAAGTGAAGACCATATGCATTCACATGACGTTTGATGCACATCATTTGCTTTGATGCCATTCTACGACATCGCGATGCTGAATTCGATTCGTACTCCAGCCCTCGCTGATGCCGCGCGCGGCTTTCTCTCGCTTTGCTTTTGCGTTGCGGCATGCCAGTAAACAAAAGGTGCGTCTGCTTTTTGCCAAGAAGCGCAAAGACGGAGATGAGACGAGCGCGTTTTGAGTGCACGTGTTGCCATGCGCACAAATGCTAGCGTGTGCATTAAAGGCGGGTGCTGAGAGTGTTGTGGTTCACAGTTTTTTTTTCTTGCCATGATATACCTTCTTTATTATTCCGCACAAGGGGGTACTTCACATGTGGAATGGGTTCTCTTTGATATCGACAGCAGCTTGAAGGGAGAGAGTGCACTCAAACACAGGAACAGGCGAATTTATTCTGGGAGGGACAAGCGAGGGGGGGGGGGCACACACACAGATAGTTGTGTACTTCCCGCGGTCGGTGCGCATAGGCGACGAACAGAGCGCTTTGATGCCACGGCGGTGACACTCCACGCGCTAATGAAATATGGTAATTGCTGCCACATGAAAGCCCTCCCGGGCGCGACTGGACAAAAAGGTATTTAAAAAAAAATAGATAAATAACAAAAGAAAACAAAAAAGAAAAAACAAATATGACTTACCCTCTGTGATTATTACTCCTTTTAATAAACACATTTTATGCTGTTCACCTGGTACAAAGCAGTGGGTCATTTGTTGATCCAGCAACATGTCGGGGGGAGGGCAAAGGTCCTCTGATTAGGAACCCCATTGTCCCCTTTCAATAGAAGACCTCATCTGAGTGGGAGAATGGCTTGAAAAGAGAAGATGTCTCTGCGCTAGACTCTCAGTTAGGCTGAAAGGATTCACATCATGTCTCCTGACTGGGATTTGGATAGCAAATAGCAAATTCAGTTTTTAGGAGGGAAGTGGCAAATGACATTGATGAGTCTGGGAGTTAATTTCAGAAACTTATCAAGTGATGAGAGTGGATAACAAAACATGCCTGCTGCTAATCAAGAGGTGGGGAGAAAAAAAAAGTCTACCATTGGTGTTCTTTGAAGAATTTGGGGCTGAAATTACACAACACGGTTCAAGTGACAGAATGACATCATAGCAATGCAAAGGATGACCAAACAACGCGGTTTCGTCAAACACCCTCGGATCTGAATCAGGCCCAACTTCACGGGTCGGAACACAACAGATCAGTCATCAGATATCTGTGCGGCATCAACGCATATCAGATAATCGGATAAGCCTCGTAAACGTAAGCCCGATGTCATCAAAACACACCCGCGTCCGCTCAAAGACAAGACGCTGTAAATGTCGAGCACAGCAAAAGCACAACGCATTCAAACGATGCTTGGAATATGATGCATCAGGGTTAGGTCTCTTGAAATAACACGCGGTACGTCCTAGATTCAATTCAGCTCCACCTTGGCCTACAGATATTCGTGATCTTCCTTGATACTAATTACTACATTCTGATTAGATAAGGGCACCGATTTGAAAGCGCCAATTTGTTAATTCACTGTCTGAAGAGTGAAGCAGCAAGGGGTCACTGTAATGCTGATGGTAACTTCATTAAAATCAATGGCGCAAGAGTGTCCAGGGTAACTTAATGCTCAGTAACATTTATTTTATTATTTCTATTTGGATTGACTTCGTTGTGTCTTGAGCGTTAACACGAAAAATGTGAAAATGTGGCTCGTTTTAGTGTGCTCCATGAATGTGAAAATCGAATACAGGGCATTCGGGCATTGGAAAGTGAAGTCAGCGAGGAGTGGTTGCCGAGTCACCAGTGATACGTTTACTACCTGTACTTCCTACTTTGGAGTTGCGAGCGCCATTATAGTTTTTAAAACCCGATTAGTTGACATTTGGAGCAGAGTGAGGTAAGACTGCTATCTTAACGGAACTGAAGCGAGTTGAATTTGTTTGGAACCGTACAGAGAACTGTTGAATTCACCCTCTCTGTTGAAACCAGACTTATAATAGATTGAGGTTTTTCAGTGCAAGATTAAGTATAACAAAACAAAACCAAATTGTCAGAAGAGGTACAGTGGTACCTCTACTTACAAACGTCTCTTCACGCGAAATTTTCAAGTTAGGAAACGCCTCAACAGGAAAATATTGCCACTCGTTATGAAAGAAATTTCAAAATATGAACGGTAAAAATACAGGATGGGCTGCGAGTCGCAGGCCAGGCAAGGCAAAAAACCCACTTGTGAGAGAGAACATGAACCAAAGAGGGCAAAAAACGACAAGGACGCAGTTGAAAGTTAGATGTCCATCATTTTCATTCTTTACTCTCTTCTTTGTTTTTAAAATAATGTGCAACTCTCATTTGTTGTGCAATAGTCTAATTGTAACATTTTGTTACATATTTTGATGCATTTTTATGCTTCATAAAACATTTGTCTGAATTTTTGCGGGGCTTGGAACGGATTAGGGTATTTACATGGAAAACGCGTCTCTACTTACAAAATTTTCTTGTGAAGAAATTTCTTCCACAACTAATTAATTTCTTAAGCAGAGGTATCACTGTATTGTGTAATCAAGTCAACTACAATTCACAAACAACTATTTCAGCAACGGCTGAACCGTAATAAACCCCAGAAGCTCATCTACACATTTTCACTGAAATGACACATTTTGCGTCTACCTGATACGTCGCTGAATGTGATTAGCTGAAGTAACACAACACTTGATGTCAAGAGGGAGAGCGAGGCAAGAAAGACGGGGGCGGGGGGCGCAATGTGTTTGACCATCAGTGTTTACACTCGGCCAGACGGTAGAACACCCCCATCCATCCCAGTCTCACACACACACACACACACACACACACACACACACACACACACACACACACACACACACACACACACACACACACACACACTTTCACCTTGCTGACCAGTCCTCCCAAGAGATGAGGCGCTAGAGGTCAGGGCGAGGGTGGAGGTCAAATGGGCCCTGATAAGTCCTACTAATGGGACAGTGTGTGTCCAGCTAACTGGGGCTAAAAGCTACGTGGACAAACACACAATGCGATTCACACACACGCACACACAACCTTCAAGAGCGTCGTATGCATGCGTGCGCACTCTTTTAAGGTCAGAGAACGGGGTGAGAATTTTAAATGGCCGAGCAGGGGAGGCGCATGGGAGGGACATTAAATATTTTCCGAGCCATCACTATGAGCAAATCTCCTGGCTGAGATGTACCGGAGGAGACGTGCAGTGAGCAAGATTGGCTTCACGGTACCGGAAGGAAAGGATAGCCAGGTCTTGCCAGCTGCACTTTGAGCAACGGGGTCAAATGGCAACTTGACAATTCAAGTTGCATTGGTGCTGCAACTCGTTTTGATTCGTATTGAAGGCTTGTGTATGAGGCGTCACACAAAAACTTCCAAGACTGATGTGATTTCAAAACCAAACTATGAGTTTTCTCTTTGAATGTAGGACAGACAATCTACCAAGAGATCCTTTGCTATTTGCGTCGTTCAGTGCGCGAGAAGAGGAGACAGTTTGTGGTTCAATAAAGTCCTTTCAAAATGTTTTGCGATAAGCGATGGTATTTTTGGGTGCGGCGAGTTTGCGATCGGTGATAAGGGTCGGTCAACCGACTTTAATCTGTTTGCTGATTTTCGAGTGCCACGTCGTCTCGTGCGGGGCTCGCTTTTGAATCGCTCCCACAGACGGACCGACGGACAACGCTGGCCAGCAGACGGACGGACGACTCGTGTCTCCTTTCCCATCCTATGCCGCCGAACACGCCCAGCTCCTGTTATCGCTCTCCCTCTGATGTATCCAGGTAACTCCCAAGGCCAAACCGCTCTTAAAACCGCGACAGTCAAGGTAACGGCTAATTGCGGAATGGTCCTCGTAAAAATGGCATGTTTACCTATGACTGAGCTCCACCCCCGTAAAATGCCAATCTCACGAGGCTGGAAGCGAAAGCGTTTGAGGATTAGAGTTTTTACTTGAAACAATATTTTCATAGTCTTTTGGTGGTAGCTTGACATTTCCGTGTCTACACAATAAAATCAAAAAGTATCGATGTTCTGGTCAAAATGATAGCTTGGTATCACATTTCCAACTATTGTCTTTATAGCAGATAAGTTTAAAAAAATTTGAGAAAAGGGTAGAGACGTTGAATTTACGAACTAGAAATCTACTCAAGTGACGTTGACGGTGACAGGGCTGGTTTCTTAAGCGCATTTGAAACACTCGTCTTTTGTTTGGTAGCCTATCGTCCATCATTGCCTCCACTTTTGTCATATTTAACTCCTCTTTTTATCACCCCTTCTGTGTCCATATTTCTCCGAGTTTTACGACCAAACTCTGGCTCCCTCCCTCTTTTAATGTTTGATTCAGGCGATAAGAGACGACCGAGGGATGAGTCTGACGGCGGCGGTTAATGTGGTCAAAGGGCAGAGGCTGAGCGCTGTGGGAATGATGATGGGCGGCTCCGGGCGGACCGCGATGGGCCTCAAAAACGGGGGGCTTGTGGCTGCCGGCACGCACGCACATACGCACGCACACACACACACACACACACACACACACACACACACACACACACACACACACACACACACACACACACACACACACACACACACACACACACACACACACACACACACACACACACACACACACACACACACACACACACAGAAACAAATAGCCGACAAAAAGCAGCTATTGCACGTCATTATCCAGCAGCCCATCTAGATACGGATCAGGAGTTTGTATGTATCGACTGTCACATGTACTTACCCTCTGAACAGCGATAAGAGGACAGTTAACTTCTGTTTATCACAGGGGATGCGTTCCAGACGCACATGCAATACGCGATAGAGAAACCTGAACTTTTTTTTTTTTTTACAACGGTTTCAACACTCACTTTGAACACATTGTCAACATTTGAACAAAAGAACAAATTGCAATAAAATGGAGAGAAAAATTGCATGTCTGGGGATATGCACGAAGCGGGATATGTGACGTCAGTGAGTCTGTGAGGGAGTGTCGGGGCATTCTTTGAGGCCGATATTTGGCAGAATAAAATTCAGAGAACTGATTAATCAGCTGATTCATTCAAAAATATATGATGACTACAATTACTGTTTGGGGGTAACTCAACACTTACAACAATAAAGGAATGAATTACAGTTTTACAATATTTTGGTTTTGATTTTTAAACAGGAGGGAGGGAAAAAAATTGAAAAAATGGGCAGATTTTTTGTGTGTGTATGGGGGGGGGCACAAAAACTATTTTTAAAAAAAATGTCTGCAAAAAAAATAAATAATTAAATCGATCAGGCCCTTGCTAGTAAACACTCCAAAAAATGTTTACTGGCTTTGCAGCAGCCAATCGCAGCCCAGGAGAATGAAAACCCTGCTCATGTGTTCCTTATTTTGTGCATGCATTGCTTTCTTGCTTCAGTGTGTTCAATCGGCTTTCAATTCTGTACAGTATGTATATGAATATAAAAAGCTGTCAAACAAAAAAATATATTTGGTTGCACAACATGAATGGCTGCGCTTTTGTGGAACACTCGACTACAAACAAACAAACAAACCCAAACATACTCGCAGGGATGCGGCGGCCAGCCGAACAGCAGCTCAACTCGGCCGGCTTTGCCCTCGCTTGTCCTCCATCACCCCCGGTCTGATTTGGTGGCATTACAAATTCATCGTATGCGTCTTGCGGCTGATTGAAGTGATGGGCTGATTCCTCGGAGCTTCCCTGCCTGATGGAGGGTGCTATAGCAAATAGCCCAATGGGTCTGTTTAGATAACACTGACCTCTCGCAAAACGCTGCCACGTCTGCGGGGCCAGCTTTTTGGAGGGACACAATGTCATCTGAATCAAAGCACAGCAGGGTTAAATATCAGTTCAACGGAATAACTTCCATCATTCCAAAGGTGACGGAAACAGCAAAAAGAACCGACAACGTTTATGGAAGCATTATTATTGGCTCAAAAAGTAATCGCTAGAGCCCAACCAATTCATCGGCCGATATTAAGCCTTTTCAAAATAATAATAAATCAGCTATACATACTGTATGTTACTAAGTACTGTACAGTGGTACCTCTACTTATGAAATTAATTGGTTCTGGAGGAAATTAATTGGAAAATTTTGTAAGTAGAGACGTGTTTTCCATGTAAATGCCCTAATCCGTTCCAAGCCCAAAATTCAGACATAAATGTTTTCGAAAGCATAAAAATTCATCAAAATATGTAACAAATACATGTTACAATTAGATTATTGCACAATAAATGAGAGTTGTACATAATGTAAAAAACAAAGAATAGAGTAAAGAATAAAAATGGTCATTTAACTTTTAACTGCGTCCTCATCGTTTTTTGCCCTCTTTAGTTCATGTTCTCTCTCAGAAATGTTTTTTACCTGATGTTTTGTAAAGAACTGATCCAAGGACCTTTGCTTTTGTCGGCTTTTAACAATCCTTCGAAAATGTCCATGGCAAACATCAGTATAATGAGTGATCGACCGACTGGTGAACACTTTTTCTGGGTGATTCACATTGACATAAAACTTGGAACGCCTCATGGAGACGCAGCGTGTAAGGAAATGTGTCGTCGGTCTCTCGTTTAGTTTTTCAGGAAATGCACCAGTAAGTATAACTCTGACGTGACCGTTTTCTTTTTGTTGCTAGTTTGATTTTTATTTTAAAAGTTAAGCAACGCAAAAGAATCAGAAGCATACGGTGACTGCCCTTTCTCTCAATAAAAAGTGTTTGTCATCATCAGGATGAATTGTAAGGGGGAGGGCAGTGAGGGGTTGCGGGGGAGACAAGAGGCAAGAACCCCTGATCTGCATTCTGCCCCCGTGAGGTTACCAGGGTAACGAGTACAGTACGGCGCGGGGCGAGGCGGGCGAGCGGAGGCACATGGGGAGGGCACTCGCCCTTTTCCTTAGAAATTGATATTCATGCTTTTGTGGAGCTGGGGGTTACAATCGTCTTGATTTGGAGGGAACATTTCAAAGACACCCCCCCCCCCCCCCCCACTGAGTCCCCTATCGGATCTCCTCAAACGACGACGGCAGAGCAGAAAGGAAACAGCTTTATGACACAAGCTAAATACACATCATCATTTAGCGGGAAATTAAGCAGCATTTCACAGCCTGGCAAAGTAAAACTCATCCTCTGTGAAAGGCGGGACGAAAACATAATTAACCCTGGCTTCAAACTATGCTCGGCTAAAAGTTGGTCGAAAATCATATTTTCACAGTCGAGTCCACATTATTGCGGCTTCTTGTTTTTTATTTTTATTTTTCCGGCCAATAAGTAAGCTGAACAAATGGAAATGGGTGTTTTATATGTTATGAGTTGTATTTTTGTATTTTGACTTTGCCATCCTGGTTTCCTTTTTTTTTTTTTCCCCTCCGCTCTGATGTGGATGGGTTTTGGTTTTCTTCCGTCTATTTTTGACCACGTTTAAAAGGCTTTTTGTATGCTCCAATGTATTAAAAAAATAAAATACAAAAACAGAAAACACTGGGAAAAAAAGCAGCGCCACGAAAGCTGGCATTAAAATGTGATATTTAACCTTTTGATGAGGTTAAGGGTACAGTGTATGCTGCCATGTTTTTAATTATAGTGATTGCTATTTGGAATTTGAAAATTTGAAAAAAAATGGTCAACTTTCACATTATAAATATTCTTTAAAATGTTGCATTATTTCTCTACTATGATACTATGATCCCTTACTATGATTTAAATTTATATGAGAGCAGTGTATTAAAAAAAAGCAATTAACCCTGGCAGTCTATATTAAATAATAATTACTACAATTGACATTATTCAATAAATTGACGTGGTTTAACTGTATCCATTATTCACATTGGGCATAAGCTAATTTCATATGTCCAAATTTGGTCAAGTTCATGTTTCGGTTTTTTTTTTTTTTTTTTTAATAAATTGAAAAATAACTCGCCAGGATTGCTGATAAACACTCTTCGCTAACACATTAAACATACTTCGCTCCAGTGTATTCGCCACCAGTGTGTCCGTACCCATGGCCTTGTGTTTTAATACCCACTTTATGGTCCACAACAAAACACACACACGCACACACACATTTTAATGCATGCCTTTGAAAATAACGGTCTTTGGCATGATGCAACCCTTTGCACACACCAGGGTTGCTTTAAAAGTTAAAGAGGGGGCAATGCTATGGTTCATCTTTGAAAGCTGTGGGATGTAAAACAACACCCTGACTCCGGCATGAGACAAGGTGATTTACAAACACACCGGTTAAAAAAAAAATGAAAAGAAAAAAAAGCTATTGGGAGAAAATGAGCCAAAAGGGGATGAAGAAAAGCTTCCATACCAACACGCACACACACACACACATACACAGCATTCCACACTGCAAGCGGCTCTAAGATAATGTTGTTCTTTAATTAAACTATCTTTGCCGTGCGGTGTGAAATAGCGGAGGAGACGGCCGAGACGTATGGTCGACGCAATCAATTCTGTGTGAACTGTCAGGGCGGTATTAGCACTGGTGAGTGACAGCATTTGGGAAAGATTTTTAAAAAAAGTATGCATTGACGCCACACATTCACATGTGTACTCTTTCTGGACTGATTGCCAGTTAAAACAGACTGACCGGAGAAACTGAATCTGACTCTCGCAGTCACAGGTATGAATCAAGGTTTGAACCCGACGGAAGGAAAGAGCGACACACAAAAACAATACGCTCTCACGGACGAATGGGGGATATTTTGATTTTTATCAGAGGTGACAAAAGCACTCGCAGAAGAAGAGATGCCAATTCATCCAATCACAACTCCCGACAGTAGCGGTACAAGATATCTGATCAACTGTCAGCAATGTGTGTTGCGGGACAAGAGTTTTGGCTTCAACGGGACTAAGCATTAAAATCAGTGAATGTCCGTGACGACAGCTCAGCGAGGCTTCTTTAAAGCAATCTACAACTGCCAGTTCGCGGATCCAAGCGGTTGGAGGTCAGTAAACAAACAACATCCCGCCAGTACGGGCCAACTAGCCGAGCCGAGATTCCCGGCACCATCAACATTAGTCCGGCGTTTTTGCTCCTTAGCCAAATCGTCATCGTTTTACCTCTGTCTGCACCGCTACAGCCATTTTTGCTCATCCTCATCTGAATTGTTGAAAATGTAAAACCAGGTCATGTCTCTTTTGTATCTGTGTGCTTAGCTGTCAGCTGTTTTCCATAAGCAATGTTTTAGAATGAACGCGAAAACCCGCTTTGACCCGAGTGTCAATTTAATCTCTGAAAATTCACATTCACTTTATTTGGGTGGCGGTTTGTGTCTGATTGCCTGACACGGCGCAGTGGCAACCTGAGCCGCCAGAGCCAGTCTGCACTTCCTCTCAGCTCAAGTGCCGGTCGACTACTGCTGAGAGTTGAGTGGAATAATTCCGCTATCGCAGTGCTGATCCACGCGTCCTGCGGTTTTGTCCGCCCGGCCCCTGGGCTGCCGCTGCGTGAACAGAAAGATGGCTGGCGGTCACGACGCCGACAATTCCGCTTCTATTCATTCAGACAGGGGGTTGACCCGCTGCCGTCGCCGCTGATGTAGTTGACACACGACGGCTGTAATTTAGGGAGTGAGCTTCCTTGTAGTTCCCGCCGTGACCACTAGGAGGAGGTATGAATAAGGGTTGGCTCCAGTGCGATATGCACCACAGACTGAAATGACAAGCCTGCTCAAGTTTCTGTCAACACACTCACCAGACACCTCATTTGGTCAAATCGTAAGAGCTGCATTAAAAACGTTGGCTAGCATGAAGAATGTTCAGTTTTGACTGAAGGGCTATTAATCTGATGCTTCTTCTTGTGGTTCAAGTTTGCAGTGATGTTTTCATCAAACGGAACTGAAAAGGGCCGCAAAACAATTGTTTTTAATGTTTGAGGGTCGGGGGAGCATAAATTCACTTGATTTGAGACACTTCATTGCGGCTGGGTGTGCGTTTTTTGCAACGGATCTGGCATCATGTGTTTTCTTTACATGGCAAACTATTCCAGAATTAATCCACAAGCGCCTGTTTGCAGTCGCTGGATGGGTGAAGGGATAGCTTTAAACCGGACCCCGGCACACCCATAGACTCATCTGTTTGCGGGTTTTTAAATATATTTGGCAACATATTTTCAAAATATTTTTGGATGAGGGGGAAAATCAACGCTTATTATTATTATTGGTAATACATAAAAATGGCAAAACGCTACATATACACTTCTTTGTCTTTAATCAATCATGCCATATCAAATCCATTTGAAATCCCACTGAATGGAACGAAATCAAATAATTCCACTGATAGCACCCTTGAATCGTTATTGCACCCGGGACACATATCGAATCGTGTTGATTTCTATTATTACGTCCAAAAATGACCCCCCCCCCCCCCCCCCCCCCGCCATGCAAACCACTGTAGTCTCATTGACGACTCATTTCCATCATTTCGACGCATTTCCATCAGGCCAGCCCGAGAGCGACTTCTCACCCATTGTCCTACTGGTCATTTCACTTGATGGAATGCAAATGTGGAGGGAGGTCTATAGGGTGCGCGGCGGCAAAGCCATTGATTGAAGATGAATACAGTGGCTACTCTCGGGCCCTTCACGGTTATTAGGACTAATAGCGAAACCTAAAATAGAGGGAAGAGGAGGTACAGGTCGCCGCAAATAACTCTTAAAGCGGCCGGCTACTCGGCGGGCCTCTCGGAGAGTTTGGCTTGCGATTTGCATTCCTTTGTGTGACAACTTGTAATCCTCCCCCTCGGCATGCCAAGAAACACACAACAGATTTATTGTGCCCATCATCAAATCATTTCGTTCAGGGATACTCAAACTTTTTAGGTGCAGGGAAGCCCTTACTTGGCCACAATTTTTTTTTGTTGTTGTTGAAGTAGTAACCTGGTGACGAAGCTTCACTGTGTCGCCGCCCTTGTCGCTCAACGCTGATATAAATCTATTCAGGCTAGCAGCAATCTGGGCTACTCGTTAGCTTTAGCTTTTTGGCTAATGTCAGACTCGTCAGCCAGCTTTTTCTCTTCTGGAGTGAAACAGCGAAACAACACCGCGTCTGGGAGTGGCGGGGTGTCAAACACAATCAACTACTCACAAAGTATTTTTGCCCATTTTCAACCCGTTTGCTATGTGAGCCATGATTTCTTTTGTTACGGCGCAACGAGCTAGCGATCAGTGATTTCCCTGACAATTTACAGCCAATCCGTAACAGCAGAGGGCTCGGTGTTGTGATAAATTGATATTTTAGAGACTTAAAATGTAAGTAGGAATGGAGAAAAAACGAGTACAAGGAGATGTACTTCTATTTGAATACTTGCTAATACTTGAGAAGCTCATGCGCTTTTGAATTTTTTTTAAAATTGACTTTACTTACATTTTTAAGTACTTTTATGGAACATGGCATCAGTTTCGCTCAAATAAATCTCTTTTTATTGACACAACCAAATATTGTTGAAAGCACACGTTTGACCGAAAATCCAGCACAATGTCTTACTTAATTCACGCAATCTTATTTCACCATAACTTTTATTTTATTTCAATTTGTTTGACTTTTTGCAAAAATTGCCAAAATATATGTTAAGGAAGAATAATCGGCTGAGTTAGTATGTTTTTTTTGCCACATGTATGTAGGTGCAATGCTTAAAAAATATATATATATATCTGGATGAACTCAAAATTTTATGATGACAAACTTAAAAAAAAAACGTTTAATTCGGGGAGCTCAACTAAATATTTTAAAAGCGTGAAATTTTTTCACAAGAAATAAGTTTACAGAACTTTTGTCTCTTATATTGGTTCGCTCCGCCCACCTAACGCTATCAGTGAAAGCAACTCAGCATATGTTTGCTCTGTTGCGCTAACTCTTGCCAGAAATGTCAATTTATGTCAAAGACGTTCCAACTTACATGACTGTTTTAGCCCAAAAGAAATACAAATTGTGCTGTTTACAGTGTATGCACTTTTACAAACGATGCAATCTGTTGCAAATTACTTTTTTTTTCCCCCCGTGGACCCCCGAGCTCTGAGTTGCAGTTTGAGAACACCAATTGAGCTCATCCTAAGCCTCTGACTCGCATACCCGGCGAAAGAATACCCCCCCCCCCCCCCCCCCCCACACACACACACCCCCGCCCTCCCCAACCACCGGAGGGCTCATCTTGGCCACAAGTCTACCGGACCCCCGTCTCCCGCATGCCCCCGCAGCGCAAAAAAAGCGTGATGTGGAGTCCACGCAGCGCGGAGCCGAGCGGACATGCGGTTTTCACGCCGCAGGGCCCACACAGGCTGCGAAACAGAGACGCCGCGCGGGCTCTAAGTGCACGTTTGCGGAAGGCGCAAAAGGGCCTACTTGCTGCGGTAGAATAACTGCAAATTAGCTACACAAGCCACGGTGCGCGTTTTGGAAACTATTCAACATGCATCGAAGTGAAAAGAAGGACGGGGAAAACGTGTCGTGGCTTTCTTGTCGTCTTAAAATAGCCAGTTTCTCATCTCTCCCCTTCCTTTCATAGCTCCAACTCGGATGCCTCTTTTTCCTTCTTCGCGCTACAATTGCAGCCGAAAGCATGGGTGGCATGTTGCGCAAATCTTTGCGCTCGCTTTGCATTGTTTTTGCACGACACGGCCAGAAGCGTGACAGCTCGGGCCTGTTATTGTGTTTGATGGCTTGCGACCACATCCTCACGTGTCTGCTGGGGAGGAAAAAAAAAAAAAAGCAGAAGAACACTATTTTTTGCTCGTCTGGAACAGGCGTGGACTGACTGACCGATCTGCAGCTTGTTTGTTGCTAGACGGAGGGGAAAGGAAAGTGGGGGGGAGATCACTTTTTTTTTTTAAACGAGACTTTGGATGCATTACTCACCAGGCAAACAATACTATATTGTTACAATGTTTTGTTGGTGATAACAATAGCACTGGAGCAAATATCGATATTGACTACAATACATGTTTGTGTGGTTAAAAAACAATACTCCCTATATTTGAAAAATCAAAAAAACATTTCAATCCAAAATTACAAACGATTACAGAAAGTACAGTATATTATTGAAAGGCATGATTTCCCAAGTTGCAATTTTACAAGCAATCAAACTCATTATGGTCTCTTTAGATCTGTAACAATAGACAATCATTGTTGGTTTGTTAAAAATTAAGACTTCTCACAAAAAAGAACAAAAAAGATTTGTCAGAGTAAGAACTACTTCACTCATTATTAAAAGTATGTCTTGAACCTAAATTATGTTGGGGATTTACCTGGGGAATAATAAACGCAAATTATTTCTTTGTAAAATATCATTGTTAGCCATTTAATTTCTTTCCCACAAACAATGAGAAGTTGATTCTCTTAATATCTTATAGTTTTTTTGGTACTTGCATTTCTGAACATTAACAAATAGTTGTCTTGGTGATTCGTCATTCTTGATTCATTTCTGACTTGAAGTTGAAATCATTTCTGGTCAAAATAGTCAAATTCGGCATGCATTAAATCATTTAAAGACAATGGATGCTCCAATAAGTATAAGTTTGTGCACAAGAGCTTGGTCTCACTGGTTTCTTTTTCATTTTGACTTACTTTTCTTCTTGGAGCGCCACCACCAGGAGGCAGAAAGTATTGCCGGAATTTCATTTCAAACGCCTCCTTATTGAAAAATCTGGATAAATATTTACGTGGATATGCGCTATGATTATTGTCCCGGCCCGGCCCCCTCTCACGGCGAGGCGCAAAGACGCAGAGGAGAGCAGCCGAGTGGAACGCCATTGAGCTGAATGAAAGTGAACTGGATTCACAGGAGTTGAACTGAGACTAACAGATAATGAAAGCGAGGCGAGGCGAGGGGGAGAGCGGCCCATCTGCGCGTCTCGGGCCGGCGCGGCGGGACTCAAACGCGGGGTCAGCTCACAGAGAGAAGCGGCGCTCTCTCTCCCGGCACCCACCAATCATCTTCCCACAAACACAACAGGCCCTTTGACTCGTTTGTTTGGACACACACATTCATGTCTAATTGTTGTTTTTCTTTTTCAGTCCGCCCCACAAGGCGCGCAGGCGGCACATATGGGGGACGGAAAACTGGGGCCGAAACCACACTAAACGATGCCGAGTTTTGTTTGCCTTTTTTTCCCATCGCATGAGGAGGAGCAGGCGCGGGCAGCGTCTTCGTCGCTCAGACAGACATCAGCGCAGCCATAATTATAACGGAAGTGCGGTGTCCCTTTCGGCATCAAATACAACCTTTGCAGCAAGTCACGGAGCACTTGAAGGCTTTTTTTTTTTTTTTAACCGCTTCATCTAATCAATTCAGTCATGATCATATTTTCAATTTGCCGTTAAAAGAAAACAGTCACGATTACGCAATTTGAGTGCTAATGTGCTTTTGTTATAATGATAGCAATTAGCAAGGAGTCGTGTTGCTTGGAAATGCAACAGGTGCTCAGGGTTTCTTTTAACTCAATAATTGCCTGTTTTGTTGACAAAATGCAAAATCAGTTGAACGTAGCAAATCCAAAGTAGACAAACACTGAACTAAATGTGACCAAAAAAAAGCCAATTCGACAGAATGCCCCTGTTGATGTCACTCATTAGGCCCCGCCCCCGCTAAGGGCACCTCAACAGAAGAATATACTTTTGGCTGAAATACACTGCTTTGGCCTGATCGATTTTGTGCTCTTTTTGAGGCCGATGCTGACTGATAAAATTCCGAGAACTGATTAATCGGCAGATTGTTTTAAAAAGTGTATATATATACAGGACAAAATTACTTTTTTGGGTCCCTTAACGCTTTCAACAATAAAGATAAGAATTAGAGGCAGAACATTTGGCTGCTTTATGGTCCTTCATTGTTTGCTCTAACTTGAAAACAGAGAAACAAAGGCAAAAATTGGCAGATCTGTACTTAATTTTTTTTGGGGGGGGGGGGGGGGGCGATGGGAATATAATTATCTTATGTTGCTATTCTTGCGGCTTTTAAAAGAGCTAACACCGCCTTATTAATTTATTCCAAACTCAACACGCACATTACACAAATCAATCTGAATCATACCACTGAACAGCGTGCAATGATGCCATCATGGAACTGGGAACAATTAATGGTGTTAACTTGAATTCTCAGTTTGAGACTGTCTATGACAAAAAAAAAAAGGGCGGGGGCAGCTCTGACAGCTGACTTGGAATAAAAAAAAGCTGCAGATTCCTAAAATAGTATTTTTGCTTTTGTGAGTGTGCTGTGGATTTGGTAGGAATGCATTAAGGCACCCTAACGGTAATTGGTGGACTGTTAGCATTGCAGTGTAAACAACCGATAGACGTTTAACCATCCTTTAAACGTGTCTGCCTTCGAGGCAATTGTGACCTAATCGACATGCATCGAGTGCGACCGCTTTGTGCGTCGTGTGCACACATGTGGGGCGGCTCGTCTTTTGAGACGCTTCCAACGGATTCCGCGCGGCGTGGACAATCGATACGCTGCCTGGGCCGATTGAATAAATGCATTATTCAATTATCGGGGATGAATCCTATGCAGCGCTGGGTAGATTAAGCCCGAATAGGACAGATTTTGCCGAGGTTAAAATATGAGGACACTTGAAGTGGTTGAGTCAGTTTGTAGCTTTGGTTCACCTCTTTGCTCTCCGGGATAGATCCTCCCCGCCTCCTCCTCCTCGGCCGCTTCTTCTTCTTCTTTTTGGGCCTTCGATCAAAGCTGGCCTTTCTGCCACGGCAGCCCATCAGGGGAGCTCCTCACCCTCACCTACAACAACACCGCATGCTGGGAGTCACTCTCTGATGCGCACATGCGGGAACACACACACACACACACACACACACACACACGCTCACACACACGTGCACGCACACGCACATTAAAACTCATGCCAACACACACCTTGACTCAGTGACACTCGCTCCTCTCACACAATCAAAATCAGGCTACCGCACCCATTCACTCGCTAACACAAAAATACAGTACGCGCACACATTGAAATTCACCAAAGCTCACTCACGCACACCCACGCAGATCTAGCTTCTCCCAAGGTGAACCGGTACTACGCGAGCTTCCTTCGGCACATGTAAAAAGGCTCGCGGCAAGCGAGGAGGACGGGGGAATGTTTTCCAGAGTACACAGCATGCCCGGGACTGAGCAAACACATGACGCTTTGGGAGCTGCATTTTCCACATGCGGACAGACACCAGAACAAACAAGCGCCACAGCTTGCATGCATATGCACGAGCGCTCGCTCGCTCGCACCTGTAAGCTTTTATCTGAAGGCCCGCTGCCTGAGCTACTTCCGCCTCTGTTGTTGACCTCAAACACTCCTCTCATTTGGCTTGCGTCGCCCCAATTAGAGACCCGAGAAACATTTGGGTCTGCCCTCCAGAGACAGCAGGCATTGAACATTTTACAAGCCCTGATGCGCTACTAATCATGGCGGCAAATGTTTGTTGACTGCTTTTCTTTGTCTCTTTCGGGTAGCCTTTCAAAAGTGCAGAGTTCTCCCTCAGAACTGGAAGTCTTCCTGTCGAAAAAAAAACATCTGGTGATGACTCAGGCCTGCAAATCAGAAACACATCACATGCGATTCATTATCCTGAGGTTGGCCTGTACCGGGCAAATTGGACTTTGTATATTTGAAGGCGGTCCCATACATATACATGGGACCGGGCCGGCCGTGATGACACATCGGGCCGATGAAAGTGTTTCCAGTGTTTGTGTCTCACTTCAAAGGGGCGGATGGGTACCTCCGCCGGCGACGTGACACGGGAAGCGCTCTGGGCCAATCCACTCCAACCTCACCTGCAGCCCCAAAAGCCCCCGCTTACATTTGAACCCTGTACCCCCTTCTTTGAACAACACTGGGGGTCAATTAACTCATCACTTGCCAATTAAGGCATTAAGTACATCACGGGGTGCTTTTTGTCACGACCAACACAAGTGAGAGCTGCAGCATGCAAGAATTGCTTCATACATACAAGACTAGCGATGAGGTTGAAAATAATGACATAATCGCTCCCTTTACTCACAGCCAATGACTTGGAAGCTAGACTGGGGGAAGATCTAGCCATTTGCAAGCGACAATGCAAAACAGGTAAGCAGGCCTGCAGTGAGTTTTGTAGGATGCAGAGATTAGCATTCACGTTGCATGTGCACACTAATTGACATGTATGAAATGGAGTGTATGAAGTGCTGCAAGTACGAGTGAAAATTATTTCATTATCTTTTCGGGCACCACAAGTCGGTTGCCTTGTTCAACCCAATGGTGACAAGAGGACCTTTTGTATGATGTACGATTATGTGTTGACTGCTGATTGGTGGAATACAAATGGAATGGAAAAAGTAAAAAAATGAAACATTTCGTAGCATCCCGTGACTATTCATGGGATCGTAAAAAGTCGCTAACTAATTTTGTGAAGCGAGAAATGCACCACAATATGTGTCAATGTACTCAGTACAAGTATTCAAATGGACTCCCAAAAATCCTGTGATTTTGCAACGTTCAATTTTACTTTCGTAAATATGAGCCTGGTGCTTTCGCGTTTTCACATGTGGGTATAAAAAGTCAAACAAATCTCAACACGTGTTTTTCTAAGCGTGCATGTGCTCAAAGTCAAATCTATTTATCTTTCTGATCAGTTACTCTACACCCACCCGGCACGGCATGCTGACCCAGAGATACAAACGATAGTTATTTCTTAATATTTATCCCGAGTTGAGTCGAGTTGCCCCTCGCAGCAGACACAACTACTTTTTAACACGTCAAAGCCCGATGTTGAAGAAAGAGTTCTCTCTGTAAGGGATTTTGTTTTTCCTGAGACGGACCCCCCGCGGCTAACCTTCAGCCGCCACTGGTCAAAGTTGAAGGGGGACAAGAGAGTCACGGAGGTAGGAGCCATCCATACGACTGCATGAGCCACAAGTGGAGTTGCGACCCTGCAATCATGTACAGTAGCTTAGGTGTGAGGTCATTTCATTTTTAGATTGATGTGTAATTTCAAACTGCAGTGTGCAAGACCCTAAATGCTTTCCTTATGGCAATATCGTAAACCCACGCTATTCGCGGGGATAAGGCACCATGTCTTACCGCAAATAGTGATTTTACAAAAATGATGGCTCCCAAAATGGTTTATGATTGCCTACGTTAATAGTTTAGACTCTACATATACCACAAATTATAACACCAGAACAATTCAAATCATTTTAAACTCATCTTAGAACATTAACCGTAAAAGTAAAGGGCTGGGATATAATTTGATTTTGATGTTTGTTAGCGGCAACTTTTTAATGGACACTCACCAGAGCAAAGAGGTCATACAGCAGTCGTGATGCGTCACTTCAACATAGTTCCCATGATACCAATTACTATTTTCCTATTAGCCAGCATTTTGGCACCATCTCGGGGCATTTTAGAGCATTTCAGAAAGAACACACTCAAGAAAATCACTGCAAACTGGTCAAATTTGTGTATATCAAACCACGACTGGGCAGGGGTTTACTGGATTTCTGCAGCGAGTAGCGAAAAATCGTAAGTTATTGACACTCTCCACCTTCAAAAATGTACTTGTATCAATAGCTTAGACTGTAAATATATCACAAACTATGATTCAAACACAGTACAACTACTTTTCTATTAGGCAAGCTATTTGCATTTTTTGACCCTATTCTCCGTTATTTTGGGGGACAAAAAAAACTAATCTAATTGCTGTTTTGGGGCCCTTTCTGCAATTCCCCCACAATGCCACAAGATGGCCCCAAAGGCCAATCAAATAAAACCTGATTATTTTTCAATTAATCTATTAAAAGTGTGACTAGTTTTCCATTAGTCTGATAGAAAAGTATTACTCCTTTCCTATTAGACACAAAAACAGCCAATAGGGTCAAGAAAACAATCTGCTTGTGGGAATATGCGAGGAGCGTTTCAGCATATTGGCGAGGGAACACATTAGTTACTTTCCAACTACATTTTTCCTCTCTCGGAAAAGACGCTTTTGGACGCTTTCCTGAAGAGGACCGCCCCCTTCGCTTGTATGTTTACCCGGGCGGGACGCCGACTCCCTCCTTCGGCAGGTTCACGTAAAGTTCTGGGGTTTTAAATGGCCGCGTGACGGCGGGGCGGCAAGAGATCACATCATCGCGAAATGGCAGAGCAGTTGGCTGGAAGAGCGAGGGGTGCGTTGGCAGCAGATAAAATGACTCAGACCGCGGTGACTAAGTGATGCAATCCTTGCCGAGGGAGTCGCTTTAAGCGTGACGATGTAATTCTCGCACCTTTGAGGCTCATAGCTGACCTGGCGATTACATGGAGAGGAAGTGGAAATGGATACAAATTGCTGTTGGACTTGGTTGTGCACACGCAACAACTTCCTCTCTTCTCCCGCAAAGACCTTTTTTTGAGGAGTGTGTGGGGATAGGGTGAAATAATTACAGTGTGATTCATGGTGATTAGCATCAATCCATCCTCGCATTTTCAACAGCGCTTGGCCTTATTAGGGACGCAGGTGAGTTGGAGCCGATAACGGCTGAATTTGGGGCAAGCCAGCATTTTTATGGCACCTATCCATGTTTTTGCATTCAAACCTAGAAACGATGTGGACTGTTCTTAAGGGTATTGAG
The DNA here is from genome assembly GCF_054856545.1 of Hippocampus guttulatus. NCBI lineage: Eukaryota > Metazoa > Chordata > Actinopteri > Syngnathiformes > Syngnathidae > Hippocampus > Hippocampus guttulatus. The sequence continues at coordinate 17,131,314 of NC_141267.1, read as the reverse complement.
GTAATTGTTTTGGCCAATTCAGCAGTCAGAAGACTTGGATCGATTCGTGGAGCTCAGAGTTCAAAGCAAAACACGGTGCGTCGGCATTTAGCGGTTATGCCGCCCGCAAATAGAACGAGCTGCCGACACAACTCAAGTTAACGCAAAGTGTGAAAGCTTCAGTAATCCAGGTTAAAAAAAAATGTGTTTTTTTCCTCAAGTATGTTTTTCGACGGGGAGGCGTGGAAGAGTGAAATTACTGTAATTACAAAACGATCCCTGTCGATGGTGGGATTGCTTATTTTGGGGGATTTGAAATCAGCACCGCTTTTGAGTAGATAATAAAGATGAGGTGGTGTAGCTCAGCTTGACAGGTCAATTATGAGGTCGAGAAACGTCGATACGTAAGCCGACAAGTTTAGAAGCCTCACCCAAACAGAGTGTGTATTTGTATGGTATAGACAGGAGTATTTGTCGTGGTAATTAGTGGGGACTTGTGTCAGGAGAAAAGATAATGTAGAGCAGTGGTTCTTAACCTGGGTTTGATCGAACCCTCAGGGTTCGGTGAATCAATCTCAGGAGTTTGACGGAGCCTCTGCCATGGAGGTTAAGACACACCCGAATCAAGATGTCAATTAGTTATGACACGCCCACTTGGTGCGGGAAATTTAGTTCGCCCAGTAGTCACCGTGTGATTCGTGATAGTACGTCATACAATTTAAAAGACCTATACTTATGCCATGTAATTTTATTTACTTTTTTCTGTTTTTAATAAGTGTATTTTTTTTGTGTCTTGAATTTGTAAAAAAAATTCTAATAATAATCATGTTTTATTTTTCACTAATGAAGGGTTTGGTGAACGTGCATACGAACTGGTTGGGTTTGGTACCTCTAACAAGGTTAAGAACCACTGATGTAGAGTATGGAGTGGAAGAGGCTCGCCATGTAAAAATGGTTGTTAAAGGGCCGAACTCTGCGTTAAAAACTGAACGAGTCAATGGCAACTTTTTATCATGCGAGTCTCAGTCTTCACTTTTATAGAGTTGAAAGGACAAATTAAAACGTTATCATTTGGATGGTCCTCTACCCATCACTCTCATGTTTTTTCTTCTTTTCAATTGTTTTTAAAACATCATCAAGGATCGAGCTTATCGTCTTGGCTTCAGTAAACTCCGTCCGACAAAATTCGATACTAACGAAAATGTTCTGAGGTTTCTCTTCAGTATCATCGTAATATGATCGTTACTATTCAATTCCCATCGTAACGGTTTGACGCTCCGCTGCTTCCGGGGAAGTGAAAACCGTGGTGTCATGCCCCTTAACATTTAAAAAAAAAGGAACACGACGAGGAGTGTAACGCGAGACAACATCTGTGGCGTGCCATCGTCATTTTCTCACAATGTATACAAGCATACACTGACACACGCAAATGCGCAATCCAAGGAATGCTGCCAACTGCCGCTCGCATGGCTTCGGTGGCGAGACGAGGGAAGGCGCTACCACCAGGAATTCCACATATCCCAAGCAATCGCTCACTTTCCTCCAGGCGCAGGAATTCAAGCCCTTACCGAAACATCTGAGACTCATTCGTCAAACAACACCGCTTTGCGCTCGCCGCACTCGAATAAAAAGGCGCCAGCTAAAACAAATGCTTCGCCTCTATGGGCAGGTCGCAGGTTAACACTTAAACCAGCAGCCGGGGTATAAAATATTAGCCTCCGTGCTCCCGTTCCACTCTCTCTGCGTCTCTTTATCTCCGGCCTCTCCTCGGCCGTATGTTTCTTCTGGCACCGAGCGTCCCTGTCTGCATGCATCAACAAACACAAGAGGAGGAACCGGCAACTGTATTAACAGATGGCCAGAGTCAATAAAACACACACAAATCACGCGTTGGACACATCTGTCGTACGCGGAGTCTTCGGCTAATCTTTCTGTGTGGCTTTGCCGCAGTGATGGAATCGCAGCAGGATGGAGAGATTAAGGGGACGGGGCACATCGCCCGGGGGACACGGAGCAGCTTTGTGATGGATCGTAGCGTGGGGAGAGAGGCCAGAAGGGATGTGTTTTGGTCACGTTGAGTTGGTAGCTTGGATACAAGAGGTCACCCCCACCACCCTCCCAAATAAAAGCTATGCAGAAAGTGTCCACTCCATTAAAGTGGAAGTCATGTCAATTCATCTTGCAAATGTCACATGATCAAACTCAGAAAAGAATTGAGACTTTGATAAGTCATTACCTGAGCGGCTGTGATGTCATTTTCAGTGGACAGCAAGTGACAAAATGGCCGGCCCAAGATGATTTTTTTTTTTTTAATGGGTAGATTTTTTGCTTATTTTTTTTCATTAAAACACAAATTAAGACACAGATAAAGACATTTAAACATGTTCACAACCCAAAATCCCTAGCCCAAAAAAAGAAAAAAAACTGCCATTGTTTTTGCCATTGCAATGTTAAGCAAATACGAAAGGACAAAGTATTGAAAAACAGTCAAATGTGCTGCGTGTAATACATATCTTTCTTATTGTAAGCATTCAGGGACCATAAAGGAAGTTATTTTATTCTTTTTTAAATTTTATTAATCAGCCGATTAATCAGCTATCCAAATTTAATTCTGGCAAATATAATAGGCCTAAATAAATAAGTAAATATATCAAATAAAATACAAATCAGTCGGGCCCTAATCATAATTGATTAACAGTGAATTGAGTGCTGATTAATTGTGTTTTGAAGCAAGTATGGAAAACTGCAGTGCACTACTTTTTTGTTTCTTCATTTTCTCAACCAGTCTGTCATATAAAGCAACTTTGTTTGCACCACAGACACATTTCAGGTGAAACCGGCCAGGGGCAGGGTGGCCATCGGGAATTTCGGCATATGTTAATTTTCCCCCAACAGCCGGTGTGGGAATGTCCTGGCCAGACCTGAGCATCACGGGTGCCTGGTTCACAAAGATTTTCTTGGAAGTCGTAGGCAATTCTTTTGTTGAATAATTTGCCCTTTTCCATTCTCTGAAGAGGCGCTACAAATTTTTGCTCAATAGTGCGCTGACTTCCTTGTAATTGTATCACTGGCCCATGGATAGGTGGATCACGGCTGGTGACCTCAGCAATGGGCTTTTCCAATCCTATTACAAATAGCATTTCAATTTGTTTATTTTGCTCATTGTCAGATTAAGGAAATATAATCATATGCCCATCCCAAAGGACAACCAACCAATAGTATCGTTGGGAACTGTTACCAGGGTGTCAATTGAACTCTTCATTGAGTCCAAACTGAAAGTGACAGCACAAACAGAAGCATTTAGTCGTCACAGTGGGCCTAAATATTTCGGGAAACTAACTCAGTGTGTGTGCATAACGGTCAGAGAGATAAAAATTGTGAGCCATTAGTAAAATGCTGAGCTGCAGTAATACGCCGATGCCATGAAGTATAGGTAAATATTTGAATAACCCGGGAGAGCTACGGAGCCGTGTGATTCACTTGAAAGCCGCAGTGACTAAATCATTTTAGGAAACCACACGTGCAGCAACAGGAGAATGGCGGTGAGTTGGCTGGAGAAGAAATGAATGTTGGGGGGGAAAAAAAGAGCGGTAAAGTTCAAACAGATGTAATCAGATGAGCTGGATAAGCATTTGGGGCTCAGTTAATTCCCAACAAATTATCTAATCCAGATGTTGCACTCTCAGTGTAAACATGGTGTCCTGCAGAATCATAAAACAAATAAGCATGAAAAAGGTTTAAAGTTTCAAACGGGGTCTAACCTCGGACAGAGACCTTCCCACTTGAAAAAAAAAAAAGTTAGAGAGAAGGGTGGGCGGTTAAGAAAAATGGACTGCACACTCCCCCTGTGCTGCCTTTTTGAAACAAGAAAATGTAAATATGGTAATATTTAGCACGTGTTTTAAAACAGATCATTTTTCTCCAGCGGGGAGAATGAGAGAGAGAGAGAAAAAAAAGTGGGCCACACGAGAGAAAGGCCTCCGCAGATTATGTTGTGTGCGTTGCAAATCGGTGTGACCCGGACAGGTTTCGGCTTCCTCTGTTTGTTCGCCTGGCGAGTGTAACGGGACGAACGGAGAACACCGTGCCGCGAAGGGCCACATTGTTCTGCAAACATTTGTCACGGACCGAAACTAGGAGGAAGTTCGACAGCAGAGAGATGGGGAGAGAGAGAGAGAGAGAGAGAGAGCGAGTGTGGTGTGAGAGCGAGAGAGAGAGAGAGAGAGAGCAGAAATGGAAACAAGTGGGACATATGGATGTGTTTAAGGACCACCGGCGTCGGGAAACTTGCGCATTTTCGTATAAACCCTGATAAACTCCAAATATGTAATTACACGGGGGTTTAAGGCTTGCCTGTTGCCGATTCATTCAAGAATTCCTGCTTACGTCTGGGACCGAGTGCTGGGCTGCGAGCGGGGCGCTTTATCGTTCTCAAGTGGCGGTTCGGCACTTCAGCCCCACCCGAACCCCGTTCAGTGCGAAAGTGCCATTGTACCCCCGCCTGGCCGGCCCGCCTTTTTAACAAGGCGCTGTGTGAAAGAAGAAAGCGCTTCAAAGAAATGCCCACATTAAAAAAAAAAGAGAGAGAGAGAGAGAGAAAAGGAAAGGAGTGGAAGCCTTGTAAAATACCTGTAGCACATGTCAACACTTCAACACCACTGCCGTCGTCGAATTTATAGCTCTTCGATTCCTTGTCACCGTGTTTGTAGCCAATTTGTTGCGCTCCAATAAATAGACTGCACTATTTATCAGCGCAGCACATGGCAGCCATTTATGGCACCTAACAAGAGGCAGATGTGCTTTTGTGTATTTTCGCATGCAGGTTTGACGCGCCGACAGGCCGAGACAGGCAACGGCCATGTTTGAGCACGGTGCTGACTTCAAGTACAGCCTGCAAACAACGGCTTTCATTTGACCAAAGGTGTCCAAATGATGGCTCGGGGTCATTTATGGGCCGGTATCTGTTTTTTCATGGACAAAATTTACAATCTACAATTACTACTGTTACAACAGGAGTGAGTTGGAAATGCTATGAATCCATCTCAGTTTGCCCACAAAAAACAGAAATGCATTAATAATATATTTAATGAGAAAAATGACACTAATTGTACTTTAGAAAACATAAAGCAATAATAAAGTCATCATTGACTGGTGTGTGAGCCTTGGCCACCTGCGGAGACCAATAAACAGGAATATATAGGGGCAGCTCAGGTCCTCAGTAAGTCGCAGTCGTAGTTCTCAGAGGATAAAATATATATGCTTGCATGGTGATATTCTATAAGTGTTGACCAATGGGATAGAGTGGCCCTCGCATTTTTTTTTTCATTTCTCAGCATGCGGACCTCGGAGGAAAACGTTTGGAGATGCAAAACGCGCCTCCGTAATTCTTTGTCTTCCCATCCCTATACTTTTTTCTGATTCACACGCATCCCGCCTTGCTCATGCACCTTTTCCCACTTCCTGTGAGGCCTGTCTACGTGACGTCTAAACACAAACTGGGCCTCCAGTGTGTTCTTTGGAGTGTCTATTTATTGTGAATGTGTGTTATGTGTGTCTGAGTGTTGCCAATTACCCCAGCTATAAATACAAGATCCCCATCCGTCACTGAGTTTCTGGGTGGCTGCAGCGCCGCCATAATTGGTTGCAGATGGTCACCCAGATCTTTCCCCTGCATGCCTTGCTGGCTCTGTGCTGCAGCGCCATCGCAGCGCCCGTGCGAGAGGAAGAAGCTGCTGGGCAGAGCACGAGGTGGAAGGAGGGAAGAGGGGGCGCAAAAAAAAAAGAAAGAAAAAGAAGAGTGACAGGAGGAATAAACAAGCGGACACCAAACGTTGCTTTTGTCCCCAAATTCTTCCCAAGTCTGCGAGGAGAGCAGAAAGGTTGAATTTATTTTCTGAACTTGATACGTGCTCTCGGTTTTGCCAACCACAGTTTCCTATTGGATATAATTGATCACAATCAGATGAGGTTCCCGGATATGTTAGACAGCTGGGTTATAAATGGGGGGGTTGTTATTAGCCGGGAAGCTATTAACAAATTTATCCAATTGGGGAATAGGTGTTGAGAAGTGAAGTTGTGGATTTTTCTGATGAAAGAATCATTAATAGCAGAAAGAATGTGTACATTTAAAACCTGGCAAAAAACTGTGCTCCCCGATTCAACATAAAAAGCTCGTCTCGCTTCCTTGACCTCAGTTTCTGGACTTCTTAACTATTTAGATCGGGCTTTGGCATCATCTTATTTCAGAACAAGCACAAAACTATACTTTACATTTTACTTTGTAAATGGAAATGGCCATAATTCTTATATCCAACCACCATGGCTGAACTAGATCAGTTTTTAATGAAGCTTTAATATATTCCCTCAGTTATTGACGTCTTAAGGCTATGGTCATTTGACTTTGTGATGTAACGTTGCACGGGGATTTAAATTGGACGAGCGCCCGTTTGCCGCTGCGCTTCCAGAGGACACTTGATCAATAGACAGATTAACAACAAATTAGCAGACTGGGCCTATTGATCGGCACAGCGGAGCTAATGCGTGACTCAGGGGCAGCTGCTAAGTAGCCTGGCCTGAGAAGGTTGGCTCAAAAGAGGAATTCCAGAAAGTCTTTTTTTTTTATATTAGTGTGTGTGTGTGTGTGTGTGTGTGTGTATACACATCCATCCATCCATTTTCCGAACCACTTAATCCCCACTAAGGTCGCGGGGGGAACTGGAGCCTATCCCAGCCGTCTTCGGCGGTAGGCGGGGGACACCCCGAACCGGTTGCCAGCCAATAGCAGGGCACACAGAGACGAACAACCATGCGCGCACACACTCACACCTAGGGACAATTGAGTGTGTTCAATCAGCCTGCCATGCATGTTTTTGGAATGTGGTAGGAAACCGGAGTACCCGGAGAAAACCCACGCAGGCCCGGGGAGAACATGCAAACTCCACACAGGGAGGCCGGAGCTGGAATTGAACCTGGTACCTCTGCACTGTGAAGTCGACGTGCTAACCACTGGACTACCGGGCCGCCGTGTATACACATGCACACACTAATATATTCATATTATTCAATTACTGAAAAAAGCATTACAGTAAATAAGATATTTGCAGTTTGCATTCACAGTTCAAAAATGTACACGATTTCCACTGAAACGCACGAACAAAGCAGTCCGATCCCACAATGGCTGCAAATTGTTCACAAATACAAAAAAACCTGAAGATCTGCAAATGAATAAAACAAGTGAATCAAAAGTGATCATACCCATTTTAAATGTCGCTTTTTGTTAGCTGCACAGTGTCAATTTTGCGAGCGGTTCTCATGACGCGGACCTTTTCTCCTTAACATGGAGGCAGCCCAGCAGCTATTACAGATGTTCCTCCCGTGCCAGGAGCCTGCGGGTGCACAGGACTCCACCGCTGCTGTAAATCTATTAAATCCCTCTCATTAGAGCACGAGCCTCGTTGCTGCGAGGCGGGACCGCCGAGCTGCGGCACGTGCTGCTGCTGCTGGCTGTCAGCGGGGGCCTTTGCGTGCCTATAATGCGTCGCGCTCATCACTGCAATTCGCCTCATGGCTAATTGCCTCCGTTTTTTTTTTTTTTTTGCACCGCTAATTGTACAATTGCAGGATCCGTTCCGACTGATATGTAACAATATGTCATCGGATCCTCATTCCAATCCATCCATGTCCTATAATGCTTATGCTCATTTGGGTTGCGGTTAGGATGGCGCCAATCCCAGCTGAACTTTTGAACGAGAGCCACGGTACGACATGGATTGCTAGCTGGAGCCAACCAATCACGCTCATGATTAGCGTTCTCTTATTCTGTATGCAATAGTCTGGAGGAATTTGAAGCTCTTCTCATTTTAAAACGACTATTCCTATTTGTTGCCATTATAAAACCTTTCATTGAATCGACATGCAATGTTTTGGGTAAAATTTTAACATTTGTAACGGTCACAGAAGCAGATGGCGAAGGTAATTTAAGTACGGGTGAGATATGAAAACCATTTCTTATTGAGAGCCAATTCCCAGTCGATCCATTTGTTGGAATCGTTCGTTTGCTTGTCTGATGATTCTGTTCATTATTATTTAAAAAAAACAAACAGTTTGGCCGCTGGTGAGGCCGCTTCAAGCAGCTCGTTCTCGACTGGGATTGTTTTCGCATCATGGCGAGAATAACGGAAAACTCCAGACTCTCTCTGGAGGTGTCGCTTTCTAAAATACAGGTTGTTATCATCATTCGGAAAGTATTTAGGAAAAATCAGGTCAAATATGTTCTTACAATATTATGTTTTCTGAATTAGTTTTGGACCAAGTTCAATGCGAAAGGAGCACTATTACCAAACGTGAGCAGTCCAACTGTTGTATATGGAGTAACTTATCCGGTGGAGAAAAAAACAATATATATATATATATATATATATATATATATATACAGTATATGGCGGATTAAAAGAAAGTTGATATCCAGGCAGGAATGATGAAAGAAGTTTGCTTTAAACTGCTTTCAGACTCAATGTTTCAAGTTCCTCCACCTGGTGGGCTTGATACACAATTGTCAAAGTCAAGGCCCGGGGGCCAGATCCGGCCCGTCGCATCATTTTAAGTGGCCCCATGAAAGAAAATCATGTGTCAGCTTGCATGATCCTTCCTTAAAAAATGTAACGAAAATGTCAAATAGTCATGTGTAATAAATGACGTTGAAATTTGGCAATAATTTTGCTCCCCTTACAAGTAATAATGGGATAATGCGATGAAACATTTTTGTGGTTTCACCATCATAACGGCCCTCCGAGGCAAGACATAACTCAAAAGTGGCCCGCGACAAAAATGTGTTTGACACCCCTGGCTTAAAAACAAAGTCCTGCAACACTTGTGCAACATCTTAGTCAAACTCCAAATTTGTACAAGCGGTGAGGTTTTATAATGTTGCGGATTCCACTGTGACCCAATACATGAAAGGGGTACCCAAAAGCAAAAAAAACAACAAAAAATAAAACAATGTTAGTTCAGTCGGAATATAAGACCGTGTTGAATAGAAGCCACTCTGTTGAAACTTTCCCCTCTTGTGCAAACACTGTCAGTCTGTACCTGCGGATGCCGGAATGCATGAGGTGAGAGGCACATGTGTCCGTCAAGCAGCTCACACTGACACAGACATCACACACATACACACACACACAGATGAAATTTAAAATAAACTCCGCATTGTTCAGGTGAATACTGCGGCTATCCAAAGAGTGGGCCACACAGGGCATGTCCAAGGATTTTTTTTTTAACAATATGATTCTATTTCCTTTTTCTATAGTATCACACAGGCTTGTTTTTACGGTCGAGCTGGGGAGCAAGTGAAAGAGGAAGCTAAAATAACAAAGCCCCTATTTTCTCCCCAGCTAATTTATTGCGATTCAAAATATCCAATCGGATCTTTACTACGAAGAAGAAAACCAAGCCAGTTGGGTGCACGGTGCAGCCCCCTGACACCCACGCCCCCCCGACCAAAACTTGATTTACACATCAGTCCATTAATCAGCGTGACATTTTCAGCTGAAACTTGTTTTTCACGGTGTGCTCCACACCGTCTCTCAACAAGTGATACGTCTGCATCAGGGTGTATTAAGATGCCGGTGAACGATTTCATTTTATTTTTCTTCCTCCAGTGTAGGTCACAACTGAATGAGTCGCTTGAAGAGTACAGACGGGAGACAGTGGGAGTTCACGTGGAGGAGAGATCCACGGTGAGGGGAAAGTGCGAGGAGGAAGACAGCGAGGTGAAGGAGAGGACACTCATCAGGAGGACGGCCGAGAGGGGAGCGGAGGCCACGGGGTGGAGAGCGGGCCCTTGTGTAAATGGAGATGTACTAAACCTCTGCTAATCTGGATCACCCGTGATCAAATATTTATATATGCTATTGTGTGACGGCGCGCGCTGCCGAAGTGGGAGCTGTAATTTGTTCCCCCCGCGCGCTAAATTAGTTCCCTCCCCGTCATCAGCGAGGTGAACCTACGGTGATTACTGTGCCCCTTCTCGTGGTGGCCCCTGCTGCAACAAACACTTGAAAGATTTTTTTTTTAATGGTGCAAGTCCCTTTTACAATTGCACTTCATCTGTGCCATACATTTCCATAGATTTTGAAAAATAAAGAACGGCTGCGACACGGCAGAGGAACTAAATGCTGACGCCTCCCTCGCTCGCTGGCTCCTGAGATCCTCTCGTCCAGGGATGGGCGATTTCAGTGATGGGGAGGGAGGCACAAATTTTCATACAAACCTTAACCATATCTGTGACAAAACATTCAATTTAAATATGAACGAAATACGTGCCGGCCCCTGAATAGCTAAAGTTGATGTGAAATGGAAGCCCACTGAAATGGATTGAAAAAATTGGGGGTTAAAAAAAAACAAAACTGATAAACCTCTACTATGCATTTCCCATGAAAAAGGGTACCTAGCAACATTTCAAGAATGGAATGAAACAAACAAGTACATGTTTAGTTATCTGTCTGGCTAGGGGCGGCATAATATAAGCTGGAGGCGGCCGCCACGCAATTTTGAACGCAGGAAAAATCCTTCCTATGGAAAACGAGACTGGCTGGCCCATTGAACAGAAAACATGCCCAAGGCTCCAACTTATTACAATAACCACATTTAGCATAACGATGAGCTTTAATTTAACTTAAAAAAATTTGACTGTTCTATGCCGGAAGGTTTGGTGACTGCCGTACTGTGCTGAAAAATGATCAGTCATCGATTAATCAATTTCGACATACATCACATGAGTAGACTACTACAAAATCTGTCAACCCCAAGTCCTGAGTGATTTAGGCTAACTAGCTACACTGTTACAGTAAAAAGTGGGGCTCAGCACAGTGACGTCAGGTTAGCATATCCGCCTCATATTTCTGAAGCGTTCATGTTCTTCTAGTGCTTGCATGCGCTTTGTGTTGTCTTGCTACTCCAGCTTCCTTCCTGTGGTGCTGTGACCCTATTAAGGACGAGCGCAACGCATAATGGATGGATCATGTTTGACTTGCGAGGTTCTATTGTATTCAATTTTATTACTCAAATGATTTCAGCAAACGCTCACCAGTCGAACTCACGCGGCAAGTGCTATCCGATCAACTGTTTATTCTTAGGAGAGATGTACAATATAGCATCAAGAGGAAGTTTACGTGGCGTGTATGTATACGCATACCGCCAATCCTCTCGTACTTTGAATCAATGTATAAACAAGATCAGCGGAGAGAAGGCGGCGGCAACATATGAATCATATCGTATGATAAGCAGATGTAAAACACAGTCAAAGGGGCACATGCTGTGAACAACATTTGGATCACGGCGCAGATTGAAACTGATTGCCGTGCTATTACATGAAAATAGCATCACTTGGTTGCCAGTCGGCAGGGCATAATCATTGGTGACTAACGGCGACGGCGAGGGCGCCGCAAAGGGAAGGCAAGGCGGCGGAGGTGCAGGCTCTCTGTTTCCGCCGCCTGCCATCTTCCTCATCTCTGAGTAGCGTGGAGGGGCCAACGGAACATGATAAAAAGATAGGAGCCACTCAAAGTTCAGGGCAGAGATGCCCCTTTCATCTATCCGGAGACAATCACATTGGGTTCTATGATTACAAAGTACCTATCTTGGCTTACCAAAGAATTGAGGAAAAGCTGGGTCGACTTCCGCAGCTGGTAGCTTCAGCAACACCCACATAATGACTTTTCTGTTTTCTCAGTTTTATATTGTCTTGCTGCAGCGCCAAGAAAAAAAGTAGATGAATCATAAAACTATTAGACCTACGCTATGTCACCACCAAGAAATTCATTAATGCTTACGACTAAACTTACAGGTCAAGTAAATCTGACCAATTAAATATGAAAATCTAATTCACCCCTGCTTTTTTTTTTAAACTTTGTGACTTATGCGGCATTGACTCATTACCTTCTGAGCAGTCATGTGTGCTGCCTGTATAGCTGTTGTATTCATTTAGCGCTTGACACTTAGCTTAGCAGTTAGCATGACTTCTCAGTCTTGTGCTTGCTCGGTGCGTCACACGCTTAGCTTGTCATCAGTAGCTTATTCGCAGCCACGCAGGTGAGGAAAAGTGACTTAAAGGAGCGGCTCTGCACAGCGAAAGGACAGTGTTGTGCTAAGCTAGCTAGTCGGCTGCAGCCCTTAGCTGGTGCACGGCAAGGATAGTGTGCCATTGAGCATTCCCACTAAGCCGGGAAAGCAGAGTTTGAGTTGTGGACGATTTGTGGTCGGTCGGATGTGCCTGAAGACATTTTCGACATTTTCGCAATGCAGCAGACGCACCGCTGTCATCAAGCGTTTTTGTGATTTGTCAGTATAGTCCATCCATCCATCCATTTTCTACCACTTATCTGGGGTCAGGTCGCGGGGGCAGCAGTTTTAGCAGGGAAGCCCAGACTTCCCTCTCCCCAGCCACTTCTTCCAGTTCTTCCTGGGGAATCCCAAGGCGTTCCCATGCCAGCTGAGAGACATAGTCCCTCCAGCGTGCCTTGGGTCGTCCCTGGAGCCTCCTGCCGGTGGGACATGCCTGGAACACCTCACCAGGGAGGCGTCCAAGAGGCATCCTAATCAGATGCCCGAGCCACCTCATCTGGCTCCTCAGTCAGTATAATCCACACCTATATTGAAGGCCAAATTTATACCACATAGAAACCCCTACTCTGAACTTCAGAACTGAGACGCAGACATCCTAACCAGTATGCTGCCATGTTGCCCTAGTCAGATACAAATAAATATGATGATGCAATTTTCTCCAAGCAGACCTATTTTCTTTTTTTTTTCTTCTTCTTCTTCTTCAAACCTTCAATAAATCAGTTGTGGACCTTTAGAAAAAACTAACCAGTTTTCACAATAAAATACAGGTTGAAATGTCTCTCTGCTTCAGGAAAGGTAATAATGTGTATCTACACGGAAAGTGTTTATAGGCTCCCCTGATTGGAGAAGAAGCCCGCAACGTGGTGTAGTCAGAATGCCTGCAGGCAAGCCATCATTCAGAGCATGTGTGCAGGCGCACACGCGCACATACGCAATATAGTCACTGTCCTTTAACATTTCCAGTGTATTTCCTCAGCGGCAGCGGGCCAACACAGCCGGAAATTTGCCAGCGCTAAGCCCAATTTCCTCTCATAACGCAAGTAAGTGGAGGGCCAAAGTCATGAGCTGTTTTGATGGTGCTACATGTGCCAGAACGAAAATTGGAACTGAGGGACATTTAGGCTTAACTGTAATTAGCCCCAGCCGGCGCTGCTGTTCCTGACGGATTGTCAATGAAATAGTACCGTTGTTCCGAGTAACTGTTTCATTTGGTCTACGGTTAAGACTATTTCAGTTTAAAAAAGGTCTTTAAATTTAATGCTCTTATCAAATTTAAAACTTCATTATTACACGATAAAGTTTGCTACCAGGTCATATGCAATTTGGGGGGGGTGGGGGGGGGGATAGAGGGAGGTTATAATTTTAGGGGAAAGTTCAACTGAAAAACAAAATGCTCAAGCGTTTTGATGTGACCATTCTCTTGGGTGAGCAGATGGAACGCAATCCGTTCCAAGAGAAAATATTTTTTAAATATTTTGGAGAGGTAAGGAGAAAAAGAGGGGTTAAACACAGTTTGGAATCATCTGTAGCATGACTGTACACGTTACTCTCATTTAGATGTTATGGCTAGGATATGGTTATATAATATTGCCAATTACAAATACTGTATAAACAATACAACAATAAAAATATTATGATAATTACATATTGACAGTTAAATATTGTATTGTGAATCAAGGTGTTTCGTAAATTGGAATGTTGGGTAGAGTCATTTCTTTTATGTAAATGTTGGTTAACTAAAAATGAAATGAATCATATGGCCCCCGCCCTAAAAAAAGAAAACAAAAATCGGTCGGCGATGAACTTGGTGTCCAAGTCCAAAAGGCTTCCTGCCAATTATTTAAATACAATTAGTTAATGCAATTTATTTAAAAACTTGGGTGGAACAGAAGCTCAAGGTTTAATGAACACATTCAGGACTGCCTTTTGAAAAAAGAAAAAAAAATCTCCAGCCAAAACTGTAAGGAAGGAAAAAAGGCTCGACGTCACCCTCTTTTCATGTCTGATTAAAATCATTTGGATCTGCAGTCCAAGCCAGACCCAATGGCCGCTTTCCATCCCTTTAATCTTTCAATTATAGTTATTCTGTGTATGTTCATAAGGAAACACTAGAAGTTGCTGTTGATGGGCTTTGGATATTGTGAGAGTGCGGATGAAAGCCCTAATACATTCATCATGACGCTGAAACGGAAGCAGGCCCTCTGACATGAGATAACCGATAAACGATAGGCACGACTGTATTTTTATGCCTGCCTGCTTGACTTCACGTTCCCACCGAGCAGTTTAGATTCAGCTCTGCGGGATGAATTTACCGGATGAATCCTGGTCTGGCTTATATTTCCCTTCTCGGAATGTGTAGGGTGGATGGCGATAACTGAAATAGCATCACATCATGCCAATGCAACAAAGGGGAGGAAGCGCTGCAGTAAACAGAGGACCACGATGTAGGGCATTCAATGTGTGTGTGACAAAATAAAAAATAAAAAAATGGATGGATCGGTTATTTTCTGACCCGAGTCGACAGAGACTTCATGGACGGGATGGGACTAAATGTTTCACCATGTTTGGAGTCGTTTGGTAACACGGAAAATCGAGGGAGCGTTCAAAACAGTGGTGTTTTGAGATACGATTGCGATTTGCACAGTGAGCGCGCTCTCAGCTCAAAGCACCCGTAGCACCTAAAATCACCCTTTCCCATTCAAATAAATTAAAATGCCATTTCTTTTGTTCCACCCTTCTTCCCAAAACTCTAAAAGCTTACAGGAGTAATGAAAAAACAATTCAATAGAAGTAAACAGTTTTTGTCATACTGCATTATTTGATTGACTGGTGTGCCCGCCTTGGGTAATATAAGACAGACAGGTGGAGATAGTTTTCATGAGTACAGCACTAATGTCATTCTTTACAGATGATAAGGAATAGATGACTAACTACCATTCTAGTCTGTCGACATGTATTGCGCCATCGTTTTTGTCCAATCCTTCTCTTAGAGGGTTACAGCGCCAATGCTAGCATTAAGCTAGCAGAATGAAAGGTACAATATTCACTGTTTGGTTTGAGATTAAACTTGTCAAAATTGTAAAACTTTGTCAAAAGACGCGCATCATGTGTCATTCTTATCTCAGGGTCCTAGATATGTCCTTGCGTTATATCTATCTAAAACCCCCGAATTGCTTCACCTGCTTTCAAACCAAGATGTTCTCCTGAAGCTTCACCAGAACCTGTTGAACAGATGAGCGGGATTCCGCGGACCTCGCAGCCCCCCCCCCCCCCTCACTCAATCACTGCACCGCAGCTGCCCATCAAAAACTAATATCCTCAAATCTGACGCTGGTGTTGTCCTTTGAAATGAGAAAGAATCTGTGTCTAATGCAGTAAGCCAAACGTGGCTGCCATGAGCTCAAACCTCTTTTCCCCGATCACCATCTCCGCCGTCTACCCAGGAATTCTCCGAGACCAAGAGGGACACCCTGGATTAAGGCTCTACAACCCCCCACCCCCATTACAACCCCACCCCCCCCCCCCCATCTTCCCTCTTCTCCCATTGCACCCCAACTACCCCCTTCTCCCTTCCCAAACTCCAGTCATTTTTAAATACAGTAACACAATCTCGAGGAAAGCTGATATAATCTTTTCCAAACGATAAAAGTCAGTCACCCACAGAAACATCTGCATCGTCAAATTTAAAACAAACTGTCGAGGAGTCTGGTGTCGACATAAAGGACAGGGGTGAGCGGGGGTGCAGTGGAAGGAGTGAGAGATGCATTTTTCGGCAGGAATTTTTAGTGCTTTCTACTTGGCCCGAACTTAAACCTCCACAGCCCTCGGCGCATGTGCAGCTTTCGACAACACACCAACAACGGTGTCAGTCCTCATTTGTGGCCATCGGCTTTTTAACGGCGCGTTGTCAGCTGAGGCAGCCGCAACCGTGGAAGCTTTAATGACTGACATCTTCGCGGGCAGATTAGTCAGTCTGTCCAACGGGTGGATGCGGTTGACTGTATATTTAGAAATGGCTTTTCGAACTAAACCAAATGCAGATATGGTTGAGACTGTCCTGACAGGTGTCGAGGCAGACTGTCCCTAATGAAATGACCATCGAAATAAGTATGCAGTGCTGTAAAATCCTGTGACTAACACTTATTAAAAATATATATATACTGTATATATATATATATATATACTGTATATATATATTATATTATATTATACACACACACACATATTCCAACTCTCAAGGAAGTATTTTTCAAGGGGCTTAATAAGAAAATAATATTTTTCATATTGTTTCGACATTTACCAGTACCTAAGAAGTTAAAATTACAACATTTGAAAGCAGTTGCAAACAGAATTAGAAATGTTTATTAATTCCTATGATTCACGCTGATAATAAAGGATACCAGCAAATCGGGGGACCGTATTATACACAAGTCCAGAGGGGAAAAAAAGTTAAGTTATTTCAGGGTGATTTTGTAAGGCATATTATTCAAGGGTATGTGTTAGTCACAAGGATTTTATGATAAAAATGGAAGCAAATTGGAAGTCAAAACCTCAACAAATGTAAACGATACTCCACAAAAGCCCCCCCGCCCAAAAAAAAAAAAAAAAACAGCACGGCTGAACAATCTGACACTCGCCAGTCCAATTCCTCTGGGTGTTAGGTTAGAATGCCGCTGAAGTACATGTTGAACAGGAGGGCACAGTGCCTGCTCCACTCTGCCCCTGTCTGTTCTCAGCCGAGTGTCGGATTGGTTTAATTGATTTAATGGGGGGTGGGGGGGCATGAGTCACAGCGGGAGATGATGGCCAACGTTGGATGCTTTGGCAAAGTCAAGTGTGTTGCGCTACCTCAATTCCGTCTTGGATGGACCGTGTCGGTTGGGAGAAACAGGCAATCGTGGTGACATGTGACAGAAAGGACACGGGTAGAAAGAGCCATAGAAATTGACGCCATTCCACCCCCCACCCCCAGAACAGCGTGTTCCCTTTTAACGGTTTGACTAACACCCAGAGTGGCGGGATAAAAACCTTTGCGCGTTTGTGTTGGTACACGGCGGCTGCAGCCTGTGCTAATGCGGCGCTGAATGGTGTGCCTAATTACTTGGCCCAGAAATAGCTTTTAGCTAAATCACCCCACCTTTTGAAGAGCCTGTATCAACAGTGACAAGGGCTCACACAATTACATTAGCCCTCTAGCCACCCAGTGGGTCCGGCGTCGACAATCAGTGTGATTTTCAGCCGCTTCATTATCGTCATCCCTCTCTCCATGACAATGATGTTTTCCCTGCGAGAGGGACGGCGAGAAGGGGATGATGGAGAGTCCGATATTGACAAAGAACAAGGGAGAGATTGCAAAAGAGAGAGGCCTAGAAATGGGGTATTATGAGAAGAGAGAGAAATATAGAGGGAGGGAGTTGTCAGTAGAGGTCTTACTTATGCTAATGTTTGGCCTGCTGGTGTGTTGGATGCTGCAAGAGAGCCAGGCAGCAAGTGGAGTGAGCTGGTGACTGTAATTGCACATGAAGAGGGGTCGGATTGCTCGCTGAGCCCGTGCTGGTAGACCAGCGCATCCTCAACACGGTCCACAACAAAAGTGCTGTCACGATTCATTTGGAGGACAAGTCTCCGTTGTGTGCGAGATAAACATGTCATACTGTGCAATAACGTGATACATATTGCAGTCACTGTTGGGCTGAAACCCCGTCTATGTACAAATATTGGTCATTTTCATATTTATTCACAAATGGATATTCCTGATCCGTCCCCAATCATGTTGGGGGGAAAATATTTTGGGAAAATGATGTAAGCTTTTGTGAAGGATGAAAGGCTTTTTGGTGAGGGTAAGCAGGATAGAAAACGGATGGATGTCTGATCGGAGGCTTGGAGCGAGCGCAGCCTTTCATGTGGATCGGTAACACGATTTTGGTGATGTAAGGTGTTTGCTCACTCAAGCTAGATGCCGGGGGTTTCTTTTGTTTCTCGAAAAAAGGCATGATTATGGAGATGAGAGGATTCCGCCTGACAGTGACGCAAGTCAGGGAAGGAAGCAAATTTCAAGAAAGTTGATACAACTCTGGGACCTTTCTATAGTACCAACTAATACAAAGTGGTGCTTTTTCTCCAGTACATTTTCCGGCTTTGCGGACATACGAGGCGCACACAAACACATTTTTTAAAAAAAGTAGTGAACAGTAGTCACTTGGGAGCAACTTCACAGTCCCCTGTTAAATGCAAGGCCGATGAAGCAACGGGGAGACAGAGTTAGTGGATTCCGGGTCAGCGGGTGACCTCTGAACTCCGGGCCACGTCAAAACGAGCAAGAATTGTGGGTGAGCAGAGAGTTGTGGGGAATGTCGCAATACTTCAGAGAAACAACTAAACATCGGTAGGAAGTTCCATAAAGCGAGGGGCGGTGGACAAACATGGAAGAGAGAAAACGAAAGAGAAGAAGTGACGGGGACATGCACATTTTGAGGATCAGAGTGGTGCCAAGTGGGGTTGGATCACTCGACACCCTATTAGCCTCTGATCACTCCTACTTCGAACTTCTCGGAACCCCACCACCCCACCCCCTTTGCACTAGAATTCCCAATCTGGAAGGGATGGCAGTGGATGTTTTATGGACGCACACCTCAGTTGTGTCACTGCAACACACTTCTCGTGTATGGGAACTGCTAATTGAATTATGCTTTGGGGCCCAGATCAGTGATAAAAATGTGTTGACAATGATGCACTGAACTGTGGAAGCTATTCCCGGCAAACTTATATCCAATCCGGGAATCACTGAGGGACGACAACTTGAAGGCATATTTTATGTGAGCAATGCTGTGCCAACAGCATTACGAAGCTGGCGGAAAGAACGACGACAGGGCGGAGAAGGATGTAAAAACAAGTCATAAAAATTTTAAAAATGACGTCACAAACTATAAAATTGCGATGTTGTCCTGTTAGCACCCCATCTAACACTTCCAAATATTATAATTTTTTGTTTGTTTGTTTGTTTGTTTATTGAACATAAAACATATATACAGTAATAATTTGACAGAAAATAAGGTAGATAAAAAAAGTAAAAAGAAAGAAATCAATCTTCATTCAACACAGTTATTATGTTCAAGGGAGTTGGAAGAGGTTTTTCATATCATATCTTATATCTTATATCTTATATCTTATATCTATATCTATATCTTATGATATCTTATATCATAATTCATATCTTACATTAATGGAAATTTGTACCAAAACATACAAATGAGATTAGGGGATGGCCCAAGAGTTGGTGACAGCTTTTTTACATACAGGACTCAATTTCAAACAGTGCAACATCGTCAAAGTAAAACTACAGCTTTTCACTCCATTTCAGACAATGAACACTGAAATTGTCGTGACAGTCATTTGTGACCCTCCAAGCACAAGACGGATCACTTTTAAGAAATTCAGATGTATACATTTTTGAAAAGGGAATTCAAAAGGCTTTCCAGTGATGTATAGATTGTGAAAATCGAGTATTGGGGACAAAATGTCAATCTAAAGATGAAAATGGAGAAAATCATGATCCAAGTTGTCAGGGATCAACATCAATGGTGGCCCGGTGGCCTGGGGCCACCTGAATTTCACTCACACTAGTATGACTGGGCCAAACAAATATTTTTAATGCAATGAAATCGACACGCTCTTGCTTTACTTAAAATTTAACTTTTGCGCTTCACCTACTTCCATTGATCAATGAATCACCATTGATATTTTTATTGCATTGTGCATTTTGATGTTATTTTATTTATTTTTTTTGCACATCAAGTTAAATTCTTCCACAATCCTTGAACAAGGTTAAAAGCGCACAGAAAAATTCAAATGTTGAATATTCTGTTCAGATTTTATACTGGATAGAAAAAAAAGATGACGACAAAGGCTAAAGGCTAAAACAAAAAAGCATGACGATGCTAAATATGAAATATCAATTGAAACTTTTTGTATGATATTAAGAATGGGCAGTACTGGCTCTGGCCGGGCCAAAACAACATGGATCGAAAAGGGTTAACGTCGGTCCCAAGTTGGTGAAATGTACGATTGAGCAAAGCACACCAGCATGATAAGCTATCAGGCTATCAAGACCTAAAGACCTGAAGCCGATTTAAGCGGACTGTAAATTGGAATAGATGCGATTGTCTATATTTGGTTCTCTTACTGTCTTTTAACTGTCAGGAATTCAAGATTTGTTTTTTTTAAATTGTGACGTTTACAGGTCATAAGGATTCAGCCTGGGACAGGGGTTAGCGAGTGCGCGGGTCATAGCAGGGTTGGGTGGGGCTAAGAGGAGTGAAAAGTGGAGCACTTGGAGCCTCCTGGTGTTAAGGAGGTGCTCCCAAAGGTCCAAAACAATGGCGCTAGTCAACAACAGGAGCAGACCTGCCTCTCCTGCTCGCTCCATGTCGCGCTCTGCCGCACTCTCTCAGTGCCTCTTCTCTGCAAGCACAAAGGATTGCCGGGGCAAGAGTAAGATAGACGGGGTCAGTGCAACATTTTAATCAGAGTGGAAAAAAGGAGAAGAGGTGGTGGGGTTGGGCGGCATCGAGGAAAAGAAAAGCCCGCCCCCAAAACATCTTGTACAACACACACGTACACATTAGTAGAAGCAAACATCTACACACACACACACACACACACAACGGGGGCAGCATCATTGTTGAGGGCTTTTTACCTGAATGATTGCCCTCAATTAGATCCATGCTCAGAGTGGTTGAGAACACATCAGATATCCAGAGAGTAGAGGGCCGGGGGGTCGGAGCAGGCAGAAAGAAATAAGGGAGGTGAGCTACTCCTTGCCACTTTAGATGGGGAGCTGGGGGGTGGGGTGGGCAGAAGAGAGTAGAGAAATCACTCCAGAGGTAATGATATTAATGAGCTCATGTATACGAAATTGGCAGAAAATGCATCCGAAAAACTATCGGAAATGAATTAATTCCAAGGCTCATGTCAGTCGTCATCTTTCCGCATTGTCAAGGCAACGTTTTAAGTCAGGTCTCAACATTCCTTACGGCCGAAGAGTTAAACGCCGTCTTCCCCTGCTGATTTCCTTTTTTGGAAACCAACTGCCATTATTTTGTGAAAAAGACTCAACTTAATTCTTTTTAATGCTCAGGCCAAAACCTGGCCGAATCTAAAAGGTTTTTTTTTTGTTTTGTTTTTTTTGCGGAATCTCGGGGTCAAAGAATGATGTTGATGTGAGCAGAGGAGCTTCATTTCGGCAGGCAGTAGCCTGTAGTAGCCGTTGTTTGTTGTCATCTTGTGGCAATTCCAATCTGATTTGGGGGGAGGGGGTTACAATTCCATTTGTGCTATTCTTCAAGCCTGTTTATTTATTTATTTATTTTAAATTCTGTGTCGTATTTAACCCTTTCAGGGACAGCGGTCACTACAGTGGACAGCCAATCATGCGATCAGGTTACAGTACTTACAGAGTACTTTTTATCTTAATCCAGTTCTGTTCAATTTAAGTACAAAACATTTATTGTTGATTTTTAAGAACTTTTTTAATAAATCGTTGAAGTAATTTTTTTTTTAACTTTTGAATGGAAACCATTTGCATTGACTCAATATTAAAAGTACACTTTGCGCAAATTCAAACACGGCGTTTCTGTTTCAAACTGCGCATCATGTCACAGATGCTTGCCAGAACAACACCATGACGATTTTTTTTGGGGGGGGGGGGGGGAATAAAACCTCCGCCTCGTTTTTGATCACCCTCCATGTATTACGCTAAATAGTATTGCAATGTTGGTCATCAGGAGAGCCGAGTATATTTGTGGCGCTAACTTGGGGTAAAAAGTTTGAAAACCGCACGAGAAAAGGAAGCTATTATCTCAGTTAGAGGCCATCAACTTGAAATTGTTGTTTACTTATTGTGTGTAAATGTTTGAGGTTCACTGAGCAGAATGATATATGGGCATCGGTTCTCTCTGTGTGGAATGTTTACACATCCACTCGCTCAATGGATGAAAAAAAGAATGTCACAGAGCTGACAACAAACCTCAGATTTATAGCTTTAAAGGATTTCTTCATGTCAAAAATGCTGACTGCAGCAGCGACATTTAAAAATGGATGTAAACATGAAAAAAAACACTGGCCAAAATAGGGTTGTACTGTACTTCAAAGGGGGGTGAATATAAATAATACATGGGAAGACACTGGATATACATTTGGAAAATAAATAGCAACTTTGATGCTTGCCCAACAAAGAAGTAATCATTCAAGGGTGGTCAAATCGCGTTGACGTGTAAAACCATCCGCGAAAAAGACCCTTGTGAGTTTGCCGCTGTTGGGCATGAGTTGCTTATGGAAGGCTTGCGCTCCTTTCGCCGCACGCATCGATGGACAGCCGCCATTCAAACCGCCGCCCTCTAAAACCCACTGTTGTCTCTGTTTTGTTTTTAATCAAAGCAAGCCCAAACTCAATCTAATCCCACTCCCGCACACCTAAACACAAACACGGACACGTCGAAAGATACACATACACACTGGCGCGTACAGTACGGCACACTCAGCGCTACAATTACCCCTCAATTAAAGATAATAACATGACCACTTCCTGACCAATCGCCGACAGTCTTACTATGACTCACACGCCGTCTAATCTCTCCCTGACACAGACAAACACACACGCGCACAAATCAGGGGGGGGGGGCGGTCAGAGAGCTTATAAGGATAGCGGTGGACGTCGAAATCACTGGTTATTTTTCCCTGACCGCGCCGCTTTTGGTGATTTTCGAGGCAGGTGGAGCAAAACGTCCTCGTTTTTTTTTTTTTTTTACGGGAATAAATGTTAGCTTTCGGTGGTTTTCTGTATATACCAACCACCGTGCGGGCGTTCACGCACTAGCATACAGTACGGACGCATTTTCCGGCCCAACAGAAATAACGTCGTCCCTCCCGCTCATGGATGAGTGAGCAAAAGAGCAAGTTTCCAGCAGCCGTGAAGATATACTTTCTGCCGTTCGCCTTTCCTCGCCGCCACGGGATTTTCTTCTGTCCGTCGGGACATCAGGGCGGCTATAGTTAGCAAAGCCCTACCTCAAATGACAGACTGCGGAGGCTCTTAGCTCAAGTAGAGGGCTTATTATTTAATAACGGGACTTATTCCCACTGCAATCATTTCCAAGTAAAGTCATACCCCATCTGGGAAAGCTGGCAAAGTCCAACCAGCATTTAGAGCTGAAATTTTTACATACTGTATCGCCACGAATAATGGCCAGGGTTTAGTCCGGTGCAATGACTACAAGGTTTATATTTGAAGTTAATTGATGCAATTGTGACTTATGTTTCAACGGGAAGGGAACATGTAATCCCTTCACATTTGACATTTCTATTTTTTGCGTTATTTTATTGTTGGCTCTTATCAACGCCACATCTAATGAGGAAATTAACCGAAAAAAATAAGCGCTCTGGCCAAGCTACGTACTCTTCATACGTTCGTACTTGTTGCACGGTGTAACACAGGGCTGATGTGTGTTTCTGGGGAAGTAAATGACGTCCCCTAAAACTATTTATAGTTGCCGAAATGAATGGTTGAAACAAAGGATGTCCTAATGACATTTTAATGATGCATCTGTCAATGAATACAGAGTCCCAAAATGCCATACCACGGCACAACATGAAGAAGAAAAAAAGAATGCATCCAAACTGTCATAACTGTTTTTTTTAGAACCAAATAAAGATTATATATAATTTTTTTTTCTCCTTTTGTCAATCTACCCTCTCTGTGTGGTCTTCTTTTTTGGGTTCATGAACAAATACATGCTGTGCAACAATTTGAAAGTTGCAACTTTAAAAAAATCAACGCACATTTTTGTGGAATCGGTTTTCCGCCTTTTGTCTTTGTTACGCCACCACACAAACTCAAAACGCAACAATGTATAGTACTTCTTTCCTTTTCTGACAATGCTTAGGCACCATCTTGTGGCATCTCAGTGACTCTCAAGCAGGAGCACAAAACTGTAGATAAGTCTTCACCAAAGAGCTGCGGAATGGTTCCAAACGTAAGAACGTGAATTTGCGAGTGCTGAACGAAAGAAAGATTGCGAGTGATAGCTGTCAATTAATAGGTCCTGATCAGAGTGCTTGAAAGTACACAAAGCTGACATTAGCCCGGATTGTCACGATTTGGTAAATAAGCTCTACTAGTATTTATAGTAGTTAGTCCACACACGTTTTTGGGGTCTCCTAAAAAAAAATTATTCTGGAGGTATAAGGATTCCGCCCAACTCCAGCAATAAGTACAGTATACCATACTGTAAGTATTATATTTACAAGAAATAAGTATACAGTACGGAGGTTATTTTTGGCACAAGTAATCCGGGTCTTGGCACCGATCAAAAGTCCTGAGAGAACCTTCATCCGGTCCTTTTATGTTTAATGCTTGCAATTTTATCAGTAGCAGCAAGAGAAGACTTTATATTCTCAGTTGAACTATTTAACGGCTGCATTAACAGTGCCTAATAAACAAACCAAACAGGGAAATGTTTGAAGCCAGTCAAAAGGTCAAACTGTTTCCGTTCAAAGAGTAGTCCAAGAGTCGCAAACAATGTTATACTTTTCACCCAGCGTTCAATTTGTCATGTTCTCTTCATCAATTTCATTTTCCAAAAATAGTGTGATCTACTTGCCAAATACGGAACTCGAAGGCAGTGTGAGGATAACTACATGTTAGCTAGAAAAGATAAGCTAAAGCTAAATAGAGCCTTTTATTTAAAAAAAAAAATTTCGCTGTCACTCCCAAATTCACGACAACTGAATGGAAAATGACGGCCAAATAACTTAAAGAACCCTTATTGGGTAAACACTGACAAAAAAAAAAAATCTACTATACAAGCACTCTTGCTTGTGTCGTCCGTCCGCAACGTAACAAAAAAAACATTATCAGATTGACACGATTACACTGGCTATCCGGGCAGAGACGCTTCCACGCATAATCGCAGCCTGTCATTCCCCCGGCGTGGGGAACAGGTGCAGGAGGAGAAGGAGAATATTTCAGGCTTACTGTCTCCTTGGGCTTAGGGCCTTTTCCTGGCTCTGAGTGCTCTGCACTGAAACAGAGGGAGACGCCAACTCCAATAAATCACGATGAACATGTAAATGCCACCAAACCACATTCCGCTCAAGAGCAGGAGGCCAAATGGCTACAAAGTAAAGTTCCTTTCTCTTTCTTTTACTGTTGTTTTAAGACGAGACCCCTCCTTCCACCCCAACACATACGACCTACAACGGCCTGTTTTTGTTCCACTCTTCCTCCATCTTTCTCTCACTCTTTGCCCCCCCCCCTCCAGCGGCTAATAGCATAATTTGAGGAAGAATGTTCTTGGGAGTTTCCTGCGAATTTGACCGTTTGTCACCCAAGTGACCTCTCTGCTCCTATCTTTCTTTTCCCCTACCATGACACGAAAGCGGCGCTGCTTTGGAGCAATGGCTGTCTGGGGAGGAGGGAGGCAAATGGGAACCAGGGCTGGACCATGTGTGTGTGTGTGTGTAAGATCTATATCAAACGGCAAAAGTGGCTATAGTGCTCAGATATTTGCGTTAAAAAAAAAAACAACAACAACCCTGGCGATTGAAGAAGCAATGACACAACTAAGTCATTAAGTACAGACGAGTACAGTACGAAATATACAAAAGTACGGAAGTAAAAGTACATGTGAATTGTTACTGATAACGACACACAATTACCGTTTGGTGGCCATGAAAGCATGTCTGTTGTGGAAGAGCTAAGTGCTAGCTAGCGCTGGCTCAGGTGTTCAAAACTTCTTGAACCCAAAAGCTTTGCCACTGTTGTGACTTGACTAACAAAACAAGCGAAATTAGGCCATGAAAACTAAAGACTGAAAAGAAATTCACAAGGTGGTCTGGGAAATTCAAGTTTTCGATCAAACCCGAATACGCCACTTGACTCGTCTCGGCTTCCTTACACGAGGAAGTGACGCTTCCTCGTGTAGCGTTCATTGTAGGCAGATGTGTTTGTTGTGATGTACGCAAATCTGAGTGTTTTTATGTGATTTCTTCAATAGTGTATTAGCCCCTAATCATGGGCTAATAGAAGAGTTTCGGATTTCGAACAAATCGCTTTTCGAACAGCCTTCTGGAACACATTATGGTCGAAAACCGAGGTATGATTGTACAAGTAAAACGACATCAGATAAACAAATACTCAAATAAAACATTCATAAATGAAAAAAGCCGACAGTGCAAAGGATGTGTACTTCCTGATTTCCCGCCAGTGATAAATAGCAGTTCTGTTCCATGCGTTCTATGCGCACTATCATAGCGCACGTGCATGTGTTTGACACATTTTATGATGCGTATAAATACACAAGCTGAAATGCAGGCGGGCACTTGTGCGCAGTGGAAACTGCCGCACTCAGTAGGGTGCTGAGGTAGGGCCCCCACTACTTACTCTCTTGACACTGAGCTAAGAGTGGAAAAGGAGACGCACGGGGTAGAGCGAGTGGAGGAGCTACTGGTGTGAAACTTTGTATCACCGCTGAACTCATGGTCAACACTGACATTTAAATGTGATTTGAGGCCAAGTTGTTTTGGGGTGGGGGGGATGGGGGATAGCTTCAAGAGGGAGGAGTGTATTCAAAAAGCATACAAACATGGATACATACACACCCCCCGAGATGAGATGATGCTACTTTTGCTGGACGGAGAAATAGATATGGGAATATGAGACCCATTATTTACAAAAGGAGATTTGGAGAGATTAAGAGGTAGCTTTCCAACAGATGTTTTTCTAACTTTTGATTGACTCTGGACAGAATTATTATTAGCAGCCCAGCTCAGGTTTATCCGGCAAAATCCCCCGCGGAACAGGTTTTTGGCAAACCTCCTGCCAGTGTTTTGCTGTGCATACAGTCAGGCTAGCTCACTTGGCAGGGTACATTAAGTTCTTCTTCCTTTCTAAATGTTGACAATTTATTGTCCACTTGGCCAGATTGTACCGAGTAACCTGGACAGCGACGCATGTACGGAATACAGATCACGTACAGACGTGAGTCCGTGTTGCAGTATTACTTCAGACAAAGTATATTTTACAGGATAGAAACTTTAGATCACATTAACAAAAATGCACTCCGCTGTCATGCTAAACTGGGAAATGGGCAAAAAACAAGACAGCTGTGGCTTTTTAAGCTAATTCGCGGGGCGGTATTCTCAACATTGTGGTGTTTCGGTGATAGGTCGGCAAAGAGGAGGGTTTTATTTTGTAGTGACATAGCTTCCTTGGCTGCGTGGGTCTCCACTGCTTTATGTTGTTTTGTGCATTGGAAGTGGTGTTGCGTGACTGTTCGACTTCACTTCAATAATAAACGTAAAAACTACCAGCAAGTCATTTTTAGCGATTGCTAACATCAAGTGGTTCGGAGTGATGCAATAATTTAAATGTGTTTTATTTTTTTTTAAATAACAAAACTACACTACTGTACTTTCATCGTACCGTTTGTTCTGATTTTCAATTTTTGCCCTCTTTGCTTATCGGAAAAACAAAAACATCCAAGAAATTATTCAATTCCACATCTAGCTGCTTTATTTCTCCTTACACCAAACTAATTTTGAAAATGTTTCTACCAATCGCTGGGCACACAGAGACGAACAGCCATTGTTGCACGCAATGGCACAGAGGGACAATTTGGAGGGCCCAGTCAACCTGCCATGCATGTTTTTCGAATGTGGGAGGAAGTCAGAGTACCCGGAGAAAACCCACATCGGCAGGGGGGGAACATGCAAATTCTACACAGGAAGGCCAACGCCAGAATCGAACCATTCAGCCGACGTGCTAACCAATACTTTTGTTTTCTTTACAGATACTGTGAAAATTGGCCCATCCTCTTGGAAAATATCCTCTTTGTCAAATCATGGATATAAACAGCTGAATACATTAATATTTCAAATATTCAACAATTTAACATCATAAAACAACACATCAAACTGCTTAGGTCGGCTGGTCACTATGAAAGAGTGACATCGTACCCCGTCCAGCTATTCCACCGTCCTCTTATGTTAAGTAGTAAAACATTTGTGGCTTGGAAGCACATACCTCGGGTCAAAACTTTGCAGCACATCCAAATTCTAATTTTTCTGTCATACAAAGGACAATACTGAAATTATACCACTCCTGATTCTTTTGGGAATTATAGTTTCTCATCTTTTTTTTTTTAAATACTCCGTACACTCTGCTTTTATGAAGCCCTAAAATTGGTTATAAGAAAAATTTAACACTAGATTTTTTTTTTGTCAATGCTGCAATGATGCCATTGTTGAGTGACCAAATGTCCAATCCAATCGATTGTTCTCATATCAACCCTATGCTGCTTACAGCCATATTAGGATGTGCTGCGCTGTACCACACTATCTCACTTAATTCATTCAAGCGGCGATTCACATCACAACTGTTACAACTCTACGCAGCACATTACCACCCAGCAGGCCCCACCTGAATTGCCCTAAACTCAATTCACCCATCCGTATATACGCTCCCACTCTTCTCTTACCCAAAACACCCCCGCGCCCCCCCCTACATCAAAGGCCATCAATCTCCCGTACTACAGGGGGAAAGCCAAATATTTAGAGAAGGCCCGAGCCCCCATAAATCTGTAGTAGGAAAGAGAGCGAACACGATACCCACCGTACACCTCCAAACATCCAGCAAGCACCTCCCCACCCCAGCCCACCCCCTTCACCGTCATCGCAGTCCCTCGGCAGACTTATGTCTTGACAGCTAAAGGAAGGCCTGGGAGGCCACAGGAACCGGTGAGGAAGAGAGAATGAGGTCTGTGGTAACACGGCTGAGGAAAAGGACCGGCCAGTGTGGATAGTGCGTAAAAAAGAGAGCAAGCCCACCCTCCCGCATTGAGTGGAGAGTCAAACAAAAACACACTCTCCTCCACTAATAGAGAGCTCACACACGCAGCAGCGGCACAGTGGTGGGACTCTTCGTATGCTTGCCGTTTGATTTACTGCAACTCTTGGTTCCACTCCAACGAAACTTGGAATATTAGCGAGTATTTATGTCCTTTTTTTTCACTTGACAACAATATGGCTTTCAGTCTAGAAAGGAACGCTGCACTGACAGGTCAGGGTTGTGAGGTCACCGGGAGAGTAAATTCAGGGCAGATGGATTCCCACTTAAAGCGAGAGGACCTTTGAAAAATAAATTACAAAAATTCCCAGCAGAGATTCAATGAAGCTGCTTGTGATCAGAAGCGAGGAGAGAGAGAGAGAGAGAGAGAGAGAGAGAGAGAGAGAGAGAGAGAGAGAGGAGGGGGGAAAAGGGGGTAGCCATTGCTACATCGGATATGTCTAGTTTTAAAAACAATTTTCCTGAAATTAAATTATAGAAGAAGGAGTAACCTTGTGCAGGGTCACAACCACCATTATGAAATATTTAGAAACTGCCCTGGCAATGTAGCGGTGAAATAATGTGATGTAACGTATAACTGAAGAGATTTTCGTTGAATTGTGAATTGTGCGAGTTCAGACGCAACGCTGGTCGGACAGGCATACGGCACCTAAAATCCCAGCTGTTATACGAGAGTCTGAAAAGTCCTGGCAACCGGCCACAAACTCTCTTCATTAATGTGGGTCTCCAAAAATTGATGTGATCAAGAGTACCGCCATATTTGTTGCATTAAAGTTAGCCGTTGTTTCCTGAAATTTGGTTTGTTCAAGTTCCTTCTATCCATTTATCTCATAAAATAATTGTTTGATTTATTGTAAATAGTTATGAAACTGATTAAATAGAAAATATATATATAATTCAACTAAGCTACACACATTCACTTTTTGTCACCTCGGCAAATGACGTCATCCATCTGCCCACTTCAAAACAAAAAGGTTTGCACCGCTGCCGGGTAAGCGATAAATACAACTGTACGTTCAAACACTCTTTGCTCATAAGAGCAGAAATGGCTGACATCATCCACATGCTGCAAACGAGCCTGTGAGACCCCACTCAAAAGACACACTGGACGCAAAAAACCCGTACCCTTCAGTCAGCTGTCAAAGCGGCGCAAGGGATTTAAACAGCTTTGCATGGATCCCGATGCCCCCCCCCCCCCCCGCCCCGGCGAAGCGTGCGTCCCGCGAGAGTTGCGCGGTGGGCATTGATCCCTGCGCACAGAGCGTGTCGGGCTCCCCTGACAGACTTGTTGATTGACTTTTCAACCCCGCTGGGAGCCCCGGCACATGCAGATAGAGACAGCGAAATGCCTTAACACCGCTGGGCTTTGCGATCGTCATGCATACACATGCAACTGAGTGAGTTGACATGGGAGGACACGCATACATTGCCTATAGGAGGTCTTGTGGGCACATATACAAACAAAGCTGGATAGATATGCGGGCCCACTAACACCTTTTACAACCGTCACCGGTAACGTTGCCATATTCATGAGAGGGAGCTGCATTATCATGGAACGGATCCGGCCTTTGTCCTGCCCTTTGTTGGCTTTGCTATCTAGCCGCGTCTCTGTCAAATGTCACGTCTCAGCGGACCCTGTATTTTCAGCAACGGTGTCAATAATAAGACATACGGGCCTGATGGAAGCTCTCCATCTCTCTGCACGAAGGCATGGACAGAATTTCTTCATCTATTGTCTTTTCGCCCATCGCCGATGATTGTAACAAATGCGTTTTAGACCTTGGACAGATGTGTGATCCTTTCCACCGAGAGGAATACATAAACCACAGAATAGTGCGTTTAAAACCCCATCTATCTTTGAACTTTGAGAACACTGTATTTTGGCCAAATTCGGTCGCTGAATCAAAAGAAAGGACAAAACATTCTTCTAGCGGCAAGTCAAACAACTAGGGAAGGCACATGTTGAAAAAGACTATTTTTGTACAGATTTCCCAAATCAAAAGAGCATTGGGAAAAAAAATAAAAAGGCCCAAAACTTGCAACATGGCATCCATAAACCATGTGAGGCAGATACAGTGGTACCTCTACTTATGAAATTAATTGGTTCAGGAAGACATTTCTTAACTAGAAAATGTTGTAAGTAGTTTTCCATGTAAATGCCCTAATCCTTTCCCAGCCTCCCCCAAAATTCAGACAAATGTTTTCTAAAGCATAAAAACTCATCAAAATATGTAACAAATACGTGTTACAATTAGATTATTGCACAGTAAATGAAAGTTGTGCATAATGTAAAAAAAACAAAGTCTAAAGAATAAAAATGATGGTCATTTAACTTAACTACGTCCTCATCGTTTTTTGTCCTCTTTGGTTCATGTTCTCTCTCAGACGTGGCGTTTGCCCTACGTTTTGTAAAGAACAGATCCAAGGACATTTGCTTATGTCGGCTTTTAATAATCTTTCGAAAATCTCCAAGGCAAGCATCAGCATACTGATCGGTCTTATTATCTGTGTACACACAGACACATTCGGTCGAGATCCTTCTTAGCCAATGGGAGGCCAGGAAGATGCTCGATAATAGCCAATGGCAGAGCAGCTATAAGTATGTTGCGTTCAGGGAACTTGGAGCTGCGAGTAGCAGCCCATACTGTAGTTCTTTTGTAACAAGAGGCAATACTTTCCTGTTGAGGCATTTCATACCTTGAAAATTTTGTAAGTAGACGTACCACTGTATAACCAATGGCAGTGCGCCAAATTCAAAAGTGTTCAGACTTGTTTTTCTCCAGGTATAGCTCGAGCATGAGGCTGTTACATTCACTATATTTGCTCTACGAGGGGAAAAAATTGAATTGGTGAGTGCCATTTTTACGGCAAGTTTTGTGAACATCGTGGCAAGCTTTCACAGGCCACAAAATGAACTCCGGGCTTTGAGTTTGACACGAGTCGTGCTTTTGTAACTTTCCTCATCGCATCGGCACCAGTAGCAGTGTGGCTAAATTCTTCGTCAACGTAATCTGAGGCATTGTTAATATTGGTCTCGATTTTAAACGCACGACCGTGCCCCCCCAAAAAAATACACGCGGTGCATGTGCCTAAGGGAGAAGGGGAGGGGAAGGATCGGGGGATGTGCTGGGAATGGGCACCTAATTGCTTCTTACTGATCCAAATAGCACATCAGAGGCAACGGCACTTGAGAGGACCTCCGAAGAGGTCCGCTGGTTCGGGCCCGTTCATTACCCCACTGACCCCCCAGCTCGACCCCTCATGCGCACAGATATTACCCACACACCTCCACCCCTTCACCTACCCCGGCAC
This sequence comes from Hippocampus guttulatus, assembly GCF_054856545.1. Lineage (NCBI taxonomy): Eukaryota > Metazoa > Chordata > Actinopteri > Syngnathiformes > Syngnathidae > Hippocampus > Hippocampus guttulatus. The sequence continues at coordinate 17,099,003 of NC_141267.1, read as the reverse complement.
ATTGTCTCTGGGGTTTAATTGGAGCGATGTTCCCCATTGTGAGACCGCTCAATGCCGGTGGAGGACTCCATTGTGGCGCTGAATGAGGGCAGGAGTGTTCATTAGGTGAGTCTCTGAATAAGGCCCTCTGGAGGTACGCTACAGAGAAACGGGGCCTTCCAGGGACAGCAGAGGTGAGTGAAACTGCGCGCTCTTCCCCACTCCTCTCACTCTTTGCTTCCCTGCTCCTCTTATGTGGTCTTCCTTCCTCAACAGCCTGACGCTTGGCCCTGAAAGGCAGCTGCATTTTTTTGGGTGTGCAGGGGGCGAATGGGGTGGTGGTGGTGCTGGTGGGCCGCCTTTGTAGGATGAATCATAGCGGAGAAGAGAGAGGTGGATCAAAGACGGCCATTGGTAAAAAAGCGAGGACCACCTCCTCTGATGGAGAGAGCAAAGGGAACTGATGAGCCTTGGCCTGAGAGAAATTTCATTGCGGCCACACCGGTGAGCCGGAGGAAAGTACTTAATAAAACAGCGCGGTAAAAGAGATAGGTCGGTCATTGATGCTTGCTGGAATTTGGGGGGGGGGGGGGGGGTGTCTTTTTGCCCATTTCCGCCTGCACAGAGGCATTTTCTCCGAGCTCTTTCACCCATCTGAAATGGTGAAAATGCTCTTTAAGCTAACAGTTTGTGGCAAAGCTCCAAATGAAAAATGGAAGTGAAGAGTTGGGGGCCTGGGGAGGGGGTGGCAATTGGAATGGCACAAATATTGACAAGCAAGAATTCATGGGGAACAATGACGGTTTCTTGTGTAAATAAATATCAGTGTTAAGACGACGGACGGACGTCGGATCGAGTTAAACCTTCCAGTTTACCAAAATTTGCTCCGTTCCAGTGTTGCTGAGATGTTTGTTTCAAAGTCAAAGTATAGGGAATGTAATCAAAAGATTTTTAGTTTCAAACTACAAATTGTATGAACCTTAAAGTGTTTTCGAAAATTGAGGTTCCACTGCATACACAAGACCACCAGGATTCGCCTCGAAATACACTCCCAATCAAAATGTTTGCGTTCAGCCAGACAATGTCATTGCACCCTATTATAAAAAATAAAAAATTAAATCAAGATGTCCCCAGCACATTTTTTTTTGCCCCAAAGTCCTCGTCATTTGTTATGAGGTGTCTGCCGACACAAATCTCGATCGGATAACCCAACAAACGTATGGCGAAGAGAAAAAAAAATGGATCCAAATTGTCTTAATTGTCTTTTGAATAGGGGCATCCTAACATAACTTTTTTTTAATGACTGTAAATCAGTTGTGGTTCAAATAAAATGAATAAATGAAATATTTTGACTTTTGAAATATAACAATATAATATTGGTCAGGTAAAGAAAAAAAAAAATCACGTGATTGGCCCCAATTTCTGATCATGTTATCGGACTTAAAATAACCCTTGTGCATGGACACCATGTTCAAACATTTATGGGGTCACTTTTTTTTTAAGAAGAAAAGCATTGTGTTTGGAGCAAATTTACAATGTCTGGATTTTATTTGATTAATTTCACGTTATTTTCACAAAGAGAAAAAAAAACATGATGACGTTTGTATGCAGAGTGATTCCAAACTTTTGAATAGTAGCGTATTGTTTTGTTTTGTTTAATCAGCATGCAAACTGCTTTGAAGCCTAATAATGTTTTTTTTTTGTGACTCGTTACCTTTTACCACATGTTCAAATTTCGTACTTTCCATTGCCCCCTTTCCCTAAATTCATCATTCATTGCCTTTTCTGTAAATTACATCTAAAAATGACCAAACAGCCATGGGCTAGAGTGCCACCTGTTGCTACTCTGTGAGCTCCACAGCCGGCAAATGTGCTTTTATATGCATAGACTTTTTTTTTTTTTTTAAAGAACACTGACTGGCCTGGGATTTTTCTTTCCTTTTATGAAAGCCGAGCGGAAAACCTTTTTAAGTGTAATGTGAAATCCAACGCCAACATTGACTGCGATTGTGACTTCCCGCCTCCCAGGCTGTAGAGCTTAAACATTTAAGCTGCCACGGAGCTGACAGTTCTTGGCAGACCACCATCAGCCAGCGCTCGGTCCCCTGCCAGTGGCGGAGTCTGAGTGCTCTATTGTGAGTCTGGCGTGCGATGCAGCGGCCCGACGTTTGTGTGACAGACTCAACTTCACACTGACCAGAGCCCTTTCACTCATTGCCTGCTCCGCCGCCGATGTCGTCATCTCCTTTGCCGCACAAACATACGCATGCATGGAACGTCTCTGCTCTTTGATTCTTCCTTAGCCCCGCTACCTTCCGCTGTTTACATTTCTGTTGGTCCCCCGGAAAAAAAAAAAAAAAAAAAAAAACAATAGTAGACATCACGTTTGCTACACACAAGGCCTATCTTACGTTTAATGCTAATCTGACATCACCGGGGTGGTGTGTAGGGTTACACTGGCTGATGTGTACACACAGAGCCAAGTTCTGGAACTGTGTTATTGCTGCCACACACAAACACATATTACCGTTTCTTAACAAGGCTGCGTTCAGGTTTCTGTCTCTAAACTCCGCTCTGCAGCTCTCTTGACTTCAAACAGACTCGCTTTGCTCTCCTCTACCTCTGGCACTATTTATTTTTCCGTCTGAAAAGCTTGCATAAAAGGCCGGCATGCATGGACAGTGTAGCGTCGTCTGCTTTCTGCCTGGGTTACCCGCGCACGGAAACGGGAAAAGCACAAGGCACGCGCGCTGCTAAGTGTGCGCGCAAATTCATTCGCGGGGTCCGTACTGACAGATATTTGCCACCCACATGAGGTCATTCGGAGGTGTTTGCGTGATGGACATGTTTGCGATGTTCGTTCAAATGAGAAATGGCGAACTTAATCCATGCTGAGAGAGCCTGTGGATGTGGGTCTCCATTCGGAGTCCCCAGTGACGGTCTCTTGTCCCTTCCTGTTTAGCCTGGGCGTCTGCCGCACATAAACACTCCGGGGCCTCCTTAGCCCCATGTGGACACAAGGGGTGGAGGGCAAGAGTCATGGTTTCAATCCGGACGAAAGGCCTGAACATTAGTCTTGTGACACTCAGGACTTGGGCTTGACCTCGAGAGCACATTTGGAAGGTCTTGGTCTCATCTCCGAATAGACTCTCCAAAGTCTTGGTCTTGTCAATGCCAAAAAAAATTATAATAATAATGTTTCCTAGACTCTGTTTCAACTCCGGTCTTTTCTTAGTCTCATTTAAATATGGCCTCCTGCAAGTCTTGGTCTCAGATGGGTGCACTCTTGAGCACAACACTATCTGCCGAGGGTGGTGACTTATCTTTTTCAGCAAGTTGGCACTTTGCCATGCCGACATCTCGCTGTTAAAAGATTTCCGAATGAGAACCTTCCAAAGAGATTGTTGGGTCGTGCTGGAGAAGAAAATCAGGTGTTCTGCAAGCCGTCTGCCATGTCTCTGGAATCACTACGCCTGACCACTCCGGATGTTATGCAGAGAGTGGCGTGAGCAAAACGACTACATTGATGTTTGCAGAGCAAGTTTAATGTGTCATGCTACCCTATGAAATCACAAACCTGGAGTTACCATTGCAAAATAATTATACATCCATCCATCCATTTTCGAATCCGTTTATCCTCACAAGGATCGTGGGTGTGCTGTAACCTATTCCGGGTGTTTTCGGGCAGTAGGTGGGGGCCACCCTGAACCCGTTGCCAGCCAACCATCCACGCTCACACTCACACCAAGGGGCAATTCAGAGTGTTCCATCAGCCTGCCATGCATGTTTTTGGAACGTGGGAGGAAACCGGAGTACCCGGAGAAAACCCACCCAGGTATGGGGAAAACATGCAAACCCCACACAGGAAGGCGGGAGCCAGAATTGAAGTCTGAAACTCTGCATTGCAAGACCGACGCGCTAACCAGTCGACCACCAGGGCGCCCAAGAATTATACAGTAAAAGTGATTTTTCTTTAAAGTGGAGTGTTTGGTGAGGACACCCTGCACTTCTTGGTGCTGAATGCTACTTGCCTATCAGTCTAGGCTTTAGCACCATCTCCTGGCGTATTAGAGCTTCATAAAAAGCACAAATAGCAGAGGATACACTAAAAAAAGTGTTACAGAATTTAAAAAAATATTTTTAAATGGGTACAGGTCCATTTGGGAAAAGCTATTTGTGAACAGTTCACAGAATTACTTTGTACAGAAAGCTCAAAGGTAGTCATCCTTTGAGTCATATCACAAGCAGAAAATATCATCAAAATTGAAGATATATCTGACCCATGTTGACACGCAGCAGCAGTGTTGCAAACAACCCAAAATTCGATACCTTTAAAATGCACCGAGACCGCACAAGTGTGTGAATGTATCGGCTTTGTCTCCGATAGACCCAGATTGCATGTTTAATAGATGAACAGGAAGAGCAAGTTTCCTGTCCCGATGTGTGCTCTGATCACAGGGACGGATCTGGTCAGGCGTAATGTATTCAAGAGCACCAAGCAAATGTCGCCGCACCCAGCTCGCTTTCATCTCAGACATGGACGGGAAGCATTATGACACCATGTGCAAGAGCCACAAGAAGGACCACACGCAGGAGCCCAAAACCATTCTTCAGTCTGAACATCTACTTATGGTCTGACAATGATAAGATGTTGTGGCACATGGCTGTCTGTCCTCGGCGTGAGCACAATAAAAATCCCACAACGGCCATGTGCGAGACCGTAAAAATGAAAAATTTTTTGGACCGTATTGTTTTGCTTGGTGTTAGCGACAAAGCTACGGGCCACAAAGAAATACGCCCCAGTCACCGGTGTCTTGCTCTTTGTGAACCAAGTATTGACGTGATCTCACATTCGCACAGTCACGTATACCACAAGCTCTCATGCCTGTGTGCTGGATATACACGCTAAGAGGCGTAGGTTACTCGGCAACCTTTGTCCTCTCGTAGCGCTGTGAGAACGTTCCGCAGGCGAGCGCATGACATTCTCCAGTTTGTTTGTTTGCTTTGCTTGTGTACCATAAAAGCTTGTGGGGACGGCCCATTGGCACCGCCCTGTTTACATGCCGATTGTGTGACTCCGGAGAGATGAAGGAGAGTAGGTCTGGGGAACAAATGTTTCCCCACGCTACCTCACCACAGAGGGGGCAAACAAGAAGGCAGCCAGGGGAAGCCTGATGTGCGAACAACTCGCTGTGGTCGGAACGGATTAACTGGGGAGGAAAAGAGCCGATGGTCTGCAGAAAAAACGATTTCCCAAGCAGTCCCGCTACAGAAGCGCAACTTCAGACAACCGCCCTACGGGAAGTAAGAAAGACGGGAGAGAGAATAAAAACAGAGAGGAAGAGGAAGGCAGAAAATAAAAGGATGCCAAATACATCCCCCCGGTGGTGAATATGCTGCCTGAAGGAGTGCCATCTGTGGTCAGGGTCTGAAAGGGAGAACACAGAAAGGAGCACCCGAGCTGGGGTCCACAAGGTGGGAGTCCAGCTGGGTCCCATTAGGACTGGACCACATGTGCCTATGAGGGGGGGTGGGGGGTGGCGGACAACAGAGGGGGCAACAGAGAGCAGAGAGGGCAGCGGGGAGGAAGTGCTGAGAGCGATGGGCCTAGACCCTGTGAAGCTTTATTAGTCTTGTCGTCTTGCTTTCCTCAACGAGGCCGGACCGAACCCCCCCCCCCCCCCCAAAAAAAACGCCGCCCTGCCTCGCTCCCCTCCACCGACCCTCGGGCACCGCCGCGGCACAACAGTATAAAACTATTAGGGGGAGGGAGATGGCGCAGGACCACCCAGACACACATACACACACACACACCCATAATAGCTACCAGGAGAAGGCCCCAGCAGGAGAGCTACAGCTGGAAAGTGAGAGTAGCGCACATGTGCGAGCAAAGTGTTCGGTCTTTCAATCATGTCACAAACATCTGTGTCACTTCTTTGTTGTGATGAGTTCATATTTGGACACTGTGGGACAGACTCTAAAACTGTGACATTTGCATCTGTGTAATTACTTACGCATGATAAGCATCTGGAGGTCGCTAGCCGCACCCCTTGGCGAGCGCATCCATTTCAGAGCGCTGGCATACCTGACATGCCTGCAGGCTCATCTGCCTGCCGCGCACAACTCCAACCGTCCACCCCCCTACCCCCTGCAAAGGGGATGTGTGAGAAAAATTACGGCTGGAATCTGAGCCCTTCCTGAAATGCTGACCAGAGGTGTGAGCGGACGTAGCAGCTTTGCTCAGGCAATCATCTGACAAGGTGGTAGACGGATAATGAGACTTGTGATGGTGGTGCGTCGGTGCAAGTCAACATTAACATAAGTCCAAACAACCTGAGGTGCCGAATTCAAATTTAGCGCCAATATCAGATTTCTTTTGGGGTTTTTTTTTTTTTTGAAGACTTGGACATGCATTTTGAAGTGATCCATGTTTAGATGTACTGGACTGCTGAAATAGGATTTATATGACAAAAATCAAGAGAATCAGCTTTTTTTTCCCCCCTCTTCTAGTTGACCCAGTTGGAAAAGGCTTCATGACAACATAAGCCTTCGATCCAAAACAGGCTTCACCCATCTGTGGATTTAAAAAAAGAAAGAGATATCAATGGGATATCTAACTGTAGTGAAATAGTTAAGCCATCAGAAATTGTCTTTGGGAGCCTGGCCATGATTTCGAAAGGCATATGGCTCTCGATATTCGGTCCCACAGTTGACAGTGCACCATGAGCATAAACCAAGCATGAAGGAATTCAATGGACACAAAGGCACAAATCTAGGGATGAGTATACCCCCCTGCACCCCCCCAAAATAAATAAATAAATAAATCTGCTGCTTTGAAGACTCCAAAAAGCATAGTGGCCTCCATCATCTGTCAGAGAATAAGTTAAAAAAAATGACAGGACTCTTCCTAGAGCTGGCCGTCCATCTAAACTGAGAAATCGGGGAGGAGGTCACTCTTGTGGTCCTCTATGCAGAGAGGAGAACCTTCCAGGAGGACAACCATTTCTGCAGCACTCCACCTAAAAGGACACTCAGACCACAAGAAAAGAACATTATGTGGTCTGATGAGACAAAGTTTGAACTCTCTGGCATGAATGCCAAGCATCACGTTTGAAGGAAACCAGACACCGCTCATTACCCGACCAATACTATCACCTGCACTGAATGCAGCAATGTACAGAGAAATTCTGGATAAAAACCTGCTTCATGAGGACCTCAGACTGGGACGAAGGTTTACCTTCCAGCGGGACAGCAAACCCCAGCGCAGAGCCAAGACAACAAAGACATGTGTGACTGTCCTTGAGTGGCCCAACCAGACCCCAGACTTGAATCCAATCGAACATCTCTGGAAAGATCCGAAAATGGCTGTGCACCCAAATGCCCCCCCCCCCCAATCCAAATTGATGAAGCTTGAGAGGTGTTGCAAAGAGTAATGCAAAAAACTGCCCAAAATCTTTTATCCAGTTTTGCGAGGTTTTCACACAATGTGGACAAAGAGCTGTAAATACTTTTCGGAGGCACTGTTAGCGCTTGTATGTCCTTTTTTTTTTTTTTTGCTCACAAGTCAAAACACTCTGAAGTGGGGGCACCAATGTGTAGCACTGCTGACAAGCCGGGAATAGACTGGTCACAAAATAAGGAACTAAAAACATGTCGACAAAGGGCATGGTGAAGGGCAAGAGAAAATAAAAAGCCTGCAATAAAACATCGACTGCCTTCTGAATATAGCTCCTGGCGTTTGAAGGTTGAAGAGTTTTCATTTAGCACTACTGATTAAACTGCAATTTCCACTACAATGTAAAAATTTACGAAGGCAATTGCTGTCACAAGCCAAGTTTATAGTGCCTAATGCATAACTTTACTTACGTGTGTGTGTGTGTGTGTGTGTGTGTGTATTCCCATGTTAACGGCCGCTCTGACAGCACTCACCTGCGGTTCTCGCCTCCCTCCACCCAGGACAAGATCCCACAGTCAAAGTTACGAGCTTTAATACTTCAGCCATTCAATCATTTAGCCTTTTTGTTTTTTTTCTCTCTTTTGCTGCTTGTCTCCGGACTTCTCCCGCTCGTAAAGAAAATAATATTTGTCTTTCCAACTGCACTGTGGACCACAAAGTCCTCATGTTTTATTTGAGTCCGGGCAGTAAATGTGTGTTTTCTTCCACCATAAGCTGTTGTTCTTCTCTGAAACTTTGCAAGGGCGTAGAACGTCTGTCAAAACCGCGACAGGAAAGTGCAAAAAAAAAAAAAAATCCAAAGTGGAGGTCACGCCGATACTAATAACTTCAATTGTAACTATACCGCAAAGTGTAAACCCCAAAACACTTTTTTATCATTTCAAACAAATCTTAAATAGCTTCCAGAGTATTTGATTTGTGATTTTTTTTTTCTATTCGTGCTGTGAAGACTCTTCATAACAATCTAGGCTAAACTTGGCTCCTCCCTCTCAGTCGAGACGTAACACACTTCCTTGGCACCAATGTACTACCACCCGAACAAACGGTAGATGAATATCTTCAACAATTCCTTAACATAGCAGATCAGTGACTAAATAAATATTCCACAAAGCAAAAAAAAAAAAACCCTGAACAAGCTGGCCTCAGAGTATTTATGTGCAAAACAGACTAATTTGGCACAAGTAGCGGCGCAACGCTGCCTCATTAGCTAATCAAACCAGAAAAAAAAATCTGACACGAGGAGCGACGACTCATTAAGCAGGAGAGGAGATAAGTGGCGGAGGAGAGGTATCTCGGGAATTATCGTCAACACTTTCTTTTCGGCGTCCGTCTGTCAACGCCGCTGTGCAAACTTGAGATTAACGAAGACTCAAGAAGCGGGTTGATTGATTTATTTGTAATGTGCGCAAATTGGCTGAAGGTCAAACTTGTGATTTGCAAATAGCGCAAAAGAAGCACGGGATGCCTGCGTCGGTGATTTGCATTCATAGTTTCCCGACACTTTACAAAAAAACAAAAAACAGTTGACGCCATTTGTCATTTATTCGAGCCCGAGTGATTAATCTGCGATTAAAAAATTGTTTGCAGATTGTTTGCATTTTCTTTTACTCATTACAAAAAAATGGCATTCAAAAATCTTCCTCCCCCAGAAACAAACATACATGTGTGTGTGTATATATATATTCACACACACACACACACACATAGGTATATTATATATATATACAGTATATACTGTATATATAATTTATATATTTATGTATTTATTCTCCCCCCATTGTAAAATTAAATACGAAAGAACAAAGCATTGTAAAACAGTCAAATGTTCTGCTTGGACTTCACATTTTTGTTCTGAGTGTTAAGGGACTTTTGGAAAAAAAAAAAAGCTATTGTATTCATTTTATATTTATTGATTTAGTTGGCGGATTAGTCTGCTCTCAAATTTATTCTGCCAAATATTGGAATCGGGTCAAAAAATGCAGATCGTTTGGGACCTTATTAAATAAATAAATCAATAAATACATTTTAAATTGTGGATGCTGGGTCATTTTTGCCAAGGAAATGATCCAATACATCCACAGTGAGCCAGTTTGCATTGTGACCAAAGTAAATGTTATGCTGGATGATTTGAGTCTGGCTGGTAGTTTCATTGTGCAGAATATCAAAGACTCAAGAGGTCTCATTTTGATTGAACATTAACTTGCGGATTGATATCGCTTTTTGTACATTTATTATCCCCCCAGTTCTCTTTCCAATTCTGACAACATAAAGTGTGTGTGTGTGTGTACACATCTTATCAGTTCGAGATACAGTGTAGGACAACAATCTGCAGCTACCGCACAGTGCCATGCCGAGCCTTATCATCTATTTACAGTGCCAGTTAACATCAACATTTTTTTTGCCGTCTCTCCTTTTAACAGCATCCCATTGCCAATGGCAAAAAAAAAAAAAAAAAACGTGCAGGTGGGTTTGGGCTAAGTGGAGCGTCGGTGACTGAACGGCGCCCACTACAGTATGTCATGAGCACTGTAAAGGGCATTCAATCGGGAGAGTTTCATCTGGCAACTGCACTCCTCCATTATCTGGCATTACGATGTGTTCAAAGCACAGACTTGTGGCTGTCAGAGCCATGTGTCAACCAGTCGGACTCAGAGGGACAACAGGCATGTGTGAGCTCGAGAATGTGTGTGTGCGGGGGGGGGGGGGGGGGGGGGGTCAGTTTTCCCTTTCCAGTAACACTACAATCTAATGTTCATCTGTCAGTAATATAATCCTGTCAACATAATCAACACCAAGGATCTTCCCTTCGTTGCCAAAGAGTTTAAATGATGACAAAATATAGTCCCCACCCCAGTAGTTACACAACATTTGCTGTCGGAGCAAAAACGGACAAGTGAAGCTGGAGGGTGGGGGGGGGGGGGGGGGGGGGCACACCCAAAACAGGAATAAGACTGAAAGGTGGCACTCAACTGAGGACAAGGCTCAACGAAGCTGACCTCCCTCCAGTCCCGTCAGTGGCAGTTAACTGTCACTCAATTTAAATGCAATTTTATTGATAGAGCACTAAATCAGATTTCTCATCCAATTCACTGTGTGTTTCAATTTTTGTCATGACCCTCGAGTACAAAGTTTTTGCTTGCTTGCTTGTAAGATTAGCATGCTAACGGCGGACCGCTGTAAAGGTTTGAAAATCGAAATTGCAGCCTTTGCGATTTGGAAATTGCATCCCAGTAGATTGCGATGTCAATTTGAATTTGATTAACTGTTCGGCCCTAATTCTCGTTGATAATCATATATGAACAAACTAATGGACGTAATTATTGGCAAATAATACAACCTAAAATTTGAGCCATTCCTCAGTGGTCCTTGCCAAGCCAACCAAATTAGAACAACTTCCAACTCTTGAGTTGTTTTTCCTCTATGCGAAGCTCACGCATTTATGTCATCATCCGAAATCCTTGAACTGACTCTTTGATAAAAACGCCGCGTTGTGTTTTTTCTTACCGAGAGCCTTGCGTGAATTTGGCCACTTCAACTTCCATTGCTTGATGCCCTCTTTTTATTAGCCCTGGGTATTTTACGAGCCAAAGGAATGAATTACGTTGGCTAAACGCCCCGTGTTGTTTTAGGACCCGTGCGGGTTCTCGATTAGGGCCGTCATTTTGGTCTACACCTCATTCGGCAGCCCATAAAGAGCGAAAACCTCAGAGAATGTGCATGAGTAAGCTAAGCATGGAATAACAATGACACAAGAATAGAAGCCGCAGTCTGAGGGTGAGAAAAGTGATTGAAAAACAAGAATGGAAAGGAAAAGAGGGGCGGGAAGGGGGGAGTGGAGGCGTTGGGGGGTGCCAAAGCATCAAACGGCAGTGAGAAAGAAATATGAGAGGCATTTGATTATTCCCATGGCTGGATACTTAGCATAGAGAACCCCTTTCTCTTTCGGACTTTTGAGCACATTCAGCCATTAGCACACATAAACACACACACACGCGGTGGCGATCATGTTGACCACCCAGCCAGTGCCCCCTGTGCCCCCCCCTCCCCCACCTCTCACCTTGCTCAGGGGCGCTAGAGCGGAGAGGAAAAACTACACCATTCACTTCCTATGCCTCCCTCCCCTTTCTGCTGTTGCTCTCGTTGGCGCTCTCTGTGCTCCCATTCATGTTGTAACAACTCGTAAAAAGGAAGGAAACTTTGACCCACCTCCGTAAAAGTTGCCAATCGACTTGGATCATCTGTTGGGCGGCAGAGGGCTTTTGGGAAATTCAGAGTGACTCTCGACGCTTCCTGTACAAAGTTTCCACGTAGATGACGGGCTGCTGTTCGCAATAACCGTTTATTTGGTTTGAAAACTTTTTCGAAAGCCTGTGGCACACGATTCAAAAGTATAACTACATGAATAACTTGGTTCAAAAGTAGCATTTAAGTAGGGTTTTTTTTGGGGGGGGGGGGGGTTGGACAAGTTATTTGATTTGCTCATTGAGAAAATCCTGATGATGAAAACAGCGCAAGTTTGAGTCAAGGGCTGCCAAAAAAAATGCTCAATATATAATATATGTAATATAAGTCGGGAAAACTTTGAAATAAGTTCTTGACATTTTTTGGGAAAATCAAGGTGTTTGCTCCGAATTGCTCCGTTGTTTTGACTTATATGTTTATGTTGGGCACAATCCAAGGAACAATTAGTCCTGTCAACTTTTATTTTTTTGGGCCGTGTGAAATGCGGGGAAAGCCAATTTTCACGGCAGCACTACTTTAAAGATTTTGTGTTGAATTTTTTTTCATATTCATATTTTTAAAATGTTTCAGTTCCTTGAGGGATATCGCACTGCTGCCCAAATTTGATTAAATCGTCCATTTTCCTGTCAAAAACACACTGCGCAAAACAGAGATGAAACGCTATGTCGTAGCAAGCAAGGTTGAAATTCTTCAAATGATTTTCCTGATATTTTTATGAGCAATCGTCTGGGTCAACTGACCGGTCGTGTCAAATGTTCAGTGGGGATGAGTATGTGAAATTGCACTTAGTCGTGCGTGTTTGTCCTCAGACTTGAGCTCAATTGGTGCAGCTAATTGCTGATAACGCAGTTGATTTAAAGCAAATAAACAGGCGGCTGAAGAGAGACAATCAGTCAAAGGCTGGCAGGCAAACAGACAGTCGGGTCACTCGCACACAAAGAGACAGTGATAAACACGAAGAGAGCCAAGGCAGTCATTTCGAGCCACATGTGGGAGCAGTAGCAAGAGAAACCAAGCTGAGGTTAGAGGTCACGCAAGATTTGGCTTTCCTGCTTCTCCACCCCAGAAGACCTCAACCGGATCGTCTTTTTACACACACACACACACACACACACACACACACACACACACACACACACACACACACACAGTCATTCAAGCTTGGGACTCATCTGTTCTCCATCCACACACCTGCTCTGCCGCCATTCATTTCAACGGCGTGCTGCCATGCACCAGCACACGGCAAAGATTTGGCAAACCTCATCTAAGAAGGGGACATACTTTGTCATTCTTCCACAAATTAAAACGAAACTCCAAGATGTCTTCCACGGGCATGTTGGGATCGAATTACCCAAATATATACAGTATATCTTTATTTCTTTTTTTAGGGTGTGTGTACTCAACCCCGGCCAGACCAAGTATGTTATAGGAGGAGCCCACTGTACACCTTTTAATTTACATTGTTTAGTTACATTTGTACCTTCAAAATAAAATATATATTTATTATATTAATTAATTTTTAAAAAAACATCAAATCATGGATCAATACCATGGAGCAGAAATTCAGATATCAATCAAATGTTACCTTTATTGGATGACTAAAGCCCAAACATTGTTAGTTCATGCTAAACTATGCGTCCAACAACATTGCAGCTCTGCTTAGGTTTGATTTTGACATGGCAGGAGTTTCGTAGAGTCAGGCTGTCACTTGCAGAAAAAGAAAACTTGATGTGAGGGCCGTATTATTAAAGAGAGGCATATTAGGTTTCTTTGTTTGGTTCAGGGTTTAAAACCGTCAAAACATATCACGCCTCCGTATATGTACATCTATGCATTTAATTCATCTTGAGGCAGATCTTTTGTGAGCCCAGCTCCCGTTGCCACGCTCTTTATAAACACATCAGTTGGACTGACAGCGCGCAGCGGGAGGGAGCCTGAACCTGGAGACGGCCAGGGACAGAAGTCTCACCAAAAAGGAAAAAAAATCACTTAATTTATTTCCCTCCAAATTGGAAAATGCACGCTCACACCTGACTAAATCATCAGGCGTCAAACTGGAGACAGCCCCCCACTGCACACGGACGAAACTCGATCCCACTTGTGCTGTGCTCACCCAAGCCAACGCTGGCAGTGAGAACATGTCACATACGGCGTAAGCGCTTCTTAATGGATTGGGCAGATGTGCCGTCCCCTCGAAATCCTTGTACCCGTGTCTCCCTCCCATACCCACACCACAAGTCCCTCCCCATTCCCGGTTCCATTTTTGAAGCACCCAGCCCCATTTATTGTGGCTTCCATGGCCACTGCGTACGCGTTAGCTTTGAGCGTATGCCTCCTCTTTCTGGGTCCTTGCTCTTCTTTAAACATACTCGCTTCAGTTCAATTAACTCCCACCATGTTCTATTTTCTACCAGTTTCAATATAAGGCCCGTCCTGTTCAGAATTTCTCAAACGAGCTCGCTCATGTATAGTTGTCATTGTGTGTTATTTTGCGGGGGAAGGAATGCCACCACAGATGAGGAAAAAGTGACAGCTGAGGAATTTAAAACTAAACATTACACCAAATCCCATCATGCTTGTGACAAAACAAAATTGTGTTGAAGATTGTCAAAAGACATTTAACTAAGACTGGGCAACATGGCCTTCAAACTTTTCACAAAAATCCGATTTCCAATTGAAGTCGTTGTATTGACCTTTCACTAATACAGAAAGCGAATGACAAGACAAGACTTGCCTTTTGTGTTTTTTTTTCCCCTCTAAGATTTTCTCTATTTCTTCTGCATTTTTGTATGTCAGAAATGTACATAGAAGTGATCCCAAATAAGGTTCAAAACTTTATTTGTCTCTAGTATCGGTGGCTGGTATCGATACCTTAAAACAGACTTATCAAACTCATTTTTGTCACGGGCCACTTTGAAGTTAAGTTTTCTCTCAGAGGGCCGTTATAACAGTGAAACCACAAAAATCGTTTCATCGCATTATTACATTTACCCAAAAAATTAATGGATTACAGGTTTTTAAATCAGTCAACCATAATAGTTTGTCAATTATTGTACAAGTGAATGTAAACACGGTAGCAAAATTATTGCAAAAAAAGTTGACACATGATTTTCTTTTGGGGGGGCCACATAAAATGATGTGACGGGCCGGATATGGCCCCTGGGCCTTGAGTTTAACACCTGTGCCTTAAAACAAGGCCGATATCTGCCTGATATCGATACCCGATATTGGTACTCACCCATCGCTCGTAAAAATTATTCCGCTCATGTCTAATTTTGAGGGGGTCAAATCACCAATCAATTTTTTGATAAATAATCACCGGAGGGGTCAGGGAAAAGTTGGCACTTTTGAGTGAGCCTTTTTTAAACTTGCTCCTCTGTGTTCACGGCCGTTTCAAATCAAGCTTCGAACTGCAGAAGCTGCTAAGCAAAGTCTATTTTCAAAAAAAGCAGCGCAAACAATATTGTAATTGATAGCATAAGGCTTTTCAGTTTGCAATAAGTTATTTTAAACATCAGTTGACAGCAGGGGGAAAAAAGTGAAAAACAGACCAATACCCAAACAGGTGTTTTCATTTACTTTGATTAGACACCCCCTCCCCTTCCACCCCCTGCCTCAAAACTATACATCTTGTTCCCACCACACACCCATCCTCCCCACCCCCCCGGGCTCCCACCAAACGGCAGAGCTGTGTTGCAAGACCTGCATCTAATTTGAATGCGTTTCGGGAGTAAAAATAATGAGCTGCAAATTGCCTTTATTTAGAGTTCACGCCAAATGTCAGGCGTAATTGGCTCTCGTGTCATGATTTCCACATCCAGGTGACAGTTGATTTGTTTCAACTTTGCCCCCGGTTCTTTCAGGAAATACACAAATCCCGTCTGAACCAAAGAGGCGTCATTAAAAGCATTAGCATGCTTTTGAAATCCTTAAGTTTTGTGTGACTAACGTGACAGGTAGAGACCGTTTCACACATTGCCCGGGTGAATGGGACGCGGTGATTGATTGACAGCTGCCAGGTTGCTACGACAGTAGCAACGTTACAGTTTGCATGATCAGAGACGGGGCCCTTTTTTGTTGTTGTTTGTTTGTTGTTCATTCCACATTACCATCGCTGTCTTTTCGGATTGTTTAACACTGACTGTAATATGAGACACAATGAAATGATGATGAAAAGCTGCTGTTTTAAAAACACAAACAATCGTGTATGTTCTTTTTATGGGCCATAAGTGTTTGAAAGCAGCTGCATTAAGGGAGTTGGTGAAAGGAATGGTGAAAGAGGGGTTACAAGGGTCTTTCCAAATGCAATCTGTTTTTCCTCATCGTGTGTGTACGGTCTAAGCGCGGACGCCGAAAGGGGCCAGTAATTAGTCTTCCCAAGACGAAAACACGCTTGTGCTCTTGATGTTCATAAAGTGTGAGGGATGAGTCACGAGACTCCGATTTTTTTTCATTTCAAAATGTATTCCACCATGAACGTGACCTACAAGATAAACTGTAAAATTCAAATGGAAAAACAAAAACCTCCTGAAATCTTTTAAGAAGTTAAAATTTATAACTGAGAAAATGTGCGAATGCAAGTGTGGGGATGTGGCCGTCTTCAGAATTAACCAAGCACATTCACACATGTCAGAACTTGGTTCTATTCAAAATGCTCATGTCTTCCTTATCTGCTGCTGATTCCTTACAGTGACTCAGCAATTTATTCAAAAAAAAAAAAAAAGAACAACATTGCCTAGACTCACCTAAGGGCCCACCATTTTTACACCTTTTTACTAGCGAGCGTGAAACATTCACAAGAATGCAACTTGTATCGGTCTTTCCTGACCACTTTATTTACTTACAAAGCCAGAAAGGGAGAGTAAATACTCAGCGACGACAAGCTACACGTCGGTCATTTTCACTTATCTAGCTTGCCAATGGCAGACCTGCAACTCGGTTGACTCGCAACGATTTGCTTTTTGGCTTCAGTCGAAGAGAGGAGAAGAAAAACAGTGAAGAGAGAGATTGACTAGAAAACAAGCCTAAAGTTAATTACGGCTTTCATTCAAATTGCACAACATGGCGCCAGTCGCAAGTATTAGCGGCTAGCACCCGGTAGGCTAGCGATAGCCGGCAGACGACATTTCAAAGGCACTTTAAAAGGCAAAAATTAAACTGCACACTTACCTTAAATGCTAACACTGACAAAGGAATTCCTACCAATCTATTTTTTACAATTTTTAAAAACCATGCTTACTCAAAATGGCTCCTGAACTTTTCTGTCACACAAGCGTGAAAAGAACCAAAAACAAGAAAACTTTTGCCATATCAGCTCATTAGCTTTGCTAACTGTTGCGATTGCATTCAGGAGAAATCCATTAGGAATCCAGTTTATTATCGAAAGCGTCGAAAACAGAGTCTCGAAAGGTGAGGCTCAGCAGCACATTACGTAATAGAGGAAGCCATCAGTCAGTGCTGCCATGCGGAACGACATTCAACACATTTTCTATGCCTTGTCAGAGTTGCTGCTTCCATTCAAAGACGGCGACAGCACCGCGAGCCTGATGTGTTTGTGCAAGGCTAAATCAGTTTGAGGATGGGGGGGGGGGGGGGGCGGGGGGGGGGCAATAGGTATGTGTGTACGTGTGTGTTGGGGTGCTCCCACCAGTGATTCATGGCGGCAAATGATCAGCCGTGAACAAACAACGAGCAAGCCACCCGTCCGTCTGCACAAACAAGCAAACAAACATTGACGACACACAAACAAGCACGGTGACGGCAGCCTTTGGGAAGATGAATCACGTCGAGACAGACGAAGGCGCTCGCGGCAGACTTTTTTTTTTTTTTTACAAGCTTATATTTCTATAATAACTGGCTGAGTGCTTTTAAGAGCTGTTTGTGTCAGGGCTCGCATGCACATCCAACTATCCATCGCGTGAACACATGCAGTTTGGAGTGTCTTTTTGTTTTTCTTATGTGTGGTTGCTATTGTGAGCAAGTGTGTGTGTGTCTGTGTGGGATGTAACCCAAGCCGGAGCGGCACAACACAGCAGCCTGTTCAAAGGCCTGTTTGTATTATTACAGCTTGTCCAGCTGCTCAGGACAGACAAACAAGACTTAGTGCTCTGGGCTGCAAAACAGACCTCCCAGCCCATTGTCGAAGCCCCTGCGGTCCAGCCCGGCCGAGCCCAGCATTTTGGCGAACAAACAGACGCCTACGGAAATGTAGAAACGTATAGACTGTAGATTGTCATGCATGAAGGCAGCCTTTGGGAGAAAACATCTGAGCAGTGATCGGAGTAGCTCATCGTCCCAGAACATTATTTTCCAGTTGATTTATGAGAATGTCCTTTTTTATTTTGGTTTTTTTTTTTTAAAGCTTTGTTTCACAAAATGTCTTCATCTATTTCATTAAATGGGTACGCCAAATGTTTGTGTAGGAATGCTCTCTCTGCCCTTTTCGCTCCCTAACAGTTTGAAAAGTGCTTATCCTTTTTTTTTTTCCAGCGCACTGTAATGAGTAACACTAGCTCCCTGTCAAAATAGTGAGTCTCCATTCCACATCTGAATCCCCCACATACTTCCCTGAGCAATGATCCCGAAAACAAAATATTGCTTTATATACACAGCGATCCACTCGGAGAGCTGATGGAAATTAATGCCTGTATTTTTAGCGCAGGCGTGTTTTGTCGACAATATTTCTTTCAGACTGCACTCCGCTGGCCTCCGAGCGGCTCCCTCCTCTGGAGATGGGCCAAAAGGATCCGATCGAGGTGATTAAGATCTGGGTAAGCCAACACTCTGGCTCCCTCACACCTCCGTCTCTATCCCGCACCCCCCCTTTTTTTTTTATCCTTTTCACCTCCATTGGTGCCACTCTTGCTCACTTCCCACCCACTGGCGCTCCACACTCCTCCAGTCGGCATCCATCCTCCTCCTCGTCTCCTCCATCCCCTCTTTCACCCTCTCTGACTCAGGGTCCCTGTGTGCCTGTATGTAACATCAGTAAAGCTGTCAGGCAGCCAGGCCAAGGTAAACAGCCCAGCGCTAGGTTCAGGGGTGATGGGGGGGCCTGAGATGTTTTTCCTCGGGAACCAAGGGACCCCTGAGGGCTTCTGGCTGGGGCCAAGAAGGAGGGAAGATGATCCCCTGAGCTGCCCCCCTAGCCCCTAACAGACACACACACACACACACACACACACAATCTTCACTTTTTTCGTCTCTCTCCTCCCCATCACTCCCTGTGCGTCGTCCTCATCATGCATCTGTGTACACAAAGCTTTCGGGCAGGAGCCTCATCACACATTTACATCATCCATCAAGATGAGCGCACTTTTTATACTGTACTTCGACGCATACACGCACGCACGCAATTTTCTGGCATTTCTGGCCATTCCCGGTGGAGCTTCTAAAGCCTGTATTTGGTGCAAAATTTCTGGGGGGGTAAAGAGAAGAAAGGAGAAAAAATCTGTGCCATCTTGAATTAGAAGCTCACCAACTAAGGATGTTAACGAAAACCGATTTTGATTGAAAAGATGAGTGCATCAAATCAAAGACAACTTTAAAATATATGCCATCCTTGAATCATACCGCACCTCATGTTGCAAGATGTGTCTTGAATTGGAGAGATGCACACCGCAAATACATACATACCAGTCAAAAGTTTGAAAACACCCTCTAATTTCATATTTTTTTGCTATTTAATTTCCTGGACTGTGGATTCATACTGAAATCATATTGATGGAATTCTTTGGTAAACAAAAAAAAAATGCTAATCAAAACTAACATATCCTCATAAGGGTCCAGGGGGTGCTGGAGCCTATCCCAGCCGTCTTCGGGCAGTAGGCGGGGGACACCCTGAACCGGTTGCTAGCCAATCGCAGGGCACACAGAGACGAACAACCATCCGCGCTCACACCCACACATTTAGAGTGTTCAATCAGCCGGCTATGCATGTTTTTGGAATGTGGGAGGAAACCAGAGTACCCGGAGAAAACCCAAGGAGGCACGGGGAGAACATGCAAACTCCACACAGGAAGGCTGCAGCCGGGATCAAACCCACAACCTCTGCACTGTGAGGTCGACCCGCCCTAATCAAAACTATTATATATATATATATATATATATATACACATACATACATATATACAGATGGATGGATGGATCGACAGACAGATAAGAGGAAAAGTACAATGGAGTTTTTGCCGCCTAGCGACAAACATCACAATGCTTCTCTGTGACAAACATCACAATGCTTCTCTGTCCTAAGTGCAACATTCTCCCAACAATGAAAGAAAAATGGAACGCAGAGCGCATAGTCAGCTGTGATTACGTGAAGAGACTCTCCTCCCAGTTACACCCGGTAAATCCCCCTTCCTCATACTTGCTCTTCATCGCACCCATACCTGTCACACCCGTTTTTATTGATGGTAAGTATACAAACAATCCCTCCATTTTTCTACAGCGCTTAGCTTCATTAAGGGTGAGCTGGAGCCGATCTCAACTCACTTCTTAATGGCTGGCAGGGTACAGTCTGGACTCAATCACAGAGAACATATGGACAAACAAGCGGTCACTCTTACATTCACATGATTTTGTAATATGTGGGAAGAAAACGCAGAAGGCGGAGCTGAGTAACAGGCTGCCCTTGATGAGTACATAGTTTTAACACACGGCAGTGGATTTGTTTTTACGCTTCAATAATAAACATCTTTTAACACACGCAAAGTAAGAAATGCACTCCCTTATTGTTAGCCTCCTTCTACAATTCCCCAAACATCTGCATCAGACAATCTGAGTAAATTAACAATTGTTTTCATTTTATGACACAACGGTGAAGTTATTCAAAACTGACCGCGCGCTTAAATCATTACCATTTCCATTCGGGCTTCTACAGGGAAATTTGATTCTCAAAGCAAACAAATGCATCCCAACCATTTTCAGCCCACGAGGTTCCACTGTAGCTTTATGAATTATGACTTTTTAAAAAATAGCCAAAAGGGGCGCAGCGGTGACGGGGGGCGGGGGGGGGGGGGGGTAGAAACGTTTGCGAGTTGAATGGCAATTGAGGGCAGAATAGAAGAAGATGGAGGGACGTGATATCCCTAACCTGTCCATGACCCTTCTCATTCCCAGTAAGCTGCTCCCTCCGACGGTGGCAGATGGCCTACGATGACGAGCGAGACAGTCTCCGAACAAACCAGAGGTAGCAAATCAGACAAAGCAGTAAAAGCAGACCAAGTGGGACAAAAGGAGACAGGGAGTAAGGAAAGAAATAGAACTTTTTGGAAGCAAAACTAGGGTGAAATAAAAAAAGCGTGAAGAGTGATTTAATGGGGGGAAAACAAGAGGGGGGAAACTTAAGAAAAGAGGCTGGTCCAGCCAAGAAAAGCATGTAGAATTGAATTAGGGCGCAGGGAACACAAGCAAGCAAGCACAAGTAGAGAGGAGCAGGGGTGCATAGAGAAAGAGGAGGACCATTACCTTTCTTACATTAGCCGTTACATCCCTTGGTGACCGTTGAGGGGTTTTTAAGAAAAAAGAAAAAAAAAAGGAGGAAACGTCACAGGGTCGGAAGAAGGATTCGGATAATTGGAGAGGACTGTGAATGGGAGAGCAGCTTCATGAGGACCCATCTATATTTGCAAATAGTATTGCTTTGAGACAATATTGAACAGCAGGTGGGACCTTTTTGAAACATCTTGGTGAAAATAAAGTTTCGTTTGAGTTCATGGGCCAAAAAGTAAGTGGTTCTGACAGAATCTCCGGACAAGTGCAATGCATAAAAACTCACGCTCTCATACAAACGCGTAGTTGAAGGTGACCATTTTTAGAACTTACTATTCTACTGATTATCTCGAATAATTATATATTTTTTAAATGGCTTGACAATATTAGACAATACGAACTGTGTGTGGCTTTAAAAGTGAGGCCTGGCACAGGTTAGAAGCTGCCTGTTAACAAGCTAACCGTTAGCCAGTCGAAGCGTTGACTGACTGGGCATTCGTTGTGGGTCATAAAAGCTCACCCATGAGCGTTCTTGTGTGTTTATTTTGTTCAATAAAATGATTTAAAGAACGCCAGCTGATATCTCGTAATCACAACACTACACACACATTGCACCGCTGTTTAGTGATGTGTTGACAATGATTTTTGTTCGTTTGTTAGCCCCATTTTTTTTTTTCGACAACAAGTTATCCCATTAATCGGTTCAGCCTACTCATACAAAAGCTTGTGAAATAGAAGGAGTTCTAATGGTCTTGTGGTCTGAAAATAAAGGTGTAGTTAAGTGTTTGGACAGTTTTTCTCTCAAATGACAGTTTCAGCCTGGAAAGTATGAGCTGACTTGACATAAATTCGGCAAGATTTTTGAAACGAGAAATGGTAAGTCAACTAATGACACAAAATCAACCGAGTTTCATGTTGGAGACTCTGACTAGCACTCCCGAGTGTAACACAACCTATTGACACCGGTATGATATTTATCAACTGCCACTTTGCCACACTTAAACATAGTCTGGAACTCTTTACTGACAAGAGCATTTCTGGGAGAGATTTTTGGTCCAAGACCAGAGTTATTTTATCACTTCATCAATGACATTTAGGGTTCTCCAAAGGCTCCAAAAAATGTACGCCGTGTTATTTTACCTTACAACGTCGACGTGCAACTATGGTTCTCTCCCTTGTTTTCCCAATGCCCTGTCGCTATCATTCTTCCTGTTCTGTCGCTGCTCCACATCAATCACAAAGTGCCACAATGGTCTGTGACGGCTCACTGACAGCTCTGACACATGCCTTGCAACCACTGGGGCTGGCAATACACAAGAGTACAAATCACACGTAGACCCTGGCCAATCCACGTTAGTGCCCATCTATCAGCCTCCAGACATTTACCTTTGACATTCTAGAATTACAGTGAACTCACAACATATTCGAACACATAGCAAAAGCATAGCAGCATAAACGCGATTGAAAATACTGTATGTATTTCACTCTCCCTTTAAGAGGCGGTGCCTGTAAGTGCCATGTGAGAATCTGGGTGGAAGCATTGGTGACAGCAGCTTCTGTGTGAGTGTGCTCATGTTCAGTAAATCGTTAAAAACTGCAGAGGGTGGATCTCCTTTCCCACATGGAAGGGCATTAGACTTAGTATACTGTAAAATTAAAAAGTGAAATATAGATTACTTAAAGAAAAAAAACTAAACAGCAAACAACACCATTTGGCGTCTTTAAAACTGCTAGTTCGAGTTACGTGCCAACTTAAACGTGTCATATACTTTAATTATGTCAAATAAAATAACTTTGTACAACAGTGTCAGCAATCTCAATCGTTGTATTGGAATGCTGGCAACAACAAACAAAAATCCAAGTTAAAGAATACCATTACATCATAAAAGAAACCCCAACATATTAATGGGGATCTTATTACAGCGGTTCTGTTACAACAAATACAAAATGTAAATTATACACAGCGCTTTCCCTTTCTCCCATTTTATGCAAACATTATGTTTCCCAATTTTATTAATCAAAAAACTTATGTACATTGGACTTTTATTAGTTTTTTAAATACGTGCCGGCTGCACTGTACAAGTTAAACGGCATCTGTGATGACTGCCTGGCTGACAGTAGTTTTTAATTCGTCATCGCTTGCACCGATTTTGTCAGGGTGTAATGTCGACCCCACTCAATTGTATATAATCATATTAACTACAGTTACTGAACCTTAAAAGATGACTGACTGGCGTCATCAGTGATATTGAGTTACAGGTACAATCAAAAAAGTTGTTTGGTGAAATCAGAAGAATCAGCAGCACTTACGATAAGCAGGCAAACTCAGCACAGAGACGAACAAGATGGATGGCAAACGGCGCTTTCCAATTCTCCCCTTGTGTCGCCTCTTTGTGTTGTCTTCTTTTCGCAGTTGTGGATTTAATTCCGATTTATTACCTCTTAAATTGCAGTTTAAATTTTTCTGAAACTTGTCAGATGACGCCTGGTGCATCGCGACACAAATTTAAAGACAGGTGCGTGGTCATCTGTCAATGACAGAACCGGAGGAAGAACTTCCGGTAACGATAAAAGAAACACGGTTTTAATTTTTTTATTTTTTTCGATCACCAAAAGCATAAAATATTAGCAAGTGTCAACATATAATAATAATAAGAATAATAAATTGGTTTGTGGGGTTAAAATAGTGTCTCACTATTTTCCACTGAATTTCGTCACTTTTTTTTCTTCCAAACAACGCTTTGAGGTGGATATACGACAGGTTTCACCCATCCTTAACAACGGGTGGGTGAACAAGTTGTATTTGTACCTTCACAGGTTTAAATGACTCGTGGATGACATATTTATGAGTGAGAATTAAGATACAGTACAGGACAGCGATTTGGTAACTGGGACTCTAAAACCTTTCTCACTAGGAGGGCCATCAAGGTCAGATTTAAATTTATCGGGATGTTTTGTGCCAGACCATCAATCAAACTTAAACTTGTCATTTTAAGCCACCCATAATCATTACATTGATCCACAGACTAACATTTTGGTTTTTCTTCTCATTCAAAGTCCATTTTTCATCTAAGCTTAATTAGAATGCCCATTTTATGTAATTTCTTTTGGGCGAAAATAGTTTTGTGTTTGCAAAAAAAAAAAAACACTACAATAAATGAATGAACCTCTTGCATGCATGTGTGCAGCTAATATTGCTTGTTAACCATCCGACTGTGTGGTTGAGGAACCAACCAACACCGTCAAACTATAACATGGCACATTTTTTAAATGAAAATGTGCCGCAAATACATCCAGCCGCAAAAGTCGAGCAAGTGCTTACATGTGTAGGCTCACTTTTAACTCTCTTTTGCTCACACACACTTGATCTACTTAGATCTCCCACATCTAACTGCCACTTAACCTCACTTTCTCTACTCACCCATCTGCTCGTCCCCCCCCCTCCCCCTTCAGCTCTCAATCCATCATCCAGCTGCGCTCTGCGTAATGACTCTATAGTCATGAACAACATTAATCCACACCCTGTCCAAATGCAGACACACTCACACGTGATCAGATACTCCTTTACCTTTGTTCAGAGTCCAATCTTGGGCTACTTCACCGCTACATCTGCCTCTCAAAGTGTTGTTTTGCTCCTCCGCTGTCCCTTTTTCACGTGTGACATTTCTCGTCTTGAGTGGGCTTATCATCTTCGGCCTTTTATTTGCCTCAAGCTTTGAACTTGTGTCCTCTTCATGTACCACGGGGACTCCAATGTGAGAAAATAGTCTCGCGGGGACACACAGTTATGAATAGGTCCTTGTAGGGAGACACATTTTGTCAATATGCTGCTGCAAAAAAAAAAAAAAAAGATGAGGAGGGTGTATAAATCCAAAACCTTATGACATACACATTTTCTGCATCTGTGTTACAGGAGAAAAGAGGCAGGGGTGTGTACATGTTGTAAAAAGATGAATGTGCGCGCGTGGGACCTCCCTTGAAGAAGTGCAGTTGAAAGATGCCTGTATGGAAAACAATAAATCCACTAGTCAGAACTGCATAGCATGTTTTCAGCCTAATTTTCCACTGACCCGGTGACCCTACTGGTATACATTGTTGCCCCTCTCGTGAATGGCGGCCTGTTGTTTTGGCTTCTTGTGTGCTGAAGAATCACACTGGGCCTATATTGTGTAAAATTCCACAAGAACTTTGCGTCGACGCCTTGCACCGAATAAAAGGTGTCCATCATTATTATCTTGCCCAACGCGAACCTGATTTGACTGAGCTGAAACAACCACAGTCAAGTGATGTTCACGATAGAGCGGGGGTCACAGACATGTGAAAATTTCCTCCATTAGTATGGACTGGCAAGTACCCATACTGGATACTCATAAATGGCTGTTACAGGCCTCATTTTAAGGTATCAGGTACTCATGGAGGCTGCCGATACCTGCCACTGATACTTCGGACTATATATATATAGAAAATATGACAGAGAGGAAGTCCTCCTTGGCAGTCACAGTTTTTTGCCATGCGTGTTGATTTTTATGTTTTCTTCCTTATTCATAATTGGTGCAAAAATGCCATAAAAAACCCCCCAAAGAAATTGTAAAAGTTGACAAAGTGCCGTGTGATTTTTTTATTGAGCCAGATTGAGAATTTTTTTGCACCCCTTTCTGGGAAATTCGACTTCAGACGTTCCATTCCCGTTCCTAAGTGCAATCTTGCGACATGCAGTTCTCCGCTTAAATAGATGGCTCCCAAAAATGTATTGTATATTCCTGGCCAGGCCATGCTAAGTCTTGGTCAACAACATCACTCTGCCATCAGACTCAGCTGCATGCATAAACAAAGAAACAAACTCTAAGTGGAAAACACAATCTCCCTAGGGAGGTAATTAAAGTGTCCTATGTGATTAGGGCCGTCCCGTCAAAGAGGCTAACATCAATCCTTCCTCGGCCTGTAACCGTGGCTTGGTGTGTGCGTGCTATACTGCGCATGCCTGTGGTGCTCCAGCCTGGGCCTCAGATCAACGTTGGTGGTGGAGGAGAGGTGTTGGAAGACCCTGCTGTAAGGGGGCGGTGCTGGGGGGGAGGAGAGAAAGAGAGAGAGAGAGAAAAGAGATGCTAGGCTACAAGTGGACACAATGTGTAATGGCAGTTCCAGCTGAGAAAACACAAGCACCCGCGCAGAACACTAAAACCTGAGGGGTGAAAAATATGTGAGGCCTGGCAAGAGGTCAGGTTCCCCCACCGTATCTAATTCGATTTTTACAAACTGTAAGAAAACACGCTGCTGCTGCTCTCGGAGCACTGATGCAAATATTTCAATTTTTTTTTTTTTTTACACGTTTTTTTTTCAATGACTCAAAAAAAAAAACTCCCAAAAGCACATCTGCTTTTTACTTTGTGTATGTCCACAAATATTGTCTGGGGGATTATTTACTCAAATGTAGAAGGAGGAGGTGTCTTTTCGAGAATTGGCTCCCCAGAGTTTATTGAGCCAAGGCTCATATTGACATGAATATGAAATCTCACCGCAGACTTCCAAACAAATGTCTAACAAATGCTATTTACCAAAATTTCTCGAATGTGTCGTGTAACATTGTGGTTCGGAGTCATTGTATAGTTTTGAAAGGACTTCACATTCCACTTTGATTCATCGATGACGTCACAGATTTATTTTTTTCAACTGTCAACCTGGTTTGTCAGCTTGCACCTTTAAACAAGCTCGCTCGCTCACTCCGGCCACTATTCAGCGCATCTGCTCTGAACAATCGCTCGTTGTGGCAAAGAATAGACAACTCATGACATTTCCCGTTATTTATTCCAATAATCTCGAAAATATTGCCAAACCATTGAACTATTTGTGGCTAAACTTCCCCTCGAAAAGATTTCTTTATCTCTCAGGGAAAAAACTGTTTATTTTTTATTTTTTATTTTACACGCAGTGCTGCGAATAAGCCGCTTATTTCAATTGCCTGCAGCTTCTGGAGCGTTACAAATGTTGGACTTAAAATAAAGAGGCAGAGATCAAGCGGAAGGTCGTCGAAGTTTTGGTGCTTCGTGCAAAAGCGAATAGGGTGACTCAAAACCGCATTAATGGTTCATATTGGCGAGTGAGCGTCGTTTTGACCACTCGTTATTAGTTTTCACGGATGCATGGAGGCAAGGAGGCAAGCTGCAGAAGGGGGCTTGGGTGCGTGCCTGGTGGTCCACGCAGTCACGTCTGGCAAAGACATTAGAACGGGGAGTCCCATAGACAGCGCTCACTTCTCTAAATAAACATTAGTCTTAAAAAGTTTGGCCCCGCGACCTTTACGTGATCGCGTTTCACTATGGATACAGTCCATTTTTATCGCGAGGTTTTCCTCTTCTTTTCACACAACACACACACACAACACACACACACACACACACACACACCCGACACACTTTCACGCCGAGAGAAAAAACAAGTCAATTTAAAGTTTGGTTTTTACGAGTCGAACAATAACAACGATGTCTTTTTAATGATGTCAACTGCATAAAGGGACATTTTGATTCGGATCGAAATAAAGGGTAGTACATAAATATTGCGTCAAAGTGTTCGATTTGATTTTTAAATTTCTATTTTAATGTCCAAGACCTCTTTAGTTCTGTTTTGAAAAATGCACCAATAAAAACGTGAATTCGATTATTTGATGTGTGTGTAACATCGCTGCGTGGGCTGAATGTTCGCGTGCAAGGTAAAAAGGAAACCACGCACCATGAAAATGATGAAGGGCAAACGTGTCAGTCCGTATTTAATTCGTTACAAATGACTTGCATGTTGACTAATTGTGCTCTTGCTAAAAGCTTTATAAAAATTGTACTAAACTGAGTTCAGCGGAATATACGAACTCTACTCCTCCAGTCATATTTTTTTTTAATTTAAAATAATCAAACTCCCCCATGACTTGATATTCCGTACATTCTGTTGTCCAATTCTGTTCATAGCCTCTTTGTCTGGTTTTTTTCATGGATATGGATTTTTTTGGGTTTAAATTCCTTCATTATTAGCCTATGCCATCATGTTGTATGAAAACATCCAACATGAACAAAAATATACACATATTATGGAGAATGATTTGACAAATATCGATTTTAAAAATGTTTTTTATGAATGTCAAATAATAGGCAAATTGCTGCCTGTGGAGAATAAATCACCTGCTAATATTGAGCAAGTCGTGTCGTGTCCTCCTCGTCTTTATTATTTTTTCCAACTGCAGGTGTTCTCTTCACTCGGTGTGTCTTCCAAAGTTCATATTATGTTCTGGCCCATGGGGGAATTGACTGTCTTGGGCTTTATTGACACAATCTAAATGAATTAAGAGCGGGATGCCTTCGTGTGGTGCAAAAACACGCAGGCTGCTGCAAAGGGGGGGGGGGGGGGGGGGTGAGCTTTGGATGGTGGTGGTGGTGGTGGTGGTGGTGGTAGTGGGGGAGGCCAGAGTGATTTATCGAGGCTGGCCTTGGCTCACTTCTCCTCCCCGGCCAAGGAGCAGTTCGGACCGGGCCAACATTCCTCCCTGCAAAGCGGCAGCCCAGGTTCCGCTGTGTACTTTTAACTAAAATTGCACAATATGTGTTCTAATGCCATTTATTGGTGGTGTATTAACTCACAAAGTTTAAAAATGTGCAGTTCTAGTCTCCGGCCACATTAATTATAGGTATAGCTGCACCCTCTAATCATGCGCAAAAATGGATTTTCTCTTTTCAACGATAATGATGCTCGGTTTTGACACGCGCGCCAAAGGTATTGATTTAATAATGTGGTTATTATCGTGATTGCGGCTTGCCTCTCTTGTGAAATCAATTAGGGGGAAGCAAAATATTAGGAACAGCTTTCAGTGGTATATATAACGCCGTTGAGCAAATACCTCTCGATGCGGTGGCTCAAGTGATTTTTAAGGCAGCATTTCAGTTACTGGATGTCATTGTGGAACCGAATAAAGTGGGATGTAGTCTACTACATGATATTATTTTATATGGTGTTAAGATGTAAATTAGATTGACAAAGGTTTCATTTGTAAAAAAAAAAGAAGCAATTAAATAGGTATATACACACACACACACACACACACACAGACGCGCGCGCGCGGGCACTGCCCTTGTGTCCTTCAAGTCTAAGGAAGATGTATCGATCAGGGGTCTCAGTGTATTGACAAGGTGGTGAAAGATTCGGGCATAATGATTTTGGCTAAGCTCCTTTCTGTCATGCACGCATGCATTCACGCTGTCAAAATATATCGCCAAGTAATGGTATAAATATGTATCCTCACATATTTATCATGATCAATCTTTACTAATATTTATCGAACGAATAAATAACAATGCTTGGTCCCCCCCCCCCCCCCCACAGCCCATATGGAAGCGGTTTGTCCAAGGGGGTAAAAAAAAAGTAATAAACGCACTTTTGGAGTCATTTGGCTGTCACGTCACGCATCACTCGAGGCTATTCTTCGAGACAACGTCACGCAAAATGACGAGCGTCGCGGTGCCTAAATCAAGACAATCTCTCGGTCTCTCTCCGGTGCGTGCGGGTGGTCCCGGTTGTCAAACATAAGCGTGCAGTTGCAGCTGAAGTCAAGACAGAATCAAAATAAAAATTAAAGGGAAGATGGTCACCGGGTGTGCGAGTTGTTTGTTGTGGTGTCTTTTTTTTTAAACAAGAAGAGCATAGGTCTATTTCTGCTCGCCGTACCCTGTAATCTTGTATCGTGCATGTCTGAATGAGACGCCATTCGATTGTGTCCTCATGCAGAGATTCTAATGGACTGATGATGCGTCTGCATGACAGTCAGCCCAGGGAGGTCTTGCACATGCAATTTTAGACACGTTCATACGACTGCATGCACGGGGGTCCCCAACTTGGTTTGGGGGGGGGGGGGGGGGAAGGGGGAGGGAGACCAAAAATCAGGTCAGTTTTTATTAAAATTGAAAAATCGAATTCTCTGAAGTCTAACTTGATCATAGTAAATCCCCCCCCCCCCTCAAAAAATAATAATGCGCAAGCTATTCCTATTGTAATTTAGTGAGGAAGCATATTTTGCAGGAATTTATATTGTCATCAGTAGAATACGTTGATGGCATGGCGATGCAAATTTGCATACATTTCTATTCTCTATTTAAGGGCTTGAACAGAAAAATGGTCAATGAAGAAAGAAAACTTCGTTCATAATCATAAAAAAAAATCACATCAAATAAATAAATAAATAAATAAATACATACACAAACGTTGCTTATGAGATACACGACAGACTGCCTTGAGGGGTTCATGCAGGTTCTTTTTAAAGGTGGTATATAGTTTAAAATAGCACTGTTGAATTTATGAGATGCACGGTTAAGTTTTTTATTTCAAACAACCATTTGCTTCTTGTTGTTATAAAGGACTATTGGGTGATATGATGGTTTATATCGCACACGGGTCCGAGAGGTGCACAATATATCGAAAAAAAATATCGTCAGTGCGATAACGGATCGTGCAAATTACGTCTATAGCAAAGACGTGCAATAAGCTTCATATATGGTATGCCTTTATCTAAGTTTGACCAATCATATGCAACCATGTATATATATATAAATGTGTGTGTGTGGGGGGGTGTATAGAAAACTTTGCTGCTGTAAATTGAGAATGTCTCCATTGTGAAGCAAATAAAGGTTTTCTTATTCTTATTCTTATTATATAGGGTAGGGCACTGTATGTAGCACCTCTATTGTTATTTTTGTTGGTTTACTGTGTAATCCATTGGGGATCAAGCAGTGGATGAGAAAAATAAAACAACGGTCCACAAAAAAATCATCGTTAAAATCTCCTACTGCTCATAACGATATTGTCAACAATGATCATGATTGTTTTACTTTTTTTATTCGCTTTTAGTGTGTAAAAAATCATCCAGCAGCACGTTTTTCATGCATCATACTGAATTGTTCTTATTTTCCATCTCTATATAAGATGAGGAAAATATTAATAAGACATCACAGAAATTGATATTTCGGTGAAAAGGTGAGTCATTTTCAAGGCAGCATTTTTGTTCGGAGGGGAGGAGGATGCAAAAGAAAACGCGTCTCATTGGTCCATTTTGCTCCAGCAGCAGAACTGTGCTTGCAAACTAAAGAAGCGAACATGTGTTGGTTTTCGTTTCAAAGCCTTTGAAAAGCGCCGATGTTGCGCCACAGGACGGACAAGACGGGTCATCGCTGCCTCGCCTTTCATCCACAATAATCACGTGTCAAAACACCCGCAAACTAATTTGTCCGCACGTTTGCGCACAAAAGCCAAATCCTCGCATGCAGGCTCCTTCTGTCCACAAACATGCTCGGTTCAAAAAAGACCACTGGGCTTGTTTCGGGGGGTCCCCTCCAACTGCTTTTTTTTTTTTCAATCGTGTTCCCAGACAACGCCGATGACATGAAAGCGGCCCCTTTGCAAACGCGAGGGCCCTTTGACAACTTTGCTTTTCAGGACTCCTAAATGCGTGTGTGGCTGCACTGGGCCCGCCAAAGGGGGACACCTCGCTGTGCGCGCATTGAGTCCCCGGGGGTCCTCGC
Source organism: Hippocampus guttulatus (assembly GCF_054856545.1). Taxonomy (NCBI): domain Eukaryota; kingdom Metazoa; phylum Chordata; class Actinopteri; order Syngnathiformes; family Syngnathidae; genus Hippocampus; species Hippocampus guttulatus. Next base: position 17,067,287 of record NC_141267.1, on the reverse strand, counting down.
TGACAACATCAACAAACGCTGGATTAGGAGCCCCAATGAAAATGCTGCTACAAATTAGCAACGAAAGTCCCCTTAATTCGCTCCACAAAATCTAAAGAGCTTATAGGGGATATTGTCCATTTTCAATTACAAACCACCAAGTTTTCCCTCATAGGCCCTTTCGAAAAGGGGTCTCTATTTTTTATTTTTTTTGTAAGAAAAGCAAGAGCCACAAACGGGATGAATGCATGGCCCCCCGCACACCCACTGATGTTTTTGACATATTTAAATGAAATGTGTCTGAGTGAAAGCCCCTTCCTCACAATCCCAATTCATCATATAATTTCATTTAACTGTTCATCCAATGAAAAGAATAGAAGTAGATTTCTTCCTTTCAAATCCACAAAACATTTATTATTTTTGTCATTACAGCCCAAAAAAATGACCTATAATGAACATTTGTCTTTTTCTATTGGCAACACATGACATGAAACTGTATGTGAAATACAACCATGAAACAAGTTCGAATGGAGGTAATGTGCTTTTTTTTAAACCAATGACAATTTAAAACAACCAAGGGGGGGAAAAAATCACTTTGTACGAGAGATTTTGGGGGTGCTGCTATTTATTTCCTTTGCTTTTCTAAGTTTAAAACCTGAGTTGTCCGTTTCATGTGCCACCACGCTATTAAAAAACACAAAATGTAACGTAAAAATGTTAAAACCCACTCCTCGTGGTGACACGTTGAATTTTAAAGTGTTATTTTCGTTTACAACACAAAATGGAGGCCGCGTATGGGCCTGTTTAAATGAATCCGTTGCTTCTTCAAATGCACCTATTTACAAAGCATAAATAAACCCTCTTATGGAGTCAAAACACAATACTTATCCCCCCCCCCCACCCCCCACCCCCCAATAACGTTCAGCCTACCTTCACATATAGGACCACACCACATTTGGCTTTTTCGTAAGAAAAATACGTTCAGTTCAGGGCAGTATTTTTTTTTTCTTCAGAAAGGGCAAGTGTTCAAGTTTTTGCTGGGGAAAGTCTGCCCGTGCGCGCCGGGCTGTAACAAGTCTTGCGCCAGGCTCAAGTGGTTGGAAGCCGAGCCCAAGGCCGGGCTGAGCATGGCCAGGATGTGCGCCTGCCCGGCCGGCTGCGAGCCGTACGACGACGCGGCGGTGTTGGCCGCGCCGATGATGTTGTCGATGGAGAAGGACGGTCGACTCGGGGCGCTCGAGTCCGTCTTGACGGGCGCCAGGGACGGGTAGAAGGGCTTCCTCAGGTCGGGCAAAGGAGGGGGCCCGGCGGGGAAGATGGGCGAGGGCAAGGTGCACGGCGAGTTGGGGAACGGGAAGGAGCCCCCCGCGTGCGGATGGTGGTGCGGCTGGTACGGGCTGTGCGCGGCGTGAAAGTTCTGCAGCTGAAGTCCGTAGCTGTATCCGTACGGGCTGTATCCGAAGCCGGGGAGGAAGCCCCCGGCGTCCCGCAGGATCTCGTTGCCCTGGTTCCTCTTGAAGCGCTTCCTCCTGCGCAAGAAGCTCCCGTTGTCGAACATGTCCGCCGAGTCCGGGTCCAGCGTCCAGTAATTGCCCTTGCCGGGGTTGCCGGGCTCCCGTGGGATTTTCACGAAGCAGTCGTTGAGTGAGAGGTTGTGCCGGATGGAGTTCTGCCAAGCGGGGAACTTCTCGCGGTAGTAGGGGAACCTGTTGCTGATGAACTCGCAGATCTCGCTGAGGGTGAGTCTCTTCTTGGGGCTCTGCAGGATGGCCATGGTGATGAGCGCGATGTAGGAGTAAGGGGGTTTCACCAGGGCACTTTTCCTTGCTTTTTCGCCCACCAGAACCGCCCCGGCTTCGGCGCCGATTCCCATCTGCTCCGCCGGGCAGTCGGAGCTGCTCAGGCCCGGCGAGGACGCCCCTTCCTCGGCGTTCTGGGAGTAATTATCATCGGAGTCCAGGTTGAAATCGTGGTGCAGGTACTTCCCGTCCTTCCCGACGGACAGATCCCCCCCGACCACGTCAATGTCCACATCATCGGACAATGCAGAGCTGTCGGACATATCCGTCCCTAAAGTCATCCTTCTCGTGCACCCCTCCTCCCCTCCTGCCGAGATGGTCTCCTCTTTGAGAGCCCACCGCACCGACACTCTAGAACCGCAACAGAACTTGCTTGCACTCGCGTCGCCGAGGACTCAACACACGCATGGTTCTAGAATGCAAAAGCAAAAGGACACAAAAAAAAGTTGGACCTGCAGCCTTTGGCGTCTCTCGGAGTTCTGGGGGCGCGAGTGTCATCCAGCAGGAAACTTCTGCTCGCCTCCCTCTCTCTCCCTCTCTCTTGCTCCCCCTCTCTCTCTTTCCAGGCATACAAGTCAATCACAGATCATCGATCTTCCTCCGATCCACTACTGCCCTCCCTTAGCACTTCATGTCGAATGTGACTTTTCAAAAATCACGCACGATCGAATAACACAATTTTCAAGAAGATTACGTGCATGTGAGAATCCAACCAAAGAGCCACACGAGCCTCCCCTGCTTCCTTTACGCATTTGTGGGAGCACCCTAGTCACGTGATTGGTGACGCACACGCGGGAACTGGGCCAAATTTACATATCACAACTTCACATTGATATTTTAATGTTCAATTAAAATTGAATGACCAGGAACAAAAAAACGGATATGGAGTGATTTTACTCTGTGCATTTCTGACAAATGTGTTATTGATTGCAATAAAATGTGTTTTTGTTCGTCACCTTTTCGATGGCAAATGTTGTTGAACCGACTAGAACAGGGGTGCCCATTACGTCGATCCTGCTCTACCGGTAGATCTAAAACAGGTCCCAAGTATCTCCGAAGAGTGTCGAGGAGAAAAAAAAACAAACAACCATTTGTGTGTCTTTGTACAAGTTAGTTGTAGATTTTTTTGTGTTAATGTACGCTGCACCATAATCATCCTATCAGTCTCCTTTTCACAAAATAAATTTTTAAAAAATAAAATAAAGCAGGTAAATCTTGAATTTATGATGGCGCGTGATGACGTCACCGGAAGTTGTTTGCGCTCAGCAGTCTGAAATTGCAGCTGGTATCTTTTATCGACATTTTTCTCATTCAGAGTTTGCTTCGTGTACAATTCACCGAGGGCACGGGCAAAGAATAGGAACCTAGGAGGGCCCAGGGAAGCACTTTAAAACGGTACGTGTGAGCTACGGTAGTTAACAGGCTGCAAAAGTGCATGCATGCCTCACTTTCAGGCTGTTTCTCATCATGGCGTGTGCGTGTACGTGTGCGTGTACGTGTGCGTGTGCGTGTGCGTGTACGTGTACATGTGCGTGTGCGTGTGCGTGTGTGTGTCGGTAAGGGTAGATCCCGTGAGGTTAGTTGATCGAAAAGTAGATCTTCGGTCCAAAAAGTTTGGGCACCCCTGGGCTAGAACATTCAAATAGTAACATCGTTGTTGGGCTGCTAATAAACATTTTATTATTTCTATGTATTTTATTTCATTTTTTTAACCTTCGTTTTAGTTTAGTATGAAAAGTATTTTTTTTTACGAATTATTATTATAATTGGAATTCGAAATGTGTAGTTATTCTCTCAAATTTGATGTGAATCATTTGCAAATAACCTAAATTATTATTATTATTATTATTTTATTATTATTATTATTATCATCAATGACAAAAATTGCTTTCTCGCTCTAGATGTATATTCTTGAATGTATGATCTTCCAATACTGACATATTTTAGGCATTTGCAGTATGTTTAACGTTGCATTTGTTTGATAAGTTACAGTCCTTTTCTTTTTTTCCTTTTCTTGAGTGTTCACTTGTATACTACAATAAAGGACCAGTAGAGGGCAATTTGTTTTGAAGGGGTGTGGGTGCACATACGGTCCATACTCAACGGCATTGTCGACGTTGTATGCTTTCACACCTTTACAGAATTAAGATGACATATTTAAGATAATCGACGGACAAACACAGTTTATAACTTATTTTTGTTGCGTACATGAATCCACACAATTCATCCATCCATCCATCCATTTTCGCGGGTGTGCTCGCAGCCCTTTCCGGGTGTTTTTGGACAATAGGCGGGGTACACCCTGAACTGGTTGCCAGCCAATCGCAGGGGACACATAGACGAACAGCTGACAATCACACTTCAGACCAATTTAGAGTGTTCCATTTAACATGCTACGCCGGAATCGAACCCTGCACCTGCACTGTGAGGGTGACGTCCTAACCGGTCGACCAGCGTGTCGCCCTCCACACAATTTGATGGAGGGTAAAAATATGAAGGCAAGTCTAAGGTAAATATGGTTGTCAAAGTTTAAGTGACAGACGCCATCTAGCGGCCGGTATTGATTAAAAGGCAGAGTTACATTTAACGGAAATATACAATAAGGAGAAAATTATATGACCCCCTGCTGAATTTCAAAGTTTACTCACTTTAAAAAAGGGCCTATTCATACTCCAAAACCAAATGCCGTTCAAAAATCCATGATACCCATTGAAGTTATAAAATGCGCATTTTCATTGAAACGTGTAATAATTATATTGCTTCGGGTTTAAATCCAAATTTCGCTCAATTAAAATGCTCAACATTGGAGAACTTTTAATCTTTAAAATGTTATCCATAGAAATGTTGTCGTTTCACAACAATAAACAACAATTTGTGAGATAATGTAATTATTCTGTACTGGATTAATCCCCCCCCCCCCCCCCACACACACGCACACACACTTTATGACAGCTGGATTTCACCAGCAAGTCACACAGTGTGCATATAATGCACTTAAGACAGGCCATGTAAATGATCTTAAATCATTACTAATCATATCTTATCACTTCCTTTCATATTTGCAAGTCAACGTTATTTCTGGGCAAAGTTTGTCCTGAAGGTAAAATCTTTTTCTATTCACGTTGTGCTTCAAAATACACCATGATTTTATACTTTATTTGCAACAATAACACAATACTTTGTTTCGACTTTTGTGTAACTTATTACAAAAGACAATTTCATTTTTTGGGGAGGACCTGCTTGAATTTGTTATTTTCATCTGCGCAAAAAGACTGAATGCCACCCAGAGTTGTCCATTGTTGCGCAGTTTTACCTGAATTTGTTTGTTTGTTTGTTTATTGAACATAAAACATACATACAGTAATAATTTGACAGAAAATAAGGTAGATAAAAAAAAAGTAAAAAGAAAGAAGGCTATGGCGCCCTCTGCTGCTCATGGCCAATACAGAAAAAAAGCACGCTGCTCCCTGCAAGTAACCAAAATGTTGGCACCAGCTCTTCGTATGATGCAGCGCATTTGTTGACTACTGATTGTAAGGCACATATGCCGCATATTTCTGCGGTTGGGGGTTTGAATCTGACCCTGCCAGGATGCAACCCATCCCAGCCTATCACCTAAAATTTGGTGGGATAGGCTCCCCCCTGACCTTCAAATGAGAATGAGCGCCAGAGAAAATGGATGATGGGAGTGTCAATAAACACTGAACAGTGATACCAGCTTTTACTGATTTGAGATATTTTTTGCTAGTGAGTTTAAAGTCTATATAATCAGAATAAATAGAGGTCTGAATTTTTTAATTTGGCTTCATCCCCAAGTATACAGTAAATGCCTTTAAATGCAGGTTGAAAACGATGCCTTTTTTCACGTTCCTCTGATTAAAATCATTTTTAAAAAACAATTTCACGACATGGTCCTTGAGTAATATCAGAAAGCTACTTTTTCTTTCTTTCTTTGGCTTTTCAATGTCTTTCAATCTTTTATTTGGAAAATTGTTTAAATGTTGTCCATGTAAATTCTTTTGAGCAAATCGAATAAGCTAAGTTTGTTTTCATTGTCTTCAGCTGTTCTGTTTGTAAATAAATGCTTTTAAGACATTGTGCTTTTGATTTTGTGAAGCACATTGAGTTGTATTGTGTATAAAATGCGATATAGAAATACATTTGCCTTGGTTTGCCTTGCCTACTACTCCATCCATCCATCCATTTTCCGATCCGCTTATCCTCACAAGGGGCGGAAGGGGTGCTGAAGCCTATCCCAGCCGTTTCCGGGCAGTAGGCGGGGGACACCCTGAATCGGTTGCCAGCCACTTGCAGGGCACACAGAGACCAACAACCACCCGTGCTCACACTCACACCTTGGGACAATTTTGGAGTGTTCAATCAGTCGGGCATGCATGTTTTTGGAATGTGGGAGGAAACCGGAGTACCCGGAGAAAGCCCACAGAGGCCCGGGGAGAACATGCTAACTCCACGCAGGGAGACCAGAGCTGGAATTGAACCCGGTACCTCTGCACTGTTGCACCACACTGTCAACTCTGCAACAGGCCAGGCCTAAGGCCCCAAGCAGAAGGGGTCCCCTAGAAACAGCTGAGATCAGCTCATTTTATTGACGAAGCGTGTAATGACAACATGTTGCTTTCGGGGAAACTCCCACATGGGGTCCCTGACTAATTTTGCTGCCTGGTGGGACCAGAGAAACAACTGATATTGGTCTTTATCAATGGCATATATGTAACCAGACACTGGAAACTTAAAAGCTAGCTAAAAGTCCTTAAAATAGCCGGTGATCAGTGTTAATCTAATTGCCCCAGGGGATAAATTAAGTTTTCTGAATCTGAATGTGAATCCGATACATGTTGAATGATAGATTCAATAAAATCCTCATATTTTGTAGAATTTTTTTGTCATACACATTCATTAATTGCATCAACATTTAAAGCGAAGTATCATCCACAACCAGATTTCCATCATCGTTATTTTTCTAATACATTATGAAATTTAGACAAAATATAAACATTGTTGTTTAATTGTGAAATCTAACCTGGTTCTGGATTTGGATTTTTTCTACAAAAGTCATCGCAAATTCCAATATGACAATCGTTGACATTTATTTGATTGACATTTGTCAAGTTTCGAGAGATTTTAAGTAACTTTAATTTATTATTTTGTTTTGTTTTGTTTGTTTATTGAACATAAAACATATATACAGTAATAATTTGACAGAAAATAAGGTAGATAAAAAAAGTAAAAAGAAAGAAATCAATCTTCATTCAACACAGTTATTATGTTCAAGGGAGTAGGAGGAAGTAAAAAACTTATCTAGTCCTACCCCGTTATGTGATTGTATCTAATAAATCATTTTTATATCAATCAGAAAAGAAAAAAGTAAGAAGAAAGAAGTCTCCATTAAGGCTCATACTTTACCCTTAACCGTGATATTTTTACAACTTTTGGTTTGTATCGGGATTATATACTTCCACACCCTGACACTCTTGTGTCAATTTTCTCTTGTATTCATAATGGATATTTATATACCTTTCTATATTACACGTGACACGCTGACACGTTTCAAGATTTTTGTAATTATCCTGTCGATTTTCAGATATTGGGGCAAAACTATAGGTGTTATTTACTTTTTTTTTTGGTCTTGTATTTATTTTAATATACTGTAATCCCCCAGGGAGAAATGAACTCGCACTCGGCGGTACAGGCAATATGTTCTTACAGTGTATCAATGACTTCATTATTCTTTTACGTGTTCTTTGTGAACACGCTTTAAATATTGCAGACATCCCCTAGCTTAAAAAAGTAATGAAACGAAACGAATCTATTACTTTATTCTCCATAATTGTGTGAACATAATGAAAGTGTCAAAGGTGGAGAGTCCATTAAAATGAATTTATTTCTGATTGCTGCACCGATAACTTGTTTTTTAAAAAAATAGAAACGACATCCAAACGTAACGAAAACACACAATTTTAAAGTCTGTGAAACACTTAAATCTCCGAGGTGACCTCGTGGAATGTGTGAAAATATGAATGGCTTGGAAAAAGTGGAATGTTTTCTCACAAGGCTTGATCCTTTACTGTCAAACTAAATATTAATAAGAATACGAATTATAAAATGTTCCTCAACCGGACCGTCACATGTATCGTTCCAGTCCCGATGCAAAGTTGGCCTGTCTCATGTAAGAGTTGTTGTAAGTGTTCATCGGGCCCGAGAGACCCAGAAGCTGCTCCGTGTGTTCCGCGCAGGAGCTCGGCCGTAGAGCCGGCAGAGAGAGCCTGTTGCCCGGGCAGTACACCTGAGAACTCCCGGGGGAGAAACCGGACTGGGCCACGCCGGTCAGGTTGGGAGGCGAGGCCGGGGAGGAGTAGGGGTACGCCGGGGTGAGGTTGGAGGGGATATTGGAGGAGATGTTGCCGCCGTTTCTGCTCAACATGTTGGCGGACTGGTTGACGGTTTGGGTCTGGAAACACGCCGAAGGGTCCCCCCCGGTGACCGAGCAGCTGGAGGTCATGGCGGGCAGGTCGCCCCCGCCGAGCCCCTGCAAAGCTTGGGGGTTGAGTTCCCCGATCGTTTGAGGGCTGATGATGTTATCGATGCTGAACATGCGCGGCTGCGCCTGGCACACGCCGGCGGAAGTCTGGTAGTGATGCAGCATGGCCGGATGCGGGGAGGAAGCCGCGTACCCGGACCCGATCCCCGCGTACAGGGTGTTGGGGTAGGAAGGCCTTCCCATCGGGGTGGGCGTGAAGGCGCTGGAGCTCTGGATGTAGCCCGGGTAGGTGCTCACATCTGTGCGCTTGAACCGCTTGCGTCGCCTCAGGAAGCTTCCGTTGTCGAACATGTCCTCGGCGGCGGGGTCCAGAGTCCAGTAGTTGCCCTTACCGGGTCTGCCGGGCTCCCGCGGGATCTTGACGAAACAGTCGTTGAGGGTCAAGTTGTGACGGATCGAATTCTGCCACTTCTTGGAGTTCTCCCTGTAGAACGGAAAGCGCTCCATGATGAATTTATAAATGCCCCCCAGAGTGAGTTTCCTCTCGGGGGAGTTGGCGATGGCCATGGCGATGAGAGCGATGTAGCTGTAAGGGGGCTTGCCCCGCTGCACGGGCCTCTTCCTGCGGCGGCTACCGGTGGGCAGGTGCTCCTGATCCGTCTGGCCCAGCACGACTCCGTCCTCGGCGTCGGGGCTGGGCCCCCGCGGCTCCGACTTGATCAGGACGCCGTCCTTGGAGCGGCCTTGCAGCAAAAGCGGGGGCAGCGGCGAGTCCAGGCTGACGTTGGGGGACAGGACCACCGGGCTGATCTCCGCGGGAGAGTGCTGCGTCTCTGCGGTCATGTTGCACATGCCAGAATAGTACGAGTAGTTTGCCAGATTCATAGAAGAGAAAGAAGTGAACAGTCAATATTTCGATCAACTTTTTAGAAAAGTAGCCTGCGTCGTGTCCTTGCGTTGGGTGCTTGGTGTCATTCCAGGTGAGATGCACGGGCGCTGACAGTTTTATAAAGGTGGGGGGAGCAATGACGCAACTAGCTCCCTGATGACGAAGCTGCAGCTGCACCAAAACTTTTTTTCCACATTTTGTTCATTGATGTCAGTCTTCCAGTCATGTAAAAAACAATTAATAATGCATATAGCATTTCACTTACATCTGGCCGCATATGGAGCTAAAATACAGTACATTTGAAGAATAGTGCTTGACAACTGCTTGCATGTAAACCTAAGTAGGCTGCATAAATAATGCACATTAAAAATGCCTTTAGGTGAGTTTTAATGAGTGAACAGAGAAATATAAAGTTGACAAATTATTATTGTGGTTGTAGTCTACAGTGATTTATCGACTGCATTATTGGATTGCATTGAACTTGTGCAGGGGTGCCATGTTGTGGCTGTTATGAAATATCCCAAAGAAAACATGACAGCTGACAAATACGTTTTGTCAACCTTTAATGTAATTGCCCAAGTCATTTTAAAAAATCTATAACGACGCATACATAAATAAAAAAAATATACTTGTTCAAAAAATTTTTTTCCCCTTTGTGCTCCATGTATGGTACTAGTTACGTGGATTCTTCTTCTTTGTTGAATTTGTTGTGAGGGGGTTTCCTCCTTTTTTTCAGAGTGTTTTTTTTTTCTCAAGAGAAAGTCATTTCTCTATTATGGTAATAGATGCAAAGTTGTCCTGTGAAACCTACATGATTTGGTGAACTGTAAATGTGTTGTTTGATTAAACAGTGAGTTTAATCAAATGCCACATTTTGAGTTAGTGAAGCTTTATTTGTGCCTTAACCACGGAAATTACACAAGAAGGCGCAAAATAATCGAAGATGTCAGAGATATTAAAATGCTGATTATTGTTTTGCTATTTGTAGTTCCATCTCAATTAATTCCTTTTCTCAACACATGCATTTCCAATGTTCTAAATACTTTATTAAAAAACTTGGAATTATGTGAGAAGAACATATTTTTTTCTTCAAACAAAAATATACCAAATCTACGTAGCTGTTGAAATGTTCATTATTTGTCATGAGCGTCTCGTAACTTCTTACAGCATTTTTTCCAGCTATAAGTCTGGGATAGGCTGCAGCATGCCTGCGACCTTCGTGATGATAATCGGATCACATAATGGATGGATGAAGATAGCATTCATAAAATAAATGTTTTTTTAAAAAACAATTCAACAAAAATTTTGCCCGGGATTCGGAACATTTTGACCTCAACTATGCATCATAGCTATTGCATAAAAGAGGGGACCTGATAAAAGTTGACACTTGTGGAATTTTCATCCTTCCTTCCTCCATTTTCCTCCTTATCCTAGGTAGCACTTCAAGTTCGGAGTCCTTGCCACCGTGCTGCTCTCCCAGCATGGCGGCTGTATACTCAGAGCAGAAACAACACTCGGAGAGCTGCTTCATGCTACTGCAAACCCAACGGACAATGCGGCAATTGAAAAATAATAACAAGCCACTGAACACAAGCAATTGAGCTATCAAAGCTTTTGGGGAAGAAAAGTAAATATCCCTCCATTTCATTTTCATTTTCCGAAAGTGATCGTCAAACAGTTTCCTGGTCAGGGACAAGACGTGTTGTCTTACGGATTTTCGAGTGAAAACACGGTTCTACACCCAACTGATATGAGGACAACAGCTTTTAAATGTGGCAGTGCAGCAACCGTTCTAAGTGATTAGTAAAACAGATACAGAGATGAAGATACAGTCATTGGAGAGGGGTCAGAGAAACACGAAGGGCCGTCTGAAGTTCATATTTCACTTATCAGAGAAAATAACTATGGAAAAATCCCATTAAAAACCGCTTCATTCATTGGTTTTCATAGTTTCAAAGAAATCTTTTACATGTCAATGATTCTGACGTCAACCTTATGCAGTTTTAAGGAACTAACACTGTTGAGCTAGCTAGTTAGGTGGGTTGTGTATTCCAGTGCATTATTTTCACTCCTGCCATTTTGACGTATAATTACAAAGTATTATCACTGTATGCTGTTTTAAAATAAAGTACATTTCGACTGTAGGTGTATGTTGTGTTCTGCGCATTTAATCCTCATTTGAGAAGGACTGAATGAAATAGCTTGGAATTGAAGCCTGCCGAAACCAGTTAATAGGGATCATTTTTATTTACTGTCTTTCGCCTTTTTTCACCACCATCCAGCATATTTTAAAGCCATCTGGCCTTACACATACTTGTCGCAGCATTTTTAGAACAGTTAATCATTTTTTTTCTGTGTTTGTTTTACCATCGACTGGCAATGCTAAAAGTAAGTTGAGGGTTTCGTTGTTTATGAATGGATGGCTCTACTTTAAGAAACGGCAAAAGGAGAGATGGACTGCGTTTAAACGCAGTTTTATTTCAAAACATCTGCACCGAAGCACGATCGAAAACACGCCCACTTCTCGGCATCGGAATCCCTTCCTGCTTCCTTTTCTTCAGCCAATCAGAAGCTATCAACATAAAAACATGTCTAAGCAATTATTAAACCATAGAATGTAATTTAGGTTATCTTAACATGAAATAATGTGATGCTCGAACATAAAATGATAATCATTAACAATATAACATTTTACAGTAGTTAGCTAGTCTATGGTCTAAATTGCCTGTCTGCACCTTTGAAGAAGCTGACCAGCAGAGATGTTTTCATACCGGACACAAATTGTAAAATACATTTCTTATTCATTTGTTTCCATGCTTGTAGGCCACCATCCACTATAATTAAGAAACTCCTTTGGTGTAACCTGATCAAATTAGTCGGTTAAAACGCAGGCGAAAAATCGGAATGTTGTTGGAGCACTGTCGGAATTGTTTTGTTTTGATTTTTTCCAATTAAATTGCTTGGCGTGAACTAACTGCTGGATAATGGCCAGTTGATTGATGGACCAGAGCGAAAGAGAGACTGCAGAGGTGCAGTAGAGGTATAGGGAGGCTCCGGAGTGGGTGCTATGGCAGGGGGATTATCAAGAGGCTTCGGGCCCCGAGGCAGAGGGCCCGTTTCCTGGTCTGAGCCCCTGTTTGTCCTGGCTGACCTGGCAGCTCTGGGGGCAGATCCTGCTTGGATACGGCCCTGCTCCCACGCCTGTCTGAAGCTGTTAGCCACTGGCTGTGAGTAGCTAGCTGGGCTTAGTGTTGTCTGACTGAGCAGCGGTCGAGTCGGGAGGGGGTACAGTCATCTCTGTTGGGTTACTTTGTGTTGGCGAACGAGGATGATGGGAAGTGAGCACCTATAGTGGACCCATGTTGATGATTAATGGCTTTGAAGTCATATTCAGCGTATACAGTATTGCATTGTTGTATGATATCGGCGCATATAGAGTGTGGAAACACAACATTTCTTGTGAGTTTACTCCCTCCATGAGCAGCCATCGATGCACATAACATCGCTGCCATGATGTGTTACAGTTTGGATGCTGAACATTTCCTTCTCTTATTATATTTTCCCATCATCCAGAAGCAGAAATTAACACTCTGGGGTCCGTGCATGAGATTGGGGCATGCAAAGTGTGTTTATGCAGGTAAACTGCAAGCTCTCCCCTTGCGGATGATGACTGTCATTTTAAAGATTTGTTCAGAGTCATCACAATATGTAATGCAAAGTCATGACTAATTCAGGTGGTTTTGAATATTCATTATAGCAACTACTCGACATATAGCCTGATAGGCGTGAGAGGACCAATGGAGGAACCCTGAGGGTAAGTAAACAAAGGGCATGGAAATCTCCTTTTTGTTTTGGTGCTAACACTGCGGGTCATGCACACTGTCAAAACTATTCAAGGTGGTTTTGGCATTTTTTTGTTCACTGCCGACTTTCCGAATACATGGATGGTTGCAGTAAAATTGATTGAACAACCCCGAGTTAATCTAACGCAAACAAAAGGATTTGATGACAACAACAAAAAACATTTATATACAGTATATCTGTATAGATTTTTTTTACTACTGTATTTCTGACTGATCTCTTTTGTCCCCATATCATGCTAAATTCCCAGCACGACCATTTGACTTTGAGAGATTTCATTTTGAGTATTCTTCCGAAACGGATTCTTTGACATGTTGACATGTGTACGAACTAGAGGATGAGAGCCGGCTGAACAAAGGTTGCTGAGTTAACACTTGGAAGCCAGTCATTCGCAAAAGTGGCTCCAGGGTACGAGGACAGGAGAAGAGGGGTCTGTGCATGAGAAAAAGAGGTTGAATAAAAGAGTGAGAGACAGAGAGAGAGTGACATGGGGAGAAACACGGGAGAGAGCGCAACCTTTTTCTTGCTCAAGCCAATCAAGTACGGGCCAGGGCTCCTGAAAACGCAGGGATTACCAGGGGAGCGGGGGCCGCACTCGCCTGGGCCGCTTCTGCTGGCTCCTGCACTGCACGCTACACTGCCTTGCTAAAGAACTGCACATGGTTCTCACACATACAGACAGACAGACACACACACGCACAGACACAGTCATGCTTGCTTGTATGATGCACGTCTGCGATATAATACAATACATCTTTATTTATATAGCGCTGCTACAAGTGCTGCAGCTGTAACAAAGTCGTGTAAACTTTCACACAGCTGATCGAGACCCACCACGGGCGCTGTCATCGCCTCGAAAATGTCAAAATGCATGTAGAGTTCTAATGTCATTTTATCCATTCAATATTCAGCCGTATAGTGCAGGTGGCTGTGTTCAAGTGTACAATTTTGTGCCAATCAAAAGGGTTGTCCGAGCTTGGTGGAGGATTACTGTTGATGGAGTGCGATCGCACGACCACACAGTGACATCAGTGTTTGACCGCTACTGACATGGTTGAAGTCAGCTTGTACTTTCTGCTTGGACAAACACCTCCAGGTGAACTCCCCTCTGACCCCCCTACGGGCTGCAGAATCATCCGCGTGGAATGAAGAGCCGAGCGAGGTGACGTCCAGCCGGGATAAACTGGCCAATTACAATATTAGGAAATGAGTGCCACGTGCATCAGGTGGAAAAGAACCCTGCGGGCCATCAGACCATGGCTGTGGATTTTTGGGGGACCCAATTCTTCTCCTGATGACATACTGAAGTTGTGTGCTTTTCATAAAAACTCTCATGTACTGTACGTTCATTTGAATCGCACCCCAGTCAGCGTGTGGAATTGTCTCGATGGATTTGGTTTCAGAAAGTGGATTATTTTGAGAGTGCGGGAATTATCAGAGATAAATAATTATGATGAGAACTTGCAATGACCTGATTTCAATGGCGTGACAGCAAGGGTTGAAATACCTTTAAATGGGTTTTGACATTAAGGGCTGAGTGTAGATTGTTGAGGGGAAATAATTTCCTCTCACATTAAATGTTCAGAAATACAACAAAACACCATCGAATAACAGTACCGGTACAATAAAAACAAGTCATTAAAACACATTAAAATATGATACATAAAACACAATACAATATCACGAAACACAAATACAACAAGACAGAACACAAACTAAAATGCAATACTAAGACGAATTAAATGTGTGACATAAAACATAATGAAAACAATACAATAATCAAATACAATTGAATGCAACACAATCAAACAATGCATTTTAATAAAATGAATTGCATTCAAATAAAACAATACAATAACATAACACAATAATAATGAATACAATGAAGATAAAATGCAGTCATCATAAACATTTACATGAAATGCAAGCGACTAAAACTAAATAAGAACAAAAATGAACCCCCCGCCTCCCTGAAAAAAAAACTTAAACACAATACTGCACAATGAAATAAAACAAAATAAAAACAAAACACATTTGGGCCTTCCTTATAAAACAATGTCCCTAATTTTAGCAGCTGGCTCGTGCCCAAAACAATTGAAATGGGGTCTTGTCTATTTCTGAACCCACAATAAAATCCGAATATGGGTAACTGCTTTAACATCACAGCAGCTATGCGCTTCTGACGGAGACCGCCGATTGTTTGTCCGCATAAGGCAGGCATTCCTGGAAGGCTATGTGGACCAGACAAGCAGACTGGGCAGTGATGAGTAACTGCTTTACCGCAATGGGAGGAGGAGCCGACCATGGGTGTGGACTGTTAAATCAAATACAACCAACTTGGAAACATTTTGCGCTTGGAAGGGGTCACTACACACTCTCTTGTAGCTGGTTGTCCTTTCCTAACCCAGGTTGGGTTAATTATTTTTTTACTCAGTAGATTGGGTTTAAAATTGGATTAGGGTGGATTGTAGCGTTGCAGGTTGCCGTCGTCCGCTGATGTTGAAGTAAATATAATGTAACATTCTTGAAAATTCTGCGGGGATCTGGTTGGCTCTTTTGGGTAACACCAGCTTTAGGCTAAGGGATCAGGGTTCAAATCCCAGTAGGTGGACAGCCCAGCCACGTAAAATGGGAAACAAATAAAATCCAGTGTAAAAATTGTGTCAAACTTATCATGTGAATGACTTCCTGTTGTGACCCACTGACGGACGAAAGTTGTCTTTTCTTCGTAGAAAATGTTGGTAATGAAATTGGGATTTTCTTTTTAAACTACAGCTATACAGATAACACAGTAACCCAATTTTTGGTAGCTTTAACTCATTAGTATGGGTAGTTTTTACCCCTTGTTGAATCAAAATCTTGACCCAACATGATGGGTCAAGATCCTCAAACCAATGCGTCAAATATGAATAATATCTCACCCGTTTTGAGTTACTTTTGACCCAGCAGTTTCAAGTGTGTTTTTTCGGAGAAGGCTTTGGGGGGAAAAAAACCCAGACAAGGACTTTCTTTCAGTGCACTCGTG
The DNA here is from genome assembly GCF_054856545.1 of Hippocampus guttulatus. Lineage (NCBI taxonomy): Eukaryota > Metazoa > Chordata > Actinopteri > Syngnathiformes > Syngnathidae > Hippocampus > Hippocampus guttulatus. Next base: position 17,051,235 of record NC_141267.1, on the reverse strand, counting down.
TCTCCTGACACAGTTGCCTTTCAGTAAATCCTCAACACCATCTCCTCAACCTCTCTCTCGGGTTGCTATGTGTCTTATACACAAGATCATGAAGAAAGCAATCCATCTCTATTTAAATATTCAAATTCAATCTACAATATGTCCCAGAATATAAAATATTTGCCTCTATCAATTGACTGTGCTTGTTGCCTGCCTCAAAGCAGAAATGGGCCGTGGTGGCATTGCCTGGTGGTGAGAGATGACTCGACCTTTACACAAATGGTCAACCTTTATCATTAAAATTCATTAAGTTCTGAAAGGTCAGGATGAATCCGGTCCCAGAGCCTCGGCTATAGCGTGATTCATCACACATCGTCATCACGTCATACATTAGAGTCTTCCCCCACATAAGATAAGATAAGATAAGATATCCTTTATTTGTCCCACACTGGGGAAATTTACAGTCAGAGTTCAGAAAGGAAACCACTCGGGAAGGAGAGGAACTATTCCTATGGGACTATTCCTAACTTCTGGGTGCAATTACACTTTGTTCATGTCAGTGGAAGAGCTTTAAGTATCATTTTCCTCCAGACCCCTCCCGCCCCACACCCTCTACCTTGCCATTGTCTCGCGTGTTGTCCCGCAGCAGCTCAAACAGGCGGGGATCGGAACCCGCCTTGTTCCTTAAGACTCGTGTACATACAAATTTCCATGAAAGCTTACTGTGTATGAGGCCGGAGAAATTGCTCATTCGATCTCCACACATATGGAGTGAGGAATTAAATGCTCGACTGACTGAGACTAACTCACTGAAAAAAAATACATGATTAACCAGCAATTGTTAAGCAACACCTTCTTGGAAGCAATGTGACATGTCACCAAACTGTTTTGATGAATTGTGAACACGGACTCTTACAGCCATCTAGTGGCAATTGCTAAGCTGAATATGTCCATGGATGTTGTGAATGGAAATGAAAATGTGTAATTCACTTGTCAGCAGCATAAGTAGGAAAATATGAGTGTGTGCGCTCATATGAAATATACTGTACTATAAGGTGGGGCAAAAGTACAGTATCTATAGTTTAGAAGAAAGAAAGGAGGAGGCCCGGTGGTCTAGTGGTGAGCTCATTGACCTCACAGTGCAAAGGTCCTGGGTTTGATCCCGGCTCCGGCTTTCCTGTGTGGAGTTTGCAAATTCTCCCTGGGCCTGCGGGAGGAAACCGGATTACCCCGAGAAAACCCACACGGGCTTGGGGAGAACATGCAAACTCCACACAGGGAGGCCGGAGCTGGAATTGAACCTGGTACCTCTGCACTGTGAGACCACTGGAACACTCTCAGAAAATTAATTGAAATTGAAAATTTAATTGGGGAATTGGTGGTTTGTGGAACGTTGCAACGTTGAACATTTATGACATGTTTAATTCTTGTAATTATAAAATATATAAATGAAAACACAAACAAATGTATACCTACTTTTGGACAACCGTCTTTTTTATTTATCATGAATAGTAATGACGGATAAGTGAAGGATTGTGACGATCCTTTCGTATAATTGCCGCAAATAAAGCGACTGACTTGAGAGTCACAGTTAGGTGTGAACCAAAGTGGTATTTTAATCAAGTTTTTTTTTAAACGTACAACGGGTGCTTATGATACTCTGAACAATGCTACTGCCTGCTTGTGCTAGATAAAAACAAACTACTGTACACGAATTGGTCAGCGATATCGAAGGGAGTAGCGGAACCAATTCGCTGCTCCTTGTTTCCCATCGACGTATATATTTGACGTTCAGGGCGGGTTCCTCCGAAACTTGAACAATAAACATGGCCTCCGGAAAAGCGACGCAAGAAACAAGCGGCGCTAAAAGTACCGTCGCAAATGCGAAAAGGTATTGTTGTGTTTCTCCTTTCGTTTTTGTTTCGGTTTTTGAAAATAAAGAGTTCATACATAACATTTTCGCAGTTAGTCGTTACATAACGTAATCGCAACCTGACTATTGATCTGTTTTCTATTTAAAAAGTGGGATTGGCCCTAAAACCAACAAGAGTGCAACTGCGAAGAAACCCACTGCCACCGCTTCCAAATGTAGGTTTGGGTAAAATATGTGTGGATGGAAATTTAATGATACTGTAGGTGCTTTTGCTTACTAACCGTGATATGGCATGATATTACGCAATTTGCTGGATGCCGCACACACATCGTTTCCAATGAGACTGCACAATGATTTTTCCTTTCTACAAGTCTGCTACAATTGTCAATGTTTACATTGTTGTTCTTATTATTTAGCAAAAGGAGTTACTATCCAATCTCGATGCGTGCAGGCTGCTGAGAGAAAGTCTGTTTCAGAGGTAGGTGGGTGATATGGCCTTAAATTTCTGTTCAATCCGATGTGTGATTTTGACATCCTTTCTTCAGTCTTTTTCACCCTTTTTTAAAAGAAAAAAAAAAGGAATGTACAATGACCTCATTTAACTTATCATCACATTCCCATCTCTTCCCTACACAGAGTAACTCGCTTAACAGTGATTCTGTGAGTTTACCACAGAGACCCTCCTCGCCTAAACCCAGCACTTCCAAAGTAAAAGTAGGCACCCCTGTGCGATGCTCCATGGGCCCTGCAGCTTTGGGAATATGTATGTATTAATTCTTCTCACGTTCTTCTCACGCCCCCCCCCCACCCCACCCTTTTTTTTCTCTTTAATGAATACTGTCTGAGCTGGACCCTAAATGACTTCAGGCGAAATGCATTCAACACCCTGGTCTGGTTGGAAGCCAATCGTAGGGCACATTCAGTATATGACCATTTATTCATACATTCACACCTCTGGTCAATTTTGAGTCTACATTAAACCAAATGACCTATTTTTGGAATCTGGGAGAAAGCCTGAGTACCTTGAGAAACTCCCAAACCTCAGAAATATGCTAACAACTAGTTCACTGAACTCCAGGTGCAGTAAATTCAAATGTAATTGGCATTTGCCTGCATGATGATAATTTTACCCCTATTACTTAACATATACTGTATCGAGTAAATCCCAATTACAAAAACACCTACAGGCATGCTAACTGTTACTTTAAAGGGATTTTCTCAGGTAGCTCGCTAGATCTAACATTGTTGCAATTTTTCTTATTTAGCAAATGGGAAGATTGTCCCATCTCGGTACATGCAAGCTGCTGAGAAATCCTCTCTTTCAAAGGTAATACAATGGATTACATGTTTTGTTTTTTTTAAATACACAATGTGACGATTTCAAACAGGCACAATAGTTTTTCATAATGATGATAATGTAGAGCCAAGCTGTTTGTTAGGACTCTACTCGGTAGTTATGAGTACATCCCCATGAATCGTTTTTTTTCCACAGAGTAACTCTCACAACAACGATTCCGGGAGTTTACAACAAAAGTTCTTGTCGCCTAAACCCGTCCGTGCGAAATGCGCCCCTGCGCAATGCTCCATGGTCCCGCCAGCTCATGGAACATGTACGTAATGTGTACAAACAGATTTCATTCAGATTGCATCTGTGTATCAGTTGTTTTTCTATTTTCAATCGGCAGGTAAAAAAACAAAGAAAAAGAAAATTATAAAAAATAGCAGACCGCAACCACGATTCATCAAATGATCCAGGAATGATACAATTTGAAAAAATTGGATTTACCCGCTAATTTGGGTCACTGAGAACCACATTCCTGGATCGTTTTCCATTTAAATGTAAAAAAGGAGTTTGATTAAGTTAAAAAAAAAAACATGTCTTCTCCTTGTGCTAAACTATGTAGCTTATGACTTATAATACAACAATAGGTTACTTATGCAATATACTGTCATATATTCAGAATAATGAAAATCAAATTAAGACCTGTGCCATTGTTTTCGATTAAAAAAAAAATCTGTGCCTAAAATTGAAATAAACAAAATTGGAGCTCTTTTCTTTTTTGTGTTGGATGAAAAACGGTCACTTTTGTTTCGGTTTTGATTACCAAGTGAAAAAGGAAAGAACAAAGGGATACTCTGATTTGCGAGGGTGCCTCCCACACCCAATTGAAATGGCTGCATTATGTTACTTTCAGCCAAGGCGACACAGCGGGATGAATCTTCAGCCTTACGAAACACGGTCCTGCAGTCCACCTTCTCTGACGGACACAACTTCCGTCCTGATTTTGATATTTCAGCCATTGGAGGTAAACTGAGTAGCCCGTGTTCTTACAAATGAAACTCTCCTAAAATGGTGTTATGGTCACTCTTTCAGGTAAAACAGTGCACCAAAGTTCTGAAGAGACTAAGAGGAGCCAAGAAGACGATGACAAAAAGTGCATCGAGATGCAAGCGTGGCCTTTGGCTTTTCTCACTGCCAAGGTGAGCTCCTGACAGGCTGACTGTCATCCTTGAGTTTGTGCTTTTGATTGTTTTTTTTTTTCTTTCCGGGGGTCAAAACGTGGCACTATTTTGAGTGATTGTTTGACTTTAGATGGCTCATAACATGGCCAAGCTGAAGCCTGAGGCGGAGGCGAGGCTGCTGCACATGATGGAGGAGGAGGCGGCGCTGCACAGCGAGGTGATGGAAAAGAAGAGGCAGTACCTCCTCATGGAGAAGCGGAGGCTGGCCAATGAGCTTCTGGACTCGCAGGTCAGGAAATTAAAAAATTCGCATTTTCATTCTAACTGTGTGAATGAGTAGTTTGCGTCACTGTTTCCCAACTTTTGGCGGTTTGGATGATGGATGCATGGTAATCTCTATCTGCAGTTTAAAAAAAAAAGGAAAATATCAACATTATTTACAAGGATTGAAATGTTTATTTTTCTTTTTCCGCGCAGTTTTGCTCATCAAAACCTCTTTTGAGGAGCAATTTTCTGCAGGTTAATTGCATCCGAAGCCAGGGTTTTATTTAGCAATAAAATATACAAAACAAATGGGGTTTTTTTCTATACAATGAACTATTTGTATTTCTTAAATTCACATTATGTAGAGCAGCAAACAAGATTCTCTTGTGGCGCAATTTCAAAGACATCGAAATTTCGGTTGAAATTTATTTCGGAATGGATTGTACGGTCTTTTATGAAAGGTAAATTGATTAAAATGTTTAATTATTATAATTTTATATATTATTATATTTTTAATTTTACGCTTCAAGGATTCTTAGTCCTCCTGATTGAGGTACGCCGTAATGCACAGGTCCTCCAGGGCCGTTATCCTGCATTTTTTTTCCATCTCTCCTTGCTGCAACTCACCCGGTTCAAAAGATCCGGATTGTTATTTTTATCAAGATCCTTCAGAACTTGCTTGATGAGGTACATGTCAAACTAACGAGGTATTTGCATTTTAATTTCGGAGCACGGGTGCAGACATACAGTATCAGCACAGACTCTGGAATGCATCCTCAAATTAATCCAATTTTTGGAGAGACGGTTACAATAATGCGACAAATCTCACCAGTGTTTTGAGAATGTAATTGCTCTTTAGTCTGGAAGGAGCACATAACTATATTTCATCGCTTACAAATTGATCTTAAAACAATGCTGTCAGTGTCTAATAGTCCTTATCCGATTTGTCCCATCAGATTTCTGATTTGACTCCTGCGTCAGAAGCTGTCAAACCCTTCACAGAGTCATACAGGACTTTGGCCTCAGCTGTCGACACCACCCGACACGTGCTGCCGGTCAGGAACTTCCACATTGCCGGCGACGGGGGGGGATTTCTCGGTCAGTGACTTATTATTATTTTTAATCTTCCATGCCTATGTGAAAAGCCGGGCAGCTGGAGAAATAGAAACACATAATTGCCCTCCCCCCTCTAGGTAAAGCAGAGGCTTGTTTGAAAGAAAGCGAGGTGCTTCTGAAAGACTTAACGGAGGGAGATCACGAGGACAACCGTGTCGCTCTGGAGTCCCTTCAAGGAATTAAGAGGGACTCGAAAGACATGCTTCAGCAGTTGCCTGGGTGGGTACTCAAGCCAAAGACTCGTGAGGTTGGGGCTCATGGGATTTCATCGCACCGTAGTTAAATACACCGCGTTCACGCTGGTGCTTGAATTTTTTTTTAGGGGAGATATTTATGGGTAAGGAGGCGGCCTGGTGGTCCAGTGGTTAACGCATCGACCTCACAGTGCACAACCGGGGTGTACAGAATTAATCTCATCTATTGTTTAATGTCCAGGTTTTACCCGCTTTGTTTTTCCCAATATTTCAGATTGCTTTCCGAACTGCTGGAGTTGTCATCGCTGCATTCCCGTCGCAGCGTCTTAGTACAGCAGGCTGAGGAGGAGGAGAAAATGGGCTCTGCCAGGGTCCTGGAACTATACTGCCCAAAACGGTGACAGCGTGGGAATAGAATCTACATTCACTTCCCACTACCAGTTTGATGGTCTCTTTCGAAATAAATAAATACATTTCCTCAAGTTACCTTTTCATTTTGTAATGTAGATACATTTGTGATGTGGAGACTCTGATCATGTTAATGATTTCTCACAATTAATCCGGGTTATGATGTCAGGATTTATTTTAGACCAGGCCCATGCACAACTTGTGGTCCTTGCAGACAACTTGGTATCCATGTGTGTCACCCCTGCAATAAAAGGGTAAATAGCAAAATTCAACTTGTTTTCTCTAAAACTTTGGAGCTTTGTTGCAAGAAATAGTGAATGAAAGCAGATCAATATCACTTTGCAACACTATTTCTTTTTTGTGTATCTTTAGTGTTCACATTTGCCATTGATCAGTTATACAACATTAACCTAAAAATGGTAATGTTCTGTCAATGGTGAGCTATTTTTAGAACATGCCTGCGGGCTGCTCATGGTCCTTAGAGGGGGCTACTTAGTGCCCGCGGGTATCACGTTGATGACCGCTCGTCTACACCCGTGTTTCTCAACTGTTGTCACTCTAGGGCCCATGTCCTATTGTCACGCGGTCGTGACCCACTTTTATAAAAATCAAGAACAATAAAGAAAATCTATTGTTAGCATTTACCTCTGAAAATATGGATATCATATTTTAAACATACAAAATCAAATCTCTAGCCATCGTTCCTCCCTAAAGTTTTGTGTATTCATTTCAACAAACGTTGCTGTGCATGTTTTACAAATGGTGACCGACGTAAAAAGGGTCACTATAAAAAGTATAAAAAAGAGAGTCGTGATATAAGCCTTAATATTTAAATGATGCTGACAAAATGCAAAATATATTTTAAATGTGGGCCGTCGCATTTTAAATGCAGTGGGTAGTGATGAAGTAGATTTGTTCGATAGGTGGCAGTGTGCGCCTTCAAGTGTTTGCTGTTTACGCCGGTGAAGAACGCAGAAGAAGTGTTTGTAATCAAGTGCCAATGAAAGGCGACGGTGCCCCCACTTCGCCAGTGAGTTGCTGCTGTATATTTTTTTTCAATATAATGTCATTAAATTGGAGTGTCACACGCTACATATTTGAATACTTGGCGCGGCTATATACTGTGAGGCATTCGAAGTACAAGTTTGGTCTCTTACAAGCTTGATTTTCGCTAGTCGTGATAAGTGCTGGTATAATGAAAGCTACGAAACACGTCTCTCAGTGTTTTAATGTTCAACGCGGATATAATGCTGTCATTCACACGGAGCTAGTTCAACATATGATGACCAACGCAGGTAAAACGCACCTTGCTGATAATTAGTTGCAAAATGTCATATGCTGAAAGGAATATAACTCGCCTGACACTGATGCTTTGTGAATATGTAACTGTACGAAACACATTGGTGGTTTGGTGCTTAGCACGTTTGCCTCACATTTGATTCTTCCTAACCCGCCATGGACCTTCCTGTGTGACGTTTTGCACGTTCTTACTGTACTTGCAAAGAAAGGTTCGTTAGTTTTTTAAAGACTACATTGTCACGTCTCTAATTGTGAATGGTTGTTTTTCTATGTGACTGGCGACAAGTTCAGAGTGCTGCCAGCCTCACGCCCCAGTCACAATTAACTCCAACACACCTGCCACTCTGAGTACAAGCGCTATAGACAACTGATGGATCATTGTTGTGTCATTGTGCTTCCCCCAAGCAGCTGCACCTCCCTTCGGAATGATGCACCACAACAAGGGGAGCAGAAAATGGCAGAACCCGGGACGCGGGCAAGGCCGCAGTCAATCCCAGATGAAAGAAAATGTCAAAACTCCGCAGCGTGGAGACAATACTGTTCCCAGGGGCGTCTGCCAGACCATGTGTCCAGCCCGGGAGCTCCACAAACGGGAATCCCAAAATCGTCTGCATCGCTTCGAGATGGTGGTGGGCACGGAGAAAGACCGTAGACCCCGAGCTGACCCCCTGCGTGCTGTCAAGGAGTATTCCAGACCGGCGGCTGGGAAAGACTTTGCCAACTCCGCCGACCTCCGTCCCCCTGCCGTGTTGCTGAAAACTGTGTGTTACCTGATTGATGAGGTCGCTGCATCTCCGCATTTGCATCCTTGGACTGAGGCTGGTAGCTTTTTATTTGTTTATTGTCTTACCAGAGTTTCAAACGCATTTCTGCTGATGTGAACTGTCTGTACTAGCATCATGGCTGTGAACAGAGAAAAGCTAGTTTTACAAATGCATGGTCGTTATTGCCAATTGAGCAATTTGGTCGCTATATTTAATGAGTCTTCTGACTCAAGTGATTTTTTTTTTTTAAGTTGATGCCAGTTAGTGCTTGGGAAATAACCCAAAAAGGTTTTTTTCTAGTGCAAAAATGTTTACATTTTATTTTTGTGAACAAAAAAAAATGTTTTATTGAGAAAACAAAACAAATCAAAATTTGATTGAAAATAAGAATAAATTGGCTATTTTAAGGTGATATCGCCCAGCTTGAATTGAACACATTGTAAACACTAAACATGAATTCTGCATATACGTTGCAGGTGTATAGCTTTGTTTTTGACCGCCTGCGCAGCGTGAAGCAGGACATGATCATTCAGAGGGCGCACGGGCCAGACTGCGTGGCCATTTTGGAGCGAATGGTGCGCTTCCTCATATACGCCTCGCACCGGCTCTGCGACCAGCCCCTGCAACTTTTTGATCCCTGCATCAATGACACGCACCTCCAGGAGAACCTCAGCTGGCTGCTGGACTGCTATGCGAACGAAACCGGGCCACATCCCAACCAGGATGAATTCCAGGCTCTCGGTTTGCTCTACAACTTAGGTGGGTTGCTTAATTTTTCTGTTGGCGAGCGTACAGGATGAATAAGTAATAAAACGGATCAAATCAAAGCTGCCCCATACCAAAAAAAAAACCCAATACTCAGATGGACAAAATTGTTAATGAAAGATAAACCCACAGTAGTCACAAAAATAACCCGATTCCGATAAAAGTAATAATAACTAAACATTTTATGAAAATTACCGGTAACCAATGAAAATCAGAAATTTGAGTTTAAATTGTTGTTCAACAATTATTTTTTTTTTAAATTTGTGAAATAGGCCTGGACAAAAATAATTTGACAATCATGACATGCTCAACCAATGTTTGTCCTCTTATGAGCATCACGAGTCTCTTCAAATTTGTAATCAAGTCAGTCGGCCTCTTTGGCGGGTGACAAGTTGTCACTGTGCAACTTTTCTTTCATGAACAGAGGCGTACCAACAATTTTGTCCACCCCAAGGTTCCCATAGAGCCATGCAGCACATCATGGAGCTTCCAGCACCACTTCGTCGCGCCCCCGCCATCATGCTCGCCATCTCCATTAACCGGTCCTTCCTGGAGCGTAACCCGGTACGTCTGCTGCGCTCCGCTCACCGGCTGAGCTTCCTGCAGGCCTGCGCTTTACACCGTCACGTGACGGCGAGCCGGAAGGACCTGCTGCTCATTTACAGCCACGGGTACGGCAGCCGGAACTGTCGTTTCCCACTGGATGCGCTGTGTAAGCTCCTCGCCTTGGAGAAGCGTCTGACCAGCGCGTTGTGCCAGGCGTGTGGCGTGGAGGTCAATGCGAACGAGCAGGTGATGTTTTCCAAGGCCTCCTTCGCTGAGCCAGAACAAGAGAAATTGTGCTGCTCTCTTTATCACAACATTGTGGCGGAGAAGGAAAAGGACCTCACGATTAGCAGCATCATAAATGGCTATGTTTGACAAAACACGTGTGTTAAAACATAATGATCATGCTTGTCGCCAATCTTCTTTTAAACTGCCACCACAATACTTACATTGTTTAAGTCATACTCATGACATCGTCGTTTTGCATTGTTTTCTTATTTTTATGCCAGAGGTCTTTGTTAAAAATATATATTTTTAAGATGAAGGCTTTATGTTTGAGTTTCAATAAAAGTTGTACAAATTAAACTGTTTGCACCTGGTCGTTGTTTGGCACGTGAGCACTAATTGGACGATCTAATTTTGTGACATTCCGACTTTATTTACAAAGTACAAATATCTGTCTCTCGTCGAATATTGTTACAACGTACTGTACCCCGAGGGATATATCAAATCTGTACATGACAACAATGTATGAGTCAATCAGTCGTGTTGCTAACCAATGAAGTGAAATTCCACGATATACGTTTTGTTCATAAGGTCGAGGCAAACGGCCTTTGCACTATTTTGTGGGAAAGTTCTGGTCGTTATAATGAAGTTTATGTTATTAAGGTGCTTGTTGTAAGCAAAATCGGCAAATTGAAAATGAATTACGTGAAGTTGGGACTTTGAAATATGAACGTTATAGGGGTGAAAACGTAAACGAAGTATGTTGAAACGAGGTATGTGTGTGTGTAATAATATGCCCTCTGTAAGTCAAAAGTTTGAGAACCCTTGGTGTATAGTTGAAAAATAAAAAACTAAAATCGTCGTGGCACTGCACTTTAGTTCTACTTTCCAAAACTGCACTGTCCCTTTCTGTCCACCTGGTGGCAGCATAGAACTACACGCTGTTCTGTGCTTACCAAGAAGGAAACTACGACTTGACCACATTTTTAGCATTTATCTGTTTTTCTTTGTTCAATTTTTTAAAATCCATTTTTGTCAATATGTACCTCCTCGAGTGAATGTCGTTTTGCTTCTTTGCACGGAGTGAGCTCTATCCACCCATAAAAGCACGTGTGGAAAAGTGTGTTGAGCACAAAAGTTGCAATGGGACGTTTATACTCGTGTGTGCGTGTGCGTGTGCGCGGTCCCTTGCTGTGTGCAGGCTTCAGTCTGTCCCAGGCAGTGAAGCAGAGAGGATCCCCTCGCTGAGCTTCAAGCTAACCTGAGACTGATTTTTTTCTCCACCCTACATTTTCTCTTCTTTTCTGAGACTTTAGTTGTGCACCTAAGTGTGAGAAAGCTCGCTAATTTCGTTGTAATGCCGAAGTCTGAGCAAAGGGACCCGGGGTGGCTGAAGAAGCCAAGGATCAGGCACATGGGACAAGGGCACGACTGATGATCTTTGGAATCGAGCCGTCGAGAGCAATGAAGAGACTGAAGGGTTTCTAAAGAAAAAAACCCCGCTGAACACATTCATTGAAATTTTTTTGTGTGTGTATGGATCGGAAGTAGGAGACCACATCCCGAAGCTCTCCTTGCGGCGAAAATGTTGCGCTTGACAGCTTTGAGCGTTCTCGGCTGGATTTTGTTCATGAGTAAATTGAACACGACTGCTACACAGGACAAGGGGTAAGTAGCCTACATCTTTTATAATCTTCAAATGCCCTCCACACAAAAAAAAAATACCAACTTTGGTAGTAATAATGATTGCATCTGCTCGAGGGGGCATATCCAGCTCAGGGATATCATTCAAGTGGATCTAAAAATTCAACACGCCCCCGTTCAAATGGCGAAGGGTTTGTGCGCTCTGCACTGCCAGGGGCGCACTTCTCGCAAGAACTCAGTTAAATACCCATCTGATAGCAAAACCTTGTGGGTATCGGGGTTGATGACAGGATGTTTATTTCAATCTTCAAATGCTGGCTAATGAAGAAAAAAAAAATAGCTCAAGGCACTTTTCTCAATCGGGCCCAAATGGCTGGTGCCTGAGCGCCAGCAGGGATCTAGCCATGTACGTGTGTCTGACAGTCATGTTTTGGACTTGCGTGAGAATGTCCAAGTACCCGAAAGGATTGTCAAACTCAGCCAAGATTCGTAACAAGAATCAGTCTCATGCAAGGCAGGTGTGGTGGGACCTAGTGCACCGTCCTGCCCCTGTATGACAAAATCATTATCATTAAAACCCAGCCGATATTAGCTCTTAAAATCAGCAAAAATCATTAAAAAAATACAATGACACTTTACAACTTGAGACAAAAAAAGGGATGTTTGATCCACTGTTTTTCAGACCGATACCAGTCTTCACATTCCCTATTTGAGTACTCACCAATACTGAGAACCAATGCCGGCAGTACTTTTGTGAACAAAGTCCTTTATTTTTGGTACAGATCATGATTCACTGATGTGACAAACTGCCACACTATTGCGCCAATTACTGTAGCTACTCGATGAGAGATTTTTTTGTATTTTTTTTAAATTAATTTTTTGCCAGTATTAATGGCTGGTATCAGTAGTCTCTACTACCCAATATTTTAAAATAAGGCCAGTATCGGCCTGATACTGGTCCCTAGTATCGGTACCATCACTAAATGTAGTGATGTTCTAAAATTATATTGAAATATTTTTTTATTAATCAGTGATCGGAATTTTATTCAATTTTGTTAAAGTATCAGAATTTGCATTGACCTCAAAAAATCCATATGAGTCGGGTCCAAGTTATCATTAATCCGGCACAGTTTCATTTGCTGGAAGGATTGATGTGTGACCTTGTGATATTCCTCTCAGTGAATAAACAAACATTTATCAGAGTTTGTACACAAGTTTCGGAGTCGATGAAACCTGAAATGAAAACATTTCTAGTGAGAAGGCCATGTGACTCCATATTTAAGCACCTGATCCAGCGGGGCTCATCTGAGGGTTGCTTCTCCCCCCCCCAATGTAGATCAGACAAGTCAATTTCTTGGACGTTTTTTTTTTTTTATCCCCTCCAGAAGATTTTCTCATGACTCGCACTCTCAAGCTCTCAGGAACTGCACTTGCCTCTGGCTGTAATGCTACAGCGCTGTAATGCCAACCACCTGATCCTTCTCTCAGGCATGCAACAGGGTGTGCTCACTCTTAATTTCAGTGAGCTTCAGTAGGGGGGGGGGGGGGAAAGGCAGCCAGTGGGCTTATGGGACTTAGGGCTAAATTGAAATATGAAGAACTGCACGTGCTACTTACAGGAGCGGTTCAGGAACCTTTTAGGTCCAGGGATCCCTTAAAGGGGAGAAATCAAACAACCATTCACAGTCACGTTCATGCGTAAGGGGAATTTAGAGTCTTTCAAGAAGTAAGCATGCTTTTTTGGGGGTGGAGGGGGGTGGCGAGAGATGGAGAACACCCTGGACTAGTTGCCAGTCAATCAAATATGAAGATACTCGGATATAATACACCAGGGGTGTCAAACTCATTTTTGCCGCGGGCCACATTATAATTATAGTTTCCCTTCGAGGGCCGTTATGACTGAATTTATACAGTATAAAGAAGTCAAGAAAAATGTTTTATTCAAATATTGTTAAAGTAACTGTAATGAGGGGTTTGGTAACAAGAAAATACTTCCAATATGTCACTGGTTTATTACAAGCATCATGGAAGTTGTCATCTTTGATTTGCATTTCGCGGGCCACTTAAAATGATGTAGCGGGCCAAATCTGGCCCACGGGCCTTCATTTTGACACCTGTGTAATACACGATTGTATCCCTGCTCTGTAATAAAAAGCAGCAGTCTTTTTTTTTTCTTTTTAAACCAGAGCACCATCTGCTGGATATGGTGGTTTTAACCATAATCCAAAATGGCCACAAGAGCCCACACTCTATGCCAGATGGCGGGCAGTCTTTCATCCAAGGACTTTAATAAGTCCTTTTTTTTAATGTCCCAGCCTGTTTTTGAGCATCAAAGCTTGGCCTTTGCACTGTGACCCCAGTGACGGGCCCCCTTCCTTCAATTAAACGTCAGAACGAGCGAGTGGAATCTTAGTCGTTACCTTGTTCCAAACAGACTTAAAGTTGTGTGTGTGTGTACGGGGGGGGGGGGGGGGGGGCTGCCAGACCACCCATAGGAATAATTCCAGAGAAAGAAATGACAAAAGTAAAAGTACAGGCATTTGTGTAAAACAATATTCGGTCATATGGGTCAGGAGGAAGGGAAAACGTAGATGTTGACTTCCTGTTTGATTTGCAGTGAAGCGGCCATCCTCGAAATCAGGTTGCCACGAGCACTTCAAGTCACAGAGGCCCGAACCGCTCTTTTTTTAGACACAAGTTCACTTGACCTTTTTGTCCTCTGGTAGAAGAGCATTTACTTGTTCTGCCTGTCACTATATGTTGCTGGCATCGATAGATGCACAATTAAGTATACCGTATTTTCAACACTAAAAGGCGCACTGGATTATGAGGCGCACCTTCAATGAATGGCCTATTTTGTAATTTTTTTTTTTCATACATTGGGCGGACCGCATTATAAGACGCAATCTGCAATGCATCCACTAGATGGAGCGACGTTCAAGGAAACACCAACAGAACGATCAGATGTCAGTAAAACAGTTTTAATAAAGCAGCGACAGAGTTCACTTAGCCAACAGCAAGTTATAACATTGACTCGTTAACGTTGAACTCTCTTGCCGCTGCTCGATTTCCGTGTTGAACTGCGTAACCGATCGCCTTAAGTTTGAACGCTGCGTTGTCAGCATGTCTCGAGCAAGGAGGCATTTTGGGGTCGAAATATTACCGTAATGACCATACACAAGGCGCACTGGATTTTAAGGCGCTCTATGAGCCTTTAAGAAAATGCAAGGCTTTTAGGTGCGCCTTTTAGTGCGGAAAATACGGTATGTGTTTTGGGGCAATTGATTGAAATGAGCAAACCTGATGATCGGTCATGGCCGTGGGGGATCACTGCCAAACTTTCTGTTCAAGGGGCTACTTGGTGGCCGCTCCCTCCGTGTTTCGAGCGGGCGTGGAGGAGAGCATCAGCGTGACCATCTTCAACGCCAAAGCGGAGACTCGCGTGCAAGTCCAGCTGTCCGTGAAGGGCCAGGCGGTAGCTCACGGCCACGGCGCCGTACTCGGTGAGAACAGCTCCACTTCACCGTCATCCATTCTGGAGAATAAATCTGAGATTGTTAATTGTCGTAAAGAGGAATTTATTGATTGTGTTTGTTAAAAGATTCATAGGAAGAGGACTTGGAAGAATTTGAATTTGTTTGGGGTCACTTTGAAATGTCCTTTATTTTTGAAAGAAAAACATGAATGCGTATCTACAGTTTGTAGTGACCCGCAAAATTTGAACAATAGGATATAAAATGTCATCTGCGGCATATGAAATAAGTTAAAAAAAAAGTCTTGTGATGTACTGCAATATTATTCTTATTATCATGATCATCATTATTATTTCCCTACGAAGAGCTAATTTTGGTTCTGCATCAAATTTACTTTTCATAAATAGGATTTCAAAAGGTACACTCAAAAGCCCCTGGTTCTGATGATCATATGATTGCGTTTTGTTGCATCCTTAATATTTTTTGATTGAATTTAAATAAAAAAATTATTTGCGGTCCATGTTAAGGTCCTTGAATGCCAACAAATGGACATTTCAATGTCCATTCTGTCATTGAAATGCATGCATCGTTCACATGATGATAACTATCAGAAAATGTCAGTGGATTGTGCAGCGGCGCGCTTTTTCCACATTACAAAAACATTTTTGGGGGGTGCACAACCAAAATTACTTGATTGCATAGCCTTACAAAATATGAAACGCATACAATCAGTGCTGCGTTTTAAATGACATCGCAGGTAACTGTTCTCTTTATTTATTTATTGTGTTTTCAGACAAAGGCACCATCAAACTGAAGGTAAGTCCACCAAGTTCATATTTATAAGCCATTCATCCATAATAGATTTTCGTGGGTTTCACTGCATTATACTAAGAGGTATTTTCGATTGATTTGCTACTGCACAAATAATGATGCCAAGAATCGTGTTTGTTGTCCAAAACAACATACTGGAGATGTGAATTCACCCTCTTGCTAAACACTTCAATCCTTTCCCCCACTGACCTAATTTGGTTTTTAGTAATCCTGTGTTTTGTGTGTGTGTGTGTGTGTGTGTGTGTGTGTGCGCGCACCGCCAGGTTCCCTCAGGGCTGAGAGGCCAAGCCCACCTGAAGCTGTGGGGCAACCGTCACCTCACGGAGGGGGGCTACATCTTCCACAACTACACCACCGTCACGGTGGAGAGCAAGGGCACGGCTGTTTTCATCCAAACTGACAAGCCCGTCTACAAGCCCAAACACAAAGGTTCTCCTCTGATAGTGCGCCTGCTCGTTCATCACATAAACCGCATGCAAGATTTAAACTTTTATTTTTATTTTTATGAGGCTTCTGAGCAGGAATCACTCACTATATGTATATTAAAAAAATCTGTCAAGTTGAACTAAACTTGGAGGTATTTGGTAATTGTATGCTCCCGCATGAATGGAATGTAGCAAATTAAATACTGTGGAACAGGGGTATGGTCAGCCGATACGTTCTTTAATCTCGCCCACTGACCGTGTGTGTGTGTATAAATATCAAATAATGGATGGATAGACCAGATTTTATATATATACTGTATATATATATATATATATATATATATATATACCGTATTTTCCAGACTATAAATCAGTTTTTTTCATAGTTTGACCGGGGGTGTGACTTATACTCTGTAGCGACTTATGTGTGAAATTAACACATGATTGTCATTTCACATGTTATTTTCACATTAAACCACAAGGGGGCGCTCTCGGCCTGTATTGATAAATCGACAATGAGTCTGACGTAAACGACGTAGAAGCGGAAGCGGCGCATCATCTACCTCCCGAGTCGGGGGAGTTGTTTAAAAGTGACACAGAGGATGAAGATTTCATTGGATTTAGTGATTTGGAGTGAAACTGATAGTTTGGTGAACTTGTTAGCATGTTCTTTATGCTAGAGATATCTGAATAACTCTTAACATGTTACGTCGTTACTGACATTACCAGGTATGTCAGTCATGTAACGTATACCGTACACTTATTCAGCCAGTTCTCTATTTTATTTTTATTTTATTTCAAGATGACATATGTTTTTGGTGTTGGATTTTATCAAATACATTTCCCCCAAAAATGCGACTTATACTCCAGTGCGACTTATATGTTTTTTTTCCTTCTTAATTATGCATTTTCTGTCTGGTGCGATTTATAATCCGGAGCGATGTATAATCCGAAAAATACGGTAGTATAATATTAGTTATTTTAATAATAAATAATAATAGATTTTATTTATAAGCGCCTTTCAAGACACCCAAGGACACTTTACAATAACAAAAAACACAAAACAATACTTTTGTACCTTTTTTCCCAATTTCTTACCGCATCTACGAATGACCTGGCCCATGTGCCACAAATCAAACGTGGCCTTGACACCAGAACAGAGCACATCCTGGATTTTTTGGCTCCGTTATAAACACAGTGGCAGATTGCTCTTGCGACATTTTAGTGTACATGTTCACTATTTTTGTGTTTCTGTGTTCCTCAGTGCTCATCAACGTCTACACAGTCACGCCCGACTTGAGGCCGGTTAATGACAAGGTAACGTTCGTTTTCATTGACCTTTACTTCACCCTTTCATGCACCCTGTAACCTGGTAACACGATAAGCTTTCCACTGTAGTAACCGCCGTCCCTGAAAGGGTTAAACATATGTCGTGTCAATGTAAAAAAAAAAAAAAAAAAAAAAAACACTGGTGTGCGTGTGACGTTTGTGTTGCCACCGTTAATTGGTGGGGATTAAGCTCGGTGACCTGGGCCTGCCCTGGTGCCAAGGAATTAACAGAAGGCCAGTTTGGCTCGTTTGTTTGTTTGTTTGTTGATGTTTGGAGCTGCGGGTAAAACTGCAGCGGTGGACAAACTTTTGTATTCAAAGGTCACATTTGTTTTTGTTGGACATTGGATCAGGTAAAAAAAAAAAAAAGAAGAAGAAAATTATTGCTGTAGACTTGATTATTTTAATATGGTCGTTATTTTTCATTGTTGAATTATAATCCAATTAGATTTGTTGAACCTTTATTTCATTGAATTAATAAAGGCATTGACTGTAAAAATGTAAACTTTCAATGATAAAATGATCATTCAGTCTCATTTTTTTTTGTGTTATTTAATTTTTTAAAATAAAATTATGAAAATGGTAATAATTTTAAAGGACATCCAAAAATTGTCAATTTAGTTTTATTTACAAATTACATTACAAATAATTCTTCCATCTATATGTACAATTGTTTTATTTGTTATCTTTTCCATCGCTTTAATCTGATCTGCCTCCCTCTTTACATCCCCCCCCCCCCATTCCTTTTTGCAGATTGAGGCATACATTTTGGTGAGTGGAGTCAGGTGGGATGACCATCCAGGACTTGTCTACGCATCCGGTCAGGAGCAGCAAAGCGGCAGATCACAGAGCGAGAAAAACAGGGAACCTCACCTCGACAAGTGTGAAAAAGCGCAAAGGATAAACAGCATGAAATCGAAGCCATTTGTTTTTAGCTCTCCTCCCATTGACGCACTGTGTCAGCCGCTCCCACATGAGCCGACCTGCACTTTCTCTTTGCAAGAGCTTTGTCAAAGAATTCCGTCTTTTCTAGTTAACTTGTAGACAATGCTGATTCTTGACGGTCCTGGAAGATAAAATTGACATGACAACACAAAGAGGCTGAAATCTGATTGGACAAGAACTAAATAAACAAATAAATAAAAACAACAACAACACAAATGAATGCCATTTGTGTATTTTGCTTTTAGGATCCGAGGGGATCCAGGATGGTGCAGTGGAAGGATCTCAAATCTGTCTGCTGTGGTGAGCCATACCTTGGAATCACTTCACCTCTTCGTCATTATTCTTTATTCTTAGGCCAAATTAATCTCGGTTTTCGGGATTTTGCCCCTATTCAAAAGTCCAGTCCCCTGAAGGCTGTTTCACTGAGAAATTTGGTAGCCGTGCCCATCATGAGAAAGCCAACCAAAAAGTCTCACGGAGCCATGTTCGAAAAAGCTGAGAAAGTCTCCTATTTTGGTACATATTTTAGCCATTTCTAGTGGTCCTCCGAAACAAACCTCTCCTACATTTTGTTCAGTTGCCATCAAACTCGAAGCGCCTACATGAGACTGATGTGTTGATGCCGAATTGCAAACAATTTGCGTTTTCACAGACATCGCGGTTGCTACAATACGTACTGAAATTTCTATACTGTGCTATTAAATGCTTGAAATGTTACGACGACGTTCAAAAACACTTAGAATGTGTTTATTCCTTTTAAGTCATCATTTCCACTGGATAACGGAACAACATGACCGCACCGTTACGTTTGGTGGAAAAAAGTACATTTCCGGGAGCCTCTACCGGACATTGTAACTCTTATCTCGGGTTAAAAGCAGAATTCTCTCTCATCCAGGGATTGTCAACATGAGTTTCCCTCTGTCTGACCAACCCGTGTTTGGAGAGTGGTTTATCTTTGTGGATGTGCAGGGCCACACGTACAACAAATCGTTTGAGGTTCAAAAATACGGTGAGCACCCTTTCAAAGAAAATGAAAATCCCCAAGGCCCTTACCCCCCCCCCCCAAAAAAAACGTATTATACTATTATTACTTATATACTATTGTTCTGCTTTTCTCACAGTCATACCCAAGTTTGAATTAACGATCGATCCACCCCGCTACATCCGTGATCTGAACACGTGCGAGCAGGCCACTGTCCGGGCTAGGTAAGTCGAGGAACAGAACAGAACAGAAACATTTCCATCATATGAGCAATGTCATCGACAATATAAGTGTCATAAGTAACACTTCGCCCGTATGGACAGGTACACGTTTGGAAAAGCAGTGTCGGGGAAGTTGAACGTGAACATGACGGTGAATGGTGTGGGCTACTACCGTCACGAGATGGGCCATCCTGTGATCAAGAACATGGAGGTCAGTTTTGGTTAGCATACTGATGGCTGTGAAGTTAATATGATGAATCAAACCTTATTTAAATGATGAGTCGGAGTTCGTCAAAACCTTGCGGTGATACAATTTGACATTTTTTGGGGGGTGGGCGGCACAGTCGGCGACTGGATAGCACATTCGCCTCACAGTGCTGAGCCGCAGGGTTCGATTCCGGCTCAGACATTCCCGCTTGGATGTTCTCCCCGTGCTTGCGTGGGTTTTCTCCGGGTACTTGTTTTCTTTATGGGTAACCGTCAACGTTGATATTGCATAAAATGTACAAAAGTGAGCAGGGTGTCATGGTAGGTGAAAAATCATAGCTGAACGTATCTTGGATTTAAGGTCACGGTTGGTGCAGCAAGGCAGCAAAATTCCAAAGAAATGCTGAATGTGTTGTGTTTACCGAAGCAGATTTCATGACATTTAAAATCAGCCTTTGACAGCTTTAATCTGTTCTTTTTAGGAAAGTTCACATTAATAGTTTGTCTTCTTGGTCGGAAATGACGCATGCAGATTTGCGCGGAGGCTAAGCTGCGTTGTGTTTTGTTCACGGAATGCGGCTCGAGCGTGAGGCAATTACACGTCCTGTCGCCAACTATGATTTGTGTGAGAACCCTAATAATCGCGCATCATATTACATAACTGCCCCCTGCTATTGATTAGCATTTTTATGACTGGTAATTGGTTTTAAACAAAAGTCAGAGAAACATTTTGGCAAGCTTTCATGTCCCACATAAAATGAATGACACGGAGGGCCAAATGCATTCCAGTTTTTAGGGTTTGAAAAGATATTCACCAGATGCTGAAAGAAACTCCTATCATCACACACGAGTTACATAAAACTGTTATTGCGCGCGATCCCAGCCACCGCGCTGCGATTATGTTAGACACCAACGTCATCAGAGTCCCGCTTTGCTGTCCCCCAGATGAAAGGCTCCGCAAATTTCAGCCTGTGCGTCAAAGACATGATGCCCCTGGACGTAGCTGACCACTTCCGGGGCACCGTCAGCATCTGGGCCTCGCTCACCAGCACGGACGGAAGCAGGCAAACCACCTTTGATGATTACACGCCGGTCCATAAGCAGCTCATTGACGTTCGGTACTCCAAGGACACACGCAAACAGTTCAAGCCGGGTCTGCCTTACAAAGGGAAGGTAAGACGCAATGACAGGATTTAGTTTAGCGACATAAATTTACATTGTGAGTGGGGGTTTTTTTTGTGTTTTTTTTTTCACTTCATTTCTATTCAGATTGAGGTGACTTATCCCGACGGGAGTCCCGCTGATGGTGTGAAGGTGCGTGTGAAGGCCGAGTTGTCCCCGAAAGACAATGTCTACACGAGTGAACTGATCTCCAAGGACGGTCAGGCCACTTTTGAGATCCCGTCCATTCCAACCGCGGCCCAGTATGTGTGGCTCGAGGTCAGTGGCTTTTGTTTCTTGAGACGTTGGTCATCCAATCGCATTCAAATACCTTCATTGCCGAGCAGACAGTTAACAGTAACACCGATTGACCTAACTCAACAGATGGGTTTGCTGCAATATATAGTAGCGAGTTACACTTTTTTAAAATAGTTTGGTTGGTCCTTTGACCTGCAATAAAGTGAGTCTTGTATAGATTAAAATTAGACCTTGGACTGGCACCTAAAATCCCCTTTCCCTAATTGTGTTAACGGCAGCGGAGGATTCCCATTGGATTCCATACCGCTTCTAATGAAGGAAAAGTTATTATTTTTAGTTTAAAATGGCTTACCAAAAACAAAAATACTAAACGACCAATACTGATCAGTTGCCCCGATGACTACTTCTTCTTTCTTCTTCCATTTCTTATTTCTTTTCACAGTTGGCAAATACTTTTGGTACATTACCACCTTCTTTAGCATTCGACATCAGCAAAGGCACAATAACCGACGAGGGCTCGACCTTTGGCCACAATCCGATGTGGTATTTTAGTTAATGTAAGCCATTTTAAACTAAAGAGAAATCTTTTGAATAAATAGAAGCCTCATTTTTTTAAATCCAACCAGAAGATGGATTAAGGAATGGGAATTGTTGCAAGAATTTTATAAGATCGGCCATGTCGGTGAGACCTTGAAGATGTCAGTGTTTGATTTGCTTGATGATTCTCATTTTTACTGACATGTTTCGACGCGCTTGAGGCACTCTTGCTAGTTTGCCGTGCCGACCGGAAGAATGTTGCACTAAAGTCCGGCACAGTTCCAAAGGCCTTACTGTGTTAGGGCTCAACCTAGATTTTAATTTGCCGTCACGTAGACGAAAGTGACGTCCATCGAAGGCAAGGCGGTCGGAGACCAATACCTGCCCAGCTACCTGTCAATCAGCAGCTGGTACTCTCCCAGCAGTTGTCACATCCAGATCCAAAGCCCTGGCGCCCCACTCAAGGTTTGTTTTCTGCTTCCCTCATCTAATTTAGGGATGGGTTTACGAATACAAAACCCTCGCATGTTGCTGAACAACACGAGAGCGCGTACATGTTTGTCACAGGTCGGCCAAGAGGCAGAAGTGGCGCTCAAATCCACGTGTCCCTGTAACTTCACTTTGCACTACGAGGTGGCGTCTCGGGGGAACATCATCCTCTCGGGCAGTCAGCAGTCAGCCAACATCACGGCCTCGCGCCGAGGAAAACGGGCCACCGTCACCTTCGACAAAAATATTCACACCACTCTCCCGCCCTTGTCTGCTTCGGGTAAATACAGTCTCCCCTCACATTCCTGTGGTTCGTCATTTGCCACGTTCTCAGGGTTTTTAGTAGTAGTTATGTACTCTTATGCCCTTGAATGTGGGAAAGGAGAGCCACTGTCACCATTGTGCTTTTCAGCTGTTGATCGAACACCGGGATAGCAACAAAACACAAACACGTTGAGCACGCTCACAGAGAATCTGTTATCGGCCACAGCTCACGCCCAGACACTCACACGCAGACTTACTGACATCACATGCTATCCCGCCAGGCCTCGCCTCTTAACACCGAAACACTACAATACATGCAGTATTTTCTGTATGATGAAACTCCTCTACAACGAAATCATGTTTGCAGCAAGAATTTTTTCACAACAGGGGACCTTTCACTGTAGCAAATTTTATCTCCGACGTAAACACGAACACACACAAAAAAGGCAAATGTGTACTTTTTCTTTTTATTCCAATAGTGCATTAGTATGAGCATACACTTATTTGACACTTCATATTGCCAGCGTAGAAAGAAAAAAAGGGAGAGAAATTGCGAAATTTATGATCGGCATTTATTTTCACTTACATCAATTTCTTGCATAATGTCTTTTTTATTTGCTTCCTCCATCTTTCATTTTTATGACCTTTATCCTGTCTTCAAGCGTTAAAGCTTTTCTTTTCTTAACTCCTTGGCATGCAAAGGTCCATTTAAGTTTGCTTTCTGTGTTACTCAGGCTCGTCGTCGCAAACTGAGACGGATAGCTGCGTGTCGTATCTGCGTTTCACCGTCACTCCCACCATGGCGCCGCTCAGCCGTCTGCTCGTCTACTACGTGCGGGAGAACGGCGAGGGCGTCACAGACAGTCTGCAAATCTCCGTCCAGCCCACCTTCGAGAACGAGGTTCGTATTGACGCATTTGCAGACCGATTCATTGAATTTGTCTTTTTGTGGGGGAAATGTTTGAATCTCATTTTCTTTGTGTTATGTTTTAATGTGTTAAAAAAAATCTGGACTTATTGGCTGGTCTCTAAAATTGTGAGCAGAATATCAAAATACACCAATTGCTGACACACATACATACACCAAAGGTAACTTTTCAAAGAAGTCCCAAGTTATTGTGGCGCAAGTCAGGCAAGTCGCATCAAGTCCCCGCTAAATTTTGAGCAAGTGGAGTCAAGTCTCTGCCCAGGTTAAGCAAGTCATAAGTCAAGTCATTCACTCTTGCTCAGTCACAACATAGATTCACATATTACCCACTTTGAACTGTCTGTATCCGTTTTTTTTTATGGTCCCTAACCACTCTACGTATTGCCTATTACTTTGTGTTCTCAATCAAACCCACAGCTGGCATAAAATTGGGTAAGGTTTGACTTGGTATCGGTGAGCTGAAATGTAAAGTTAACGTAGCCAACCTATCTTTGTAGGTTTTTATAATGGAAGATGGAAGTTTTATATGATAACTGGCTCTTGACTCCAAGTTGCAAACCCTGCATGTCGCCATTTTCTTTTTGTTTTAGTTTTTTTGGTGATTTTATCACAAACATCATCCTTGAATCCAGATATCATAACCATGAGCGCTCCCAACATAATATTTGCTTCATGATGTGATCTTGCTACCGGTACGCTGCATTGTAGCACGTTGGGTTGCCAGCTTTGCACACACTACGCAAAATTCAAAACAAATGGCACACTCATTTGAAAAATGGTAATTTTTCCAGTGTAAACCATCATTTGAATCTGGGTCAAGTCAAGTTTTTCATTAAATTTAGCCAAGCAAGTTAAAAGTCCTAAAATTGGCAACTTAAGTCTGACTCGAGTGAAGTTATGTGACTCAAGTCCTCATTGCTCTTGTGTTCAATAGTCCCTAATTGTGTATATCTGCACCAAAGGCCTCCAGTGTAAATCCAGAACTAGCTAATAAAAAGTGTCATAAATTGATGGTTAGCTATTTTAAAAAAAAAAAAGGATCCTTTACGGGTAATGTATGTGTGTCGGAGGTGAGCCCCCCCTACAACAGCTTTGTGCACCAGCTCGGTGCAGAGTGTAAACCCAGTAAACAAACAGCTGTGCTAGCCGGCGTTAGCTGCTGAGTTCCAGCCTGCATTAGGTGGAGTTAACTCCCTGAAGTATTTACAGCTCCCTGGTATGCCATTACAACACTCGGGCTGTGTGCTCGCCGGAGGAGGAGCGGGGTGGGGGTGGGGGCGGTAAGTGGGGCGTTGCAGAGGCATGACAAGACAGAGGCCGTACTGGGCCGCAGGCAGATGATTTGGGTCATGACAGGAGAGGATGACGGGTTGCGCCTTGGTGAAAGGAGGCCAGCGGAACCCATTAACTGGAGCTAATTTGGGACTGTGCGCCAAAGAAAAAGTTGGATTGATGTGGGGAATTGCACATTTCAACCATTTGGAGGTTGTAATTTTCCATATGACAAATTGCTACGGTAATCCCCCCGCACGTTCTCAATTCATTACTCACAAGTTCACCTTTTTCCACTTTTATTTTAATTTTTTTCTTCTTTGCCCTTAGGTGGCAACAGCGCAAACGCCGCAAGGAGGAGTGCAATATTCATTGAATTGAAGCAATTGGGAAAAAATAAAATTCATTTCGTTCGATCAGATTTCATTGTCATCACGTTAAAAAAACCCAATTAAAAACAAGTGGTCCCCCCCCCATTCAGAAAACACAATGCAAACATTTTTGTTGTGATTTTTGGGAGGGTAAAATGGAAAAATGTCATTTCGTTTCAATGAAGAAAAAATGGATCAATTGTTTTGATTTCCAAGCATGCAATGAATGAAACTCGTATCACAATGTGTGTGCCACTCTACTTTTTTCTGTCGTCTGCCTTGCAGGTGTCTATCTCTCTATCCACCAATGAGTCCATGCCAGGTGACCCGGTGAGCATGCGCATCCATGCGGAGAGGGGCTCCTGCGTTTGCGTGGCCACTGTGGACAAAAGCCTGTACTTGTTGAAGCCGGACTTCCAACTCAGCCCAGACAAGGTTGGTCCTTGCGTGAATTAAAAAAAAATGGCTGCCTCATCCTGGCACTTCTGCTCACAGATCCCTCTGGTGTATTGCGACAATATAATGAGACTCTCTCCACTGGCGTTAACGGTAACGACAGCTTGTGTCAGTCAAATGAATTGATTTTGAAAAGGAAATTCAGCAGGGTATGTCTTTCCCGTTATTAATCACATTACCATAAATGTGAAAATGAGCCGTATCATGCGAGTTGCACTTTTATGAATTCAACTTCTTAGTTCCCACAATGTTCAAATGCATTCGAAAAGTGCAGAATCAAAAATCAGCTTTTTACAAATCCGATTTTTTTTTTTCCCCACTCAGGTGTTCAAAGAGCTGTCCGACTTTGACGTGTCCGACGCCTTCGGCGTTCAGAAAGACGACGGACACTTTTGGTGGCCCGGGCTTTCGTCGAAGAGACGCCGACGCTCCTCGGTTTTTCCGTGGCACTGGGATGTCACCAAGGACGCGCGCTTTGCTTTCACAGTGAGAACGCATATTTTGACCACTGTCTCCTAACCAAAAGGGAACAATCGGGTGTTGCCGCGGGAAATGATCCAATTTCATTTGATACAAAAATTTATATTTATTTACCATAAGATATGTTTTGCTCAATAAAGGTTGGGCATAGCAATTAATGACGGCACCATTTCTGCTCATGATCTTGGTGGTTTTTTTTTTTTTAATTACTTTTAATCTGTGTGTATGTTGAACACAGGAAACGGGGCTCGTTGTAATGACAGACATCGTGAGTTTGAACCACCGGCAAAGCGGCGGGATGTACACCGACGAGGCCGTCCCTGCTTTTCAGCCGCACAGCGCCACCCTGGTTGCCGCCATGCACTCTCGTTCGGCCGTCAGGTACGTGGCAACAGAGAGATATTTTTGCCTCGGACATGGCGAACGGATTTTTTACTCATTCACTCCCAAAGACGTTTTTAAACGTCTTTTCAGACTTGGTCTAGAATTGGCTGGTACTGAATGAGTTAAAAATCGGATATATGGGGATTCAAGCAACTTGTATAATTTGTCAAACAGAATGACGAGATATAATTCACCCCCCCACCCAACCCCCCGCTGCAATTTTCAAGGACAGCGTCTTTCATATCGTCTGGCTGAAAACGTATCAATATTTTCTTTGAGGGCGGTCTTTTTTATTTATTTTTGGGGGGTATGCCGCACCTCCATGAGTTGAAAAACAAAACGGTTACTTCATGACTTTAATAACAAACATGTCGGTCTTCAATCAGCGCTCGGAAAACGGACGAGCGGAGAAAAACAAAGGAATTACATGTGATTGCTCGTCCGTATTCCGTGCCGACATTCCTTAATGCTACTCGTTGCGGTGATGAACATTAAACACATGACGTGACTTAGTAGAATGTCAGCATGCAAATCCCCAGTAAATCATTGGCCCCTTTTATGGTGTTGTTTTATTGTGAGCAGCTGAGGCCTTTTAAGTGATGTCGGCTTGTGTTTGGCTCGCAGACCAGAGAAGCGAAGGCGAACATTCTTCCCAGAGACGTGGGTGTGGCACTGCCTTAACGTCAGGTATGTAAACCCGATCAATATTGAACGGGGGATGGGAGAAAGGAGGATAAGCAAGGCGAAGGGAGGAAAGTGCGATCAAGAGATGATAGAAATCTCGAGTTAGGAGACGGATGGGAGTTCGCTTCCAGGAGCTGTTCCCGTATGTGTGTGAATGTGCCTCTTAAACCGTCCGGTCTTGGAGTGGACTGTCACTCTCTCAACAACTCCTTCTATTCATTTTCCGCCAACATAAATGAACGGCGGCCTGTAGATTTCCATTTGCCTGATTCCTTTGGAAAAGACTGCAGCTCCGCCTGCTTTCCAAAAAGCTCTGATTTGCCCTTAAGGTCTATTAAAGTCGACTTTGATCAAGCGAGCAGTAAACATGTTTTTAACTATGATCCTCTGTTCGTATCCGCCCAAACGTCTCTTCAATTAAGGTTTGCCAATACAGTGTTCTCTCACTATATTGGGGATTTTTTTTTTGGTCGGGTTGGAACACGCAGTATATTGTGATTATGTCACATATTCGGGATTTGCTATTCACAATTTTAACACGTTTAAATTTTTGACAATGTCCTTTATTTGACGAAAAATACATTTTTGTGGTCAGACCAAGCACTCAGAAAAAATGGGACTGCCGGGATCTATTTAATCTTGCCATTGGAGATAGTGTGTGTGTATATATACTGTATATAAAAAATACAGTCAAACCTCGGTTTTCTAATGTCTCTGTTCTCGACCAAATCGGTTTCGACCAGAAAATTCGAGATTTTTAGGCCTCGGTTTTCCGACCAAAAACTAGTTTTCGACCACACTGAGCAAACCTGGATACGCCACTTGACTCCTCTCGGCTTCCTTACATGAGGACGTGACGCTTCCTCGTGTAGCGTTCATTCTGAGCAGACGTGTTTGGTGTGATTTACGCAAATTTTACTCTTTTTATGTTATTTCTGAATAGAGTATTGACCCTTAATCATGGGCTAATAAAATAGTTTCGGATTTCGAACAAATCGCTTTGGGAACGGATTATGGTTGAAAACCGAGGTATGACTCTGTGTGGGCGTGTGTGTGTGTACTGTACAGCATATGCACACACACACAACAGGGTCCACAATTGAACCTTCCATCCATCCACTATCCAAATAAACCGTAGTAGTAATCGAGACCAGCATCGGGCAATTTAATGCACTTTAAACAAACTGTCAACAGTTCTTGTGAAGATTAAAAAAAAAAAAATTGCTGATGTTTGTGTAGTTTTATACTTTTCGACTGCACTTCGGCTCCCAGGATGCATTGCGGCATGCTGAGCTGAACTTTTAATCCATAACAGCAAAAGACATAAACACAATGAAGCACACTCACGCAGGAGCTGCTGACGGCCACAGCTCACGTCCAGAAACTCGCGCTGACGTTATCAACCACACCACCTGGCCCCGCCTCTTAAAGGCAAATTTTGACAAACAGATGCTACAGTAAAAAAAAAAAAAAATCTATAGTCTATTTTAGTTTTGTTCAAACATCTTTACAATGTGTTTACAAGTGTGTTTTAATGATTTCTTCACCGTCTTCCCTCTACACCTGGAAAAAAGCTGATATTGACACATGGTGTTTCACTGAGGGTTTTTCCGTGCCTCCGACAGCGCCGAAACAGGCGAAGCGGAGCTGCGCCTGGACATGCCCGACTCCATCACCACGTGGGTGACAGAGGCTGTCGGCCTGTCCAAAGACAAGGGCCTCGGCTTGGCGAAGAGAACGGAGCTTCGTACCTTCAAGCCCTTCTTTGTGGACTTCACGTTGCCTTACAGCTTGATCCGAGGGGAGCAAACCAAAGTTCCCCTGACTGTCTACAACTATCTGCCAACGTGTGCTGAGGTATGATGATGATGATTGACACCCAGATGGACAGGGTGTGTGCAGGGGTTTATTGCTGAGTCAATTAAAGAACATCTGTCCGCATTTTAGAACGACTTTCTTTGGATTTAGTATTCCATGATAGGCGCTAATACCAACTAACCCCGTCTTTAAAACATTATCCCCGTCGCTTATGTACTCACACAGGACAATTTGTGGCATTCTTAAATCTCGTGTGAGTGTGGCGATGCGTACTCAAGATTGGAAATAAACACTACTCGTCTTGAAATGATCCCGTTCTGCAAGCGACAGATGTGCCGTAGTACAATGCAAGTCATTTTATGAATGATAACTGTCACTTTGTGTATGAGAAATAAAGAAGAAACTCGAAAATAATGCACAATCCATCCATCCATTTTACGATCCACTTTATCCTCACAAGGGCCGCGGGGGGTGCTGGAGCCTGTCCCAGCTGCCTTCGGGCAGTAGGCGAAGGACACCCTGTACCGGTTTGAATACTTTAGAGTGTCCAATCAGCCTGCCATGCATGTTTTTTTTTTTTTTGGAATGTGGGAGGGAACCGGAGTACCCGGAGAAAACCCACGCAGGCCCGGGGAGAACATGCAAACTCCACACAGGGAGGCCGGGGCTGGAATTGAACCCGGTACCTCTGCACTGTGAGGTCAACGCGCTAACCACTGGACCAATGGGCCGCCATAATGCAGAATATTGAGTCTAAAAAAACATGTAGCAAAATAAAATAAAGTAGCAAATGTATTCAATTTGACACTGCAGAGAATGCATGAACCAAACTGAACTATAATTGTTGTTTTATTTTGACTTCAAGATGGCGCCGTGAGAGTGGCTGCCTTTACAGCAGCTCCTATATTTTGTTCTTCTACTTCTTCCTTTCATAACTTTGCTGCTGTGAATTGGGAATTTCTCCATTGTGAGACTAATAAAGGTTTACTTATCTTAATTCAGTTCCTGGTTTGGTGCGTAACATGTCAGAAAATAGGCAAAAATGTCGATCGTTGTTTTCCAAAGTAAAATTAACTGTTTTATTTTGATTCAACATAAATTTGAAATGGGGAAAAAAGGTATTTCAATGAGTACCATAATCGATTCCCAAAAAGTAATTAGGGATTCGCCTGATGACCCATTAGGCGTTTGCCCATCGTTGAACAGCAAGTGGAACGTTAAACTTGAATTTTGAATGATTTGAGTCAGTGAAGAAATTTATGAGGAGGAAGTACATTTGTAACAAAATTTGGAATTTTCTTGTGAAGATGGGGAAATTTGGGGAATGTTATAAGTAGTTCTGTACCAGTCGCGAATGAACAAAATGGTTTGAAATTGCGACATGTGGAAGGATTGGCACAGCAAGATGGGCCAGCGGGAGTGGCGCTCAAGTCTGGCCTGGTTCAAATGGCCTTGTGTGAATACACCCTTTGAGGAGCCCTCCGTAAGCTGCAAGTTAGCCTCAAACGGGTCCATCCCGCACTCCGAAGAGATGACATCATGATCTTTGCAGATGTCCCTGATTTTGTGTTCGATGAAGATGCAAACGGGTATATTGCATTCCTTGCAACATGCGATTCCTATATTTGCTGCTCTTTTATTTATGACTTCTGGAGTGTGGATAAAAGGGCATTCCTCGATTAAAGCTGGACATTGAGCGGTATATAATCCTCCGGAGAGCTTGAGAAACATGAGTCAGTTCGTATGAAGAATTCAAAGAGATCTTTTAAAAAAAAAAAAGAACAAAAACATTTTCCCTGGCGGTAATGCTCCTTACGAGGGTGGGACTGCGAGAAAAATTGTTTACTCCCCCATGTTTTATTCTTTTTTTTTTTTTTTTTAACAGGTTCACGTTAAAGTGTCAGTTCCAAAGGGCATCAAGTTTATTGGTCATCCTGGAAAGCACCACCTCACCAGGAAGAAGTGCGTGGCTCCTGGGGAGGCCACACCAACCACCATCGTGTTGGCTTTTAGTGAACTGGGTCCAGCAAACATCACAGGTATCCACAGAGCCTGCCATCTTTTTCACTTCACGTCGTCTTCTGACCGATGGACAGTCAATTGTTTTATGACTCCAAAGCATTTGGTCCTGGTCCGCTGCAGCCACAATGTCAATTCGATAGAGCAGGGCCGTCAAAACGTGTCTTCATTTCTGGCCACGTCATGGTTACGGACTGGTCACCGTTTCGATGATTTGTAAGTTGAATTGACAAAAACTTGGGAGCGCATGACTGTGGACTTGACTTGAGATATGATGCCTTGACAGATGTGACTGTTGTCTATTTTTATATGAAACATTTGAGCCATATTTACAGTCCTGAAAAGTCAATACATATCGTAAAATGACAATAAGAAACTTATTGTATCGGATTGTCTTCATTGAACAATTTGCAAAACAGCTAGCTAGCTGGCTAACTCGCGATTCACTTACAAGGGCCTCCCCTTTCAGGTGAAAAGATTGAGTTCTCCATTAAAGGGACAGTACACACAACAGTATTACAAGATTACTTCCCAAGAGAGCGCAAAAATTAGGATTCAAGACTCGCTTTTCCACGCCCATCACCACCGATAGCCCCCAGCAGTCTTTAGCCATGGTGAAATCATTGAGACCACATTGTGCTCAGTTCGCAAACAAGAACCTTTCAAATGTTTTATTTTGTAAATGCGGCGACTTGGAAAGATTAAATGACTACTTGAGATTTTTTTTTTTGCAAACGGATGTGAGTCTTGCTGTCAACCAGAAAAGGCTTTTTAAAATGTTTTTATTGACAACCCCTATTTTCATTTGCAGTGGTTTTTAGTCCATCGATAAGAACAATATTCATTTTGAATGAAACCTGACACAAAATGAAAATCTCTACTCCATCTGGTCAGATTTTGAGAAATCTTCAAATGTGTGATGAAGTCTCTGCCCTCAAGAAATCAATATGCCACTTTCCCAAATTAATCACATGCCCAGTGTTTCTTCTCTGGTGGTCCGTGATTAACTGAATCTGCATGTCCAGCTGAAATTCCAGGAACCTTTAGTTCTTGGTACTCACGACTGCAGTTTTTAATTGGCGTGTCACCCGGGCATTGGCCTCCCCAGCATGAAGCCTTGCAAATAGTCGTGCCCTTGTCGGCTGTGTGCGATCTGCTCACCCACCTCGAGGTACAAACATTCCCCTCCGGAGCGCATGTGAGAACAAAGCAGGCCAGCAGCGGGGGAGCCGCCACAGCTGTGCTGTGACACTCAGTGGCATGTTGATGAGTTTGCAGGTCACCGGCGGTCAATGGGCCCCCCATGGCCCCACTCCGACTCCCCTGGCCCCCTTGTGTTTCCCTCTCACTTCACACACACAAAGAGACTCCGCTGGCACAGGTCCACTTTCCAACGTGAGAGTCCTTGTCCAGGCATGTTTGTTTTTTGTAATGCGATGGATGTTGGACACGATGTCCACAAACAATGTTTAGATGAACGGCAGTGTGTGCTGATATCCTGTTGAACCCCCCCCCCCCCCCCCTCCCCACGGGTCAATTAATGATGTTGACTTATGAATGACCAAATATTGAGTCTCACTGTATACATTGGTAAATTAACATGCTTAACTTTATCATCTACACCACAGGTGTCAAAGTCAAGGCCCGGGGGCCAAATCTGGCCCGCCACATCATTTTATGTGGCCCGCAAAAGCAAATCAAGCATGTTAAGTTCCATGATGCTTGCTCAAGTCTGAAAGAAAATTTCAAATTGTCATATGTAATCCACAATAACAGTCATTATTCTTGACTTCTGATTTTAAAACTAGTTATCCATCCATTTGTTGTGCGCTGTGTATGTAATATGTGGAGGTGTTTAAACATTTATAATGGTTTCCCAAAATTCATAACGGCCCTCCAAATCAAACCGTAGCTACAATGTGGCCCGCGACAAAAATGAGTTTGACACCCCTGATCTACACCAAGGAGTCTTTTTTTTTTTTCCTTCATTCTGGTTACCTAGAAGTGTGGTGTTTAATTTAATTAGAAAAGACTACATTATATTATTTCATGAGCAAAGAAAAATGTTTTGTAGCACCGAGTGAGTTCTAGCAACTATTTACACAGTCCCCAAGAAGTCGCAGTAATTGCTTTCTTTATTGTATTGAATGTCAAGGCGATATGTGAAACATTATCATGTGTGGCATATTAAGGTTATTTATGTGTTCCATATTAAGGCTATGAGTGGCTTAAAAATCACGTCGTCTACTCAAAAAACAATCACCCTCAAAGCTATGTGTGGCGTCACAATCACATGATCGTGGAGGCAAAATAATCACTCTCAAAGCCATTTCTTATGTAACAGTTACATGCTTGTGTAGTCAAAACAATCACTAAAAGCAATGTGTGGCATAACAATCACACCCTCTTGCAGGCGAAAACAATTCCTTTCAAAGCCACGGGTGTCATGACATTTACACATGTGTAGTCAAAACAATCACTTTCAAGGTTATGTATTATATTAATGATCTCATCAAATTTGTAAAACTTGATGGATACCAGACTTTTTCCTCCATCGATGAGAAATCAGATTATTATTAATTACATGACTTTAATGTATTATTCATAATGTTTCGATGTTTGATGTTTTAATATTTGTGATGGTCTGACCTTGAGGCTCACAATGCTACTTATTCGAAACTGTTCTGTGTTTTAACCTTGAGATTCGCAAGGCCACATGAGGAAGGGTGTGATTGTTATGCCGCACAGTTTGGAGAGATATATTTTTGTGTCCAATTTAGCAATTTATTGTTATACCACACAAGTGTGTGATTGTTTTGACAAACATATATTTTTGAGTCATTTGTTTGGCTCCATGACCATGTCATTATTAGGCGACACAGCTTGAACATGCCTCATGTTCAGTAATCTTAAACTTTGGTTCTACTGATCATCATCATTTTAGTAGGTCTGAGCATTAATGAAAGCGGCCAAAATAAACGTGACATAGTGGCTTCAGATGATCATTGAAAAACAACAGCGATACTTTGACCTTGTTTTCTCCGTTTGCTTTGACAGCCCGAGCCATCGCCTACAGCGAAACTAGCTGCTGTTCCGACTCACTACAGTCAGGCAAAACAGGAAATGATGTGGAGGAAAGAAGGTCACCAACTGGCC
The DNA here is from genome assembly GCF_054856545.1 of Hippocampus guttulatus. Lineage (NCBI taxonomy): Eukaryota > Metazoa > Chordata > Actinopteri > Syngnathiformes > Syngnathidae > Hippocampus > Hippocampus guttulatus. The sequence goes on along the minus strand of NC_141267.1, from coordinate 17,017,005 downwards.
TGGACTTTGTGCGTAGGACCGTCCTTGTGGAGGTAAGTAAGTGGTCATCCATCATTATGTCATAAACTCTACCGAATGTATCATTTGACTTGTTAGTTTAGGTGTTCTCATTTCTTCCACCTTTTTGCAGCCAGAAGGCTTGCCAAGAGAATATACCTATAGTGTCTTCTTTTGTCCCAATGGTAAGTGCATCCTTGGGTTGGTTAGTACATGTATGCATTCAACTGCAGTGTCACTTGCCCACTGTATACTAAATGAGAGCTGCCTCATGATCACAGTTGTTAAGTGATACTGTCTAACTGTCTCAAGGCAAATAGTAAAGTAGTAGTTTAATCATGCAAAATGCTGTTTAAAACCTTCCATGTTCAACTTCAGGTTCTTCCACACATATCAGGGCTTTCCAAAAGAATGCAGATATGTTGTGCTTTACACATCCGCGTCCCTGAGAATATTATTTCTGTCACCAGAGAGAATTCACATTTCAACCCCCAACAAGTATGAATATCAGTATGTGAAAAAGCCGGCCAAAATGAGTCAGTTCCAGGTGGCCGTGAAGACCCACAACGATGCCCATTTTGCCCTCTCACCCACTCCGCACGACAGTGCCGAGATGGTTGAGATTGTGCTGGGTGGCCGGCAGAACACCCGCTCCTGGATATCCTTGGGTAAGATGGGCGAGCCGCTCATCAGTGTCGCCACACCGGACATCCTTTCGTGGGATGAGTTCCGCAGCTTCTGGATCTTCTGGAAAGGCGGTCTGGTGCAGGTAGATGTCCTCTTCTGTCCATCAATATGGTGGTGCCGAAGTTTTGAGAGTTTTATAGTCTCTATGATTTATGCGTCATAGCAATCACACTCTCAAAACCATCCCGCTCAAAGCTCTGTATGGCATAACAATCACACAGTCACAAAGTGAAAAAAAATCACTCTCAAAGCTATTGTACATGTATAATGACAATCAGATGTGTCGTCTAAGCAAACATTGGCAAAGTCTCATGTCGTCAAATCAAGTACTGTACTCTTAAAGTGATTTGTGGCCTAAGAATCACATGCTTGTGTCGTCAAAACAATCACTCTCAAAGCTGTGTGCCACAATCAGATGCTTGTGTAGTCAACAACAGTCACTTTAACAGATGGGTGTGTCGCAATCACATGCTTGTGTAGTCGACAATCACTTTCACAGATAGGTGTGGTATCATCACTTGCTTGTGTCGTCAAAACAATCACTCTCAAAGCTGTGTTTGGCATCATCACTTGCTTGTGTAGTCAAAACAGTCACTGTCAAAACTATGTGTGGCATTACGGTTCAATGAGGTATATTAAAGATATGTGTAGCCTAATTACCACACTTCGGTTGACGAGTCCCTCTCAAAGCTATGATTGGCATCATAATTTCACACTCACATATGAGGTCATGGGAGACTCGAGGCTCGAGCACAGTGTTTTGCTGTACCTCTGACATCAATACTCATGAGTAACACTGAATACGGACCCTCCTCTGTTGAGATGGGAATATAAATATCCTTGAGCTACTGTATTTGTGGCCAAATAAGCGGACGCTCTTTTTGTCAAAACAAACGTCTTCAAGGCTGACGTGTGACAGATCATTTACACATTTATGTAATCAAAAATATTCCCCCCTCAAAAGCTCCGTGTGTTATGAAGATTTTCTGAGGCACATTGAAGCTGTTTGCAGCCTAATAATCACATGCTCGTGTAGTCAAAACCATCGCCCTCAAAGCTATGTGTGGCATAACAATCACATGCCACGTGATCTCTAGACTGGAGCACGTTTGTCGTGCTGCAGTTTTGACATCATTATTCTTGAGAAATGCTTATTGTGGACCCTCTCTTGTCAGTGAGTAAATATCCTTCCAGCAAGAAAATAAATGAAAGGCAGGGGAGATCATAGGAAGACTGGCACCACATTTACCGGCGGGCCTTCTCGAAAAGTCATGCTTTAACAGGCCGATGTCATCTCAGGCTGTTTTCCCGTCTGCCACTCACTGGCTGGCATGCTCCTCCATTGGCCTGTTCTGGGATGCATCGTATTTGTTGTGATGTTATCTTTTTTCTTTAGCTTTTTTCCTTTGTTTTTCTCAGGTGGGCCATGGTTTACATCCGTCTAATGCATCAGTCATCCTTGAGTGGTTCGGCACGAGCCCTTTACAGGTTTGTCTTTTTAAAATATTGAAAGAACAACAAATTGAAGAAGTGTTTCTGTATAGCCTAGTTTTGGTGAAAATTGTAGCATGTTATCTGCTGTCCTCCTGCATTTTACGCCAACAGAAAGTGACGGCCGTAGGTTCATTTGATCAGTTTGTTAGTTTGGAAAATCAGGGTCTGTTTACTGTGACCACATAGAGGCATCAGTACACTATTAGACGACAGTATTTTTGTTATCCATTGCATAAATGTATTTCTATTGTTTTAAAAGTGTGTTTCAAGACCTTTATAAAAAAAAGGGCTGTAAATGCTGTTTAAAAACATGCCTACAAAGTTTTTAAATAGGGTATTTCTATATCATGGATAGAGTGTGGGTGATTTGTAAATTATCCCTCGGTGATAAAACATGGGTGGTTACTGTATTAGCATAGCTGTAAATGTTACGGTAATTATGAACCTTCAAACACGTTCTACTTTATCACAATGGTGCAACATCAAACAACAATACTCACAAGCGTATCGTATATTCAATGGTCTGTGTGAACGATTCTCACAGGAGCCTTGTTGTGGACCTTCTCTGCCTCTTCTTGCTGTTAATTATGCTGCATCTCTACCTCAGTGTTGCCTGGCATGTTGTGCGACAACATGGTACCACACAAAGTCGGATTTGCCACTCTACTGTGAAAATCCATAAAAAATGATTTACAATCTACTGTATAGTTATATTCATTTTTTATAATAGAGATAATTCACAAATAATTTTTCTAATCTCACTTCAGGTTCGACACATAGGCTTCTCCACAGGATGGGGCTCGGTTGGAGAGTTTAAGATCTGGAGGAAAGAAGACTCTGATGAGAACCACAATGAAGCCTTCACCCTGGGGGTCCCGCACAACATGGTGCCCGGGTCTGAGCAAGCCTCTGCATTTTTGATCGGCACGTGTTCACAAGGAGACGGATTCACTCGTATCCAAACCGTTGGGAATGACTGTTGTTTACTTTTTTAGGCGACGTGATGGGGCCCACACTGAACAACCTGGACAAGCTGCTGCGACTGCCGTTCGGATGCGGGGAGCAGAACATGATCCACTTTGCACCCAACGTCTTCGTGCTCAAGTATCTGCAAAAGACTCGGCAGCTCAGCCTCGAGGTGGAGAATGAAGCAACCGATTACCTCTTGCAAGGTACACTGTCTGCTAAACTGCTCATTAGGTTCTCCAAAATATTCATGGCCCTCGGACAAAGTTCCCCCCTATAAAAGGTTCTTGGACCCCCAAAAATACTTTGATGAGAACCTGCGTTTTAATTTTAGTGCAGAATTTTACAATTAACCCTTTCATGCACCGAGTAACCTGATAACGTGACAAACTGTCCACTGTCGTTTCCGCTGTCCCTGAAAGGGTTAAACGAAATAAAAATGATTCGAGAAAATCGAAATCAATTTCAGAGCCTAAATCTTTCGTTGGGGACTGTGTTGATGCCCCCACGGGCAAGCTGTTAAAACTCAGGAAATGGGAGCGTCGCTTCTCAGAACGTGCCTCTCAACAACTCCAATCCATCACTGCTTTGTTGTGCAAAGGAGCGGAAGAAATTGCTGGCAACTTCTCCACCGTCCTTGTGTTTTGTGGAAACTCCAGGAGTGACGTTTACTTTGGAGAATGGATTTTGTCTGTGGAACTGAAGCAAACTTTGACCCGGTTGGCAGTGAATACTCCGGATTATGGACTGCAACTGGAACACCCCGGCCCATGCTTTCCTCCCACTCTTCTTGATGTCGAAGCCCTCCTTCTCGCTTTGGCCTTTCGGAAGCCACGTTACATCTATTGAGTGGATTGTGCCAGCTTTGTTTGGAGTGGATTTGTTGAAGGAACAACTGCAGTTTCAGAGGAACCAACATCCTTTTTGAAGTACAGTGGAACCTCTAAGGCGGAAGGTCAACAACCACAGTGCACATGCTGACTGTCACATCAGACTCCTTAGAAACACACTCCTTCATCACACCCGTCTCATGGCACCTCCAACTTTCTCAGTGTGACCTGCACACACTCAGGGGTGACAACGAGGTGCTCTAAAGAAGCCAGTCCAGAATCTTTTTTGGAATGGAGGAAGCAAGTGCTCTTTGGCCGCGCATAAGACAACGCATTTGCCGAGAACCATTCTGGTAACAGACAATATCAAACAAATTTCTCTTTATAAAGGCCACCGATGGGGAATATCATGGGCCTCAGAATCTTTTGGCGTTTTTGTTAATGCTCCCTCGTTCACGTTCCTGCATTTCGCTTCCTGTTTTGACTGTCTTGTCAGACCCTCAGGTTTCAACCGTTGTTGACTTTACCTCCATTTGTTTTTATAATTGTGTTTTCATCCGTGGAGGACTAAGTAAAAAAAAAAAAATCTACAGTGAAACTCCTCTACAACGAAATAATGTTTGCAGAAAGACATTTTTCACAAGGGGGCTTTTCACTATAGCAAATTTCGTTGTAGTGAATCTCATGAAGCAAGGGTAGAGAAAAAGATTTCATATTATGCAACAGGGAGACCTTTTGTTGTAGAGGGAACATAAAAATTGGAATGGCTTTCATGCATGAAGATTTTTTCACACTCGGGGGTATTTTCGCCCATGTAGGTTTCGTTGTTGAGGAGTTTCACTGTATTTGCATCTTTTTTTGTGTGTTACACTCTGTCATAATCCACGCAGGTTGTTAAAAAGTGTCTTCTGGGAAAGTAAGGCATGGAAAGAATAGATATCCGTTTTTAAAATTGGATAGTAAATGTAAAAAGTCATTCAAAATAAGTCAAGTATTTGTACTGTATATTTTCTCCAAAAGTTGTTTGATTTGAGATGCTACGCTACAGCAGTTTAAGGGGAAATACAATGCAGTTGGACACAGTGGTTTTCTCCAATTGGATGTGAAATGAATTTTCAACATAATCCCCACCCCCCATTCTTATCCAGGTTACCAGAGACAACTGACCTACAAACGTCACGATGGCTCCTACAGTGCTTTCGGAGAGAGGGATTCCTCAGGAAGTATGTGGTAAGTCCTTGTCAGAGGAGTTTACACGACTCTTGGCGTTCAACGTGTTTTTCGGAGGGACAACATTCTTCCACTTTAACTGGGACACACGCAGCACCGGCCAAAGCGCTCAAGGTTTCAACTGCATCTCGGCGCACGCACACACACGACACCGGCGATCTGTTTCTTCCATTGCCATGTTTATATTCATTTGGGGTCAAGCAAGACAGAGCCATCTCTCAATATTTATAAGCATGACATCACTGTTCTCCGTGGGGGGTCTGCAGTGCTGACTGACTGTTTGGGGCCCTCCTGCGCAGAGCATACCTCTGGTTGATTTACACTGCCAAGGTGGGCATCGTGATATATAATCGAGCCAGCGTCGTAAAACAGTGATCTGCATAAACAACCAAAAATCATAAACAAACTGCATAGTTGGTTACTGGAGTTTGGCAAAGCTGTCAAGATTTATTCGCACTTGAGTGCGCTCTGTGACAGAGTTATACGTTGTCTGGAGCCACTTCACCAAAATGGCATTTTCCTGGCCGAGGAATACGGATGAATGACTCACCACCAGGATAGTCACTCACCGCTAGGGAATCGCTTGACCTCTTCTCCTCCTGATTGACGGGATGTGATGACGTAACAAGCGCTCCCACAGCTCCAGTATGGGTTTTGGGCACAACACAGATGGTGCACTTCCAGGTAACCTTCACCATGCCTTATAAATTTATCAACGGGAGGCTTTTTGCTATCCAGCAGCAGAGACGGGCATTTTACTAGTGTGAAGTTTTTCCAGGTGAGAAAAAATATATATATAAAAATTGACAGTGTAAGTAGTGATGAACGTACCCACTCTTGCAGTTGCTTTTTTTTTATAAAGCAATTCTTTGAAATGGTCGACCAAAAAATTCTGAGCCCCCCGCTGCTTTATGATGGCCGATTTGAAAATTGAATCACAGGTAAACAGAGTTGCAGGTTTCATAACCAATCAAAAATGCCTTTTCCTAGGGAGGAAATGAGATCCAGCTGGCTATTGCCAAGCTGTACCGGTACAGCAGTAATTCTCGGTGTAGTAAGCAGTGGAACCACTGAATTAAATTCAACATGTAAAACATGAAATTCAAATTGATCAGAATTAAGCTTTTAGCTACGTGTAGACCTCCCAATCCCTCCCTCAAAAAATCCAGAGCAGTACATTTTTCACAATTTTTCAATTCAGTAAGTACTATATTAGAAAAATATTCAAGTACAATTTTCATTGAATCATTATTTAGGTGCTTTTCTAAAGTTTCCAACATATTATTGAAAAACAGTTGACCCTGATTTACGTCTACAGACAAAACTGTGACCCTTGATTGGATTTTAAGTCTGCACATATAGTACACTGCACAGTTTTGTTTTGTTTTAAACCATAAAAACATTGCATGATTGTCAAGGCAAAAGGGGAAGAGAGGTCACGGGCGAGAGTGAGGATATTTCGAGGAGCTTGTTGGAAATGATAGATCATAACATTCACTGACCTCACCCATGTATTTTGATGACAGAGACTCTCCATGCTTTGTTTCCTGGCCACGGGTACATATGAAATAGCCACTCTCTCTTTTATTTCTCACCCCTTCTCTCTCTTTGTATTGTTATGAAATTGCCATGGTGCTTCGAGGCAGTCCACATCGCCCTTGACAATCACACCATGTTGTTTGTGGTTCAGTCAAAAATAGTCAAAAAGTACATGTGGCGCCTCACAATGTTGGTTTCCGATGGTTGATGTGTGTGAGGATCAATTGCCTTGGTGTGCGCGTGTGAGTCGCGGACTGATTTTTTTTGTTTTGTTTCTATTCACTCGCGTTTGGTGGCTTGCTCAGTACCTCGGGGTCTCGGCTAATAAAAAGCACAGAGGAAGTTGGTGAAATTCTGCACGACTGGAGAACATCTCAGAATATTTGATGACAGGGATGCTGCCCACGTGTGACTAATTGGATGAGAGACACAGCTGGCATTAACAAGACACAAAGATAGAGTTGGAGAAGTAAACAAGCAACAAAAATGCTCAGCTAAAGCACCACAATCTCTCTGGATGTTAGTCCTCCTCATAGATGTGTCTTAGTTTTTTTTTTCTCCTATTTTTGCCCTGAGGTAGGATCTGGAAAAGTGTAAATACGAATTTGTTTGGTAAGATAGGAAGCGTCACTTTCTCGTGTTTTGGCTAGTAGCTCTCATAGTTTGCCTGTTTTCTCGCTTTCCACATCCAAATCCCCTCTTTGGGCCTTTTCACGGCCAGTTGCGCACTTCAAAGCGTGAATATGACGGCTTTCTGAAGCCCACACATGGGTGTTGTCTGAGATAAAAGTCCAGATTGGCAGAGCCGAGAGCGGAATGTTATGATGTGGAGCCGGGGAAATCTTATCCTTAATCCCAGTATAAGGAGGTCTACTACTTCGACTTGATTCTGAATAACATACAATATTTGTGTTTGGGCTAACAGCGTTGAGACTGTTCAACCCGAAATTATTTAACAGGAGGGTACTGTTACATCCACATTTGAGTGTACATGCAGGTAGATGTGTATACGTACAGTATATGTGTATGTTAAGGGTGTAACAAAAAAAAGTAAAGAGCGCATCAAACTAAATCAAAGCATTCCACATTAAACACCGTATATCAAGACACGTTTCGACTCATCTTTTATCTGGGCGAAATCTTTGAAGGAAACGCCCATTTACAGTACTGACAAGCTAATTTATATGTAAAAAGACGACAAGACCCTCATTGCAACATACTGAACTGTACCGTAGTACAGTATATCGAATTGAATGGCGATCCCAGGGAACCAAATTGAATCGTTCCACTTTCAAAGCTTACCGTCCATGAATCAAGATACGTATGGAACCGTCTTTTCGTTAAAGGGATGTGATCTGCATGTTCTCGTCTCCTGTTTCCATGGCAGTGTCGTTAGGTTGGGCAGAATGATGACCCCATATGGAAGTATATACCGTATTTTCCGCACTATAAGGCACTCGGAGTATAAGGCGCACCTTCAATCAATGACCAATTTTAAAACTGTTTTCATATATAGGGCCCACCGCGTTTAAAGCGCATAGAATAGAGGCTGCAATAGTGGCTGAGGTTGTGTTATGCACCCACTAGATGGAGCTATGCTAAAGGCAAGACAACACCATACAATACAGCTTTATTAATATACATACCTGTCAACTCATACGGTTTAGCCATAGTTCATACGGATTTTGTGGTGAATCTTACGTATTTGGCCGTATCGCACAAATCATACGGATTCTGAAAATTTCCGTTTTTTGTTTTTTTTTCCCCCCTAACGGGTAGTTCCGTTTGCTTTTGCCCAGAATGGTGCTTGTCTACTCGAATGCTTTCATTTCCGGAATACAACTCTGAACACAGTAATGCCACTAAGTAGAATGATGATTAGACATTAACCAGACATTGTATTATGGAGATCTACAATAAATATCATTGAAAATTTTGGGGGGGTTTTTCTGTGCCGTTATTTTGACATAAAATGCTTTGGTATGTTATAAGGATTTTTTGCTCTTTATAAGGATTTTTTTGGTAGTATACAGGTTGGCGCTCCGAAAAGTTGACAGGTATGAATATAGCGCTCTCACAACTGCTGCAGCTATAACAAAGTGCTTTACGGAAGATTTAAAATACTTTGTCTAAGGAATCAGAATATTGATCCATACATAAGGTGCATTAGATTATAAGGCACACTGACGGCTTTAGAGAAAATTGAATGCTTCTCGGTGCGCCTTATAGTGCTGAAAATAGAGTATCTGCCTAAAAATATTTTGAGACACATGCATAGAAAAAAATTGTCATCTTTTAAAATTTTATCTGGGTTTTATAGGCAAACTTCATGCATGCAAACGGCAAAACAGTTGAGTGAATCATCAGCACTTCTGCTTCGTGTACTCCATTTTGTCTAAATGGCTTTGAGGTGCAATTCAGCCACACAATTGCTTAATCCATCCATCCATCCATCCATTTTCCGAACCGCTTGATCCTCACTAGGGTCGCGGGGGGTGCTGGAGCCTATCTCCGGGCAGTAGGCGGGGGACACCCTGAATCAGTTGCCAGCCAATCGCAGGGCACACAGAGACGAACAACCATCCACGCCCACACTCACACCTAGGGACAATTTAGAGCATCCAATCAGCCTGCCATGCATGTTTTTGGAATGTGGGAGGAAACCGGAGCACCCGGAGAAAACCCACGCAGGCCCGGGGAGAACATGCAAACTCCACACAGGGAGGCCGGAGCTGGAATCGAACCCGGTACCTCTGCACTGTGAAGCCGACGTGCTAACCACTGGACTACCGGGCCGCCCACAATTGCTTAAGATTCATTAAATAATGTCATCATTTATGCCTGTCCCTAATCAAGCACTTACTGATATGTTCCTTGTGGGGTTTTACATCCTCACCAGTCTTTTTTTTTTTTTTCGTAACATCCATTTTTACATACCTCCTCCTGCTGACAGATAGAAAGAGTGTGACTGGATGGACAAACCTCACACTTGGCCGGAAAAGTGTTTGCTTTCAAGCTCTTGAAGTTTGACAGCTGAGCATTTTTGGGGAATTTGCCAGCACATTTTTTTTAAGGTCTTTAATACCTCTCCTCCCTTCCCGACCCCTGTTTACCTCCCTCGCCCCATCTGCGCTTCCTCCAGGTTGACAGCGTTTGTGCTCAAGTCCTTCGCCCAATCGCGGGGTTTCATCTTCATTGACCCCGAGGAGCTGCGAGCGGCCAAGTCGTGGCTCATCAGGCACCAGCGAGACGACGGCTCCTTCCCGGCCGTGGGGCGGATTCTGAACAAAGACCTGCAGGTAGATGGATAGCTGCGGTGAAGGTTCACACAGTTCAAAGAGTTCTTGCAATTACCAACCAGGAAGAAACAAGAAAGACTTTTTTTTTATTATTATTATTGTTTTTTAAGTAGCCCCTATGCACTGATTTTGCATTTCTCATTGCGTTGGCAGCTATAACCCGGCTTGGGTTTTTCCAAGCATGCAAAGGAAACAATGAACTTGAAGTCTTCGTATTCATCAACCCAATCTTTTTTCGAGGGATAAGGGCCCAGCCGTGCTCTCGTCTACTCTAAGTCTGTTCATGACAAGCCGCAGAAAGAAAAACAATGTTTTTGGTTGTTTTATTCAATTATTCTTTCGTCTACCACTAGAGGAAGCCAATGTACCACTAGGTGTACTCAAACAACACCGAGAATCACTGTATCATAGAAAAATGGATAGATGGATGGACAACCTTAAAGTCTTTGTAATGTGGAATTAAATGAAAGAACTTAATGTTTTTTTCTTCCGTCTTCAGGGTGGCATTCATGGGAAAATCTCTCTGACGGCTTATGTGGTGGCAGCACTTCTGGAGACGGGGATATCAACTGACGTAAGCACAAGGGGATGGGCGTCTGGCGACATGTCGACTATGTGGCAAATTAACCATCAATTATAATATTGTTAAAATTGTTATACTGAATGTTCCGAATGCCTGTTGCCACTTCCTGCGCTTCCTTCCATGTTTCCAAAACATCAGTGCTTGAATTTCAGTGCATATGGGGTTTTTTTCTGTCAAAATGTGCCCTGTGATAAGCTTTTTGAACTCACCCAAAGTCAGATGAGGCAGGCAACATGAATGAGGATAAAAAGGATAAATACATTTAATTAAAGCATAGATTTTTGGTATTTTATTCATTTATTTTTTCCAAAAATCTTTGCTTTTTACTTTTTGTGTATCTGAGCAGTTATTTGCTGTTGTGTCATGGTGTAGTAGTAGTTCAGACGACCTTCTTCTTTTGTACATAACCTTGTTGACAGTGTATCAACAGTGCCCCAACTGGTGGCAACTAAGTAATGCATTCCATTCGACCCCAATTACTTTAAGACGTAGTTAACCAACAATCCGTTGCACACAAGCGAAAGAAACCCGAACAATTAGTTCATCGATTGTGATGCCCTTCGGTACACTTCCACTAAAATATTGCCTCAACCGCGTTCTTTCCATTCGTTTGGAGTGTGAAACACCGTGAAATGTCTTTTACAAGCCTTGTGAAAACAAAAAACACTTTTCCTGTTTGCCACATCGGATGTAGTGCTGATTTTACAAGTTTCATTTCATTGCATGGAGTCATCAAGGGCACCAAAAGGTGCCGTCCCACCAGCTGTAGGAGCACACTGCAGAATGGCTGATAGCTGGAAGGAAGGATGTGCTGGCAGGGAGCCCACTCCCATTTGTTATGCCTCAAGTCAGCACTGCAAATCTGATAACGTTTTTCACCGCGTCAAAACATCGACGGACATTTTGGTCTCATGAAGGACGATTTACATTCCTCCAGAATCAATTCTGCTTTTTGCCTGCGCTCTTCAGCACGTGCCTGGAGTTGTCTGTTACTCTTTTTGTTGTTTTATTCAATTGTCTTTTCTACCACAAAACCTTTCCTCTCCATCTGTACATAGTTGAACACATTGGGCCGACTTTTGGATTCATCCGTGCTGACCTCCCCCTTGATCTTTTACAACTGATCAAAAAATGCAAACCATTTAAATGGAAAAAAAAATCCATCACTTCAAAGCAAAAGATCCAATGGTTTCCAACTTCACTTTCTGAAAAGATGAATCCTGCACTTGCAATGAGCCGCTCTGGGGGCTTGTCATCTCACAGATTAGAGGGAAGGTCACATCTGTCAAAGATGAAAGCTCGCGTTCAACTTGTGCTGGAAGAGGGGGAAAGTGTATCCCAATGCCGCACCCAAATTGAAGATTTGATTGTGCGCGTGGGACATTTATGTCCACCTAATGGCTGATAGTATCGAGCACGGCTGAATGATGCTTACACAAGGTTCAGCACTGAAACGCAAGTGAAGCTGACACGCACCCACATATAAATGAGAATATATATATATATATATAGATATAGATATATCTATATATATATATTAGAGCTGTCAAACGATTAAAATATTTAATCTGATTAAAAATGCAACGGTCATAATTAACTCAAATTAACTCATAATTAATCATGATTATTCACACATTCACTAATATACAGTATATATATATAAACATAATCAAATACATGATGCTAGTCTCATGTGTCGTGTGGACCAGGAGGAGAAGGTGGCAGTGGCCAAAGCCAAGGACTTCCTTGAGACCAACACCTACTCGGCCGATGACCCTTACACCACTGCCCTGTGCGCATACGCCTTGTCTCTGCTCCGCAGCCCCTTTGCTCCCCTCGCCCTGCGCCGCCTCAACCACATGGCCATTATGCAAGGTACTCTCATCGTCATCACATCGACAAAACAGCCGATCAAAAGCGTTTAAAAAAAACGTCGCTGTCACTATACATGTGTGCAGATGGACTCACCCACTGGAGTCTGACTGGAAGCACAATGACGGACGAAGACACGTTCATGGGCTTTAGTGACGGAATCTCCCAGTCGGGTAGATGAACCGGTCCACTTAACAATCACCACGCAGACGCACACAGGCCTTATTAAGTGCTGAGCTTCTGTTGCCAGTGGTGTCGGCGGAGGTGGAGATGACGGCCTACGGCCTTCTCACCTACACCCTCCTTGGGGACGTGGCGTCAGCCCTGTCCGTGGTTAAATGGCTCTCCCAGCAGCGGAACGCGCTTGGTGGCTTCTCTTCCACGCAAGTAGGCTTGAAACTTGTCGTAAACATGTTGTCGTATGATAACACTAACTTTGTTTTTGCTCTGTCTCGCAAGTGAGTGCAATTTTATTGACTTCACAACAAGCAGCAGTTTGGCAGAATGAACAACAAAAAAAACGTTTGAAGCTCTTAAATGGTACTTGTAGTTGAAGTTTACTATCAACCTAAACATAAAATAAAGACAATTACAAATTGTGTATTTAATACAACCATATAACTTTGCCTTCAAGGGCGACTTAGAATTGTTTGGGTTTTTTTTTTTGCTAGCTTAGCGTTAACATGTAATGGGAAATGCCATTGACGGGCTAATGAATAGCATCTGTTTGGCAGTGAACACTAACAGTACAGCAACACATGTAGATGGACAAGATAACCATACCACAGGCAATTATTCTTTATCCTTTGCGAAGAGAAACTAATACTTTGACTGAGAAGATGTGTCCATGTACAGTATATCTGTGTGCCTTTATTCTGCCGCCACCAGGCGAAGTTGCAGCACCCAAAGGAATGACATTTCTCAAGGCACCGCTGAATACTTAACATTTGATCTGATGACTTTGCATCTCCGTCAGCAAGTTCTTTACCCACTTTCTTCACCCGTGTGCCAGGATACGTGTGTGGCACTGCAAGCGTTGTCCGAATACGCCATCCTGTCCTACGTCGGGGGTATCAACCTCACCATCTCATTGGCCTCCACCAACCTGGACTTCCAGGAGACCTTTGAACTCAACAAGGACAACAAGAAACTCCTCCAGAGCGCCAAGGTAACCACATCATGAATGTGAAGCGGCATTATTCAGTCACAACTGCAACCTTGCGAAAGGAACCAACATGAGTCAAACGAATCAGTAGATGGTTGCCGTATTATATGATGTGATAAAAGTCAAATGCTCAAAAGCTTGATGATAAGTGATTCACATATCCACTGTTGACTCCTTTTGACAGTTTTTTTTTTTGGTTGGGGGGGGGGGGCTCAGATTCCCAGCATTCCAACGGGCCTTTTTGTCAGCGCCAAAGGAGAAGGCTGCTGTCTCATGCAGGTAAGCAGTGTGACTCACACAAACGCACACACTTGTTGCACTTATGGCACGCGCTTACCTCATCGGCTCGCGGGGAAGAATTTGTTGGCAGCCGACAGCTTGTTGTTGCTCCTTTCAACGCACAAATGAATCATCCAATTGGAGTAATGTGGCAAAGTTTAGGAAATTGCTCTTTTTATGTCCCGCGCACCCCAGGACAGGATGCTGATTACTTCCTGCCTTGACACGGGACAAACAAAAAGCTCTTTTACGTGCTCGAGTATACTTTTTTTTTTCTTCTGATCTCTCCAGTCTTCTTATCGCTTGTTTTTAACTCTTTCAGTCCACAAGACGTACTTGTACGTCTTTTTAAAATTAGGCCCCGTCTACCAAGGACGTACTTGTACGTCTAAGTCTTTTTTTTTGCGTAATAGAGAGGAGGAAGATCTGATGCTATCTGTGAATGAGAATAAGCCGTTTGCATTGTAAATCATGTAAAAATGCGACCAGTAGGTGGCAGTGGTGCCTCACGTGCTTGAAATGCATGCTTTTACAAAAAGCTATTTTTCTCCCTTTTTTGCCCAGGAATCGCCATTTTCATGAAACTTGGCCATTTTGTAATGCCGATTGCTGAAGAATGTTTATATAACATTAGAACCAAATATTCTGTGGGCCTTGCAAGATCTGTCAAAATCCAGTAAAACGCTGGGATTGAGGGGGTTGCTCCAGTGAAAATGGCTGGCATTGAATGAGTTAAATGGTTGTTTTGTCTCTTAAAAGGATGTCAAACATATTCATTCTGGGTTAACGCGTTATAGCCTAAAATGCCTTGCAACTTATCCCCCCCACTATCATTCATTCTTCCGGCGTCTGTAGTTTCTGTTTCCAACTGCCGTAAACAACATCACACAGCTTTGGGCAGCAGCACCTGGCTTCTAATGATATGCATACAACAGCCCATCAAATGAAGGGCTGCGCGTGTCTGCGTTTGCGTGTGCGTGTCTGTGCGTCTGTGCATGTGTGCGTGAGTATGCAAGCGAGTTTGTTTGTGCATCAGATTCCAAGAATAACAACTGTGTTTTGACTGGCTTATGTTCAAGACCATGCAGGCTGATTTTTAGGAATGATCAAAGAATGAATGAAAATGGAAGGGGGGGGGGGGGTTGCCAGTCAATGAAACGTTGCAAGCACACACACACACACACACACACACCAAGCTCCTGATATCCTGAGACATCTCGCTTCTTTGCTTCCTCTGGTCAATGTTTAGTGTGGTATATACAGACTGTCACCAAACAGCTCCTTGTTATCCATCAAATAGGCCGATTGACTGATTATAAATTTGAAGACACTTGCAATATACACACCTTTATTGAACATGTCAAATTAGTTTAAATCTTTTCGAGGGGTACCATCTCATTTGTCCAGGCCAGTTTCATGTTTTTGTTAAAATTGGTTATTTATTATTGCTGTTCTCAGATTCCGGTTATTTCTGTGAGCCCTGTTGGGTTTTCTTTCATTTCATCCATCCATCCATTTTCTGAACCGCTTTATCCTCACAAGGGTAGCGGGGGGGGGGGGGGGGGGGGGGTGCTGGAGCCTATCCCAGCCGCCTTCGGGCAGGAGGCAGGGGACACCCTGAACCGGTTGCTAGCCAATTGTAGGGCACGCAGAGACGAACAACAATCCGCGCTCACACTCACACCTAGGGACAATTTTGAGTGTTCAGTCAGCCTGCCATACATGTTTTTGGAATGTGGGAGGAAACCTAGAGTACCCGGAGAAAACCCACGCAGGCCCGGGGAGAACATGCAAACTCCACACAGGAAGGCTGGACTTTTTTTCATTAAACAATAATTTTGTTCACCTGTGTGTATAGACACACACATTCCTCCTCTCTGTACGACTGTGTGTTGCCTGGTGTTGAATTGTATTTTTGAAATCCTGACTTTAAGCAACATTAAAATCTAAACAATGAATGCAAAGATAACCATGCACCCTGAATCCATATTCTACCCAGATTGACGTTTCCTACAACGTACCGGACCCTGTTTCAAAGCCGGCTTTCCAGCTCAAGGTGGACCTCAAGGAGCCTTTCCCGGGCCGCCATCCGCAGCCACCTCTTCCCTCCTCCTCCTCCTCCTCATCCTCCCGTCACCCACCCTCGCGACCCCGCAGCCGCGCCGACAACCGCTCGGAGCTCAACCGCAAGCGTCGCGCGCCCATCGACGACGACGACCCCGCGGCTCACCAGGACAAAATGGACTTCCACCTCTCCTTGGAAGTCTGCGCCAGGTGGGAGCGCCACCGCGACTTCCGGGCACATGCACGGGCTTTCCATTCCGTCCCCTCAGCTGATCTCAACCGTGTCTCCAGGTGGCTTCACTCGGGCTCCTCTAACATGGCCGTCATCGAGGTCCCCATGATCTCCGGTTTCCGAGCAGATGTTGAAAGTCTTGAAAGGGTGGGTAAAATCACACGAATTTACTTGCACGTGGTCTTTAGATGAAAGATTCTCAAACTTTTTGTTTCTAGGGGCTCCCTGAGAGGGGAGATTTTTTTTTTTTTTAAGTACTCTGCCATAATTCTAATGCCATTTTAAACATATGGAGTACTTGGCTGGGTACGTTTTATTTTCACTGGCTTTACCTATGCCACATAAAACATACTTGACCTTATTAATTCATTCACTCCCAAAGACGTTTTTAAACGTCTTTTCAGACTTGGCCCAGAATTGGTTGGTACTGAATGAGTTAAAAAAAAAAAAAAAAAAAAAACACACTTGTTAAAGCATTCATTCGCGCCTGTTCTAACTCTTCCTCAAACGTTTCTCCGAATAAGTGGCAATGCATGCTTGGTTCAAAACATTATTTCCCTCACATGTTGGATCGGGTTGGATAATTTAATCCAGTGTTTATTACGTTTGAGCGGGAGCTGTCCAGTGCTGACTTTTCCTATCCTTGTTAGTGCAGTGGAACCATCCAGGATGCAAATGTTAATATTTCAAAATGCCGTCTGCTGTAGGAAACTTTGTAAATGAATCCATTTGAGGATCAAGCGGTCGCCACCGTAAAGCCTGAATACAATACTTGAGTACAGTTGCTGAGGGCTGCTCCTTTGTGTATCCCTCAACAGCTGCTGATGGACAAGCGTGTGGGTTTGAAGAGGTACGAGCTCAACGGCAGGAATGTGTTGTTCTACTTCGATGAGGTGGGTTTCCATCCATAAGGAATAAACACACAAGAATAATAAGATCAAATATGTTTTTCAAATGCATATTTACATCAAGCAATAAGAGGATCGGTGTGGCATCTGTACATTAATAACTCATACTAGACTAGTAGGAAGTAGCTCGCCTGTCGACATGTTAGACTTTTGCCAAACAATAAAATAAAGCGCAAAACCGTCAGAAGGCTCTTAAGAAAAGGGGAAATTATAAAAATGATGGAAAAAATTGTTGTTAATTAATCTTTTGTAAATGACAATGTAACCGCCAATTTTATGATATTTATATTTTTTATACAATACATCTTTATTTATTGAGCACTTTCACAACAGCTGAAGCTGTAACAAAGTGCTTACAGAACATTGAACAGAAAAGTTCCCTGGATCGGTATGCCAAAATAGCACTTTTTCCACTCCTAAATTTGAGCAACAAAAGTTATCACGTTATAAAAGTGTTTTTTTTTTTAATAGTGTGTTTTCATGTATTTCTAGATTGCATTATACTTATTTTTAACCACGTATGTGGATAAAAAAGAAAAAAGAAAATGTAGGTACAACTTAGTTTTGGAGCTTGCACGGATTAACTGTATTACCATTCGTTTCAATGAGAAACATTAACTCGGTTTATGGAGTGTGAAAACAATACTGCGCGCACACGCAGTTGGAACTGAATGTGGTACTGCTATCGTAGTGCAGTACCGAAATGAATCACGGCTGGATTGTCAGTCATACTAATTGTCGAGTTTGTGTGGGTGTGCGTGCATGCTTGTGTGTGTTTGTCGCCTGCCTGCATCTCAGATCCCCAGCCAGTGCATGACATGTGTGGCCTTCCGAGCTGTCAGGGAATACATTGTGGGCAAGACGGCGCCTGTTCCTGTTAAGATCTATGACTACTACGAACCAGGTGTGCCTCCGACGCATATTTCACGTCACCCTGATTTATGAAAGGTCGTCTTTTTTTTTTTTTTTTTTTTTTAAGACAAATGAGTCCCGTGTTGCCATGTGTGTCGCGATTGTTTTGCGACCTTGTTGATTTGAAGCCCCTGTGTCTACCGTGAGGTCCGCAGGCCACATCCAGCCTTCCACGTCACTTGGTGGCTCACGAAAGCTTGCCACCATTTTTCCTTGTTTTATAGACAAAAACAGTTGTCGAGCATCGGAATGGTAATAATCAAATGCAACTTTTGTCGTTTTGTTTTCAAAGTCATTCAGTCTTTCTGTGTTTACGCAAAAGATACGCATTTTGTTTGGAATTTGTTTGCTCGCAATACAAAGAGTGAACTAGGGATGGGCGAGTACTGATACCAAGTATCGGTATCGATCTGATACCGGCCTTATTTTTTGGCATCTGTTCTTAGTGGAGGCTGCCGATACCAGCTATCGGTATTTAAGGTGAAGAAACAATGACCGTGAAGTCAAGTCCTCCTCTGCAGTAGCTGACGCAAAACTGCGGCAGTGTGACTCATCAGCAAATCACTATCGGTGTCAGAAAGAAAGATTTTGTTCACAATGTTCTGTCACAATGTTAATGAAATTTTATGTATCAAAAGTACAAGAGGTATTGGTGCACTAGTTCACTGAGTGCTCAAAGAACCATGACCTTAAAAACCTGAATGGAACGAAATACAATTCGGATTTCATTGTCAGTGCAGATACAGTATGCCAAGTGCATGCAGAGCAATGAAATTCATTTGACAGTTTTTACATATAGAGTGATTTTTTTTACATGCTTTTTTACTCTTAACTAACATTTATTGCCTGAAGGTAGCCATAACTTAGATGTGGCTTGTGAGTAAATTAATATGACACAATGATTTACAGCAAGATGTCAAACATACGGCCCGTGGGCCAGAACCGGCCCCCAAGGAGGTTCGATCTGGCCCGCAGGATCATTTAAAAGTAGAAGAAAATGCATTAAAGACACAGAATGAATATTTTTAATCAAATGCAATTCATGGATTATCCGATAGGAGGCACACTGTTTTGATCAGAGTAGAAGACAACATTGTTTTGATCAAAGAAAACAGCAGTCTCAGTCTGTCACTGAGACAGACCCAACACAGTAGACGATATCAATCCGCCAATGCTTCTTTATACCAAAACAAAGGAAAGACATGATATTTTGGTTATTTATAGCACAGTATGGTGTAATGTTAATGGTCCGGCCCACTTGACATCTACCGAGTCCGTATGTGGCCCACAATGTGAAATGAGTTTGACACCCCTGATTTACAGCCTTCGAGGCCACCCGCTTCTATAACGTCAGCGAGAGCAGCCCACTTGCCCGGGAACTTTGCGACGGCCCTACTTGCAACGAGGTGGAGAGTTCATCCAGTCATTGGACAGGTGAGACTTCAACCCCTCATGTTAGGCCCACCACTGCGAGCTGCCGTCAGTC
The DNA here is from genome assembly GCF_054856545.1 of Hippocampus guttulatus. Lineage (NCBI taxonomy): Eukaryota > Metazoa > Chordata > Actinopteri > Syngnathiformes > Syngnathidae > Hippocampus > Hippocampus guttulatus. The sequence continues at coordinate 16,997,462 of NC_141267.1, read as the reverse complement.
TTCTGCAATGAGATTTCGACAGGTTTCGTGCAGGCAAACCCGTGCAACAACGTGTTTGGCTGCCTGGACGAGGAGCAGTTTGAACGCTGCATGTGTCACCGGGACTGCGGCTACGACGGGGCGCCCGTCTGTGGGTCCGATGGACAGATCTACCAGAACCAATGTCAGATGGAGGTGTTTGCCTGCCGGAATGGAACGCGCATCAAGCAGGTCCCCATGTCCCACTGTCCTCACAGTAAGAATGTTGTCAATGAACATTCACAGTATTTATTCACAGTTAACAGTTCTTCTTTCTACCCCCAATCTTGCTGCTGTAGACTGTACATTTCCCCAGTGTGGGACAAATAAAGGATATCTTATCTTAAAGGGAGAGTTTGCAGTTTTAAAACTGCTAGCAAGATTTGAATGTAGCCTCACTCTGCTAACGTCTGACACCTCTTAAAAATTAAATTAGAGTCACAAGAATGTTTTATGAATGTTACGAATGTCAGGTCACATTGACAATTAAGTGATTTTTAAAAAAATATTTTCCTTTTTGAACCTCCCCTTTAAGTCAGTGGCCTATAATAGGTTTGTTCACTGCTAGCTTACAAAAGAAAAAGTACACTCAGCTTGTAGTCAATGTCATGAGTAGGTTGCTCTATTGAACAACTTGTCTGACCACTCGCAACTGGTTCACAAACAATTTTAGTTTGCGGACAAAATTTTCAAGGAAAACATTGACTCCGTCGGAGCACAAAGCTTTGGTTTATGAAGAATCATTGGCATTCCCCGGAAAGGCTCAGTTTTTGTCTCTTGGCGAGCGAGCAATATCATCATTACGAAGGCTGGTTGTATTATTGTTGAAAAGCTCGACATCAGAGTCCAGTCTGTGATCTTGCTTCGGTTTGATTTCTGTGGAGTCTTCCATTTGCACGAACAAAGGCAGCTAATGAAGCGGTGACTTTTTGAAGGAAGCAAAGATCTCAAAATTGTAGGAGAGGTAAAAAAAATGTTGTTGGTGTGAATAAAGACTTGAACGGAGGTAGTTAGTGTTAGGTGACAGCTATCTATTTTGCCTCTTGATTTTGTGAAGGCTAAGACGCTGCGCAGTGATTTGCTAGCAAACACTTGATGGTATTTGTCACAGTTAAATGTGTTTTCACTTCTAGCTGTAACTTGCTTCGAACTAACTACACACAACATAAAAACACACATACGCCATAAAAACATGGTGAACAACTTCATTCTGGTGCTGGAATGGAGTCAATGACTGATTTAAGCTAAGCTAGTTAAGCTAGTTGCGTTTTTCTTTTTTTTTTAATGTTCTGTCATAGGTGTATGAGTGTGCATGTAGTGCTCACTAAATGTAATTAACTCTGTGTGTGTGTGTGTGTGTGTGTGTGTGTGTGTCAATTGTCATTGGTGTGTGCAGTGATCTCAATTGTGGAAACAGCTGCTCAGAGGTTGAGCTGATTACTGGATTTTTCTGCTTGCGCCCTTTTTCAGATCCCAACTCGACACACGCGCAAACACGCCCCCCCCCCACCCCTCTTCTCGCTGACCCTGCGCTGTATTAGAGAGAGCTCTGTGCAAATGACAGACTGCTTTTGTCCCAGCTCTTTGAAATCCTTGTCGCATTCCTTTTCCGACGCACAGCTCAACAACAAAAGGAGCTTTCACGAGTGCGGAAAACACGACTTTGAAGAGGAAGAAAGAAGTTCATTCGCCACCAACATGAACTTTTTTTTGGGGGGGTGTTTGTTTGTGTACGCTCATGCGCGGTAAGGCTCATTTGCCAATTTTGCGGAGGAGAAATAGACAATCGGATCGACTTCTGATCGTGCCGCCCACCTCTCAGTCGGGCTATTTTTAGAACAAATTTAATGCAGGCCTCCCATCAGGACCGAGTGAAGTTCATTATTTTGCCACAATGTGTTTTGGGGTGGATGAAAAAGCTTCTGCTTCCCATTTACTGCTCATGACGCAACAAGGAAACGCTGTTGTTTTGACAACCGGTCAGGAAATCTATGCTTTTAACCAAATGTGTGTGTGTGTGTGTGTGTGTGTGTCTGTGTCTGTGTGTATGTGTGCTTGAAGTGGAGACCAAGGTAGAGGACAAGCAGCCAATAGCGAGCCAGGAGACTGAGCACCCCTCAGTGCCTCTCCACACAGGTAATCTCAACAAACATACACACTCTCATATATGTACAGTGTATCTATATATCAATCAAACTAATTAAAATCTGGTGGGCTTTGGCTCCCCACCACCCTGCTCCCATTGATTTTTTTTGGGGGGGGGGGGGGGGGGCGCATGGGATGACCCAGACAGATAGACTCAGTCCTGCCGTTGCTGCTTAAGGCTGCACACCACTTCCTACTCATTTCAAAAGAGTATCATGGGATTTTCAAACAGAGATGCAAGAAAGAGGGATGATGGCATTTCACGAGGAAAATTGATATGGAGGTCGTCTGCGCATGCATGCTGTACATTCTCCTGCCGTCACGTCATGTCCACAATCTGATGAGGAGGACGAGAACTCGATTTTTACATTTGCACCTGCCGGAGACTTCCAGAGCATTCCTGGCGGGCTGATGTTAATTTTGGCACGTGAGGCAAAAAACAAAAAAAACCCACCTTTCATTGGATGTGACACACTGCAGATGTGTGTGCAGATGACGAGGTGAATATTTGCAATGTGCAACTTGTACACGTGTAAGTGTGAGGCAACATGCGGCGACTTGTTGGCTTCAGGTCACTGCGCTCAAGTCAAAGGTCTTCAGAGCACAAACTCTACACACTACGCAAGAATGCTGTCTCACAGTCTCATAAACACATATATAGATTGTTTACAGTAAAATAATGATTCTCAAACTTGTTTCTTAGTAGAAATTAAACATGGGACAAAATCGCCCAACAGCGAATTCCTGGACTAGTTATTTGCATCAGCATGCAGTGTGTGTGTGTGTGGAAAGAGTGAGAGTGATTTTGCGACATTTCACTTCTGGTTGCATGTGGGTGTTCAATTTTGTTTGTCCAGGTGAGGAGGATCAGGGCTCGATGGCCGATGTCGCCTACTACTCTTACGATTACGACGCAGACTCGGAGCCTTTCCTGGCAGATGGCGAGGCGCGGGATCCCAGTTTCGACGTCCCCCGAGCCGACCCGGACGCGCCACAGAAGATCCTCCTGCCCTCCGACGCCCAAATGCCCACAGCGAACACAAGGAACAGTCCGGAACGATGGTACCGTGCTCTCCGTACTCACTTGTGACCCTTATTCCGGCGTTTACCGACCTTTATTGAGCAAAGTCGACCATTTTCTAGGAGGAAAAAATACAATGGCGCACAACCAAACCAAAATGTCACAAAAGTTAGAGTGGTACCTTCAGATACATGTTCAGTCCATAACATGAACACTTGGATGTCAACTCCTCTTTGTCCGTTGAACTGAATTGAAATGCTAATGAGCCGTTGTACTGGTTAACAGAGTAATGGAATAATGAAATAGAATGTAAAGAATACAATATTTTGTGCATCAATGTTACCGTATTTTCCGCACTATAAGGCGCATTGGAGGATAAGGTGCAGCTTCAATGAATTACCAATTTTAAAACTGTTTTCAGATGTAGGGCGCACCGCATCATAAGGTGCATAGAATGAATAGAAGCTATAATAGTAGTTGCGGTTGCGTTATGCATCCACTAGATGGAGGTATGCTCAAGGGAAGACAATACAATACAATGCAATACGGCTTAATCTCTATAAAAGGCAAATAAAGTAAAGAAACAAAAAAGTGCTTTTATTTTTGAAAAGTACATATAATGCCGTTCTGTTTCATTATGTTTTAAAAATTAAATCAGTCAAATGGGATCCATTATTGTCCACACACTGTTGAAGGTGTTCATGAAAGTTGTCTATAATATATTCATTTTTGGTCTGAGAAAAGTCTCTAGCATCTCACAGTATCGATCAGAGTTTTCACAGTCACTGCAACGTTATCTGCTTCGAAGAAGTACGGACCCCTGATACAAAAAAAGTGTGTGTGTACTTTTTGAAATATGTGTACTTTTTGAAATTAAAAACACTTTTTTGCTTCTTTACTTTATTTGCCATTTTATTTAATCTACAAATGTGTCCGATCGTTTTGCCTGACCCTGTATAAGGCACATCGGATGATAAAGATTTTGAGAAATTGTCATGCTTTTCGGTGCGTCGTGTAGTGCGGAAAATTTGGTCATTGATTCCAACTACTCCTATCCTCTCAGTTTACTTACAACTCTGGAAATCTGAAATGTAGGCCTGTTTCGTGGAACACAAAACTAGACTCTTAAAGGTCGCGACGCAGTTCAATTGTAATTTCTGCCACCTAGTGGAAGACAATGTAATTGCTTCGGATCAATGATGTGAAATTGGCTCATTTCCTGCGGCACCCCGAATGTTTTCACAGCAGTGGTTGGGAATGACTGCCTTATTCTTTTTTAGGCTCACTGTCCTTATCATCTGTCCTCCGCAGAAATGCCGGTGTGAAGCCATACCCAACGTCCAGTTTGTACATTATTTGTGAATACGCGAGCGAATGGGAAGTGAAGAGAGAAGCAACATGAGCTCGTCCGTGAGTGGATGTCTGCGTGTGTGTATATACAGTACGTGTCTGTTCGCTCTCCTCTTCCTCGGATCAACATCAGCTCTTTGTTTTATTCACCGTACTGCCTTTATAATCACTCGTACGACGACGACAACAACAACAAAAAAAATCAAATATTTGCTTTTTTTGTAATTACAACCAACTTTAAGATATGGTGTTATATTTTTATCTGTGGTATTTATTTGTAGCTAGCGCTCATATCATTATTACTTTTTGTAATTGCCCATACATAAATGATGTTATGGTCCAGTCACTTCAATGTGCAGTTTTTTTGGAAATAATTTATAGCCATTTTAAAGAGGGGACATATTATGGAATGCTAAATTGTTAATTGTTTGTATCCAAATAGTCTCCAGAGAGCCGTCCCACCCATTAAGTATGAAATTACACAACCAAGGAAAATCTATTTTGGGATGTTTTACATTTTTGGGGTTTATGATGTAACAATGGGGCTAATTTACATCATACCCCCCCCCCCCCCACACCTTCCAGGCCGAGTTTGTCCGCTCATGAATTGGCACGTAGCCTCGGCGTGGAAATCTAAAGGTGCTAATTTGCCAAAGTCAAAAGTGTTGTTGGATGCACGGATTATTTTAAAGTAACGGGGTTAAGATTCTGAAAAGCTAAATTGTCGATGTAAAAATATAATCCATGCTTTCATTATGTTTGGGGCCGCTCACTCTTTTTCACTTTCCAGACTGGGCTAGTAGTTGCCACTCCCCACTTCACAACCCCCCCTAGCTCCGCCCCTGCATGTTAAAAATTGAGTATTTTGTCAGAACAATGGAGACATCTGACAAATGTTTATTGTTAAAAAAAAAAAACATAATATGCCATACTTTAATACATTCATTGGAATGTTTGCTGAAAAACAAGTCGTGCTTGACAATCGGGTCTCCCAAAGTTACTGCAGCACATCTGAAACAAATTTTAAATAATACAGAATACATGAAATTAATACAATTTTTAAAAAATTAATGGATTGGAAAAAATCTGGGAAATAGTGTGTCAAAAATAAACATTGGACTCAGTTTGGGAAAACCCCTGCTTTGCAGATACAGTACATAAGCTGAAACAAAGCCGCACAGCAAAGAGATTCAAATTCCGTCAGGACAAAGGTGGACTGATAGGCAACCACGAGTCCCTGGTGGACTCGACCCCATGCGCGGTGTTTGTTTTAGTTTTCTCAAACGGACTCGCACCAGGACACTCCGAGATAACTTCCCCTGCTTTCCACCCGCCTAGAGATTTGATTGTACAGTTCATAAGCTATTTTGTTTAGGTTACATTTTCATCTATGAAGCAATCAAAGAAACAAATTGAGAATTTTTTTTTTCCCGCAATTGCTGTAAATGTTCCAAATTAGATGACGCTTATATCAAACACTCAGATTTTTAAATAAAGAAACTTTTTTTAAAAAAGTGTATACATTGATGTCATTTCCCCTCGTTGATTTCATAGCTCATCTTATATTTTGTCTTTGTATGCCTGGTTGGGTACATTATTGTAACCTTAAAAAAAAACAATAATAATAATTTGTCGTTTCGATGAAATGTCACGCTCCCCAAATACTGCTGTAAAAATTACATACCGGTATTGACATTTTCGGGGGTCAAGAATAATGATCAAATATTCCTTGTGATGTATTAAAACTATTTAATAAAGATAAAATACTTGAATGTTTTTTTTTATTGCATTTTAAATTTATATTTCAGGGTGGGTAAAAACCATCCGTCCATGCTCCCCCGTGGGGGCAGCCGCTTTAGCAGGGAAGTGCAGACTTCCTTCTCCCAAGCCAATTTTTTCCAGCTCTTCCCGGGGGAACCCAAGACGTTCCCAGGACACCCCGGAAACAAAGTCTCTCCGGCGTGTCAACCAAGACAGCCCCTCAACATCCCGACCCGTGAATGCTCTGCCCCTCTCTTCACCCCGAGTGTCCAAAACATGCGGCCTCAAATCCGATGATACGACTACAAAGTCAATGATCCCACGGCGGCCAAGGATGTCCTCGTGCCAAGTCCATAAATGGACGCCCCTTATGTTTGAACATGGTGTTCGTTATGGACAATCCGTCATGACCACAGAACCCCAACAACTAAACAGCACTAAATTTCTGATCGGGGGGGGGGGGGGGGCGGGGGGGTGTTCCTCCCAATCACGCCCTTCCGGGTCTCACTGTCATTGCCAATCAGAACATTTAAGTCTCCCCCAGCAAAACGAGGGAGTCCCCAGCGGGGGCGCGCTCCAGCACATCCTCCAAGGACTCCCAAAAGGGTGGGTACTTTGAGCTGCTGTTTGGTGCATTGGCACCAATAACATTGTGTGTGTGTGTGTGTGTGTGTCTCTCACAAAACCTGCCATTTGAACGGGGGTGTAGACTTTTGAAACCCACTGTAATTCATATTTACATCAAATCCCAATTTTGTCGCTAACCAAGTTGTTTGGAGCTGTACGTGTGTGTGTGTGTGTGTGTGTGTGTCTCATGAAGTGAGGTTGGATATCCAGCTGTGTGTGTACGACAAGATCAATGGGGCTTGCTCCTGGACGGCAGGTGTGGGCTGCGACTTTCCCAGGTGTGCCGCACTCGAGTTGACACCAGCGTCAGTCTTCAATCCTGTGATTAGGTGATTTCCGTCAAGCCGAGATGACGAAATGCTGTCACTCATTTTTTTTTGCCTTCACGCAAGACTGCAAATTCGCTTTGAAAAGGCTTGCCAGGACTCGTTCCCACTTGTTTTGGGTTTTTTTGTGCTCGTATATGTGTTACATTACTGCAAAAAGGGAGGGGGGGGGGGGGCAGTTCTAGTCGGCCGGCTGGACGCACTGACAATAATGTTCTGCTTTATGTGTGTCTGTCTATGAGAGAGAGTGTGAGTGACTCTGTGGCCTCACGCCCCCCAGCTCCTGAACACGACTGCTCGATTCGATCCATGGAGATGTCCTTGGAAAACCTGGGGCCCAGCAGCAAGAATCACAGCTCGAGGTAATTGTCTTCCCTAAGGCCTACGAAATGTATTTTAGGTCAGACTGGTCCCTGAACCTCTTGATGAGCATCAGTTAGCCAAATTTGTGTTCATTTGTTTTGAGGCAGACTGTTAATGTGGTGAAAATTTACAACTATGACAACCCAGACTAAATTTACAGTCGTTCATTCCCCGAGTTACAAAGGTTGCCGTAATCGTGTGGATTTAGTGTCCTCTTGTGGCATCTTGTGGCATTGCAGAAAGAACATGAAAAATTGGGTAAGAGCCAGCCGGGTACTGTAGGTTGCACAGGAAAAGAAAAAGACAATTAGGTGAATTTGTGAATAACCCACAAATATTCTTACAATTGCTGTATAGAGTGAACATAAAAAGTTTACACACCCACATTTTGTGATAAAATGACACCAAGATCAATCATTCCAAAACGTTTCAATGAAAATAAAACAGGAGCTGGCATATACGGCATTAACAAGAGGCACCATTTGAAGTGCCTCTTGTTAATGGCGAAAAAAAAGTCCATCTGTTCAACTCTTATATTCTAGTCATGAGTGTGTGCACCCTCCTACATTTTTTTAAACATCCTGGGTAACAATGGTGGAAAAGGTTTGGAAAATTCTTAATTCAAAAACCATGCATTTGAACAGGGGTGTGTAGACTTTTTCATCAACACTTATTGTACCCCAAAAAAGTCATGTTTTCTCACAATGTAGTTAGGTGTGAAATTTTGGCCTGCTTTTTTAAACAGTATACAGATTCTAATGATGCTATATTTTAATCAGCTTTTTAAATTTTTGGTTAAAAAAAAACTCAACTTGTTTAGAGGCCTCCATGGCAACAAATAATTAGTCATGTGTTTTGAACAGCACCAGCTGTCGTAACCGAACTCTGTTAAAGTGAACTGTTGCCATCTGGACTTGGGAGTGATGCTTAAACTGTCCATCCCCTAGCCCGCTAAAGTCAAAATAAACCAAGTAATAATGAGGCATGTTTTCATTCACAACATTTTAATTTCTTCAACAACAAATTGCAAACATTTGGGGGATGGTGAAGAACAATGACGAGAAAATATTTACAATCTGGAATACAATGAAAGTACTTAACAAATAAAGCATAAAAAAGTACCACAACGTGGTATATAAACCATCAGTAAAAAAAAAGGTATTCAAACATACAACCTAGGCTTCACTTGGCTAATCGGGTCTTTTCACTTCAAAGGGATGAAATTTGAAAGAGGACAATTGAACCAGGCCGGGGTTTGTTCTCTTTGTATAAATACGATGGAATCAAAGTGGACATTGAACTACAAATGTAGAGAAAACACAAAATGGCAGATCAGCGACGTAACACATCAGTGCTTGGAGAGCGGTCTTCGGAACAGTAGGATGTGAGGCTCTGTGGAGGAAAGGACAAACTAATTAACTATACATTTCTACGCCTGGAGTCCTTTAAATAATCACCACTCATTTGTAACCGACAACATGTTAGATTTTTTTTTTGTCCAATCAGATTTCAACCTCTGTGTCGCCATGCCAATCTAATCTGCCCAAGCTCTTTGAAATCAGTCGTGCTGGCTGATGTAACCTCAACTAGTGTACATTAGCAATGGGACTCATCAGATTTCAAATTGACCCTGACATGGTCAGGATTGGCCTTTGATGACATCGGCATCGTTCCATCCTCTGATCGGTTGATCAAAGCCAAACGTAAACATCGTTGACTTGCAAAAGGCATCTGTACACATGTAAGACTTAATAATCAGCATCCCTGATGATTATGACTTATTTATATTTTGTTCATCTTTTTGTGTTAATAGACCAATATTGTTTCGGAACTGCTCCTGATGATGTACGCGGCACAGTTGCATGCTGTTATCTTGTGTTTTTGTATAGTATCTGGTTCCGAGTATAATTGTGACAAAATAGTTGTGGTATCACTATCAGGAGGTGGATTAAGTGCCATGGTGAGACGAACATCTGCATGCATAAAAACGATAATCCTGAAATATGACCCCAAAATAAGTAATGGAACAAATTGTGATAAAGCTTGGAAGTATTTTTCAAAGTGATAGACAAACTATGTCACTAGTAATTTATGAAGAAATGATTTCCCATGTATGCTCAGTGCCCCCCCCCAAAAACCCAAATAAAATCTCACACATTATGCCTGTATTAAGGCTGACAAATTAATTGCATTGAAATAGACGTCGCAATGATACATATTCGGTGCTTAAGAAGTGCAGTCCGCATGTTTACATGTAATTAAGGCTTTCACAATCAGGATTTTGGAGACTATCGCAGAGTTTAAAAACAGAGATGCGTCAATCTGTTTACTGTACAGTCAATCCACACTATTCGCTAATCATGAAGCTTTGAGAAATCGCCCTGTTTTGTGAACCAACTGAATGGAAAGCGTCATTTGGACATCACTACCAAATATTGCTCGAGAGAAACACAAAAATACGAACGACACCAAGTGCCTCGGGAACGTCAGTTAAGGTCTTGAACAGACAAAATGGTGGGCGTGTGCTCTTGCGGATGACTCGCCTGGTTTGTGGATCATGTAATGTATCCATCCTTGGCTCTGCTGCACGCCGAGGCCCCGCCACTCCTCTTCGGACATGAGGTGCGAAGCGGGCACCAGTTTGGACAGCTGCTTCGGTAACATCACATGCCTAACGGAACACACACACACACACAAAAAGACCATTTCACGTTTGGACGGTTCTAAAGCGTTAGCTCACATTCAAACGACGACATTGCTAACAAAATCGACATTCATTTCAATGGCAGTTGGTGTAAACGCATTGTTGTATAACTAACAACGATTAAGTAATGTATAAAAGTTAAACAACTTATGCAATGCTTGTGATATAGTTGCCCGTTTACCTGTACTCGAAGGCGTCGTCGTTGTATTTGTCAGAGTAGTAAATATCCTTCTTCGACATTTTAACGCAGCAGGTAAGGCGGAATGAAGAGAAAAAAATAGGGAAGGAGTAAATACAAATGTTTTAGCCGCCGACCAACAAATAGGTCAAGTCGTTCGTTGACAAAATAGCGACAAGTGTTGGTAACCAAGTTTCAATTGCTGCAGACTGGAAGGTTGGGTTCGTGAACGCAATATTTATATATATATCAGGTTCAAAAAGTAACGTTCGCGTCCGCGCATTCGTCCGATTGGTCGAGGCGACATGACGCTCCAAGTACAGCCAATTGAAAGCCAATCGGAATTGTCTACTGTCAATGAGGTCATGCTTTCTTCTTCTTTGGTGGGATGTTTGTGCAGGTTGGAATCTGTTCATAATCCTTAGCACCACCTAGTGAATCCTTAAAACAAACAGGAAACGGTATTTTGATGACTGTATTCCTTGATGAACGTGCAAGGGTCTTTCAATAACGGTACGCGGTGTCAGAACACGTAGTCAATGTAGTGGTTGTTTTATATTTATGATTAACAAGTGTTTTTAAATTCAAATATTTACTGTAATTGTGACCTAGTGTAGTGACAGACTACTTGGACACCGGACGCATTTCTATTTCCTTTGAGTGGTCTGCAGCATGCAGACCATTTCCTCTCTGCTTGAGCCTACTGTGCTTTCCATTCCTGCTTGAGAGCCATCTTATTTCCACTTTTTTTTCTCAACATGTGCATACGTTTACATCACTTATACACTGCAAACAAGCGTTTCGGGTTCCCAACTCTGAAGTGGCCGGCAGCCTGTTAAAGATTAATGCTTGTTTTCTTCGTATGTCACTTGTCAAGCCTCTCGGTTACGGTGGCCATCAAATCTGCAAAATGGCGAGGGTCACTGGAGGGCACAGAAGCAGAATATTTTCATGACACCATTTCCATATTTATATGACATACCAAAAGGTTGCTAGTTGAATTAAGATAAAGCGCACAAACTAGACGGGCTGTAAATATTATGCCCATCAAATCTGCAAAATGGCGAGGGTCACTGGAGGGCACAGACGCAGAATATTTTCATGACACCATTTCCATATTTATATGACATACCAAAAGGTTGCTAGTTGAATTAAGCTAAAGCGCACAAACTAGACGGGCTGTAAATATTATGCCCAAAAAAAATCTGGTTCGGTACTGACCTTCGTTCGAAGGTCACGATTTGGCACACGCTTTTTTTTTTTTTTAACAAACACAAAAGTGATGCATTAATCTGTATTACAAACTACACAAACAATTAGCACATTTATTATACATAAATATTTTTGTTTTAGGTTAGGTTAAGCTGATGTAAAAATAATGGCAAGTGAACTATGAATAAAAGAAACGGCATTTTATGTACTTCAGTTAGAGTTGGTAGTATTTATGTATTTGAAAATTGCATGGTACTGCATTGATTAATTGCTCAGCTGTCATGGAGAACTCTTGACTTTTAAATAGAATGCTAGGAAATGTTGTGACAAGCATCACGCAGGGTCAGATCTGGCCTTTTGGGGCTTGACATTATCATCCATGTCATGCCTCTTCCTTTTGGAATGCGGCGTATCCATTCACTGCAGGGGGCTGAGAGATAAGCCCCGAGCGGTCTCCGTGGTGACCACACGCATGGCTGATGAGTGATATTACATGAGTGGAAAGTGGAAAGGCGGGAGGGAGCTTTGTGGTTTGCCTGGTGAAGAGAAAGAGCGAGAGAGATAATGTTGCAACGGCAGGTAGGAGATGGAAGGAGGGGCTCCTCACCTGCGTAAACTGACGAGCAACGGGGGTCTTCTTCAGTGCTGACCTTTTGGAAAGCATTCATGGTGACAAACCATATTTTTGAGGGGCGTCATTTTTAAAGAGAGCGATGGAGAAACGGTACCCGGCTATTGCAGGCAGAGAGAAAGGTGAGTTCAACCATTTTCAATTCATGTTTTTGATGAGTTAAAAGGACTGCAATATATGTATTAAAAAGTACTTAGTCCATTTTTATCTTAGTTACATACATCTTTCTTTGATTGTGCATTAAATATGGTGCATACACAATTCCATCTGTTTCTTTCTGCCGTCTGATGGAAGAGTCCTGTCTGGCATTATACGTTGCTGGCATAGATAGCTGAACAAAGGGGCATGATTCACATTTTTAATATAATAATATAAAATAATGATCTGTTTCAATTTGCTCCACTGTGTCTACACAGGACCCGGCCCAGGGCAATACGGGCTACCCCCTACCATTGGCTTTATTGGCCACGACTTGACGAAGCAAACAAGCCCCGCATACTCCTTCCACGGCAGGATGAGTGACAAGAGTAAGCCTACCTTCTATCTCATTTCAAATAACAATTATAATGCTTAGTATCCAATGTTGAATGAAATCCAAAACAAAATCCTCTAATCATGCAGGGTAAAAACTACACCGACAGTCATGAAAAACTCATATTGTGTATTGTGGTTATGTACTGTAGTTTGGAATGTGAACTGCATCGTGCAAACATGGGGCTCAATCTAAGTGAACTGCAACACATCAACGTACATTAACGTCTAAAGGATTCTTTTTCAAGTAGAGTCTTGTGTTTAATGTTTCGTTTTTGTGTGCAGTGTATTGTGTTGACTGCAGTCCGGGACCTCAGTACCACATCGATGCGAAGATGACTCACTTCGGGAGAGACGGCACACCTGCATACTCCATGTTGGGCAGAACTAAAGTAAAAAGTATGTGATGATCTTTAACATTCTAAATGTATCTTTTTTTTTCAAGTCAATTTTAAACAAATTATTTAAAAAACAATGCAATCCTTAACGTTAAGATTGACATTATTTTATGCTTGTGTCTTTCATGTCCGTGTTCCAATTCACTATTTTGTCCACCAGATGGCACAATTTTCGCATTCAAAGCACCCCGCATCATTTCACAGCCTTTGTTTTTTTGTGTAATGTAATCATAAAAGACAAAAAAGGTACTAAATCTAGTTAATGGTTGATATATACAGTATATTTCACTTTGAAATAGTTGTAAATGGTTGACTAGTTTTAAAGTTAAAAAAATAATAATAATAATCCAAGGTGGCTCGAAAGTTACGATACCTTCTCTCTATTTCGTTCGAGGTGTGCTGACAGCTCTGAGGCCATCAAAATTTGCCAGCTTCGACTTTGCATGTCTATCTTTGCATATCTTTTCCTTGCCCGCGGCTCGCCCTTTGTCAATGGAGCAGTGACGCAAAATTGCTTGCCAATTTTCTGTCCCTATCTGCAGAAACGCAAAACGAAATGGAAAAAAGGTAGTGCGTCGTGACTTTTGGGACACAACTTATTTATTATTAACTTGTTATATTTCTACAGCAGTTTTTTTGTTTTTGGTAAGCTCACAATTTATGTGCAGAGTGAGCGCTATATAAATAAAGATGTTTACCATGTGGAAATGTATGTTAGTACCGCAATAAAAATCCCTGGAATCCTTATAAACTCAACTTCAAATATACATTTAAAAAATGACCAGAAAACAAATTAATAACAGAAGTAGAATTAGAATATCCAGTATTTAAATTACAGCAAAAAAAAAAAAAAACAATAGTGTCTGTTCCTGCTGTATGCAAATTGGCCTCTTAGGTGCAGTGTGGTGACATGCATGCATGCATGCCGTACACATTGGAAAAGAGGGGAAGACGAAGATTGGTCTCTATTAATATAATGTGCCCAAAGTGTTTGTGCCTGAATATTGGTTATTGAAGAAATATTAAAATGAGTAACAAAGCAGAATTAGTAGATATTAAAATTACAGCAATACAAAACAAAGTATCTGTTCCTGCTGTGCACGGATTGGCCTCTTAGAGGCACTGTGGCGACATGCACGCATGACATAAACACATTGGATGAGAGAAGAAGAAGATAGTTGCGATTGAGCTCTATTAACATAATGTTCCTACAGCTTTTGTGCCTGAATATTGGTTGTTTGAAGGAATATCGCCCCGGACTTGGATGCTAATATTCCGTTAGCATGTCAATAGGATTTTACACTGACCTCAGCATTGGCCCTGACGATATTTTTCAACTTATGTATGTCTTGTATTTGAATATTCAATGTGTGTAAATCTTGTTGTTTTGTGTTTCGTTTCACAATGAACTCCAACTGGTGTGACAGTTTTAAAACAGGCCCACGGATGGCAGAATCATATAAATTGAGACGTTTGTCATGCAAGTGGTGCATTCAGGGTACATTCACATTGGGAACTTGCCTATACAGAGCTTTGCTTAGTATTTTCATCATTTTTCTTTGATTATCATGTTTTTTAATTGGCAGAAGCCAATATGGAAATCACGATTAAATCTCAATTCATTACCCAGCCGGACTTGACCATATATATTTTTTTTAAATCTTTCCCCCTGTAGAGGAACCCTTCCACACCCCTGGACCGGGGACCTATAGCCCAGAAAAAGCTTCGACCTGCAATCTCCAGCGCCGACCCCCTTCCTTCACCATGGGCCGCCGCACGCGTTACCGCACCACGGACTCCGTGCCCTCTCCCAACAAGTACACGCTCCCTCCACTCATGGGCTCTCACATCCCAAACAAGCCGGCCGGCGCCAGCTACACAATGTCAGCTTGTTTCAGCCAAGGCGGGCCGTCCGTAGATCTCGCCAAGACGCCGGGTCCTTGTCGGTATAATAGCACACACCCCAGCGTTTATCTACGCAGGCCACCTGCTTTTTCCATGTTGGGGCGACACGGAGTACCCACGGAAGACATGGAGACACCTGGACCTGGATCTTATAACCCAGAAAGAGTAACAGTGCACAAAACTCGGGCCCCAGCCTTCTCCATGGGGATTAGGCACTCTGAGTATGTCACTCCACTGGTCGTCACTGTTTCCGATTGAACATTAGCCACAACGTAGCCACACTTGTGCAATCTAATGAGCACTGCAGCATTGACAGTCGGATTTGCGAACGCACAGTAGCACAGTTAGGAGGTGACTTATTAGCTCTTTTCATTTAGTGATGTTTCTTCGCACGCTTTATTTTATTATAATGGCGTTTTCTTCATCTTCTCATTTATAAGGCATAAAAAAAGTGTCATCGCTGAACAACTATTGATTCCATCTGGTTTATTAGTAACTTCTTCCACACTAAGACAAACAAACTTGTGATTGGCTGTTTTATAGAGGGTGGGGCACCTTTAAAAAAAAAAATGTTTGCAAGTGCATAATTTGTTCTAATGTGGTAATATTACATTGTTCTTTTATCGCTAAGCTGATGTTGGATGAAGCTAACTGGATGTGATTCCCCACCCTCATTTTCCACACTGCTTTACACGAAAAGGTAAGAAGTAAAGAATTCCATCATGTCATTTCTAGTTGTTCCACTGACAGTTGAATTGAAATGATGATGATCCGATTTGACACGATGAGAAAATGTTGTCATTGACTTTGATTTGACTTCATGATTAGGAAAATGAACTAAAATGCTCTTTGAGTGATAAATAATCGACATGATTTTTTTTGTGTGTGTGTGTGTGCAACGCAAGTGAATGACATTGGAAATAGTCTCGTACCTGTGGATCTTTGTTCATTTTGTATGCTGGCATCATCCAAAATTCATTTCCGATTTGATGTTTATTTTTACTTCACAAGCTTATTGCCAGCTGCAAGTTTGTGAGTCTTGAACGCACGAATCCAAATCTAGTCAAGACTCACAGCTCTGCGATCACTGGAACACTTAATGAGATGACTTAAAAGTTGTATTACTGACGTTTCCCTTTGTTCTGTGCACCTGCATGTTCAGTTAAGGCTGGAGTTACACCAATGCAAATAGGCAAAATAACACAAATTAGGGAGATGAGTCGATTACATACAATGAAATGGGAGGCTTTGTAATGAGACTCCGTTTAGTGGAAAATGTAATTATTTGACACATTAAGCTTTGACGTGGGTGAGTGTGCATGAATTGGTGCAACTTTGTGAGCATGTGCGTGTGTGTGTGTGGGTGTATGTATGAGTGTACGTATATTGTGTGTGTGACTCATTGAGTGAATGTGTGTGTGTGTGCGTGTGTGTGAGAGTGAGCGAGCGAGGAAGCGTGTGAAGAGCTCATGAGCGTGTGTGCGTGCGTGTGGCCAAGAGACAGATGTGATTAGCTAATGCTGTCAAAGAGCATGGGCAGGGCAGGGCGAAAAGAGCCAATGACATCATCTGCAGAAAGAGAGCGAGGGAGGGAGAGCACCCGACGCAATACAAGATTGCCCGCCCAAGGCAGTGTGAGGAAGGAGGGCTGCTGCTCATACACACACAGGACCAAGGAACGGCGTGACATCGGCGAGGCGTGCGTGCCGAACGGGATCACTCCCACCGAATTGGATATAAGACTCCGCCTGGAAGATTCTCCTGTTTCCCCCTCCCCTCCCTTCCCTCTCCCTCTCCCTCTCCCCTCTCCCTCCCCATCCCCAACACTGAGCTTCTTCAGGTGGATCCTCCGGGCATGCTCCTTAAGCCAAAGTATGACCGCTTTCGCAACGAGTCTGTGACTTCCTCCTCCGATGACCTGATGCAGAGCTTAGCCATGAGCGGCAAAGTTGTGGCCACCCCTGTGGTGCCATCCTCAGCCCGCGGCCTCCCCCTGCCCCCCTTGGACTCCGGCGCAAGGTCCTCTGGAGCCGCGGCTCTGGCAGACTCACCCTGCCTGGATGGGGACCAGGATGGCACCACCACCTTCTGCATGCTCATCCCCAAGATGCCGCAGTGGAAGTTCTCCAACTCCTTGCTCAGCCGAAGTCCATCCAGCTCCAGTTCCAGCTCCAGCAAGGACTCAAGCAAAGCTGCCCACCAAGGGTCCCCTTCCTCGTCCTCCTCTTCGTTGACGTCGCAGAGAAACAGCGGAGCCCCGCCGGCCAGCGGCCCCGTGGCCAGTCTGGCTGCTGTGCTCAACTCCTGTGACCCGGTGTGTGTCACCCCGTGTTCTCTGCAGGCCATTCGGGGGCAGAGAGCGGCGGCACAGTCCGGACACGGGTTCGGGGAGGTCACGGCGAGCCCCGGGGGTTCCGGCGGTGGAAGTTCCAGATCGGGAATGAGTCGTAGGATGAGGGTCGAGGGCATATGGCAGAGCGGGGAGGATTTCAGCCAGAAAGGCAGCTTCATCCACAAGCCTTCCCAAGGATGGCTGCACCCGGACAAGAAGATCGCAGGACCGGGAGCCTCTTATATCGTCAGGGTGAGTCCAGAGTCACTTTCAATGCCCTTCTGCTCCAAAATCCAATTCATTCATCCATCCATTCATTTTCTCTAGCTTTTGTCATGAAGGTAGCAGGCACAATTATTATTGGTGGTAAGGCTGTTGTTGTGCCCCTTCTGTTGTCACTCAATCCCTCGATCCTAAACCGTTCAGTGAACTATAGACCAGTAGTGAAACTTTATTCTATTCAACTCTGTTCAACAGCTAATTGGGAGCCAGTGTAAATCCCGTAGGACTTTACTAATTGGTTCTGATCTCTTTGTTCTGGTCACAGCCCGAGTCGCAGCACTCTGAATGAGCTGCAGCTGTTTGATGATCTTTTGAAGGAGTCCAGTCAGAGGAGCATGACAATAATCAATTCTTGTGGAGATACAAGCATGAATAAGCTTATCTCGGTCTGCTTTGAGCATGTGAACCTTCCGTCTGAATGTTTTTTTTTTCTTGCTTCAGACTTGGTCTTTGGTTTTTAAAGATAGTTACTCAGAACTCCTGTTTTCTATTTTGCCAACAAAATTACCTCAGTTTTGTTTTGGTTTAGATAACATTTGGTTCATTCATCAGTTATGAATTTGCTTTAGACAGTGACACAAGCCAAGAATTGAACCGTTGTCATTTGGGGACATTGCTAGATATAGAAGCGCGTTATCTGCATCGCACTGATAGCCAACGTCGCCATTCTGAAGAATTTGACCAAAATAAAGCATATACAGGCTGAACAAACGGGGTCCATGGATTGACCCTTGAGGGACCCCACATCATGACTATCCAAATTAACTTTGGCAGAGAAGCAGGGTACACCCTGGCCTGGTAACCAGACCACTCATATTCACACCGATAGACAATTTACAGCAGGGATGTCCAAACCTTTTCCACGGCAGACGAAATGCAGAAAAATGGAAGGCAGTGAGGTGACTGTTAAAATGGTTTCAATGGAATGTAGGTCTACAAATGCAAAGCAATTCAAAATAATTTTCAGAAGAAAACAATAGCGTCATAATTGTCCATGGTCCGAGAAACAAGGCTAGAAAACGAGTTTGTCATAGTTGATCAACAAGACATAAAAAATAAAAGAAAACCCAAAGCGTGTCTGCCAGTTTATTATGCAGAGCATGTGGCTGGGCTTGAGAACACATCCTTCACCGAGATAAATGACTTGGCTTCCGAGCACCTCCCAGCATGTGTTTAGCGTTGTTGCCATGCATCACACTATCAACAAAATGGTCAACACCCCTGACAAACGTTCACTTTGATCGCCCCACTTTGACCTTGTGGGAGTGGCGCTCAGGATTGTTTACGTTCACATGTGGGAAAACAGGATCCTTTAAAGGGCATCTCCAGCATAGACCTTTTAAATCAGCATGTGCAGCTTCATGGAGAAACGAAAACTCCCGAGCTACATTTGTGCCTGGCATATGAAGGAAAATGGGGAGAAAAAAATGAAACTGGGGAATTGTTGTTTTAGTGAAATCTGGGGATAACAGACAACCCCCAAAAAAGTAAACACAACATAACCTCGGCGGAGGAAATTATGTTTTGGTCGTGATTCTAAGTCTTAGGTGGTGCCTGACATTAAAATCATTATGGTGGTCTGGTACATTAATTAAATGCAAAAGGCTTTTCTGTTTTTTTAGGCTGTGGAAGAGGAAGTGCCCTTACAAGTATCTGGACTTAAGTTAAAGTATAGATGCTGTACTTTTCTGCAAAAAAAATACTCTGGTTAAAGCAGATCTCAAGTTGTAGTTTGGCTGCATTGAATTCAGTTTAACTCACTTGACAACAAGCAGCAGTTTGGTAGCGAGCAAACGCTTCCTCAAAAAAGAGGCTTCATGCGGTCCATTGCCACTGCCAATTGATGTTTATTCAAACTAAACATAAAACAGAGAAGTGGACATTTTTGTAGTGAATATAATCACATAACTTTGCTAGGGAGTGCTAGCTTAAGAAATGGCACAGAAAGGCTAATGAAGAGCATGTTTTTGGTTGTCTGTTTATTTAATAACCTCAACACGTATTTCAAGAGACAACACATCACCAATATAACAATACTCACCGATATATACTGATCCGCTGCGAAAACCAAGTCATATTTGTAAGTTAAATAACCTACAACATTTGCGCAACTTTTGTTTGTTTCTGCATGGCAGTATCATATTTCCCCCTGGTGGCCAAATCACACATTCCAGAAAGAGCCACAATGAATTAATTAATCATGTCTAACAAACTGTTTGATTCTTGACATTCTTATTATTACTTTACATCTACTAAAATATGGTATTATGCGATGATGCTCTTTTACTCATTAATAATCACATGTAGTAGGAGTAGTAGTATCTCAAGTGACTTCTATACATACATATTTTCTCAGATTTTTCATCCACGGAGGTTTTAAAGAAGTAACAAGACTATTTTAACAAAGTACAGACATCTGTTTTCAAATGTAAGGATCAAAAGCAAGAAGTCAGAAAAAGAAATACTCAAGTCAATTCAAGATATCTAAAACACAGTACCGGTAACTAAGTATTTGTACTACAATGCTTCCCACCACTGCATCTTGCGGAAGCGTATTTAATATTTCTGCCTGTCACTATGTGTCACTGGCATAGATAGATGAACAAATGTCCAATATGTTTAGAAATTACATAATTTTTGGACCCATTAAGTTAAATGAGATAATTTCCCGAGGCATGTCTGATGATCTGACTCAATCCAGCTGAGATCGGCGGTTTGAAAATGGCTAGCGTATGCCTACGCTAAACTGCTAAACAGCCTGATGTCTCCATTGTTCCTGCCCCCCCCTCCCACCCCCAACAACCCACTCGCCTCGACCCATTCTGTGGCTTTCCTCCCGCCCTCCCGACGAGCCCGTGAGTCCTGTTGGGGAGTCGTGGGTGGGGGCTCCCGAACAGGCATGCCCGCTAATGCCATTACCCAGGCACCATTCATTCCTATATTCAATTACATTTAATCACAGTCATTGGCGTCATGTGCTGTCCCGCTCGGACGTTGGAGCACCGAGGAGGTTGGAGTTGCGGGGGTGTGGCATCCATCTGCAATCCGTATAATGGTCCTTCCCTCCATTTGACGGACCGGGTTTTAGGTGCAAACTACATGAAGATCCACAAATGATGGATACTCGCTGCGTATGTTAGTGTCAAAGCGAGATTGGATTTCTGCTGTGCTTGGCTATTTATTAAGAGCGTACGCTATCGCTCGCTCGAACCCAAATACACCCGTACACACTCCTGCAAGCGTTATTCTAAAGTATGTTTTCACTTGACGCCGACTCCGCTCTTTACAGAGCGATGCGGTGGACCAAGCGGCTCTCGTTTCGGAAGCAATAATGTTGCGATGATGTACCGAAACGCACGCCGTCACCAAGATAACTTGATTGGCAATCAGCCGAGTGCCCAGGCTGAATCATCCTGAACATGCCCGCTCACACTTCACTTGATGAAAGGATCTAATATTGCACTCCAATCTTGTAGATGACAGAGTTCCAACATTTTTGTGCTGGTGGGTTATTGCCCGATCCTGATGCAAGCGGACGTTAACGACCATAAGTGACAAAATGATTTGCGCCAATGAATTTTATTGAAGTTACAATATAATATCTTGACACCAAATGAGGACTGAAAATGAAAGCAATATATCATGTAAAATCCATTACAGAAGAAAAACCTTTTTTTTTTGCGTACAATCTCTCTTTTCTTTATCACATGTGAGAATTCAAAATTTTGGTGTAGATTTTAGTAAGCATCATGGATGTTGACATGTTTGATTTGCTTTCGCAGGCCACATCAAATGAAATACTCTGAAATAAATCACATTAAGAAAATAAAGTAACATATTTTTCCAAGATAATTTGTCATTTTGAAGGGTAAAATGTCAAATTGTTGTGCATTTGATCACCAATAAAAATGCAACAAAATAACCCCCCCCCCCCCCCCCCCAAAACCCAAAACAAAAAACTGCAGGCGTCACACAAGACCTTTTTGAAAAGAAGATGACAGTGTTGTTGAATTTCCCAGGAATACTTATTGGAACGTCACAGTCCCTGCAGTCAAAGAGATAGGGGAGCAGATAGGCCAGCTGGAAGACGCTATGCGTTGGATCAGCAGATGTGTGTGTGTGTGTTTGATAATGGAGGCATTCAGTGAACAAGCGCAGGGGGACGGGGTGGGGTGGGGGGTGGGAAGAGAGTCAATTTGCCTGATGGAAGACTTCCCCCATCTTCAAATTTCGTTATGAGGCTCATTAAGCAGTCGGGCTCAAAGGCCTCGGCTATTTTCCCCTCTCTTGGATGAACACAATAATGGATAGGATCAGAACTGCTACATATGTTTTTATCCTACAATAGTCTACGGGAGGTGTTAACATTGTTGTTTTTGTCTTGCGCTGAAATCTGTTTCCAATATGTGTGGGAAGGGTGTATGAAGCTAAACTGTTACTGGTTTTCTAGCACCTTTTATGCACATGAGTTGGTTCAATGAGGGGCATCCTAATGACACTCGACAGAGACGTGAGACGCTCCAGTTTGTCCGTGTCCGGGAGCTTTTAGTGCTTCTAATCCAGTCAAGGTGCCATTAGCACCTCGGCCTGCTGTGCATTAGGATGCTACTCGGCTGGCCGGCGTTCACTTGGAGGTTCTATTCGTGGAGTTCAGATCATGCAGGGTTAGAAATAGACTCTGGGATGACAGCATGACATGATGCAATGTTTGTTTCTTCTCCATCTCAAGAGAATCCCTCTCGCCTCTTTTTAACCCTTCCATGCACCCTTTAACCTGATAACATGATAAGCTGTTCACCGTAGTAACCGCCGTCCCTGAAAGGGTTAAAATGGTGTAATTGCAATACGTTATCCGAACGGCACAATTGGACTCACACAAACAATGTTGACTATTTTGTTGATTTGTTTGTGTGCGCAGTACATGGGCTGCATTGAAGTGCTGAAGTCAATGCGCTCCCTGGACTTCAATACGCGGACTCAGGTGACAAGGTAAGAACGCTCATGAACTCAGTCGCGAGATAATCGTACATCAAGCTTTGCAAGGTGAGCTATTTAGCCACCGTGATGTCACACTGCTCTGAACGCCGTTGTGCACTTGGAGAAGAAGGGGTTGGCATCGATTTCGGGATTTTGTGCACTGATGTTTGAATTTCGGATTACCCGCTGACGACGACGTGAAATTGAATTTAGCCCCTCAAAATTGTCTGTGTAGCAAACACTGGACTATTTAAAACAAACCAGCTCTTGAAGACAGTTTCATTCAGCTACATCAGGGGTCCCCAATCCCCGGGCCGCGGGCCGGTACCGGTCAATGGGTCATTTGGTACCGGGCCGCACAGAAAGAATAAATAACTTGCATTACTTCCGTTTTATTTATTTCGGAAGCTGAAAGCTGTGTGCCTGACACACACAGTGTTATCGTCGTAGCATTAAGGCTTCAGTCTCTCCCGAGATGCACTCGCTTCTCCTACCCCTCATCTCTCTCTCTCACTCAATCGATTGGTAGTAATGTGAGCCTGCTCGTCTAAAGTGAACTTGGGGGAGGGGGGGGTATAGAAGTGATGGAGTGATAGAGGGGGGTGGCATCTATTATTGATGATGTTCACTAATGACTGTGGAAAGCTGCAGCGGTCCAACGTTGAACCTGCCGGATAATGTCGGAGTGGAGGACTTGGTGAGGAGGAGGAGGAGGAGGAGGGGGAGTAGGAGGGGATCGGATCGGGTGGACCAAACAACAAAACATAACAATACATGGAAAGTACTTTCATCTTATTAATCCTTACCACTTTGCACTATCGCTGAACCTAAATCCTGATTATGAATCATGACTCAACCGCGTAACAACCTGGAATCTTAACACGAGAGCCAACGATAAACGGCAAACCTAACCATGGTGACCCGGGGCGCATTCCCAAAACTGGAACTTCACAACTAAGAGGTAGCGAGGTGAGCCTTGGAAGGGAAGTCATGTTTATATGTTTATCATACCATCCACAGGGAAGGGTTTCATGACATAAAATGAAGATGCATCGAAAACCTTGCCCAACATACTCATAATACAAGCGGGAGTGAATAAAAAGAACAGTCCAGCTGCAGTCGATTCAGTGCCCGAAGGAAGAAGCGACGCAGATGAATGAGCATCGCTGCCACACACACATACGGAAGCAACATTTGAAGTCCAGCGAAGGTGATAAATGTGTCTGCCTAAAAATGTCTGCATTTCAGCCCACAAATCGGATTAGAACTCGGGGGGGGAAAAAAACATACGAGAGGCCGTCTCGGTCTGCGTTTGCCAAATGTAAGGTTCTGTGGGATAAAACCAAGCAGTTCAACGACAACACGTGAATGCAAATTGGCGTTCGCCTGGAATCGGTCATTTCACTTCTCTGTTCGTCGCTGGCAGAAAGGGTTGTCCGTCTTCATAATGGGCAGGCAGTAATCTGTAATGTATGCACAACGCTGCCTGTTGGCAGGACTCACCTTTAACTCATTCACTCCCAAAGACGTTTTTAAACGTCTTTTCAGACTTTGTCCAGAATTGAGTGAAAACTGGACCATTTTAATCAATATTTGTATTATAGTCGATGTGGCAGATTTTTCGGAGCACAAATGCAAAGTCAGGTGTCAAGAAAGCAGTTCATTGTCCAGAACGTTGCCATCCCACATTGCCGTCTTTGTCGGTGGTGATAAACAACAACAACACCCGCCATCTTATGGGCCCGAGCACGGACAAAAACAACGACGGCAACTGTCCACACCGGCGTGAATCATTCCGAACAGCGATACGTAAAGGGGAGGGGGGGGGGGGGGGCGAGACCTTGACTCAAGACAAAGCCTGGGCCTGCTGCTGCTTTTTAAATATTTACGAGCCGCTCGATAGGGGCCGCCGGGTTCTTGACTGCTGTCCCTGGCGTCCCATGACGGCGAGGCAACGAGCGTCTGCTTCCCTCCACCGCCTGACACAGAGACAAGCGTCCGTTTGCTCGTCGTTCCTGGGAGGCGCTGTGACGGTGTTCTTGAGAAATGTGCGGAAATTCAAAGCAATTCACGCTTGAAATTTTGATCATTGGGCCGTTTAACGAGGTCGTGAAAAATCGGGTGATAAAACGTCTCTGTTTAGCACC
The DNA here is from genome assembly GCF_054856545.1 of Hippocampus guttulatus. NCBI lineage: Eukaryota > Metazoa > Chordata > Actinopteri > Syngnathiformes > Syngnathidae > Hippocampus > Hippocampus guttulatus. The sequence continues at coordinate 16,972,554 of NC_141267.1, read as the reverse complement.
GGATGCAATCAGATCTTTTCATTGTGATTTGGGGCACTCGTTACGATGCGAGTGTCATTGGCCACTACATTAGGTACACTGGCGAAATCAAAATGGAACATTTGGTTGGATTATTATGATTATATCATATTTGTTCGGATTATTTTGATTTCTCATCTATATTTTTGAAAGATTCTAAAATTGACTGTATTCATTTATCAATCGTAATTCGTTCACGATTTTAATAAAAACATTGACATTGTGTTTCTCGCTACAAAATCTACTTCTCTTAAAATAGCTTTTTAATTTTTTTATGTCTAGCAAATACGTCAACACTTATCTTTCCATTAAAAAAAAAAAGCTATTTTGGGTAATTATTTTGAATGCACAGATGTACCTCATGAAGTGACCAGTGGGCATTGATCTCCAGCCGGTCTGCCAGTGATTGAATGGTGGCTCTCGTCGGTAGGATAATATGATCTCTGACCTTTTCTTCAATCCGCTAATTAAGGGAGGCCATCAACAGGCTCTGTGACGCCGTGCCGGGTGGAAAAGGCGCATGGAGGAAGAAGGTCAGTAGCGAAATGCATCCCCTTCCTCCATCCTAATGATCGTATTTTACATATGCTATGTCAGAGTGACATTGGTGGCACGTGACATCTCTTCGATGCAGTCTCAACTCATTGCCATTGTTTCAGGCTGTGAACAAAGCGCTTCAGTCCATCATGGGGAAGAGCAACCTACGCTTTGCCGGCATGAGCATCGCGGTCAACGTTTCCATCGACGGACTGGGACTGCTCATTCCTACCACGCGACAGGTATAAGTATCTATTCAGGGATTCCCAAGTACCGTGGGAAATTACCCGACTTGACTAAATTGCTCTGAAAGTTCTTATTTATGCATCTTTGTTCATCCGTCGATGTCAGTGATGTATAGTGACAGACGGGACAATCGAATGCTTGTCCACTCGATGGCAAAAGTTCCAATTAACCAGTGTGTAGCTTCATGATCGAATGCTGCATATTTATTTGATTGTACTGCTCCCTCTGCTGTGCCAGCCTTGGCCACGGGGAGGCAGTATAATACACGCAGGCAGATGCGCAGGGCACGACCGTAATAGCTGTGCATTCAAACAAGCCCAGTGAAACAAATTGAGACAGGATCATCATTATTTAAATATGTAGCAGTATACCGTATTTTCTGCACTATAAAGCGCACTTAAAAGCATTCAATTTTCTCAAAAAGCGACAGGGCGCATTTTATAATCCGATGAGCCTTATACAGTATATAGCGTTAGTTTCTTTATATTCCCCGTTGAGTTGTTTCCCCGTTAGCGTTCTGATGCCACGTAGTGGTGATTATTAGCAGGAATTAATTGTAACCTAAAAGGGTTTTGCCCGACACTAATTGGCATGCGCATTCACCAACAAACACTCCGACAGACAACTACTTTATGAGCTCTGCGCAGCCATAATGAAACAAAGATAATCCCAAAAAGCATAGTTAACCACCGACTCAACGAAGGAAGGAGTAGACAAGCAAGACCTCTAAGGATATTTAGCCCCTTGAGAATGTGAGCCCACAAGGTTTGAGTGCCTTTTTGTTGAATCAGTTGTCTTCAGAACTGTTGTCTTTCATATACTGTTTTGTAATGCCATTCGTATTTATGTTTCATATCCGTGTTTGTGACCAGTTCTCATTGTTACAGCTGCAGCTGTTATGAAGGTTCTACATAAATAAGGCTGGATTGTATTGTATTCCCTTTAGTGTAGCTCCATCTAGTGGATACATAGCGCAATCACAGCCACTGTTGTAGCTTCTATTCTGTGCGCCTTATAATGCAGTGCGCCGTATATATGAAAACCGTTTAAAAATAGGCCATTCATTGAAGATGTGCCGCATACTCCGAAGCTCCTGATGGAGCAGAGAATAGGGTACCGTATTTTCACGACTATAAGGCGCCATTAAAAGTCTAAAATTTTATCCAAAATGGACAGGACGCCTTATGATGTGGAGCGTCTTGTCTATGCGCTGAGTTCCAAAACCTGACTGACAGCCGACACGCTGTTTATATAGAGAAAAGGCGGAAGTGACTGTGGACAGGCATGCGGCAAAGAAGTCGGCCAATCAGTGAAGGGTGGGCATGTATACATACATATATGGAGAGAAAGAGAGAGAAAAGGCAGACGTGAGTGACAGGCATGCGGGGAAGCAGTCCGCCAATGAGTGAAGGGTGGGCGTGTAAGTGGACGCTAAAGGGACGCTACAAGCAGGTACCAACACCTGTATAGAGTGTGGCTATGTGCATTGTTGCAAAACAACTTCGGTTTTGGTTTCTAAGAACCCCCGAAAATAAATTCTACAAAGAGACACGCCTACGAAACTCCGTTCAAACTTCAAGCCATCGGTTATGCTTTTGGCATGCGTGCCCATCTCACAGCAGCGGTGAAAAACCAAGTCAAGCAAATGAACTCTGAGCTTGCCGTTATTCCCGGAGGCTTGACTAAAGAACTCCAACCGCTGGACATCGGCATCAACCGGGCGTTCAAAGTAAAGTTGCGAGCGGCATGGGAACAATGAATGATCGATGGCAAACACAACTTTACAAAGAGTGAGAGGCAGCGCCGGGAGAGTTACGCCACAATTTGCGAATGGATTGTGGCTGCTTGGACGAACGTGTCTGCTTGCACTATTGTTCGAGTTTTTGGCAAAGCCGGCATCATTTCTGTGGAGCCACATGGCAATGAGAGTGACTGACAACGAGAGGGAACACTGCGTTTTTGATGGATTACCGGTACTTGCGCAATTGTTCAATTCTGATACAGAGGATGAGGACTTTGATGGATTTCTGGGTGATGATTGATCGAAAAACGTGAGTACATTGTACGATGGCTAAATAAAATACAACGGAACTCCGTTTTGCTTCGTTGCCTTTTTAAAAACGTGTTTTTAGCTTGTATCTGTATGTCTTGGCATGCTACCGTATGCTACAAGTTAACGTGTTTTTAGCGTGCGCGCATGAATGCCGTATGTTTAAGCTGGCGTATGTTTTACCACTTTAAAATTGCGCCCAATAATACAGTGCGTTTTGTCTATGTGTAAAATACAGAAATAGCACCCATTAATGAGACTACACCCAACCATACGGTGCGCCGAATGGTCGTGAAAATACGGTACTTTTTTTGATGCTTTTATTTGGTGGTGTGCTGTGAGATTTTTTTTTTTTTCAAAGTAAAATTGTTTGGTCGAAAGCGGTTAAATACGAGCTTCGCATGCATTGGCTACGAGATCCAAGTGGTCGTTAGGTTTAATTAACATTCGGATTATGGTGAACTCCTCGGAAGCATTTCTACCTCGGAGCTTAAAAGTTTGAAAACTCCCTTTTTAGATAGTAGCATGCCCACCATAATCATCAGTGTGATTGTCTTCCAGATGTTAGCCCACCACCCCATGCAGTCCATCTCATTCGCCTCCGGCGGGGACACGGTCAGTCGAGTATTCGGTCGCAATGTTGTCCAAGCGTCCTCGGCATCTTTGTCTAATGCCTTTCTCTATTATTTACGTAGGACGCACCCGATTATGTTGCGTACGTGGCAAAAGACCCGGTGAATCAGAGAGGTAGTCGAAAATCCACCAGCAACTCAAGTTTGTGGCTGTTAAAACGCACAGTGGACCAATGGCTTGTACCCCCCCCCCCCCCCCCCCTCCCTTGCCTCTGCCAGCGTGTCATATTCTGGAGTGCTCGGACGGTTTGGCCCAGAATGTCATCAGTACCATCGGCCAAGCCTTCGAGATACAGTTCAAACAGTATCTGCACAGTCCCCCCAAGACTCTGACGTCTTTGGACAGGTAAATGTACAGCATGGGTTACACTTTAAATTTTTTTGTTTGTTTGTTTAAATCACCTTCATCTGGAAGACATGAGGTCCCAAACATGACGCGGGGAGAAAAACAACAACAACAAAAAAAAGAAAAATCGACAAATGTGTACTATTTAGCCATACCGAGTACTCCACGTTACGCATAATGTTTCCCAAAAGTCTACACCCCCCTGTTGAAATGCCACGGGGTTTGTGATTATGAATGACCAAATAAATCATTTCAAAACTTTTCCCACCTTTAACATGAACTCTAACCTGTCCAGCTTCATTGGGAAAAAAAAAAGCATCTTTTTTGAAAGATGAAGTAACACAAGTGTACATACTCTCTTATAAGTTCCGAATTCCGCATCACATTCAATCACATTTTGAATTGGACTGAGCACACAACTGCCAGCATTTCAAGTGTTTTTTTTCAAAGTGGTATTTAAAGTAACCTTAAAGTTCAGCTGTTCTATAGGTTTTTCTAGACTTTTTTTTTTTTTTTTTTAGCTTTTGAGCAGAAGGTGTTTTGTGATGATGCTGAATTGGAACTGATCATAATTCCCTCGACTTCTGGTAAACCCCTTTGAACAATGATGCTGTGGAAGCTCTTTGCCGACCATTTCTTGTGCTATAATATTTGACTCAAAAAATGTCAAGTGCCTTCCAATTCTGAATACAGCACTCTTCAAACTAAAATGGCAGACTTCCTGTTTGGGGAAACGGCTTTGGACAAACCAACCCATGAGAACAGTTCAAAACATCTGCCAAACAGAACTTGCAACGGTCTTAAAGCTGTTCCCGTATGCGCAAATTTCAGGCCTGTTCATCTAAAGTGAAGCACGTAATATATTCAAGTAGCGGAAAAATTAATTGACTGCATTATTGATAGGAAGCAACAATAAAGGGGCACAAAAATAGAAACTGCTGATATGATGTAGACTCATTCCCATTATAACATGCAGACTGTCTGCAGTGCTCGGCAGCAGCAGCGGTGGTGATCCAAATAGATCATCTTCAGATGTGGGGATGACATCTGATCGACTTAATCCAATCGAACGCCTACATCGTCGTTATATTATTGCCACTGTTGCGACAATCTTGTTAGGCGGTGGGGGCGGGCCAACTTTAGTGCTCAAGAGCCATATTTGATGTTGAAAATGAGGAGGAGGTGAACCAGATCATTTGTAATAAAAAAACAAACTAAACATGTGTAACCCTTTTAGGTACTGAGGACACTACAGTGGACAGTTTATCATGTTGTCGGGTTACAGGGTGCATAAAAGGGTTAAAGTAGATTATAAATGAAAACAAAGAAATGCGTTTTGATTTACCAATGCGAGTAAAAATTTAATGAATACAACAAATCTCACACGACTCCCAATCATGTAAATGCTTGGTGGGCCAGATTGAAAATCTGGAGCGGGCTTGCAAGTGCACCCCAGGCCAAACTTTGCCACCCCTGTTAAAAAGAAAAACGAAATAAATATTAAATGGAAAGAAGAGTTCAGGCTGGATCAATTGCGACTAAAATAGAGCGGATCCAATCTGTTGCGTTCTGCGCGCGGATGTTAATGGGCTATTTGTTTTTCCTCAGATCCTTCAGGACGGAAGAGCCGGTGTGGGGCGAGGACGACGACTTCTCAGAGCATGACTACTACAACAGCATCCCGGGCAAGGAGCCTCCCGTCGGTGGGGTGGTGGACTCCAGACTGCGGCCTAGTAAATCTCAGCTAGCTCACATCCACGCACAACCGCAAAGCAGGGCGTCACAATTGGTAAGTGATAGCAGATATTGCAAATTGGGATTGGGACTGGAGCTTTGATTCAAAATGGTCACTGCGTGGCCTCAATCAGGCCGCGGGCGAATTAAGAGTACATTTTTACCACAGAAAAATATCCCCATCGCATGAAACTGCAGCAACAATTTTTGAGGGGAAAGAAAAAGAATCATTTAGTCTGTTTTGGAATGAGGCTGAAACATAAAATGTGGAAAAAGTGAAGCGCTGTGAAGACTTTCCAGCTGCACTTTAGGTCACGCACGGACATAGATAAACGAATGAAAATGCTTTTTTTTTTTTTTTAGGAAACACAGTACATACCTGTACATCATTTCCCGCGGCTAAAGAAAGATGATCTCCAATGGTATCATAATGTATCGTGGCCCGCCCAGTGGTTGGGATTCACTGATCTAAAAGTAACCAAAACATAAGATAACGAAATACCTTTTCGTATGATACGATTCAGTTGACTCCCACTGCAGTTCCCATAACAGACAGACTCCCTTCCCTTCGGAGCCTGTGATGTTGCCGCACCTTATTTGCCCAAAGACAAATATGACTCACTTTGATCCGCTCGACCCCGGGCGAGAGGGAAAACACGCCAACGTGCTGTGGCTTGGGTTTCAAATAGAGTGCCTCCAAACTACATTATGTGCGGTGGCGTGATGAGGGAGATGTTCGTGCATTATTTAGGATAGATGGGCTGTTGTTGTTGTTGTTTTTTTTTAACTGTGAGCATGTATTTGTGCCTAGATGGGCTCACCAGCAAAACGGGAGCAAGCGGCTCAACACGCAAGCGAGCTCTGCTATGAACTTCAGTGGGACGTTGATGCGAGCAGTGGCTCAGGTGAGACACTCAGTGGCCACATGAGGAACACTGAGTAAATAACTATTCTATTTGTGTGTGTGCGTGTGTGTGTGTGTGTGTGTGTGTTAGATGGTTACCTGTGCGCTGATGGCCAGCCGCCTGGCAATAAAGACTACGAGGAGCACCAGTACGTGAACACGCAGAGTTTGGAGAACTTGGATTCTCTGGCTCACGGCCCCGATGGAGGACAGAGAGGGGCCAGGGGGCCCGACAGTCCCAAGAAGGACCTCTTTGACATGAGTTAGTCCTCATATTTCACATATGATACACAGTCAATGACTGGGTAATTTGAAGCCAACAACCGCTCCTTATTTGCGCTTTCTATAAGGCGCCACGGTATGAAAGTAGTAATTGGTGTCAAAGAAGTAAGTTGTACTTTGCATCTCGAGCGAGAGAAGAACGTGTTGATAAAAGCTGAGTTTAGCCTGGGTTGTTAGCGAAAGTTTTGTACACATGCATTTCAGGGGCAATTATGTTTAACCCTCTCAGGGACAACGGTTACGACAGTGGACTGCTTCTCATGTTATCAGGTTACAGGGTGCACGAAAGGGTTAAATCATCTCTTAACTATTTTTTAAATTTTATAGAATGCACACGGGAGGGATTGACTGTCTTTTAACAGATGAGACCACCGAGTTATTTCTCACTCTTGCTGCCCCGCAGGGCCTTTTGAGGACGCCCTAAGACTGCACGAGGCCGGCGGTGCCACTGCGGCCGACGGCGGAGGCGTGCCGCTGCTGGAAGACCAGTGGCCCAGTCCTCCGCGGCGTCGGGCCCCCGTTGCCCCGAATGAGGACCAACTTCGGCGGGAGACCTGGTACCACAGCCGCATGAGCCGGCGGGATTCCGAGAAGCTGCTTGTCCGAGACGGTGACTTCCTCGTGCGGGAAAGCACCACCAACCAAGGCCAATACGTGCTGACGGGCATGCACTGCGGCCTGCCAAAACATCTGCTTCTCGTAGATCCTGAGGGAGTGGTGAGTTGAAATGGACTCGGGGAAAATAAAGTACATTTATAATTCTATTTAAAAAAAAAATGGAAATCCATGACAGCGCGAATGCACTCGAGTGTGTTGTTTTACAGTACTAGCCCCGCTTCCATGAGTCAAACTTCTCACCCCCACCTCCAGATTTGACACGGTGTCCTGCAATCTATATTCTTTGTGGTGCTTATTTCATATCAAGGTCCGGACTAAAGACATGTTATTTGAGAGCATCAGCCACCTTATCGCGTACCACCTGAAGAACGAGCTGCCTATCGTGGCGGCCGAGAGCGAGCTCCACCTCAAGCAGGTGGTCAGGAGGAAACAATGAGCCATCTGCCCAGCTTTTCCCTCATTGGGACGGTAAGTACGGAACAAAAGGGATAATAAGAAGCAAGTCAGATGGGAGATCGTGAATATAGCTCGCAAAGCCTTTCATTTATTTTACCGGGATCTGCAATTTGCTTCTTTCCCGTCTTCACGCAGTCCTCTTCTAGGCCACAATATTAGGTACACATGCATTAGCAACCATCAACATTCACCTGACATTTTTTCTGTTCATTCGTTCTATATTTTTGGGTTTAGAGAATCTTAACTTCATATTTTAATTGGCAATAACTTCATATTTTATTTTACAGTGCATACGTTCAATATTCAACGAATAACTTGTATCACATTTTTTTTTCGCTTTAGCCGACAATCTCAAAACTGAACTTTAAGATTTTATATCCAACAAACATTGATCAATTTTCTTCTGATTCATAAACATCACTGTAATATCTTTGTAATATTTACCATGGAAATATTTCATAAAGTCGGCTTTCTTATCTTCTGGTGTGTTACTGGCTGTGTCGGCCTACCTTAATGTGAGCGTACTTGAGTGTTCGCTCCATCTACAAGGCCTTAATCACTATCAAACAAATCCCAACTTTGTTTATTTTTATGTTCTTCTAGTGCAAACCAAATAAGGGGGCTGTTTATCCCAACGGGACACTTGTGTGACTAAATGACAGAAAAGGAGAGTGAGACGTCGTCGTCGTCGCCTTTTTGGATATTCATGTCGTCAAAACTGTCCCTGGCCAGCATGCAGCTGTTAAGCTAAACAGAGGACCTCCAGGATTTCCATGTGTTTTACAGTTACCGCTCACGCTCGGCAATGACTTACCTCTCAACCAGTTCATTGCACACATAGTTGCAAACTTAAATCACATGAGTGACTCTGTTGGAGGAACAAAACAAAACAAAACAAAAAAAGACTGCGAGAACTGTTTGTATGTGTCCCTGCTAACCAAAAGCACCAAACCTGCAATGATGAAACGTCTTTTTAGACTTGGTCCAGAATTGGCTGGTACTGAATGAGTTAATGGGTCATTTTGTGTGTTTTATTACAAATGGCGTATACTCACGGCCACTTTATCGTCACCGTTATGTATTCAATGCGAGAGAAAAAAAGGGTCCGATATAGCAGTTTTCCCCACCGAACCTCGGCCCGTTTAGGACCGGGCCACAAATTGACAGATCTGCGAGCTTTAAGCAAATTTTCTCCATCAGACGTGACGTAGGAAAAGTGCGCGATTCTAGCCAATCGGAGTCCTTCTTTTAACCTTGGTTGTAAATTTGAAATCAACAGAATTCGCCAATAAATGAAATAAGAAGCGGTACAGAGAAAGTAATAGTAACAAATTGAGCAAATGAACATCTTATTGCGCAGCTGATGGGCAGCCTTGACTTCCGAAGATTAAGCTATTTTGACAAGAGAAGTTCCTCCACCCGCGGTACTGTATCACCAGAGCGACGTGAAGGAGGAAGTTGTCGTGCTTGCTATGCCGTCAAAAACACGACGATACACGAAACCTGTCGAATGGTTTGAACAAGTACCAAAAAAAATCTTAGAGGTTTGCACAGTAAACATTACCAATTTAGTCGCTAAGAACGATCCGGCAGCCACCGGATGAAAGCAGCAATGAAGCTAACGCCGTATGTAGGATCGTAATTTTAAAATTGTTTACATTTTAAGACGTTATTATTATTCCTGATTGCTCCATTTCTTAGTAACTTAACTTGTTAAAATTTTGAATTACAGTACTCGATAATAATCGTTGTCAGGAGCAGTGCTTTCAAACTGGCAATTTAAAAGCGATGGGAAAAGAAATGGTTGCCGTTCCACGAACTCAACCTGTCGTGGCATAAAAATGGTTAGGGACCACTGCAATAAAGGACTGTGCAGTACTGGAATTCAGTCTTTACCTCGGGAATAATGCATAGTTTTATTCAATAATGTGTTTATTATTGTGGTTGCAGTGAAATTAGATACTACCAAAAGTATTTCAACCTTTCATGCACCCTGTAACCTGATAACATGAAAAGCTGTTCACTGTAGTAACGCTGTCCCTGAAAGGCTTAAAAAAACCTAAGTTCATTGGATATCATTAATACAAATGTAGGGACCCCATTGAGGATCATCTTGATCTACCCGAAATATTCTCCATGTCTGAAGGAATTCTAATTAGCATTTACACGATAAGCAATCACCGGACCAATCAGATTTGCCAATCTATTCACGGAAAAATGGGATGTGTTTCAGTTGGACACCACAGTTAATAAACATATGAAATGTGTCTCTCTTGAACTCCAAACTGAGCATTATCATTCTTGTGAAAGCAAGTCAACAGGATCTCCTTAAATGGTTATAGGTGTGTCAAATGAAATCACCAGTGAGCACATTAAGAACCTTACCCCCCACTTTCCCCCAGCCTGTCCAACTTCAGTGCCTTAATAACCACGCGGGGCAAACATTTAGTGTCCAGGATGTGCGTGGGTGTCCCTGTTGCGAACTGACTCTTTTCCGCAATGCCAATGAATGACCTTACAAACTTCAAGATGATTCTGCTTGTGTACTTGTAAACAGGAATGTAAGCTGCTCATTTTAAGGTCAATATAGAATAATAATAATATCTGAATGATGGCTTGTGTTTGTTTGTGCCCACAGTTGCTAACTCCCTTTAGGGTCCAGTCATACAAAAATGGATTACGTGACATGTTTTCTTTATGTTATTTAAACATGTTTTTGTGGTCAATCTTTGAATGGCAGTTTGGTGTTGCCGCTCTTGAGTGGTCACTATTGAGATATGAGGATGACTTTCTGCTGCTCCTGTCTGTAATTTCAGTGAATGCACCGCCTTGAACAGCCTTATCGCAACTCTCATTTTTCTTTCTTTCTCAGGAATTTCTCGTCTGCGCTTCATTTACAACATTGCTCACAGTAAGGGAAAACATTTTACTGGCACTCTCAAGGTGTTAAGCGAGTTCCGCACAAACCGATAATTGGGATGAATTTGAGCTTTTTCCTTTCTTTCCGATCAAAATCAGCAACGGCCCGATTATGGGATTTCTCTGAAAGAACATTCTGAGCGCTTAATCCTGTGGTGAGCGGTACATTGAAAACGCTGTTTTTCTCTGGTAATCGATGAAGGCCTTTTATTTTCCTTTACATATTTTCGATACTGATTTCAAAAATGTCTTTACTTTTTCTCTAGCACATCAGGTTTTTTTCTTTTTAAATTTTTTTTTAGTTTTGACGTATTAAAAACTTGCGCAATACAGATTTTACTATGCATTGGAATTTATGGCTATGACTTTTGAGTAAAAAAATCACACCAGTTGTTGAACCTTGCCCTTAATTCATAAATATTATGATGATTATTATTATTATTAATGAAAACCTGATGTGAAAGAGAGAAAACTAGGCCAAATTCGGAATCGGCACGCACACAATAAAAATAATTAACTCAAAAGGTTTGTTTGCATCTCTGATTAAAGTGTTGACAATAACTGTACTACAGCAATCCCTACACATTCGTTGCTCACGAATTCACTTTGGTTTGAAAAAGACAGCTGATACCTCGAAGTATGTTGAAGTGATACATCTCATCTAAGAGACAAGCTTTGTATGTAGGAGGAGCCAAGTTTAGCCTGGGTTGTACCAGAGAACACGAAAGCCATTTAATGCATTTTCAGGGGTAATGTTGTAAAATGAGTTTGACATGACATTAAACTGTTTTTTGGGGGGTAACCATAGTATGTTGTATATTTCAACTACGTATTCATATTTGATCTTTGTATTTTTTGGGCAGTCTGTATGCCCTCTGTTGCACGCGCAATACACTTGCCTTTTTTTCCTTTCGTCTTTGTGTGTTCTCACATTTAAAAAAAAAACAGTTGAATGTAAAAACTGCATAGAATCACATGTCTGTATCTCGCTCACAGCGACACTGCGACTAAGTCCAGCAGTCTTGTAAATATGGTGGCATAAAGGTGAAGCTTTTGGAGAGAACAAATAAAACAAAACAGGAAGTTGAACCAAGCAACAGGAAGTGGGGAGGAGATAACAGGTGAAACCCATGACATGGGAAAAAAAAAAGGAGGAATGACCGGAAGGCCACATGGCGCAGAGAAATTTTGAGAAAACAACAGATTAAGGTCGGAATGTTTTTCTAACTGAATACTTTTTTGATGCTAGCACCCTGGCTATCTGAGCAAACAAACAGCATTTACTTGCTTGTCTAACTTGGACCTGCTTAGTGGCTGTTAACCTCCATGGCGGAAATGTCGTTCAACAAGAAAGCTTAGTGCAGATACGCCTTCCTCAAAAATCTCTCCGCGCTTCAAATCGTCGTTAACATTCCCATGTGCTACAGTGAACAGGAACACCAGTAAATGACTTTTTATTGATTTATTTTGGACCAAAAAGGGAAAATATGGAGTAAAAAAAAAAGGTCAATCCCAAAATTGTATCTTTTAAAAATAACAATCACACACTGGCTTTTACCAAAAGGCACAGCACACTTGTATCGTGATACAGTTTTACAGCTTCGATGTGGGCTGAAGCAAATATGATTCTTGTCTATAGTAGCAAACCTTCTTCAAGCGGAACACGTATTGCTTGTAAAATATTGGCCGTTTTTCCGGCAAGACGTACAAAGGCGAATAAAGCTGCAAACGCTCCTTTTCATGGTGAATCTTGAAAATAACTGTTAGACTTTTGACATAAATGTGAAAAAAAAATGGGGGAGACGCAAGTACAATAATGTACCTTCCGCTTTTTCGTGGAAGAGCATCTCATTGTTCTGCCTGTCACTTTATCACTGGCATTGATGAACAAATTATTTTTTGGACCAAATGAAGTGTTTGCATTGTCAAAGTATGAAACCCACAATTCACCCAAAATGGCTGCCTCATATCAAAATGGTTGACTTAGTGTTACATGCAAGGCATGGGTCTTTGCGACCCTGTGATGTGTCTTGTTATGATGTGAAGTGGAGCTAGTTTTGGGAGGTCAAGTATGGGACAAGAATTTTTCTCAGAATACACACGCGTCTTTTTGAGCATGTGATTCATTTGTCGGAAGATTCAGAAAACTTTATTTATCCCTATGGGGTAATTAGGAAGAACAAAGAATAAGTCTTAATGATGCCCCAGCATTGCTAGTGTCATCCCCCTCGGTTACTTACAGCCCTCAGGAGGTGTGCTTTACATGGTGTGCGATATTTTAGCTCGCCATCTGTCGGTAGCAAAATTGTATGCTTGACCCGGTGAGCTCCAACGATGGGCGACGTGGACGTCATTGATCCTGTTGGCTCATTCTGAGGATCTGCAGGAGAAGATGTTGGACCTCTTCGTCCATACGACCCTGTTGGACAGGCGCACTGCGACTTAGTGTTCGATTGGGAATGGTGATGTGTGCGTATTAAGACATCAGATTAGTCAGTGAGTCAGTACTCAGCAGCGAAGCAGCGTGTGTGTTGGCGTGCACGCGTGTGACGTGTACGTGATTTTGTGTCGCGAGACTCTGACCTGCACAGCCGCCAGTAAATGAGAACGATACACAGCTACCACTTGTTTGTGCTTTCTTTCCCAATCCTTGAAAAATGAAAAGGACATTTTAAAAAACAGTAATTATACTAAAATAATTACAAGCATGATGTCGACACATCTTTTTGAGAAATTATTATTATTTGTTCGGTACCTGGAGCTGTTGGCTAAGTACAGCAACCCTGTTCTGTAGCGCCATTCGCTGTCCCGGGTTCCCCTGATGTGTGGACGTGATTCCGAGAGGAGGCGACAGAGATCCAAGCGCCTCCTTTAGCCGGAACACCTCCTTTGAAAGCTCCGTTATCTGCATCAGAAACAGTTTCCAGTTCATGTTTTTTTTTAAGGAGCTCGAAGTGGTCACGTTTAATCAAATCCGCCCTCGTCCAAGCCTTCGGAATCATAACAGGCCATGTATTATTTTTATTTTGTTGTGTCCTCGCAGTATTTTCACTTCCGTGTACCTTAGTGTTGTCTCCACTTGTGTTTATCTTCTACAGTAGCATTTCCCGGCCTTTCCTGAACCTTGGCGTATATTTTGCGAAAGAAAATGGCCATAGTACAGCACGTAAAATTATGCTGACGGTATACTCGCAAGAAGCCAGGAGTTAACAGTATTTTGTTAGCTGAATGGCAAAAGGTGGGGATAGTTGATTTGAATCTTCTTCCACCTACAGGAAGAACAATTGAATGGTCTTCCTGTCATGATACACTACACTGAAAAAACGTTTTTGTTGAATTTACTCCATTTAATTTCCTGAAATGGTTGGAGGAAATGAAATAATCTAGATCCAGATACATTTTTGACTATCCTGAGTAAATTCACTAAACCATTTTTTAGCGTATATAGACAAAAATATAGCCTAAATTTGCAGCACAGGACTTTTTTCTACTCGGAGTACAGTGGCCCCTAACCTGAAATTTTAGCACAGTAAGTACAAAATTAAGGAGCACACACACCGTAAATTGACTTGCAAAGTAAATCTTCACTCCGATCATTTTCACTGCATCGCTGCTAAATGGGCTGATGTTGGGAGCTGAAGTTTGACAGCAACAAAAAATATTCAAGAATAAGAATTTAAAAAAAGAAACTGCAAATTTACTCGTCACAATGGCGTAAGTAGATGTACTTGCACTGTCTGACATTTTAGGAAATGTCGTCATTCAGGGGCAGTCTGAAGCTTTGAGGTAAATAATACTTTTCAGACAGGCTAGCACACTAACCACAAGATGGCAGCAAAGCACTATTCAAAACTAAAATCCACAACTCTAACTAACAAGATGCCCTCTAATTTCTCTGACCCATGCACAAAAACAGCAAAAAAAAATTCATCAACTGATGGCAGAAATGTTTAAAAAACGCAAACGGGGCAAGTGGTGAGTCGCAGATATGCTGCAAAACAGCACAGATTTTCTTTTTCTTGAAGAGGAACAAGAGGTGCCTCCAGGCCCTCTCTGTTCCTCTGGTTGAGTGAATGAACACCGCCCACTCGCCTCCCCCCCAAAAAACATTCAAATATTCGAAGTTGGCGTTACTTTTTTTTTTCTTGCAATGTCTCACCTTGCGGTCCTTCTCCTTGACCAGGCCTTGCGATTGCTGGATGTTAGTGTGGAGTTCCTGGATGTGACTGGACTTGTCTTGCAGTTCTTGAAGCTGCTGCTGCACAGCGGCCAACTGAGTCTCCGCAACCTGTCGCTCGCTCTTGTGAAAGAGAGCCTCCCGCTGCACTTGGAACACCTTACACAGGTAGGCGACACCCACTGTGTTATTTGAGGAACTGCTTTCCGGTCGTGTTGATGTGACTATTGACTTTATTGACCAAGCAGAGCGGTGTCGTGTAAATTTCCATCTCGTGTTTTCTCTTTATTTAACTCTTTCGGGGACAGTGGTTACTTCAGTGGACAGCTCACAATGTTATTCGGTTATAGGGTGCATAAAAGGGCTAATCATTATTTCTATGTAAAACATGCTTGGAAGAAAGTTGGTATTTGCTGGACTGCGCAATTTGTCGAAGCTTCAGCCATCGGGAGTGAAAGTCAGCAGTATCCGTTTCAGTGCACATATGTAGTGCTACAATTGAGTAAGTACATCAGTATCCATCGTACGGAGAGGGGAATGAATAATGCAGAGGCGGGAAAGAGATAACGGTGGAACCTAACTCTCATTCTGACCGACACAATAAAGACTAAGTGGATGAAAAGACTGCTTTGTGAGGGTTTGCAGGACACCACGCATGCGCTCACAGGTACCTCAGTGCACGTCTTCTCGTGTTTGCGCGTGAGGTCGTTGAGGCGGGCGGCGGCGGCGTTGATCTCGGCCTGCAAGGACAGCCGCAGGGCCTCGTGGTCCTCCTTGGAGATAAGACCCTGTTGGGCGGCCTTTTCAGACTTGAGTTGACGCAGCTCTGCCTCCTTGTCACTCAGAGCTTCTTGAGCTTCCGCTGCGCTGCTCTCGCTGGTTTGCAGGGAGCACCGGAGCTCTGCCTTACAGGGTAGAAAGTAAACTCTTGGGTTTATTTTGTTGTTAAGGGTGACAGAAAATAACTGATGAGTGATTTTCATCTTCATTAGGATGGCAGGTGAGCCGGCACCTATACCGGCATACTTGGCCACCAACCTTGACTTTCTCGTGCTCTTCCTTCGGCACAGCCTCACGTAAGGTTTCGAGTTGGGCCTCTAGTCTGGCCGTCCGCTCTTCAGAATCTGACCGCAGCGTCTTTTCCCGCTCAAGCTCCTGTAAGGTTCGGGCTAGCTGCTCGGACACGGCGGCCAGCGCTTCTTTGTGCTTGGACAGAGGCATCGCATCCTTCAGGTGCAGGGCGTCGTGGGCGCGGCTCTCTCGCTCGGCGCATAAGCAGTCGAGAGCTTGGGCGGCTTCCTGGCGAGCCGCCTCCAGCTCTTCGCGGACTGCGGCCAGCGTTCGTCTGGAGCGTTCTGATCGGACCGACACGTGGTCAGTCGCAGGAATGGCATTCACAGAAATCTCTATATGATAGATTGAGGGGTTACACTATAACTTGGCAATATAACCTTAAATCTTTTTACAGCCCCCCCCCCCCCGATAAAAAGACGTTTCTGATTGCAACATCCCCACCTCCCATTCACCAATAGAGAATGTAAACAACATGGCAGATGACTGCATGTCAGACCTGATGTGATCGAGAGCTCCGAGCTCTCCGAGTGCTCTTCCTCTTCATCCTCGTCCTCGCCATTTGTAGGAGGCCTTATCCTCTCCAACTGCAGGAGGGCATCGTTGAGCCTCCTCGCCACCTCCGCTCTCTCCCTGGCCAGCTGTTCACATTGTAGGCCCAGAGTGACCTGCACCTCCTCCAGATCCGAACGGGGCACACGCTTCCTCAGCTCGCCCTCGAGCTCCACGACACGTTGCTGAAGACGGCGAACCTGATCTCCGGTCGGTCCCGCGCCTCCCAACGTGCTCCCTCCCGGTGCCGCGTTCGCCTCCAGTTCGGCCACTTTTTGGCCAAGTTTCACAGTTTCTGTTTGCTCGCCTGACTTTGTCCAGTGGTCGTCACCTGCAGACTTTTTCTGGATGAGGGCGGCTTGGAGTTGCTCGACTCGCTCCGTCAGCTGTTTGATTCTGTCAGTGTCCTCGGAGGTCTGAGCGATGGCTTTGGCGCGGCTCTGAACGAGCTCCTCCTCCAACTCGCCCACTCTTGCCCTCAGCTGCTGGGCCTCGGGGTCTGGAACCTCACCGGCACCTGCTGCTGCAGTAGCTTTATCCCCTTCACCACATTCCACCGAGAACACCCCAAGCCGCATTTGCTCCTTTAGCTGCTCCAGCTCCGACTTGGAGGAAGCCAATTGAACCTGCAGGCCCTGCAGCTTGTCCTTCAGAGCCTCCGGGCTCTCTGACGATCCAGTCTGAGATATCTCATCACCACTGCGGACCAAAACAAAGATCAGTGATCATAAACAAAGCTCAAATGAAATTTATGATTCACTTTGAATCTATAACAACGGTTACTACAGTGGACAGCTTATCATGTTACAGGGTGTGTGAAAGGGTTAATCTAGTCCACTGTATTAAATGTGTAAACTGTTAAAAAAAAAAAAGGAAGTGCATGCAGGCACGTTGCTCAATAACTTCCACTAACATCCAGGCAAAAACATAGCTCCTTCCTTGTTTCTCAAATGAGATGTATCACTTCGACATACACAAATTTCTATTTCTGCATGGCTTTGGAGGCCTCTTTTTTTGGCAAATAGCTCGGATACCTCTCACAGAAGAAAGCTGAATCAAAAATTTGTTCAAGGATCTTGCTGAAACTTGCAGCTTGTCCCCTAACAGGGGTCACCACAGCAAGCCAATATGATTTGTTTAGTATCGTTGTGAGCCGCCAATGTGTGTGGGATTAGCGAAGTTCCAGGCTTGTCTCATCTTACCGTTCCTCCACTTTACCGGACTCCCCACTAAACGTTTGAGCCTGAGAGAAGCGCTCCTGCAGGGCTTCAAATTCCTTCCTAATGGTCTCGTACTGCGCTACGGGGACAAAGTCCGCACCGGGGCTTTGCATGTCGGTGTCGTCCTTCTCAAACATCTCCAGCATCTGTAAAGAGGTGAACTGAAATGTAGCGTGGCAACTTACTTTTTCACGTTCCATAAAGTAAGATTAATACACGTGTATGGCAAAAAAAAAAAGGAAGGAAAAAAGAAGGAAGCCAAAACGCACGTGTCCTAACTGAGGCGTACTGGATGAATATGACATCACAAAATTCATCATGACATAAAAGACACCTTCACATAAGAGAGTCTGAGGTTGTCCTCTCCGCAAGCTGATGAGCGTCCGTACCTGAACTTTGAGAATAAGTTCGGCGTTCTGTGATGTAAGCTCCTCTATCTTTTGGTGTAACGCTTCTGCACTTGCGCGGCGGTCTGCAGGGGAGGGAGACGGGCTGGCTGATTCCGCATCGGTGGAGGTCTCGTCGCGAGCTGGTGCGGCTCTGGAACGCTTGCAGAGCAACTTCTCTGGATGGCAAGTTCAAGAACAAAAAGCTGACAATAACTGGCACACTATGTGGACATATGGAAGTATTGGAACATCTGGTCATAATACTCAACAGTGAACCTCGGCTAATTATTATTTGGGGAAAAATGCAAGTAATTGGTCCCTCACTTGGCTCCACCCCACTAAACAAAAATGTTAGTCTCCAGTTTAGATGCATCACTTCAGTATACTTTGGTGACACTAATTATTCTTTTCCGATTAATCAGTGCTTTGGCGCCATCTTGTGGCATCCTAAAGCATAACAGAAAGAATGCAAAAACTTCCCTTCACATTAAACACATACACCCATGTTTGGTACTTGATGAAGAGCGATACCATGTCACGCTTTTGCCCAGCTTAGGAATGCAGATTCTAAGATGCTTGGGAATTACAAATGACATACCTGTGAAGTCAAATATTTCCTCCATATCCTCGGAGTCGCTTGCCCCAACGCTGTTGACTCCCTTCAGCTCCTCGATCAACTTGTCTCTCTCGGCTTCTGCTTCTTTTAGACGCCATTTCATTTGAGACAGCTATCGTGGTGCGTGCGTGCGTATGCGACAAGCATACGATGAGTCACATTGTGTAGCTAATTTGCAATATACAGGTGTATATATTTTTAATTAAGTACGCATCGGGATTGCAGTACCTCGTCCAAAGCAGAAAGGGCACTTTGTTGTTGCTGCTCCAAGGCTTTTATCTTTTGGAGGAGACGACCTCGCTCAAGACGTAGTCGGCGAATCTCCTCAAACACCTCCTCGTCTTCCACCTTATGGCAAAATAAAAACTTTGTATTAATTCTTCATGTGACTGTGTGTGAAACTAAAGGATTTCAAGACAAACTCATCAGTAACCTGATGTGATTGTTGAGGCTGAGGAGAAGGCGACTGAGCAGGGGGCTTGGGTGACTGAACGGTGG
The DNA here is from genome assembly GCF_054856545.1 of Hippocampus guttulatus. Taxonomy (NCBI): domain Eukaryota; kingdom Metazoa; phylum Chordata; class Actinopteri; order Syngnathiformes; family Syngnathidae; genus Hippocampus; species Hippocampus guttulatus. The sequence continues at coordinate 16,953,289 of NC_141267.1, read as the reverse complement.
GAGCGGGACCACGTGAATGAGGGCTGGGTGGCAAATCCTGAAAGATTGTGATGGAATGCGTGAAAAACACACAAATGATCGAAAAAGAAGCAGAATTTTAGCTGACAGCCGTTTCACTGCTGATCCCGATATTGCAGTCTTGAATCCAGTCCGATACTGATAACGATCCGATATGATATGAGCAGGATTGACACCTGCTTTTATTTTTTGGTTTGAAACGTTAGACGAGAACAACAAAGAATAATGGTCAGCAACAGTAAGTCTGAGAAAATATGACCCAATATCAGAGATTTGGAATGTAGACCAATGTACGGAAAACACAGTTCTTTTTGGTGTTACATTTTTTTATTTCCCCCCCCCCCCCCAATGCATTTCAGTGGGCGTCTATATACATGCTTTTTTCTTTCTTTTCGCTAACGCGCTCCCTTGTGTGGGTCTATTGTATACAGTCGTGTTCCTCTGCATATTCACAATTTGCAACTCGTAAATTCACCTATTCATCCATTTTAGGGCATCCTATCCTCAATTATTTGCTGAAAAACTATTCACTACAAAAAAAGCTATTCACTGTTTTTGTGCTAAGGCTTTTTCTAATATAAAAAGTATTGCTTGATCACCATCTAGTGGCATCTGTTAGCAATTACAATTTTTTTTGAAGGGGAAACGCAAGAGCGTACTTGCTGTGGCAATATTTCGTGGTGTGCCTTGAGATTTTTCTCATGGAAATAAATAAAAGGTTGGAAAACACGGCCTGAGAGTACCTGGAGAGGAGAGCGTGGTGGGGGAGGAGCTTTCCTTTTGCGAGGGGTACTACCCCCTTGAACCAATGAGGCCCGTGAGTTGTTCTGGCGGGTCTGCATTGGTGGGGTAAGAAGGAATGCACTCTGATTAAAATGAAAGGAAATGAAGAAAGTCTTGATACGGTCGGGTCAGATTCAATTACAAATGGGAATGAAAGCGTGACACATATAACGTCGCATTGTAAAACCCGCACAATATGACGATCGGCCTGAGAGGAACGGGGTAGCCGTGCGACATTACCTCCTCGCCTGTGCCTTCTGACAGTACGGATGCAGAAGGAGAGGGAACAATTCCTTACATTGAGATACATGTCATTATGTGCACACATATACACGAGTACATGTTCATACATTTTCGATCACCTACAAAAAAGACTTTGACACTAATACCGTACCAGGAGGTGCTCCGTTTTGCAACATGTGCACGATGTGCTGGCTGTCAGGGCTGTAGTCATCCGCCTTGTTTCCGAGGCCGTCGACCAGCTGCGTGTTGGCCCCTCCCCTCAGTAGAACGGCCACTGTTTCAGCACTCTCGCTCTCGCAGGCCAGCATCAAGGCAGTCCTGATTGAAGACACAAACGGATCACAATTCAACATGCGCATTATTTGGAGTAACTAAATGATGTATGAAGGAGGGGGGGGGGGGTTATGACCCACTTTTTTTCATAGCGACTTTTACTCAGGTGTGACTTGTATATGAAAATTAGAGCTCGGACTGGCACTCAAAATCCCCGTTCTGTAATTGTGGAACGTTATTGGTCCCGTATTTTCACGATGTGATACGTATCAGTCATCATTTCATATTTTGCGTCTTGTACTACTTATACTGTTTTATTCATGAATTTTTGAAGATAGTTCTGAGGCACGGCGGTCGACTGGTTAGCACGTTGGCCTCACAGTGCAGAGTTGTAGGGTTTCTTTCCTTCTTGTGTGGAGTTTGCACGTTCTCCCAAACTGACCCCTTGACATCGGGCCACCATTAACGTCGAAGTAGTATCCTTATTGTGGCAGATGCTGCATGGTAAACTAGCGAGCTAGCTGGAGACACGGTCCCTTAGTTTGCTCCCGAGACAGGCGGCGGCAAACTAATGACATAGTGTAGATCTACTTTCTTTTCTTCTTTGATTGAAACAAAAATAATTCTCCCCCGCAAATGCAACTTATATACTCCGCAATGACATTTTTTCTTCTTCTTCATGATGCACTTTTTGACTGGTGCGATTTTTATTCCCAGGAAAGTTATCGTCCAAAAAAATGCGGTAATAATTTTCTGACCAACTGAGTGAAATTAGATAATTTCCTGCAGCGCACTCGATGAGCTCTCATGGCACACCAATGTGCCTAGGAGGGAATCATTGCTTTACAAATGATCCATTTCTATGTTACACAATTCTAAACACTACAGTGTCTCAGACATGGAGATCCCGATCACGCCCGCTGAATTTTCACAACTCTTGTTTCAATGCCAGCGTCATACTGAGCGGAGTTTTCCCAACGAACAGGTTTAGACCGAATCAACATGTTTGCTCCCTCCAACATCAAAGTTGTTGATCCCTGCCAGAGGCCTTGAACTACCACCCTTGAAATCTTATCCAAATGCCGCAGACTCTCCGAATGAATCCTTCCTCTGTTGCAACCAGCACAACCCCACCGCTGCGATAATGGCCCCATAGAGGTCTGCGGCTCTCGCCCTGCTCCATCTGTCCGGAATTTAGCAGCTGCTACGACCAGACTGACAGACACGCAACTTCCAGCCGGCCTCCTTCGGCTGAGGCTGCAGCACAGATGAAGAGTTGTGTACCTCCCCTGGTTGTCCTGAATGTTTGCGTTGGCACCTCGGCCCAGCAGAAAGACACACAGCTCCGCTCGACTCATCTGCGCTGCCAGAATGAGGGCGGTGGCTCCATCCTGAACAGCGTGGGTGGGGGTGGGGGGGGGGGGGGGGGGGCAAAAACAAAAATGAACATATTACCGGAGCATTAATTCAACGATTATACCAACTCATCATTTTTGAACCTACCCCATCCTGCACATCAAGATCGGCTTTGAAGTCCCACAGGATCTCAGTGCAGGATACGTAGCCACTGACCGCTGTAAACAAAACTGTTAATCAACATTCACGTGCCTTACACTTTTCAATGAAGTGGCATTATGATCAATTTCATCCCCACCCGCCACAATGTAAAGTACACCTGCATAAATTATGGAGCAAAATTCTCCCTAGATTGACGGCAGTGTTTCCCAAATTTTATTGAGCCCTGCACATATTTTTTAATATTTCATTAGGAAAATATAGGCAGATTTTGTATAACTCCAAAGATTAGGAAACAAATGCTATGCATCCAGCAGTCATGATGGAGAGCATGTGGAGACATGGATTCATTGAAGACCATATAGAGTACCGTATTTTCCGCGCTATAAGGCGCACCTAAAAGGATTCAATTTTCCCAAAAGGTGCACTCTATAATCCGATGCGCCTTATATTTGGTGTTACGGTCTCTTTATATTCCCCATTGAATTGTTTCCGTTAGTATTCTGATGCCATCTCATGGTGATTATTAGGAGGAACCAATTGTAATCTAAAAGGGTCCTGCCTGACACTAATTGACATGTGCATTGCCCAGTGTGGGACTAATAAAGGATATCTTATCTTATCTTATCTTATTTGCCAACACAGACTCAAACAACTACTTTGTGAGCTTCGTGCAGCCATTATGAAAAGAAGATAACACCAAAGGCATTGTTAACTACTGACTAAACGATGGAAGAGAGATGGAGACAAGCAAGACTTCGAAGGATTTTTAGCCCCTTGAGGATATGAGCCCATGAGGTTTGAGCCCCTTTTTGTTGAATCCATTGTCTTCATAACTTTTGTCTTTCATTTATTGTTTTTTAATGCCATTTGTATTTGTATGTTTCATGTCCGTGTTTGTGACCAGTTGTGTTACAGCTGCAGCGGTTGTGAAGGCTCTATATACTGGTAAATAAAGCTGTACTGTATTGTCCTCCCTTCAGCGTAGCACCATCTAGTGGATACATTGCACAACCGCAGCCACGATTGTAGCCTCTATTCTATGCGCCTTATAATGCAGTGCACCCTCCCTATGAAAACAGTTTTAAAGCATGCCATTCATTGAAGGTGCGCCTTATAATACGGAGCGCCTTATCGTGCATAAAATATTGTCTGACTGATTACAGTCACCAAAATATGCACTTGACTTTGGTCAAAGTGTGTAACGGTTCCTGTTACTGTACCCGCATGATGGAGAGGTGTCCTTCCAATGGCATCTGCGCAATCCACTTCCAGTCTTTCCTGTTATCAACAGGGTAGGACAAAACTTCTGACATTTGATGATGCAGGGAAAATGTATGTTGTCAACTTCATTCACCTGCAAAAGTCTCTTTAAGCATTCGGTCTGTCCGTTTTTGGCTGCGAGGTGAAGGGCGCCAAAGCCTAGCAATTAAAATCAGCAAACAACATGTGATATGGTGGCCTTGATGGATAATGTTTTGTTTTTTGATCTGTGTTGTGCAATACCACACCGGCACCATCTGTGACATTGAGGTCTGCTCCGTGAGCGATGATGACCTCCAGACAGTCGACATGCCCACGAGACACACATTGATGGAAGCTGCCGGAAGGACACGTGAGTTATTTGTACGTATTCACATATTCTGTGGATAACGTTGATTAGATTTGTTTGTAGCTCACGTTTTTATGACATGCAAATTAAGCGCGGCACATTAAATAGCGATAATCGGGGTGAATTTGTGTCGGGTGTCTCTAACTGACGATCCTGTTGTTTCGGCTGTGTTGAGTGATTCCTTTTATCTCCCTGACCTGTTTATTGCAAAATCGGCAGGGATGACAACCGAGTGCTATACTACAACGTGAGTCGATCTCATCTTTTTTTGTGGATTTGGAATGGCACGCATGGCAAATGCTTTACCCGAGCAATATTACAATTTAGAGTGAGATGATTTTTGTGAAAAATTGCTCAAAATGGATTCTTCCACTCTTGGCTTGCTGTTCAGCAGTTTTGTGCCATCTTTGAATTGGAATTTTTCTGCATGAGAGCCCTTTGCATTGGGAATACAAAAATAACAGTATATGATTATTTTTGGAATATTTCAACTCTTTGTTGTTGAAGACTGGATCTATCGATATAAGAGCATGATATTACTGTAGTAAGATACTGTGATAAATGTTGGTTGAATACAAAAAAAAACACACATGCACGTATTTTGTCCCTCTCGGCTTCTCAGCAATCTCGTCCTCGTTGGCATTTTTGCTCATCGCCGTTAAAGTAACAGGCAGTCCAATGACCCACTTACGCCGACTTGCCCTCAGCATCCAACTTGGTGGGGCAGAGACCCTTTTTAAGGATGAGGGCGGACACTTTGTCTGCTTCGTTTTGCTCCGCAGCCTGGAGGAGCCTCTCGTCACTCTTGCTCCAGTCCTGACTCTTATGGGATCCGGGTAAAAAAAAGAGGAAAAAAATTATATAAACATGGCATGACACAGCAGTGGAAAAATAAAAGCATGGTTAAGCAAAGTTATACTCCAGTTTCATTACTGTGAAATGATACATACGGGAAGTGGGAGCAGGCTGAGACAATGACAAAAAGGATTCATCATCAGGCTAACGACAAGCTGCAGAGGAACAATGCAGCTAGCACACATAAAACTGTTCTGAACAATAACCTGATAGCTGATTACTACACACCGAGCTTCTAATACAATCTAAGCTTTCTCCTTTGTATCAGCTTCTCTCTTTTTTTCTTTTTTTTTGGCCAGCCTTTTAAGAGTTGTACCCTGCGGTTGCTCCATCCTGTGGCTGTGTGCCCTTGTCATTCCATATCAGGACTCAGCAAATAAGAGCAGCTGTGCGCTGCGAGTCTGTCTGCTCGGTTGCTGGGATGTGAGAGACACGGGCTTTCACTTTCAGGCTGTACGTTGTACAGTAGATATCTGAAGGAAACTATATGTAGTTTTAAAACATGATCTGGCCCACCTTCAGATCTGGCCCACCATATCAGTTTGTGTGGCCCACGAGAGCAAATCAAGCAAGTCGACTTTTCCACGATGCTTGCTAAAGTCAGAACCAACATTTGAAATTGTCATGTGTAATCCATCATAAAATAGAGATATTGCAAGCATTATCTCATTACGTACTTATTACATTAATGTAAACAATGGCTGAACAAGCCATTATTCTTGACTCCTGATTTCAAAACAAGTTATCCGCCAATTCGTTGTGCACTGGATATGTAATATGCGGAGGTGATTAAACATTTATACGGTTTCACAAAATTCACAGTCATCAAGGCCCTCCCAGGGAAATCGTAACTACCATGTGGCCCGCAACAAAAATGAGTTTGACACCCCTCTCGAGAGACACCAGGGTCGTGCAATGTAACGTGTGTGTGTGTGTGTGTGTGTGTGTGTGTGTATGTGTGTGAATAATTGAATAATTGAATGCTACCTGAGCTCTATTGGCCATTGAGCCTCTGCTCAAGAGGCAGTCCCGCTGCCGTGCTGCTGTGGTAATACTGAACCCCAATAACCACCTCCCCTCACATTTAAACACTCCCCAGGACGCATAAACGATTATTTAAGATCCTAAACATTATGAAATAGAACCATTAAAATAAAAAAAGATATAAGGCACTCAGGATTCAGACCTTACACTTACCTCATTCTTTTTAAACTTTGCCTTCAGACTCTTCATGTTGCTCTACTTTTATACAAAAAAAAATGCACCAAAACAATGTTAATTTTATGTAACAAATATACGTATTAAAAATCAGAAGAAACAAAACCTGAGCAACCTGTGAAGGTAAGTACAGGTGAGTGAGTGTCCCTCCACGATTGTGGCTCTCCAACTCACAGGTATCACCAGGCAGACAGAGCTTTAGCTCCACCCAAATCATCGAATGAACCAATCAGCACACACAAAAACCTTGTTGGGAGAAAAAGCACCGAACTTTTAAACACTGCTCAGCTTCTTCGGTAGCCATTTCAAACACCAAATAGTGAGTTTATAAATTTACATTTTGTTGTTGTGAAAAGTTTGCCAAACCAATGGCTACACTGATGGAGCTAAATCGGTAAGTAAACAAACAATAGGCTCGGAAAGCCCTTGAGTTGAACGCAAGCTAATTTTTGTAAAATATAGGGTGAATGAATAGTAACACCTCGGCAATGCGCATCCCTTACCACAAGAGGACACTAAACACAAGTAAAACAATCCCTTTACTATTCCAACGGATTACAAAAAGAATAATACTGTATCATGTCATTCATTTAGGCAGTAAAATATTGCTATTTGCAAGGAAAAGCAACACCCAAAAGTGTGATGTTGAGAGAAAACATCCCAAACCTAATTTATTCCTTCATAATGAAGAAGCCGTGTTAATTTCCCTGAAATATTCCACAGTGCCTTGTGGTCTCTGTGTGATTCCATGAAATTGCTGGCGCCCAAGCGACACTGTTTATTTTTGCTGAAAAGATTCCTTTTTTTCCCCGCCGTTCTCTGTGATTATCTCTCACTTTATGAGATTGCTATTTTTTTCTCCAATTTTCCTTTCCCCACATGTTCCCTTTGCATCATTATTTTCCAACAACTCACTCCAGAGAGTTCTAAAGGTCTCTGGCCGAATTGTATAACATACTCAAATGCATTATGGCAGTGACGATCGTAATGCAGGTGAAATGGGGAATGAAGAACCATGGAATGTTATTACATTGCAAGATGATGGGACATAAAAGCGTCATGTGAGAAATAATGGTAGGTAAGCACAGTAGTGGGCTGGATTCTGACATTCTGTTTTCCAATTTGTATGGTAGCATAAGGCAACACGGCAGTCTTATGGTTAGCAAGTCAGCTTCCGGGTGCGATGTACTCAGGATAAAGTTCCCATTCCAAACAAACTCAGCATTTTGATGGACTGTCATTTTTGGCAAATCTTGTCATATTGCAACTTGAAGTCAACTGGTGGCATGAAGGGATTTTGTTCGACCTTGGAGGCCTCGCTCGAATGAATCCCAAATAAGATTTATTTGTCATCTTATTTTCATTACAGCATGAAGAGGCCTCTCTTTAAAGAGGCCATTCAGCCTCTGGGGATTAACTGCGTTTTCCTTTTGGTTAGTAATGCATAAATGATTGCGTCTTTTGAGTCACAACTGATTTAAAGCGAATAGCAGAGACCCACAAAATACTGGATTAACCATCATAAGCCCCCAGTGGCTTCAGATTTTCTTCCAAATGGTCTGGCTCATAACCGGAGCCAGGAAACCCTTAAACACTGTGAGCAAACGGAGTAAGATATGAGGGGTCTGATGTTGATGATTATCTTGTGTGGCGGAGAGTGTATGTGCATTAGGATTCCAGTACAATGACCTCATCCTCCTTCCCGCCTACAAAAGAAAGCGAGCTCATGAGTGTCATAAAGAAAAAGGGCATTTAGAAATCTTAATGGCTGCAGCACGTCCAATCTGCCCTGGTAGAAAATGGAAAAGAACACGCCTGTGAGAGGACATTCGATATGTTGTTCAATCAGAATATGCAGGCCTTATCCCTTTCTGACCACATATTGTATATGGCCACTGAATGTTTGTGCTGCTGATTAAAGCTCAACCTCGAAAGCCCTGCTTGTTCAAAACCAACGACAGATTCCTTCAAAAGCATTCTCAAGGCCCTCTTACAGAGTCTAATAAAAGAACGTGACAAAAGATGTGGAATTTATCCACATTTGCCTTTTACACAGAAGTGGGATATTGTTGTGTATTTACATTTCAACATGGCCTCTTCCAATCAGATAATTACAGTAGATGCGCAACATTGTCAAATCCAGTGTCCGGTGTGACGTATGTTGGGGAGCAACAATTGCTTGGGGAAGGTTGAGAAACACAATCCTGAAAATGAAGCACAGACTGAGAGTGTGACAAAGCGGTGACAGCAGTGTGCTTCCAGGGCTGGGCGATTGATTGAAATCCAAACGTTATTTTGATGTTGCCTTCTCGTGAACTTAAAAAACATTGTAATAGAAGAAAATCGATTAATGTGCCGGTTGTAAATTCCCGACATTGTGAAAAGTATCCTCAAAGCACCATGCTACTTACGCAGCAAGCGTGATGGTAAATGTGATTCTGCCCTTCACAAGCTGCTGACCCCCTAGTTGGAGTTTACTGTAAAACTGAACACACAACAAAAACAAGTACACACATTGTATATTTCGATAACAGGCACGCTTCGTTTTAAAAAACATTGCCAGTGATAATGCGAAAGTCAATAAAAATCCCCATTGACATGCTAACGGAATTAGCATCGACTATTGAGAGGGTTTATCCTTCAGTAGCGAATATTCACACACAAACACTTATTTTACATTAGTACTAATATATTTTCTTGTTTTTTTTTTCAAGTCACATTGAAAAAGTTTTCAAGGATTCAAGAGATTTTCATTATTCTTCAAAACGTGTATGGTTGAAACGGCACCTCAGGACTGCGATTCAGAGGTGCGAACCACAAGGACATTTACGTTGGTTGCCCCATTTGGGATACAATCAAATAAGATCTGCCTTTACACCTACGACAATGCTTAAAAGTGCTGTCTTATATTTTTATAGTACTGGAAAGTACTCATGGCGCTTTCGTTCTTTTTGCCCAATTTGCAATGTTATCCCGAATAAACCACTTGTACTTTTTTTTTTTTTTTAGCTCATGAATTCCGTTTTGTTAGATGGTGCAGGTGGTCCGTTCAAACAAATGCATTGCGCGTTGTCCATCAAAGATGAGTCGGATTTGAATCGGCAGCCAGTTTTGTATGAGGTGAGGGGAGAAAAAGACCTCCAGTGATGTCATGGGGATAAATAATGCACATGCACGCAGCGTGTTCGTGCGAGCTGATTTCCCCTCTGTTTACTCCACCGCGTGTTTGTCTTCCCCTCTGCGTGATATATATTTTTTAAGAGAAAACTCTCCATGTTTGCAGATATTTAAATGAATGAACGCTCCAGTGCGCGTGGAAGGAGACGCAGATAATAGGACAAAGTGAAGCGCCTCCCCTTTAAACGCAGTGACTTTCTCTCTGCTTTTCTTTATCTGCGAGCTCCACGCACTCGCTCGCACTCAGTTGGACCTTTGCCTTCGCCTCTCGTAGGAGTCGTCGCTGGATTTGTGCCCCACTTTCCCCGTTCCACCCGGATTATTGTTTTGAGGGAAAATACGTTTGTTTGTTTTTTTTTTGTTTTTTTTACCCCTTTTGAATCAGAACGCGTGGAAGTTGTTTCGTGGGCGGACACGAAGGGAGACGGAATGAAGCGTGCAAAGTGGTTGAGGGGCTGAACAGACATAAAGGCACGTTGGCTGGTGAGTCCACGCGCTTTTGCTTTTGGCAAGCCAACGTTTGTGTCACCGAAAGTTGAAACTCAAAAGCGCTTACTTTTAGCCTGCCTCGATCTACCACAAACTCACACTTGTTAGTTTAACTTTGCAATCCATGCAACTCGGCTCTCTATGTTACTTTTGCGTTTGAATGCCGTTTTCTGGAGCTCCTGTGTTAAGCGTGTAAATACTGCAACTTTGATTGCAAGCCCTCGGGGCAAAGTTCACCTGGCAGATGGTGTTGCCTAAAACGAAAGGAGTGTCTCTGCCCAGCTGTTCTAGTTTAGCCCGGTGTCCTTTTGACAGCATGGAAGGCCACATTCTGGTTGGAGTCTGCAGTATTTCTTTTTATGATCTCAATAAAACCTCTTTAAGCGGGGAAACCATGGTGCTGAGCGATTCATTGTTTTATCGGGTCGAGTGAGTTTATTTGTCATTTGTGTGTGTCGTGGCTTCAGTAATTCAAAGTATTTACACTGATTAATTAACGCGTGGGGAAACGTTTGACCCGAGTTATGTGCTTGTAAGCTGCACGTATTTTGCAAAGGTTGCCTTGACGCACTTATACCAAGTACTACATCAGAAAAAAGCGTGAAAGCTGAACAGACTTGGCTCAGCTGTGACATGCAGTTTGATGTTTCATTTTATGATGTAAAATTGGTCTTTATGACTGGTCATATTTAGATCCCCGTTTTGACAGGGAGCACTTATTTTCACAGAGAAAGCTTTTATTGTGTTAACCCGGTGCTCTCTATCCCGCGGTTCCCCGATGGAATATCGATGTGTGGAATTGGATTTGGTGTGGTTTCTGTACACCAGTATTTCTGACGATGTAAGATCATAAAAAAAAACCTCAACAGAACAACGTAAAAAAAAATGTCATAACCTTTCTGTCCTTGTCTGTCCCATTCAGTCTTTAAGCACCGCACCAAGTTTGGAAACAAAGCCGCGATGGCCAAGTGGCTCAAAGACTACTTGAGTTTTGGCAGCAGGAAGGTCCCCCCGCAGCCTCCCACGCCGGACTACACAGAGAGCGAGATTCTAAAAGCCTACCGCCTCCAGAGGGAACTGGACTTTGAAGATCCATACGAGGACTCCGAAAACCGTCCCAGGGCCGAATCTGGGACTTCGGAGCCTGCCACCCCCGTGTACGGCTCGCCCATGAAGTCCTCCAGCGCGGATGTGAAATCTCCTAAACACAGACTCATCAAAGTGGACTCCCAGGACCTGGGCCGCACCAAGATCCTGCTCAGTGCCATCTCTTTAGACGACCAGCAAGAACCTGTAAGCATGTCTCTGTAGGTTAGAGGTGTCAAACTTGTTTTCGCAGCGGGCCACCTGTTAGTTTTGGTTACCCTCAGGGGGGGGCTGTTAAAATGGTGAAAGAACATAAATGTGTAATTGTTGGCTGTGTCACGGCACGCCGACTATCACATTTGTTCTCATTTGCTACAGTGAACAGATAAAAAAAAGTTTTTTCTTTTAACATTTAAAATACGTTCAATGTGGGCACCTTAAAAATCATCCCATCCTATGACATACTTGACCCTAATTACGACCACTGCGCAATGACGATTACAACTCCAAGTTGATTAACAATTAACAATCCCGTATTCTGGCTTGAAGTCGCTCATCAATTGGCAATCACGTATTTTGGCATGGACGACGCAGACGCCTCACTGAAATAAACAAGCAGCCGTGCCTCAAGCTTGTGTAAATATTTTAATTAAAATGACACCGGTAGCACGGTTACTTGCAATATCTGCCAGTCCATCCTCCAATATAACAAAAGTACACGCCCAGCTAAAAAAAGGCTCAATCCTCACGTCAATCGTCATCATATTGACCAATTTCCTTTCTGAAACCATGAAAAGACAGACAACGTAGCATCTGCTCAGACGACACAACAAAGAGAAGCGGTGGTTGATCAATAACGTCTTTCCTGTCAACAACTAGCGTATCGTCAACAGCAAGTGTTTGACCCAAGCCTCCTCCTTCCTTCCAGTCACCCCACCGCGCGAATCACCCATCCAATCACAAATCACATGTAGACAGACACCTTTATGGGCTCACATTGTCTCATTTTATAACGCTTTTGCAACAATCTACGTAACACAGCTATAGTTTTGCTACAGTGCATGATTGCAAACGAGTCCTGTAATACAAAATAAAAAAACAACAAAAAAAACAATATATAGTTCTACCATATACAGTCATGTGGAGCGACCCTGCTGCGTTTTCCAAGTTTCCCATTTTCTCCTTGGCCATGAAGGCATCTGAATATAATTGGATGGATGAGTTGAGGGGGGCGGGGCCAATGCTAACAAAGACAGTGGGCAAAGTGACATTGCGGGACAAATAAAGGATATCTTATCTTAAGCAGGCTTTTTGTTATTGGAGGCAAAGTGACAAATGTATGATACTATAACTCCGCTGTGACACCTCTGGATCAACTGCAAAATTTTGAAGTTCACGCTCAAGTTGTGAACACAAGATGAAGATAAAATGTGGCAAACGTTCACGGGCTCCATAAAATGACATGGTGGGGGGAACAGATTTGGCCCACGGGGCTTGAGTTTGTCACCTGTGCTGCAGGTGATGACAAATGAAGCTCGGGGGTGGCTGCATGAGCGTGAGGGAGGAGCGAAGGGGGTGGAAGCTTCTCCCGATTCACTGGTGTCCCATTTATAGTCAGCGTGACAGTTTTATTGATCGCATTCGCTGGGCAAATGTGTGTCACAAATATGTTTGCATAAATTGTAGGCTCGTGCGCCAGCTGAGCATCTACCAGAGTAAGATGAGATAATAATTGATGGCTCTGAGCAGCGTGTTGAATTAGAGGTGGTTGCCAGTCCCGTGGGGTTTAAACCTTACATGAATAATTAATCGGAGTTTGGTTTTGCAAGATGGGAGAACCCCACATGCCTATGTGTTGGGGGGGGGACTGTCGCGTGGACTGGGATATGTCGAGGACCACGGGAGGTGCTTCTCTTTTGCTGTTCTGCCTCGGGAGACAGTCGCTGTAGCAGTAGTAGAGCTCAACCGTTCAGAATTTTTTTTGTGATTGCTATTATTTTTTTAAATCCCCCTACCTCTTTTCCTTTCTTTTATTTTAAACAAAATCAGATTTATTTCACATCAATGTTTTGGATTTATCGGTTGGGCGAATGCTAAAATAAAAGCAAATGAACCACGAATTAAAACACCTTGATTTGCATTCACCACCGCAACTTCACAAAACGACACAGTACACGTGACAACATACAATATATCTTTTTTCCTGTGGAACATAATCCCCAGCTATTCGCTATTGAGATATTTGTGATTTTGTTGGCACAAAATGGCGCCAAAGCCCTGTATAATAGGAAAGCAGTACATTGGTGGTGTTGAACTATGTTGAAGTGATACATCTAGACCAGGGGTGGGCAATTATTTTTTGCATAGGGCCACATGAGAACCAGAAAATATTATGGAGGGCCGGATCAAAAGGGTGAACTAAATTCGACAGAATATTAATTGGATTTCTTTATTTAAAAAGCAGTATTTTGCATTTTTTGGCACATTTTCAGACTTTAAGAGTACATTATTCCGTCGTATCGAACGGGATTTGCTTGACTTGGCGCTAATGCGGGCTTCCGTATCGTCTCCCCCTTCCTCCCTATGCTCTGCAACTTCAAGTAACTGTGCCACCTGGCGTTGAAATGCCTGTCATTACAAGTCCAAATGAAATGAATGCAGTCGTTGACATCGAACCTTAATTGTGTACCAACCTTCGGCGGGCCGGATTTGGCCCGCGGGCCGTAGTTTGCCCACCCCTGATCTAGACTGAGACAAGCTTTGTGTGTTGGGGAGGAGCCAAGTTTAGCCCGGGTTGTTAGTGGAAGGCAGTTACGAGCGATGGATTTAGAAAAACAATCTGTCAACCATTTTTTTTTTTCACGGATCATATTTTGTGGCATATTTAAGGATTAAACTATTAATATAGGCAATTATAAATATTTTTAGGAAGATGTCAATTACTCGTATGTTTATTTTTATTTTTTTCACGGCAGGGCTTGGTCCCGATGGGAAGGTTTAACTTTGTGCAAACTACGACTTTAAAGTTTTTCGCCGCAGAAGTTGTGAAGTCGATTAACAGTGTGAATTCCATTCGATAGCTTGTTTCCCTCATTAATTTCCCAGGATCGGTGGGAAAATCCGCACTCTAATTAACACAGCAGATTCCCATATATCGACAGACAACGCAGTCAATGTTTTGGCTCTAGAGTCTAGTTTTATTTTTAGGCTTTGAATGCGTTGAACTGGGAATTGTCAACCAAAGTCAGCTAAGCATTTTGCCAATGAGCGATGCTGTTTGAAGGATTGAATGTTTGTGTGCGTTTGTGGCCATATGGCTACCTCCGTAGCTGTCACCGAGCCAGCGGACCACTGGTCTCTCTCCTACATTCTAAAGATGCTCCATGAATCCAGTAGTTCCATTGTTGCCTCCCAAAAGACGTTACAAACTGGACGCTTTCTTGTTTCCTCTTTTGCATGGCAATCACGGCACAGAATATTATACAACAATTTGGAACCAGGAGCAGCACATTTGTTGTGCTACTTAATTTAACATTTGCAACCCCTTGTGACACTCTAAATTTGGTTGCACGTCAGTGTCACAATCATTCCGTAAAAAAAACAAAAAAACAACCACCCGGCGTCTGTTTTGCAAGGAAGCAATTCAGCGAGGATGTGATTGCAGTTCTTTGTCTGACAGTATTCATCAGCAAACATTTTTTTATACAATATTTACCCTGTTCCGTTAATCAGCCAGGGTTGTCGAATATAACTAATGCACTGTAACTTACTTAAGTTCAGACTTATTTTGTTATTAAATGCGTTCAAGTCATTTAACCCTTTAAGGGACAACGGTCACGAGAGTGGACAGCTATTCACGTTTTTTTTTTTTATATTAATCTTAATGTCACAGTTGTGCTTCGACCACTACAATGGACCCTTCTGTGTGTTGCCATCCACTGCCATAAAAAAAATTTCATACCCAAAGACTAATAAAAACACTTGAGAAAAACATCCTAATGTATTATTTGTGCACGAAAAGGGTTAATCTAGTCTATGTTTCTGAATCCGTATGTGTGTATGTTGTTGTTATCTTTTTTTTAGGCAGTGCCGTCTGCTCCGTTGGCGGGGGACACGGACTATTCGGACCCATTTGATGTTCGCTTGGACCATCGGCCAGAACCGGATGTCAGACCGGTTCCCTCAGAAAACAATGGCTACATGGAACCTTATGAGGCCCAGCGAGTCATAACAGGTGAGCGGAGCGATCGCACCAATCAATTTAGGTGACATGGAACTCTGTATCGCTTCTACGTTAGGTATTGTGCATTCAGGCTCCCCGATAACAAAACCACGGATCATTTCGGAACAGCCCTCACAGGAAGAGTTAAAATCATTACTTCAATGACATGATCCAAGCTATATGACCATTACCAAGCCTCTAAATTGGCCGTCGGTGTAAATATGAGTGTGTTTTTGGTTGTATGCTCGCATTATGGACATAACGCGACACAAGCCCACATCTGTGCCGGCGGGTTGGCACAACTCTCATTTTTTGTGCAATAACCGAATTTGTAACATAATTGTGACATATTTTGATGCATTTTTGTGCTTTATCAAACATTTCTGTCTGAATTTTGGTTGGATTGGAACGGATTAGGGCATTTACATGGAGAACGCGTCTCTACTTACAAAATTTTCTTGTCAAGAAATTTCTCCCAGAAACAAATTAAATCATTGTAACCGCTGTACAATGTTGTATAATGTTCATATTAGATAATAAATGCTGCTGTTTTCATTTGTGAAATAATGAGTTGCCATTCCCGATTAAAATACAAAAAAAAAAAGAAAAATCCCCTAAGGCAATGAATGCTGTTTTGCATAGTGATTTCCTTTCTGTCTATGCATCACTGTGCGTCCCTTTGGCGTATTCCACCGCCGGCCCTCCCTCCTCCCGTGTGGTTTTCTTCCTGCATCATCTCACTCGCAGCTACCGTTTTCCATTTGTTTCTCCTCCTGTAACGTCTCTGTCTTCCTCTTCCCTGCCCTGTCCCGGCCATTTAGTGTGAAAGTGCTCCCACCCTCCTCCACCTCCTCCACCTCTTTCCTTGTTCGTCTATCTGGCTTCATCTTGAGGGCTCTCCTCGGCCCCTAAGGGGAGGTTGTCTGTCTCGGTAATCTGTCTGTTAGCAAATTATTGTCTTGCCCCGCTCTATGATGTGACTTGCATCTTTGGTGGTCCAATAATACGCTGATAATCTCGGGTATTTAATGAATGCACGCGTCTTTGCTCTGCGGATGGGTAGTAATCTGTCCTTGTAGCAGCTGGATGGAGACATTAGCGAATGATGAGAATCACAGCAGTGATTGAGTGGATGGAGCGGCATTGTCTCGGCCTTGATCTGTGAGCTTTTTGTCTGTCTTTTGGCAGCCCACGAGATCGGACTAGATGCACAAAGAAGCAATATGGCTTCAATTAGGCGTAGGATTAATTTGCTCGCTGCATCCAAGTCACATTTTTATTTGGATTGTGTTCACGTTGTTTTTGTCACTGTACTTAAGATATCAACATGGGAAAAAATAAATCTCTGACATTGTTTGCGGTTGAAGAGTTGTTGAGAATGAAGCCTCCTTGACATACAAAGACGTGAGTCTCTTAATCCCGATGTATCACTTCTATTTAAGCTTCCTTGGCATTAGTTACTATTTTCCTATTAGCCAGAGTTGTGGCGCCATCCGGTGGCATCCAAGAGCATAATAGAAAGAAAACAAAAGAAATTGGCGAGGTTTTCAGTAAATAGCTGAGGATCGTTCCCAGAGACAGAAATGCTAGGTTGTGAATTTGGTGTACTGTAGACATTTTTAGACATTCCGCACGTTCCAAACTCGTGTCGAAAGTAGAGGCAAGACACTTACTTTACATGAGAAAAAAAAAATCTCACAACATGCTTCCGAACAACAATGTCACCAAAAACTATATTTGATATCCTGCAGGTTAACTGTACCTTCTGTCATCTAGAGGAAATAGCATATAATTGTTCTCCCTGTCACTACAAGATACTGGCAAAGATAGATGAAGAAAGTCACACTAATATGACCTAGCATGGTGTTGGGATTCACTGCTGTCGGTGTCATGTCATGGCCGGGTGTCCCAATACTTTTTCATCCGTGTGCTTTTTAGACTTCAACAGAAGCGAATAGGCCGGGCATTCCAATTCTTCAGGTCTTCGATCTTGAATTGTTCTTGTATGCATCCTCATGTCTCAGCCTTCCCTCTCTCTTCAGCCTCGCTCACCTTCCCGTCAGATTCCCGTTTTGTCTCCCCGAGTGCGCTTGTTTTTCCCGCCATTCATGGTTCCGATGAATTTCTCATTTTATTCCCCATAAGCCTGTTTTCATCTCTCCGCCTTCATCTTCGCCATCTCCCGGCGGCCTCGCTGACACCTCGGGTTCCTAGGCGCAGGTAGAGCAGCTTTGGGCGCCGCTGCGCTTCTGTCGCCATGACTTAACATCAAACGCTGACAGATCCCCCCCACATGCGTGCTCAACAACCCCCCCCCCCCTTTACCCCCACCCACCCTCCTCCTCTTCTGTTATTGCCTTGCTCCTCTGCTCTCCCTCCATTTTCCTTCTTCTTCACAGCCTCGGGGCCTTTCCCCAGGGCCTCCGTTTGGTCGCCATGGTGACTACAGGCAGCCCAATGGTAGCATCTTGGTGTGAAGGTTGAAGTTTTCCACCACCTTCCACCATTAAATGCTTTTGTTTCATCTTCTTAGAAGTGCACATTTATTTTATTTAATTTTTTGCACAAAAGATCCCAACACCTTTTTTTTTTTCCCTACCACCTGTTCTTAAGAGGCAAAAATTTTCAGGTCATCAGATAAAAAGCCCCATTAGTGGTTCCTTTTCCTAGCTCCTGTTGATGAGATGCAGGAATCTGATTAACTTCTCTCGCTTGCGTCAATAATCCTTTTTATCCCAAGGCCATATTTGACTCCAAGAAATATTGCTCAGTAGGGACCAACTGAGAAAGTGATGAGAATTTTTCACGGGAGGGAACAAGGGCGTCGTTGTGAGCGATGCTTGATTGCTGTAGGGGGTCGCGTGGATGAGTTGGGGAGTGGGGGGGGGGGTGCATAGCCTTTATGCTACTCGGCATTGGAGCCCAAAGTCTTGTTAAGCCGCGATATGAGATTCTGAGCCCTGCCGCGAGCTGCGCAAACGTAATTCGTCCCGCTCTTTAAATTCTAGTCATGTCAGCGCTCAACAGGCGCTCTCGGTGCCAAACAACACCAGTGTTAATATTACTGCCGCTGTGATCTTCAGCACGCGCCAACAGTGCGCCGACTTGAGTAGTTTTTGTATCTGCTTTTGATAGAGCTCCAGCGTGGCCCAGGAGGAGGACGGTCACGGGGCGGGCTGCAGCTGTATGACACCCCATATGAAGACGGGCGAGGTCAACGTCCGGGCTTCAGCTTCGGAGAAGTTCAGGAGGAGGGCAAGGAGGGCAGCAGGCTGCCGCAAGACGACGAGAGACCGGCCGATGAGTACGACCAACCTTGGGAATGGAAGAAAGATCACATCTCCAAGGCTTTTGCAGGTAGGTGGATTGCAAAGGAAATCAGGGAGTAAGAGTTCAGTGATGCTGAAGATAAAAAGTAGGCTTTACACGATTAGGATTTGTGGGGCCAATGGAAATGAGAGAGTAAAAAAAAACGATAACCTATCAGATCACAAGATGGAGTAATATGTCTATTTAAATGACCTATTTACTCTATATACTTACTGGGCTTCACCATAAGTATTATAATTGATATGTTTCATGCGTGTTTGTCACCAGTTCTCATGGCTTTGTTGGTTGTGAAGGCTCTATATAAATAATGCTATATTGTATTATATTGCATTCGATATAGTATAGCACCATCTAGTGGATGCATAGTGCAACCACAGCCAGTATTGTAGCTTCTATACAATGCGCCTTATAATGCAGTGCGCCCTATATATGAAAAGAGTTTTAAAATAGGCCATTCATTGAAGGTGTGCCTGATACACCGAAGTACCTTATAGTGCGGAATATACGGTAGCCTTTTTTTTGGGGGGGGATTGTTTTTTTCATACTTTTTTGCCAGCTGGAATGAATGTGCACTCTGGATCTATATAAACATAAAAATGAATTGTTAGTTATGGTTCCTTGTCTTCGTTGATCAATGAAAGAAATGCGCTGCAATGTCCAGCCCGGGTTGTGACGCTCCTATAAGAGCGAATCATCAGTCATACTGAAGAAGCAAAACAACAAATCAATTTCTACTCAAGCATAAAGTGGAAGACTTCTCCAAATCTTTTTCATCATGGGACCGGTCCATAGAACGAGATATCGTCTTGTAAGAGTGGCTGAGCCGGAAAGCCAACTTTCCTAATGAGCACTTTTCAAGGGCTGAAAGCTGCCAGGGGGGTGGGACGGGGGGGGGGGTTCAGAGAACAGTCCGTTATACCACACCATCAAATTGTTTCCCAATTGTCCTGGTCTTCTAAAAGCTAATTTTCTACCATCACCACATAAACATTCCAAATGCTTTGATGAAAGACGCGGACACCAGTGTGACCCTCTTGGTCCCAGCCCTCTCAAATTGACCCATCTGTCTTCTTTTATTCTCTTCAAACAACTCTGAGTGAATATTGATTCCTTTCTCTTTCCACATGAAGCGCGAAAGTCATAGCAACCTTTGGGTTGATGTTCCGTCATGAGGGACACGTCGTAGTCTTACGAAGCGTAACTGACAAATATTTCCAGACCATAACTCTTTAAGACAATCAAATGAAAGAATGAAAGTGACATTTTTTTTTTAAAGGAGAACGTGAAATTGTGGGAAAGTCGGGGAACATAGAAAAATATTTACCCCGGTGTCATGAATAAGCTGAATGTGGTTTCGAAATGTGGACATTTCAGCACAACATGAATCAGAAGATGCCTGGAGGTACATTTCTTGTCATTTATGACCGCCTTGATGGGAGGAATGGAATATAAAGGGAAATCCAGTCCATCCAAGTAGATCAGTGCTCTCTGGGAGAGGCCAAGCCGGCTTAATTGAGCCGCATCTTTCATGTCGGCAAGGTCAAGGTGATGGGATAATAAATCAACCGTGCCTCGTCGGCACTCTTCTCCGTTCCCGCTACCCGAGCCCACCCCCAAGTGTGTGTGGGAGCCTCCCACCCCTCCGTTAATTACATGTCGACATGTGCATGACGGATCCAGTGCTAATACGAATCACTGTGAGCGCAGCAGCAGCGCTGTTGGTGCTAAACTCTCATAAATAGACGCAATAACCAATTTAAAATTTATGGGGTGTCGTTGCGCTCCCACCATATCGCAAATCTTTCGATATTTTTTTTGAACCAATTTTTTTCTTTTTACAGTAGACCGATACTTGTTGACTGTAATTCTTCGCTTATCAGAAAGGAGAACAACAGCCGAGTGATGCACTTTTTTTAGCCATTTTTTGATCGAATACAGAACCCAGAAATACGAGAAGTGCACTCACATAGGATCTGCTGCCGTACTTGCGAGCAGACTCGCAGACATCACATGCCAACCCGTCTGGCATCACATCTTAGGCTCACATACACCAAGCAACAAGGCTGAACCCGACTGAACTGGATAATGACGTAAAAACTTACTGTCCGTGAATCACGGCTGTACTCTTGGTGATTCACCACTAAAGTCACTGCAATGGAAAACTGTTAACGCAGTTGTTATTGGGAAACAGATACAGAACTGTTTGTGATTTATCTAACCAAAAACGGACTGATGCAATTGTGAAGAAGCGAATTACCCTGGCTGTTGTTGCTAGCTAGCTAGCTATTTAGCTAGCTAGCCCTCTCTTATTCTCTATCTCTCTCTCTCTCTCTCTCTCACCGTGGTCTATCTATGGGGTGTAACAAAAAGGGACTTGAGTCAGAAAATTGGTTTGAATTTGACAAATGGAATCGAATAGTTACATTTCTGAATCGTCTTACCCTTGAATCGTTTCACACCCCGTGTATCCAGATACGCGTAGAAGTGTATTTGATGAGAGATGTGCACCAGATCTAAATCGGTTTGATGTTGCTGATAATTTCACCGTAGGTGTGATGTCAACCCCAAGTATATGGGCAGCAAATTAAAAAAGGTCATGCATCTCCTTCACATAACGTGCGGCACAGTCACACAGCCCATAGCCTTGAAAACGCTTGCCCTGCCGCCACGCTTTGACCTCCTTGTCATTGCCACTTAGCGTCCTTCGAGCTGGCATGTTGCCTTACGTTGCACACCAAAGCGCGCAAGTCTAAACAAACAAACCATATTTTCCATTCTCGGCCTTAATCCACGGCTGCGGAGCTATTCTGCACGGACAGCGAGCGGCTGGCTCGTGGCAAAGGACGAGACGGAAAAAGAACGGAGGGAGGGAATGAGAGGTGTGAAGGAAAAGGACAGCGAGATATGCACATTCAAGGTGAAGTAAAGAGGAGGGGCTGAGAGGCGACTCACAGCCCTGGGGGCTGTGTTGAGGTGAGGAGGGGAATCAGGGCCATGGTGGCTGCCTCCATCACTCATCCCAACACATGAGCGCACTCTCTTTCTCGTACATGGTGCTGACAATGCTGTCGCCGTTGCCCTCTTTCCCGGCAGCTGTGACACATTCTCTCGGGTCACCTGCTTTGAGAGGTGAAGGGAAGTGTGTACGTGCATATTTGTGAGTATGACTGCATTTGGGTTGTTGGTGCAGGTGGGGGTCACCGTGGTCTTCCCTGGCCTCATCAACGCTTTCACACAAGGCAAGCGTACATACTGTACTCGAGCAGCTCTGATTATCACCAGGCATCTAATTGGAGGCTGAGAGGATGTGGTGTGCAATTACTGTGCACGTTGGCACAAATGAGTGCGTTGGTGTTGATGCCGGCGTAGCGTGGGAGGTGGCATGCTTGGGAGCACTCTGATGGTTTTCACAGTTTAACTGTGCTTGCGTTTAATTATTGTCACTACTTCGAGACCAGCAGGTGTCAGCTGTCATTGTGACGTGGAGCACATTGTAGTTACGGTTGCCCTTTTGTGAGGTGAAGTGAAACCGCAAAGATACAGTTTAATAGCTAAGTAGCGAAGCGGTAGCAGCCATACTGCTTTTGTTGAGACTGAACACAAATACCGTATTTGCCGCACGATAAGGTGCACATAATAGCATTCATTTTTCTCAAAAGCTTATATATGGATCAATACGCTAATTTCTTGGACATAGTATTTTAAAATGTTCCCTAAAGCGCTTTGTTACAGCTGCAGCGGTTGTCAAACCTCTGTATAAATAAAGCTGTATTGTATTGTGGGCGGCCCGGTGATCCAGTGGTTAGCGCGTCGACCTCACAGTGCAGAGGTCGTGGGTTCGATCCCGGCTCCGGCCTCCCTGTGTGGAGTTTGCATGTTCTCCCCGGGCCTGCGTGGGTTTTCTACGGGTACTCCGGTTTCCTCCCACATTCCAAAGACATGCATGGCAGCCTGTTTGAACACTCAAAAATGTCCCTAGGTGTGAGTGTGAGTGCGGATGGTTGTTCGTCTCTGTGTGCCCTGCGATTGGCTGGCAACCAGTTCAGGGTGCCCCCCGCCTACTGCCCGAAGACAGCTGGGATAGGCTCCAGCACCCCCCGCGACCCTAGTGAGGATAAAAGCGGTTCGGAAAATGAATTAATGAATGAATGTATTGTATTGTACTGTCTTCCCTTGAGCATAGCTCCATCTAGTGGATGGAGCATAACGCAACCGCAACCCCTATTGTGGTTCTCTGCGTCTTATAATGCGGTGCATCCTATATATCACAGGTGTCAAACTCAAGGCCGGGGGCACACAAATGACCATTCATGCTCACAGTCACACCGAGGGACAATTTAGCCTTTAATTCCATTAGCCTTCCATGCAGGTTTTTGGAATGTGGGAGGAAACCGGAGTGCCCGGAGAAAACCAACGTAGGCACAGGGAGAACATGCAAACTCCACACAGGAAGGCCAAAGCCGGAATCGTACCCTGCACCTCTGCACTGTGAGGCAGACGTGCCAACCAGTCATCCGCCGTGTCGTGCCTCCAAATCCTTTGTACTTAATTTTCATTGGCCACATCTTCCACTTCGACCGCCTGTGGGAGTCTGGACGTTACTGGCCTCTCTCAGCCTCGCTGGCTTTTTAACTTGAGTCACTGGTCTCCCCTATCCAGATCAAATTACACCATTCATTAATTCCCAGACGTCAACAGACAGCCCCGGCGTCGGGAGATGGACCATGCAGCTGCTCGGCACCAATCAGTGAGTTAATGAAAGGCACCATCTCATTAGCCCTCTCATGGCCACACCGAACGAGCAGTTGAATGTGTTTCTCCCCCATTTTATATCCTGGATCACAGTTTGAGCAGGCACATCCACGCGATGGCTATGTGTGTGTCTGTAGAATGAGAACACAATGAGGAAGCCCCCAGATTGTCTGTAAATCCCGATTACGTGGAAGGCGACTGAATCAGGTTGTTCCCAGTATTGTGGTACCGCTGAGCAGATCAGTTCAAGTGTTGCAGCTGCTCATTAGACGGCAAGCAGTACACATCTTGTACCAAGAAATATGTATAAATTAGTATCCATCAACCCTCTACTAAGGCTGAGCAATATGTAGATTTTATGAATGAATTGACTCATTTTTTTGTGGCTTCCATAGTTCGCAGCTTCTGAGAACATCTTGCGAGATTTTGGGTTTCGAACGATGTGCTAGAACACATCAGAAACATGTCAAAGTAGGTGTGGATGATTATTTGTATGAATGAAGTCTCATTCAAATGCAGATGTTCTCCAGCTGGGGTGCCCAAACATTTTTGAACGAAAATATACTTTTCAAGCCAAGTAAGATTCGCGATTGACCGTTACCGCACGTCCATATACGCATACGGCAATGGAGGTCACACACCACCGTAAGTTAAAGGTGACCTGCTTTTTAATATATATATTTTTTAAAATACTTTTTTGTGAAAGTGAAACTGCTCGGCTGTTTAGGGCCCTTTTTGACAGTATTGTGTTGTCATGGAAACGTACCAGAGCTGGCTGCTACATGTGATCGATTCGCAAGACATGGTGAAGCGGCATTTCTATTGCCCAAGCTTAATTTTGTGCAATCTGTTCCAAGTAACTGTAAACAATTGAATGTTTATGAGTGACGAGCTGGCTGAGTGTGTTGTCTGCAGACCTACGTTACTTCAGCGTTGTGGTCAAATGTGCCGTTTTTAGTTTGAGGCATTATTTCACGTTCCTGTCTGGCAAATTTCTCTCCTCAGTAGTCCGTTGATGAAGGCATTTTTTTTTGTCAGGTTGTTTAGGTAAAATCAACATTCCCACATGGAGGTAAATCTTAATTAGAATCATATGGGGTGCCAGTTTTCCATAATTCTGCCCCCCCACTCCTAGCACGCCTCTCAAGAAAATGGCTAAACATTGCCTTCAGACTTCCCGACAAGCATGCGTGTTTGAGTGTCGTATCCTCTGAAGAAATCGGTCCACATTAGCTCAGTTCAAACCTGCAAAAGTAATAAGAGACAGAAAACATCTGTGGTCTTGCAACATCTTCTTTCGGAAGAAGAATCGGGGTCATCGGAGTAAGGGTTGAATCCCAAAGACCCCCCCCCCCCCCCCCCCCTTAATTTTATGACATAATAGCTCTACTTGCAACTTCGTGGGAAACATTTTGGTTGGGCTCTGCTGAATGAATTTAGACTGGGAGGACTCGAGAGAAATGCAAGTAGCCCAACTTTGATATCATTGTATGTTAGCATGAAGCTAGCTTGAAGCAAGCACTGTTTTTGTAGAATCGTTCACTCTCTGCCCAAACTGCTGCTTGCCACAATGTAACGTAAATAGCTCTTATAAGCCGATTTTGTTGCTCGTAATAAAACTCAAGATGGCTCGTATCTCGAAAACTTGTCAGTCAGGTCACTCGTAAGTCAGTGTACAACAGTGCTAGCTTGACAGATGGTCAGCATGTTTGTGTGCGCTGACTTTGTCTGTGTGTGTGTGTGTAAGCGCTGTCTGGAGGTAGGATTTCTTGTGTGTGTGTGTGTGTATACGCGTCGGTTGGAAGCTGGCCGGGTTTTGTGTGGCGGTGTGCATGGAAACAAACACGCAGACAAAGAAAGAAAAACTGAAAATGAGATTTGCAGTGCTCCGCTCTCCAAAAGCCCCGCAGCCATCATCAGAGAACAGGCTCTTCATCAATTTTGTGGCACCGCGGAATGACTTCTCATTGTCACATTTCCTCGTTCTCCCCCATCGCTCGCCACTTTTACTTCTCCCCGGCCGTGACCATAGCCCGACATTAATGGAAAGGGATGTCCCTTCGTGATTCCTTGGCTGGAAGACGGATGGACGTGAACGAGACCTCAAGGAAAAGGAGAAGGCCAATAGAGTGAACCGTTGCTATCTGTGGCCCCCCAAAAATAGATACAGCAAACACTATACTATTATATATAGGATAGCAACAATTTAGGAAGACTACAGCACACACCTCCCATTTTTTGTTGTTTTTTTTGAAGAGGCTATATATCATAATAGTTGGAACCATAAATATATACCAAATAATGATCCCAAAACTATTAAATATAATTTCATCGAACAACATTACCCTGAAAACGGCCGTCTATCCTTGACATTTAAAAAAAAAAAAAAAAAAAACGTTACAGGGGTGTCTGCACTTTAGAAATCACATTAATGTAAGAAAATATATATATTTTTAAATGACAAAAATTGACTTATGGGGTTTTCACATGAATCTGGCTCCTCTCAGTGCGCAGGAGCAGCGGCGATTTGTGTTCCGGTCTACCGTAATAATTATTGAGTCTATGATTGGAAATGGTGAGCTCAAGCCATCAATTTAAATGGGAATTAATTCAAAACATGCCCGGGAATTGATTGGCTGTGACCAATGTGCTATAAACTTGTGTGAATGTCCCTTTTTTTTTTTCCCCTGCGTTGAAATAACGTGTTAATTATCTTGTCTTTACGAGGGGTGGGCAAACGTTTGCCCAGCAGAAGGTCTTTATGAACGCATTCATGCCAGCCCGTGTCAAAAAGGAAAAGAAAAAAACAGATGTCTTCATTCATGAACCAAATGAAGCTGTCTTTTCTTTACAGCATGAAAAAAAAAAAACAGCAGGTGCACTTGAAAAGTTACCTGTCACTCATCTGAAGCAACATGTTCCATTTGCCCTACTCTCCCCACACTGCAGTTATTATTATTATTAAATAGAGGTTCCGAATTCGAGCTCATGTTGGCTTCGGTGAAATTGACAGAATTGCGCTGAGTTTACATATTGAGCTAGATTGTGAGATAGAATTGGGGGAATATCTGAGTGGAATATGCAAGGCCGTTTGCGTTGAAGCGAGCACACCGCATTAGCAGCTGGGCAGAAGCACAATTATTGAGATAGCTCTCTTGCATTTTATGCTACTAGCATGCTTTTGTAGCTCATAGCATGCACAGTTCTTGAAGACCCAAATAATTTCCAATTTGAGCAAATGATCCCTTTTTTTTTTTTCTACTCACTTCTACGCGGTGCCATTTTCTTCGTCAGTTCGAGCAAGCGGACAGAGCGACGGGCTGTGTTAGGTGTGTATACGGGTCGCACTGACAGGGTGCTAGGCCGCACTTTGGTCCTGCTTCGGTGGCGGTGCGGCCCTCTCCAGATGGGGCCATTGTACCGCGTCACGCATCAATAATTCACCGACAGCCGGAGAAAGTGGCGGAGTGTGTCTGCCTGCTCAATAATTAACCAGGGAGGGGAAGGAGGCATGTTTGTACAGCCAGGTCCCTCTCCCAACGCCCATTCAAATAGCCTTTGAAGCGGCGGGACTGGCGGCGGGGGGGGGGGGGGGATTGGGGCGGGTGCGGGCCTTTAGATTTGTCAGCTCATTAAGACATCTCGTTTCCGTGTATTTGTTTTGTAAATCTTTTGAGCTGGAGTATTGCACAGAACGGGCAAATCCAAATCGCATAATGTGCGCTTGTGTCAGACTACAGAGACGACAGATTATTGCCTGCCATGGTAGATAATGAGCTATTTTCAGCTCTGCTTCACCCTGCACCTTGTAACCCCCCCCCCCCCAACACTCCCTCCTTCCATCTCCCCCGTCTGTAGGTAGGACAGTGCAAGAAGCATTTTCACAGCCCTCACACCCTTCAATTACTCTGCCACATGGCACACACGAAGCCTCAATTTTGTCCCAGTTGCTCGTGCGGCCACACAATTTCTCCGCATCCGATAACCGTGAACAATGCTGGCTCTTATCTCTTAAAATATCTCCTTTCTCTTGTATGACGGATGGCTGTGTCCCGGAGATTCTGTTGTGTACGGTTCGCGCCAGTCTTTGGTGATATGAAATACGGGATTTGAGATATGTCCAGCGAAAGTTCTTTGACAAGTAGTTTGGATGTTGAATTATCTTTTCGGACACATTGGGCAATTAAATTAAGTGCTCCTTGCCATGTGAACTGTGCGGGGCCGTATCACGTTGCATCGTATGGATATTTTGAATCCATGAAAAAAAATGGATTGATTAATCCTTTAAAAGATGGTCAAGGAAGAGATATATTGCTTCAGAAAGTGGTCATGGGCGACAATCACGACAAAAAAAATGGGCTAGCTCCCATTTGAGTGTAATTGGTGCGGTATATACCCTGCTCACGTACGTTTTCACCACAAGATTTGCTATTCCATCTTCAAATACATATAGAATCATTAATATGGTTAAGTGTTGTTGTAAAACACTACATGTTAAGTATGTACTATGTGGTTATTGCTTGGCGGCACGTGGTTGGCGGCCATGTGTCACCCGGTTATAACCCGGAAATGATCACGGTGGGTGGTGGCCATTGGAAATTTCAGGAGATTCCCGAACGGCCTATCCATTCCTGGCCGAAATTGGAATTTGTGTAAATATTGAGATGCCTGGAAAATTAGAGGGAACATTGGTCACTGTTCTGCTTGGCATTTCACCAAAGGTTTTCTCCGATTTTTGGTCAGAAGCCTGTTTTGAGTTGTTTTTTTTCCCCACCACTTGGGTCTGTTCGCACTTCCGTCACACAACAAGGGGACCTCCTGCTGCCACATCTCACTTTGCCTTTGCTTTCTCTCATTAAAATCTTGCACTCAATTTGAGTCTCACCCACTTGGTCATCGCCGCCTTTCTCGCATATCTAGATTAAAAAAAAATTTTTTTTTTAAGCCATCTGTGCTTTTCTCACTCTGTCACTCTCGTTTCTCTCACCTGATACCCCCCCCCCCCCCCCGCCCCCTTCCCCAACCCTCATCACCCCTTCTTCGTCTATTAGAGATGAAAGAGTTGTCAGAGCTGTCCTGGCCTGCCCCGGTGGGTCAGAGGGGGGAGGAGGAGCCCTCCACTAAAGAGCAAGGTGACCTCTCGCCCTGAACACGACCCACCATCTTCTTCTCATTTGTTCCATCGCCGCCACCCCTCCCCCACAAACTCAAACATCTGCAGTCACTGCGACCTTTTTGACTCCCATCTGTTCCGTTGCGTTCCACCTGCGACGCATTTCACCTCAAATTCCCCAGCTACTCTGATCGACTGCATTCTTCGAACTTCAATTCAGAATCACACATCTTCTTCTACTGTATGTGATTCAAGGAGAGCGACAATTTCCTGTTTCTTTTTGCCCTGTGGTACAAAGGAGTATGAAAGCCACGGTGAAATGGGGAAAATTTGAAGTCTTGCTTGTCTCCTTTTTCCTTCGTTTAGTCAGTAGTTAACTATGCTTTTTGGTATCGTTTCATTATGGCTGCGCAGAGCTCACACAGTAGTTATCTGAATGTGTTGGCAAATGCACATGTCAATTAGTGTCAGGCAGAACCCCTTTACGTTACAATTGGTTCCTGCAAATCATCAGAACACGAACAGGGAAACGAAAATCAATGGGGAATATAAAGAGACTGTAACACCATATATAAGGCGCACGGTCGGTTTTTGGGAAAATTGAATGCTTATAGGTGCGCCTTATAGTGTGGAAAATACGGTAGCTCAGAAATGACACCGTCTGTGCTATGTTATGCTATGATATTGTGCAAATGCAAAATGACCGCCACATCCTGGCACTCTTCTAAATTTGACAATTATCGATCGAATGATTTGATCTTAGTCACGAACAATAATTCCTCTTCTGTCTGTGTGCCAACAGTGCAGTTCGACGGACCCGAATGGGATCGCTCGTCGTCGCCCACCGAGCGCTTACGTCCTCCAGGGCCCCGGTCCAGCCCGCTGGTGGGCGGGGGGGTAAAGTTTCGAATGCCTCAGGAGGGCCTCACCATGGTTGGGGAGAGGGTGGACCCCACACAGCCTCTGGAGAAGCAAGTGTACGTCGGCCCTCTTTCTGGTGCATAGATTACGTTCGTTCGACATTATCTGACCGTCGGCTACATTACTGTTGACATTTCATTAGATTAAAAGGCTCGCTTGATTTCATGTTCATCGTCATTGCGGCCATTAGTTTAATTACCTCAATCTAATAGATGGCAAAGTGATAAAAAAAAGTTTTATACTCGTCGCACCGCTGATACACTTGACATTAACTGTCTTCTAAACATGGCCATCATGCTTTGCGAGTGGAGCGCATATGTGACATAAATGGCCTAGTTTTTCACTTGATCATGAGCAGCTTTTAACATTTAAAAGACAATTTGTGTCGTTCACCTAATTTCCCTTCCCTTTTGATCGAATGAATGAGCATGGAAAAAAAATGACGCGGCTAATGTGTTTCGGCGAAGCGGCACCCGGCGGACTCGGAGAGCTGTGAAACATTAGAGTACAAACTAATTAGGTCTGAACATTAAAAACACTCATTTGCTTTGCTGGTGTAATTTCAGACATCATTGGTATGATTTATGTGCCACCTTTCGACTTAAACGCACGTTGTGAAGGTGTACTTGCGCATACGGACACGTACGCTAATACACATCGCCGGTAGCTGATTTTTCCGCAACATTTAATCCATGACGATTCAATGAAGTTTATTACTTCAACAGCTCTTTAAAAAAAATTCTACATGAAATGAATGCCTCGTTAATTATGGTTGTTCCAAACACTTGTGTTCTTTAATCCGTCGTGTGTACTTGTTTACGTTCCCGTGTTATCGGGTGCCAGACACACAGCAGCCTTCACTTACTCTCATCGCTTCCCCGTTATAGGCTTGAAGGCAAGGCGGTTTTATTTATCGAGCACATTTCAAACACAAGGCAACTGCGTGTGCTTCACACAAAGAGATTTAATGCCTATATGAGAGCTTTTTTTCCCAAATGTATTTTTTATGGTTGACTGTTGATTTCTATGTATGCAAGGGAGCAGTGCATGGATGATCACACTGGCTTGTTCTGCCTCTCAGGTGGTACCACGGTTCACTGTCTCGGTCCGAAGCAGAGTCGCTGCTCACCTTGAGTAAAGAGTGTAGCTACCTGGTGAGGAACAGCCAGACCAACAGATGCGACTACTCTCTGTCTCTCAGGTACGCACGCGCACACACACACACACACACAAACATAAACACTCACCAGGTCACATTTTTATCATAAGATAAAAATCTTGAAATGTGACCATATAAAGGATATCTTAAAACATTACTTTTAATTAATTGTGCAATAAGTTAAAAAAAGTTATAATTGATAAATTATTAATTCATTGAATCATTATGATCAAATATAAACACTCAACTTAAAAATGAAAGTAAACGGGCAGCAACTTATTAATTTATTATAAAGTATTAAAATGAACTTTTATACACATGCACTAAATCATTTATTCAATTTTTTGTTTTTGTTTTTTAAATCTCATCTACAAATGACCTATCCCATCTGTTTGGAAAATCAACTGTGGCTCTTGATCACGTTTGGCTTTACTAATCGGGTGCTTTCCAATGCTGCAAAGTGTGTGTGAGCCCACCTGAACCGCAATCAACGACACGTACACACACACACACACACACACACTTCCACACTCCCCCATCTGTCTCTACCCTCCTCCTTTCATCCATCAGCCAAACTTAGTATCACTGCCACACTGATGCTTCCTCCTCCGCTACTCATTTGCAGGCTGCTATAATGCTTATCCGGTCAAATCTCTCCCTTGTAATTACGACCATCATCCATCGCCGTGGCCTCCCATCACGCCTCCGTCCTTGACTCCCCCCCCACCACACCTCACTCCACCCTCTCCTCCCACCGTAGCCTCCTTCTTTGGTCTCAAAGGGCCTCCCCCTAAGTGGTAATCAGGCAGGTAGAGAACACTTCAGTGCACACATCATCCTCGCCATAATCACTAATGAATATGAATCACCTTCTGGGAGCCGCACAAGAAGGGAGTCAACTTGCAAGAGAGATGGGAGTACGTGCGCGCGTGTGTGTTTGGGGGAGGGGTGATGTTGCACGCAAGCAAGTTTGAGGATTACTCACACATTTTTTGCACAATTCCTGTTGGTCAAGCAACAAGGTTGCAAATCTGGTTCTGCGTTTTGCTTGCGTGGTGTCTCGAAGAACCGATGTTAGCGGTTACGGAGTCTCAGGACACTGTGGCGTTTTAATTAAATTCTACCTCCAACATTATGATCTCCCTCGGCCTTGATTTGCATAGTGAGTTCCATGAACATTTATGAGGATTTCACTAAAGTGTAACCTCGTGTGTACTGTCTCAAAACGTAATTGAGCCAAAGCACCTGTTTTACAATAGAAAAATCTCTAAGCACAACTCCTAACAAAAATGTTTCAAAACGTGTCTATATCATTGCTGACAGGTAGATTCCTCACATCTGCAAAATCATTGAATTTCAGGAGCAAAAAAAATGCATCTTGCTTGATTTACCGGACACCGCAGTTGGTATTATCCCATCAACACCACCACCACCCCCAGAATAATGTTCAATCTCTAATTTAATCTGCTAAAAAAAAGTTTTTTTTTTTTTTTAACACCAACTGTGGTCATGCTAACCCAACTGTGGTTACGTAATCTTCCCAAACTCTCCTTCAAAGGTTGCAGAGCAACGAGTGATGCAATAAATAAAATGTTGAGTTGACAAAAGCATTACAGCGATCATTTTTTAGCAAAACTGATTTACTCAAATACAGTATCTCCCGGAAACAGCTGGACTTTCAATGTTGAGACGACGTCACGCTGAATGGCTTCTGCAGAGTGAGGCAAGGGGTGACACTTGACAACACTTGTTCAAGTGACTTTGTAAATTTGTTCTCAATATATTTTCAAGACTTTAATGATGTCAAAATCACAGCTAATTTGGAGGTTTTCATATAGATTGAGGCTACAAAAACGAATGTAGGTTTGAATCAAGCTTTCGGCTCCTGACAACAAGTACACAAGCATCACCTCGGTTCTGTTTAGTCTTCCTCAGACTGTTGTGACTGCTCACCGAGTTTCAGATTTGACGCAAACATTCCCCTCCCGAGAAGCGACACTTTGTGTTGACAATGATAGAATGCAGCGTCCATCTGGCATTTTTTTTTTTTTTTTTAATCCTCACACACGTATTTTGTCTCCTGCTGAGAGGGCCGACAACAGCATTGATGTGGGTATGGAATGCAGATGGCTAAGAGGCTGTCAGGATTTGAGTGGATAATCAGCAGTAAAGCTCAAGTTTCGCTGACCCACCCCTGATTGGTTCATAGGTGATGTTTTGAAGGCCGTTAGCACATCCATTATGGTAATTTGAGTGTAAAATACCGGAGCTTTGATTACTTGCGCTCCGTGCCGTCGTGCGCTTTGCCTTCGAGCTTTACAAGAAGAGAAGAATATAAACAGGAGGCTTGCCAATCGGGCTAGAGATGTCGTCACTCAGGAGATGGCAGACCTCCATAAAGGCAAAACAATCCTAAACAGACATATAACCTTTTGTTCTTCTGATTGATTCCTTTCATAACTTTGCTGCTGTAAATTGGGAATTTCTCCATTGTGAGACAAATAAAAGTTTTCTTATTCTTATAACATCCACATACACGGACTGGAAGCAGAGCGGACAAGGAGACCACTATGAAATGAAGAGAAATAAATTAATCTCAGGCATTGAATTGATCTGGTCTTGGAAGACGTTTTGCCTCTTAAGGCTCAAAATATTTTGTTTCTTTGCGGAGAAGTTTTGCAAATCAGCAACTTCATTTTAGGAGTAACTTTCTAATTTTGTGGAGCATTTTTTGGGGGGTTAATTCCAGGGACCTGAAGCATGGGTTTGATGAAACAATTCAAGTATGACAACACAACAGATGAACAATTAGTTTGCTTTTTTATGTCATCTACGGACTCAATGTTCATAGCAGCAAACTGTATTCTCTTGTCCACAAGATCTTGAAAGTGGAACTCGGCCATGCCTGCCAGGGAACTGCATCTTGCTCACCCACCTTCACAGTCCAGCGCTTTCCCTTTCTCTCGTTGCATCCGCATGTGCTAATCCTCATCCACCCTAATATTTCCTCCCTCCCTAAATCCACAGAGGCTGCATGACTCCCAACCCGCCTCCTTTCGCCGTGACTCCCTCGCCCCCTTGTCGTAACTTGAGCTTGTTGTTTTGGTCCCAGGAGCTGCCAGGGTTTCATGCACATCAAGTTCACGCAGTGCAAAGATGGCAAGTACGTGCTGGGACACAACAGCCCGCCGTTCGACTCCATCCCCGAGTTGGTGCACTTCTACACCACGCACAAGCTCCCCATCCGTGGCGCCGAGCACCTGTCGCTGCTCTTTCCCGTGCTGGTGCAGACGCTTTGACTGTGAAAAGTTTTTTTTTTTTTTTTTTTTTTTGGAGAAACTTCAAACTCATTCGTCCCGGTTATTTTTGGACTGGACCTTTTCACCGTTGTACTACTTGTGCCAAGTGTCGCTAACATCCAAGGGGATTGATTCGCAGAGAAGGCAATAGCTGAACTCCGCTCCCTCCCTCTCTGTCTGACATATGTCTGCTGAACCAAGGTCGGCGGACTTCAGGAAAGCCGAAATTCTCATTTCTTTTTTTCTTTTTTTTTTTCCTTCTTGGCCACACATCCGTCACACCTGAGGAAGTCAGTGGCACCTTGGGAAAAGTTGAGAGATGCTGAGGTTCTGTTCGCACAGGTGATTTTGCCGAAGGTGGAGATTCAATTACTGCTGTTCACCGCCCCCCCCCCCCAAAAAAAACCAACTTCAGTAACACTGGTTCAATATTCCTCTTGTCAGGTTTTTCACATTTCTACTAGATCAATAAATGGAACGATAGAAGACGATGAATGTGTTATTTTTTTCTTTATTACTGATGTTTAGAGGGGTTTTTTTTCAACATCATCAGTCATTGATCAATAAATTTATGTTGTACACAAATCCACACATCCAGTAACCTCCTTCTATTCACAGAGAAAAGGGACCCAACCACAGCAAAAATAAATCACAAGTAACTGATACTTCCCCCAAATGTTTAAAATTGCCTCTATTAATAATTTAAAGGGGATGTAATATATTCACTCTTTGATATTCAACCAATTCACCTGTTTTCTGAAGGTGAGCTGTGATTGCTTGTTTCCTGAGCCCTGGGCAACTGTGATGCCATTTTCAGTTGACAGACATTGACAAAATGGCCGCCCTCTAACATGGCGAAAAACTGATTTTGAATTTTGCTGCTGAACTCATATTCCACCAACACAATGTGAATCGGAATGCCGTTTTTACACGAGTGGAGGTACATAGAACATAATACTGTCAAGAAAGTTTGGGGGTCGACTTCTCCTTTAACTCATTCAGTACCAGCCAATTCTGGACCAAGTCTGGAAAGGACGTTTAAAAACGTCTTTGGGAGTGAATGAGTTAAAAAGTCACGTTAGTATTCTCTGAGTTTCAAAGACTTTTCATGCAAAATCCCACTCAAGCCTTGAGGCCCTTTGTTGACAATAATTTTGGCTTTTTCAGAGAGAAGCGTCTCTCTCCACTGACTTTTAGTTCCATGTTTGCAGGCTGCAGGCAAATCAGGAAACACTTGAAAGCGTCGTCGCTTTCACCCCCCCCCCCCCCCCCCACACACACGCTTGATTGCTGATTGTCCGCCCGCCAGGTGATTTAGCTCAGTCGTATTTGACTAAATTCTGGCCATCTGGATTTTTTTTTTTAACACCCATAACAGATTCTTGGTTGATGCTTTCTGGCGCAAAAAAAAAAAGCACATAGGGAACATATCGAAAAATTACTTGTCAATTGCTTGTAGACACAGATTGGGGTCTCGAGCCTGCCCACCCATCAAAGGTGAAATTAAACGACCAAGTATACTTTTTGTGAACTGCTTATGTCAGATATAACTTTGAGCATACAGAAAATGGAATGCACAAACGACATGATATTCACACTTGGGCAAACAAATATGTTCATTAGCATTCTACACAAGCAGTAGTCTGTCACTAAACCAACCAATTGGCATTTGCACTTAATAAATGTGGAAAGTAATATGGACACATTACAGATAGCGAGTAGCAATGGGGGTGAAGGAGCGTGGCCAGCAGTGGCTTATTTTCATGAGACAGGAAAGTAACACGCAACCAATGAGTCCCTCGCTTGTCTTGGTATCCACAATGTTAATTGAAGACTAAAAAGATGCGCTGGTTACATTTTTTTTCCAATAAAACCTTCACAGGACAGAAAGAAAGAAGCAGAGCACTTGTGAGGATTGTGTGTTTCAGGCACACACACACACACACATTTGCTCTCCTCCATCCATTAACAGCACAGTTGGGGTGTTGGTGGTGGGGTGTTGTGGGGAGTAGGGGGGGTGCAACTCTCATTATTTGGGCTCCACTGCAGAGTGAAAAGCGCTGGGATTGCTTTCATTACGGAGCCAAATGAAATAGCGGAGGCTGATTACCCGCGTGACGGAGAGACGAGGCGAGCCGGATCACTCTCTGTTGGGAAGAGGTGGGGAGGGCGGGGTGGGGGTACTGTGACAAAAAAAAAATCTTGAGTGTCTAGTGAGATAGACATTGACATTGAGGATGGCAGGGGGTGCTACTATGGTCCCATTTTCCAGCAAGGCTCCCTGGGGAAGGATTTGAAATGTAACGACAGTGGCAACACAGCATGTCGAACTCAAACAAATATCCTCCTCACTTCAATTGCACGAATCCCCGATCATTCGTTCTTTCCATTTCCAAGTGCCTTGTGAACTTCCGTTTAGCTTAATGCTAACAAAGCGCATCAGTGTTGTGGCGTTATTACCCTTTAAGTTACAGATATTTCAGTAGAAACGGTGGAACAATGGTGGAGATATTATGCAATGTTACTCGCAGGCGTATTTTCTTTATCCTCTGCAATGAACGACTGTTATTTACCCTAAGCGGTCCGCTTGTGGACTTTGTCATTTTGTTATTTTCAGTTGATAATTTAAAATGAAAAGATTGAATGGTGCCCACTCGACTTCCAGCTGTCGTTTGCAACTCCTCGTTGCCAAATGAACCAAAAGCTCCATTTTGTCACATACACCGATGCCAGTATCGCCTTCCTTCCAAAATGACTGCGAGACTGTGTTCACATGCAGCTGTCGTGACTTTGTATGTGCGGACGTGTAAAATGTCAGGTGTGGTGGTGGATGTCAATCATGAGGCGGCGGTGGCAGCTGTTCATCCATCACAGTCGGCTTCGGCAGAATGTGCACAGACCTGAATATTCAAATGTACTCGGAATTATGTATCTGGAGATTGCTTGTGGAAATGACTCAGTCACTCAGTGTTTTTAATGAAAAGCAATCTTTGGTTATAGCTCAGTGGTGTCAAATTTGTTTTTGTTCACAGTGGACACTTTGTAGGATGTTCGGTTATGAAGACGATACCGCTTTAATGTGGACACTCTTATTGGTGTAACGCTAGCCTCCCGGTCTGCTGGCCAAGTTGGGTTGATGTGACATCCTGTCAGACTTTAGGCCTTCAAAGTAAAACTATTTTGTTCTTGTTTGAGTGGGACTTGCTAAGTTAGCATGCTATGCTAAATTCAGTATTACGATAGCTTAGACTATGGTTTATGTCCGCGCATAGGGCTCATAATTTGTTATTGCCTCCACCTTAAAGTTGTCAGATAACATGTATATGACATGCTTCTGTGTGCCTTTATGTAACTCAACACAACTCAACTGTATTTATAGAGCACTTTCAAACAGCCATTGCTGCATACAAAGTGATGTACATGGAGCAACTAACATATGCACCAGTAAGTAACAAATAAATGTGTAATGTTACTTGTTTACTTTTGAAATTGTTCAAGAATCAGTTACTTTTTTATGTTTATCGTCCGATTAATTTTTCATGGTAACTGACAACAATGGTTCCAAGATGATGAGATTGGAGGTGTTGGTTAAAGATGCTTCAAAAAAATTAATAAATAGAATTCAATCTTGTGCTCTGTAAAAAAAACAAAACATGGAAACCAAAACAGTAATTTGTTGTGTGGTATTAGCTTCAGCAAGAAGTGTTGGTATTAGTTTGTCTGTTGCTCTGATTGAGACCAAGATCGGGTCACATTTTATGACCAATTTACGCAGACATCTAGGTCACAGGTGTCAAACTCGAGGCCTGGGGGGCAGATCTGGCCCGCCACATCATTTTATATGGCCCGCGAAAGCAAATCAAAGATGGCAACTTTCATGATGCTTGCTAAAATCTCGACCAAAATGTCCAATCCTCATTTGTTATAAATAAGAGTGATACTGTCCGCATTTTCATGAAACCAAACCTCTCATTACAGTAACTTAAACAATAGGTGAATAAAACGTTATTCTTGACTTCTTTATATGGTTTCACTCATAACGGCCCTCCAAGGAAAACGGGAACTAAAATGTGGCCCGCGACAAAAATGAGTTTGACACCCCTGATCTAGGTCATTGCAAGGGGTTCACATTCTTGTTCTTGCAACTGTATTTATATATACACACGGAACGTGTTCAGCACCACAAGTGAGAGACTGCACACGCATGTCTGTCGAAAAAGGTTGTCACGCTCCCCCTCACTCATCCCTCAACTGAGACGCGCTAAACCCTGCACTTGTGGCAGGGGGCCCGGAGGACAAAGTGTGGAGGTCACATTAGCCGTGTGTGCGTCTCTTGTGTGCATGTGTGTGTCTGTGACTGTGCGTGTGTCTGTTCATGCGTGCCTTGCCGGAAGATTGTAATCAGAAATGGTTTGCACAGAAAGCAGCTGCTGTTTTGAGGGATTTGGAGGATGGGGGCGGGGGGTTATTTTAAGGAAGAATTTGTCAGAGTTTCACTTCATCGAAAGACATTCAGCAGGTCCCACGCTGTGAATCGAGCCACTCGAGCATTACCTCCACTGAGTAGAAATCATGTAAGGCGAGCATTGGATTGCTTCTTTGCTAGCTGAATAGGTTTAGGCAAAAAAATGTGTATGGGGGTTGTTTACGGTGGTTATCATGTGTGCCTCAAGAGGTTCTGGATTAGAATCTCTCTGCAGAGTAATTAGCATGTTCGGTAGCTTTTCAAGTCTAATTTTAGAGTTGGAATTGTCTGTTGTTGAACAAAATTATTTTCCTGGTGTTGTCTGGCTTTGCAATGAAATGACATCCAAGATCAAGAAAAGTTACATACATTTTTTTTCTTAATTAGCTTCTTATTTGCCTAATATTATTTAAGTTATACCTGGAAAAGAAAAGTATTCACCAAGGACGAGAAATGAAAAAGACAATTTTTATTCAATTCACAAAAGCGTCTGAATTCTTCACTTTTTTTGTACACTATAACACAAAATGTGTTTTGTGAATTTTCTCATTGTGTCAAAATTAACCCAGTTATCGGTTAAAAACGGACCGAGCGCGACTTTGGTGAACTTTTTGGGTTATTCATTTCACCCCAGAAGCCTGGGTAAAATAATAACCTACAAAACAGCCCGAAAAATTAGCAGTCTACGTCGGTCTTCACTTTCAGGAGATTGAGAGGGCACACACCCCCAAAAAACAAAATCACTTAACGCACACTCATGTAGACATGCATAGATGCGGATTTCACAAACACAAATCCTGCAAATCGTCCACAGAGCGGGGGGCGGGCTTATCCTTTTGTCCTCTTGTCGTGTTCACATCAGTCATATGCAAATGCCAATTGCACATTGAGAATGACACAAATCCGCCATGTCGAAACTCTCACAGAGAACCGCCAACTGCTATTTAGTTAACATGATTTATAAGACTGACCCACTTCGGGGGCGGTGAGCAGGACATTTGTGAGCGTTTAGTTGCAGCTATCGAGAAGGACAAAGAAAACAAAATTCAGATGCATTGTGCAGCTGGAAGGTTACAATAATGGTAAATAACATTTTGGAATATTTTATCTTGGTCTCATTTTTGATACCATTTAAACCAGGCATTTGAACAGGGGTGTGTAGACTTTTTATATACGCGCCAACATACAAAGAACCCCACAGTGACATCCAATCGTATCCGTGACACTAACACAAGATTACTGTGCAAGCAAATCTCCCTGCGCATTAACATTTTCTCCATTTCCAAATGGCAAAAGGCCGTGCCCATCCCGGGCTAACACGGGGAAGAAACGCTCAAGCATTCGTGACGGCAAGCGAACAGTCGATGACCTTTTTTTTCCCGGAGAAGGTTGCGCTTTTCGTATCCCTGCTGTCTTTGTACATCACAATTTAAGGCGCGGAACAAGGACTAATCTCTGTGAGGTGAGCGTGAAATGCCACTCTGTCAGGTTCTGTCTGATGGCAGTGAAGCCTCTGCTATGGATAATCAAGTCCTTTGCAAAGAAATAATTGGCAACCATTTGCACGACTAACCCAGACAACTGCAAAAAAAAAAAAAAAATCAAAAGATGAGAAGAGTTAAAAAAAACCCCAGACAAGTCCAAAGTTTAACCACTACAAAATTCCTTTAAAATGGTTAGCTTGTCCTGCCTTGAACTCAAGTGGGATTCATAATACTGCCAAAATTGCTCATCAGTACGGCACTAATATTAGTCATTTTATGCAAAGGATAACAATGTCAGTATTGTTATGGTGTCAGTGTATATTTTCTTGTTTTCAAGCTGTTACCTAAAGGATTAAATCACTGCAAAGTACAGCGGTACCTCTACTTTCGAACGTCTCTTCATACGAAATGTGATTATAACATGAATTCGTTACATATTTTGATGCATTTTTATGCTTTAGAAAACGTTATGTGTATTTTGGGAGGGCTTGGAACGGATTAGGGCATTTACATGGAAAACGCGTCTGTATTTATTCCAGAACCAATTAATTTCGTAAGTAGAGGTAGCACTGTAAATGCTATTTCTTAGCGTTAGTATTAAACTAGTAGATCGCAAGGCTAAGCTACAGTATGTGGTGGTTTTCAAGACGCATGCGATCAACTTTGTTTTCTGTTCAGTTTGGCTTTATTTGAGAGTGACAGTAAATATCTTGAAGTTTAGCTCACGATGTATATAACTTCTACTTCAAACGATGGCGACATAGGCAGTGTGCGAGTAGGTGTGCAACAATTATTATATATATTTTTTGCCTAAATGGCGCTTCTTTCGCGTTAGAACTTGAGCACATTTTTTAAAAATGTGTGATACTAACACACGACTAGATAAATATATTTGTGCAAAGGATCAACATATGGTTTTCTATTACCGCACTCGCACGCACACACGACACATTCACATCTGACCAACACCAAATAGGATTTAGATTTTATTCACTCTATAATGGAACCAGACTACCACTTTGAAATCGCTCCCATCCAACACTGCTCATCACTACTAGTGGTTAGTTGACGTCTGAGTGGTTTCTAAGATAAATGACGATTGAGAAGTGCTGCTCTGACGCCACCATCAGGACAAATGGGGGTTTTGCACCAGTAGTGGTAAAGGTATAACAGCGGCAGCCTCGTCTCTTCTTTAAAACAAAACAAAACAAAAAAATAATTCTCCCTTTCTTTCGTCTTCTTTTCTCAAATCGTCCCATTGAACAGCATACAGTCCCAGTACCATGACGGCTTTTATGCACACAGAGCACAAAATCTACCTCAGGTGAGTATATTAAGCGACAAAATGTTTTCACAGAAAATAAATACTAGTCAAGTTGTGTGGGGGGGATGTAGCACATGTAGGTGTTGTAGCACATG
This sequence comes from Hippocampus guttulatus, assembly GCF_054856545.1. Taxonomy (NCBI): domain Eukaryota; kingdom Metazoa; phylum Chordata; class Actinopteri; order Syngnathiformes; family Syngnathidae; genus Hippocampus; species Hippocampus guttulatus. Next base: position 16,911,856 of record NC_141267.1, on the reverse strand, counting down.
CAAAACAAACAAACAAAAAGTGCCCAAGTAGCTTCTACATAAAAAAAACAACTGCCACAACGTAGGTTGGAAACACAAAACTATTTAAATACAAAAGAAATTAGGTTCACTTTACATTTGTTCAACATAGTGGCTTTCATTAGTCTAGATTCTGGATTGATTTCTTGTGTTGTCATCCTTAGAACAGTGACCATAGTGCACTCTGACCCTTAAAGCTACACTGTGTGGCAGCCAAAACATTAGGAACACCCCATCTCTTAATCTAGAATTGGGTTACTTTTATTTTTAGAGGTTTATCTTTTTCCCCCCAACTGTAAGCCACACAATGAACAGATGATTGTGAAAAATTAAAAAAAAAAATGTTGCCATCGTGTTGTTGCTTGTGGTTTTTCACGATTTGCGGTCGGGCTTGGTCCAAAAGGGTTTCCCGTTTACTTTTTGTGGGCCTGGTCTCTTTGTCACCTTTAAAATATGTGCCTTCATCAAGTTTGAAAAACATCGCATTAGGCGGCGCAGGTGTGCCTAATGTTATGGCTTTCTAGGTGCTTCGTGTCAGAACTTGCTGAGGGCCCCCGCCTTCACCAACACGGCCGACAGCAACTCGGCGGGTCCCGCCGGGTGAGGCAGAGCGGTGGCGGCGGGATCTCCGTGCTTCTCGTCCGAGTTGACCCCTCTGTTCAGGGTGGTTTTTCCCAGCCCCCCGCCGCCCCCCATGCTGCTCTTGCTGTTCTCGGCAGTGGGCCCCGCCGTGCCCAGGTTGGGGTTACCCGCCGCGGGCATCCCGGTGGACTCCATTCCACTCTGGCAGCAGCACAGCAGGCGGAAGAAGGCCGCCCTCATCTCCCTGCTGGACAGCGTGTAGATGAGAGGGTTGAGGGCCGAGTTGAGCACAGCCAGGGCGATGAACCAGTCCACCTCGTACAGAACGGGGCACCCATTGGGACTGCAGCCAACGTCCAGGAGCAGCAGCATGAAGAGCGGCGCCCAACACACCACGAACACCCCGAGAACGATCACCACGGTCCTCAGCAAAGCCAGGGAACACTCTGAAGGCCGGCTGCTCACCCTGCGCCCGCTGGACGTCACCAGGCGATAGATCCGGATGTAGAGGATGATGATGGCCACCAGCAGGGCGCTGAAGACGCTGATGCAGAACGCCACGTAACTTTTGGCGTACAGCGGCAGCACAGTAGAGCACGAGCCCAGGTCGTCCAGGCAGTTCCAGCCGAGGCTGGGCAGGGCGCTGAGCAGCACCGACACGAGCCAGCAGGCCGCCAGGAGACCCAGGAGGCGTCCGCGGCCGGCCGTCTCGCACGGGCGAAGACGCACCATGGTCATGTGGCGCTCGATCCCGATTGCCAGAAGGCTGAAGGTGGAGGCGCTGAGGGCCACGAACATGCTCCCCTCCCTGGCCAGCCACTGAGCCGGCGTCAGGAAGTAGGTCCTGCTCCCCGAGGTGAAGATGTTGACCACGTAGGCCACGCCGGCCAGCAGGTCGGACAGCGCCAGGTTGCCGATGAGGAAGTACATGCGGCTGTGGAAGCGCTTGTTCCTCCACAGCGCCAGCAGCACCGTCAGGTTCTCCAGGACGATCAGCACGCAGATGAGCAGCAGCACGGCCGTCTTACACGCGCCGGCGCCGCGGACCCGCTCCCACTTGCCCGAGTTGTTGTAATGGGCCACGATCACCATGTTCATGCCTTCTTCCGGCGCGGTGCCCATGCTGCCTCGTGCCGCCCTCCACCACCACCACCACCCAGTTCCTTCACTCACGCGACAGGGGGCGCCACAGCACTGGACTCAGAGGGGACTGGCATCCTACAACAGCCGCCTCTGGAGGCTCTGCCAATCACATGCAAAGGTAGGACTTAAAAATTCTGTTCTCTTTTTTTTTTTTAACCTTGTTCTGTCCCCCTGCATTGACATAAAATATCCCATGCGGTACAAAACACATAAAAATGCATCCAGATCCAATTTTGCATGACTTCATTAGTGATCATAAAAATTTACTTTGGATGAATGCAATTCAGGAGTAAGTCATAAGATATGAACAAGAATAAGCCCCATTTGATTTGCTGTGTTTTGTATTATGAGACTATAACTCTTAAAACTGCTGGGTCCAAAATACAACACAATTTGGGTCAAAAATTGGTTGTTGTTTGCCAAAGAAGCCCATTTTTGGGGTGTGTGTGTGTACAAAGTAACCCAATAGTTGGGTCATATTGACCCAAGTAGCATGTCGGTCCAATTTTCCGGCCCAAAGGGTTTTCTTACGTTGCTTCTGCTTATTGTTCTGCTGCATACACGTTTGTTTATTTTAAGATGACTTTTTAATTAAGATCTGTCAAGGCGCTACGGATGGAAAATAGCCTTTTGACTAACTCTGTCGCATTGACAGCAATGTTTATTGAATGTGCATTGCCCCCTGATAAAGAAACAAGAAAGTTGACTTCACTGTGCACAGGAGGAGCGGAAATAGAATCGTTCAAATAGAACATCACCGTTTTCTTAATGACTATTTTTGAACTTCTTTTTCTTTTTCAAGACATGCAATTATTTAATAAAACTCCCAAACATGTTCAATGGAGCAGAAAGAATGAATAAGGATCACCGGTGGTGGCGATGAGGAAAAGATGCAACCTTCTAATCAAAACAAACAAAAAGAAGAAATACTCACCAGAATTGAATTGGCCATTAGTCCATAAAGCTCTTTGTGCACTTAATGTCCTCGTTTCAACATGTCCGGTTTATAGATGGAGATGAGAAAAGAAGCAGCGATTGTCCAATCAGATGTACACGGTGGGAAAAGTTGTGTGAAGTTTTTGAGGGAGTGCTCAGTCCTGCTGCTTGCTCCGGCAGCGGCAAACAGTGGAGGGCTCTCAGCCTGATGCTGCTGGGGCGGTTCTTATGCCTTCAGCTCCTCCCTCACCGTTTACTTTGTTCACGTCCAGGAATCAAGCATTGGACATCACTTACTGTATATCATTAACGCAAGCATCAAACATATGAACCTTTTATGACTTTTTGAAAATGCTTTGTGTACTTTTGTCATTTGGAGAGGAACTCAAGTGCCCTGATGGCAATTTTCTACCAACCCACAGTCTTAAAAAAAAAAAAAAAATCTTGTACAAATAGTCATAGTAACTAAACAGAATATGAAACATTACATTGAAATAAGTTTTAATACTTTGTCTTAGTGTCATAAAAAGAGCAATGATAATACATGAAATACATAGAAATGAAAGGGGAAGTCATTTTTTTAAACTATCGAGTAAATATACAAAAATGATAATTTTTAAAAATCATCATTATACATTAAATAGGTCAAATATTAAACATTTAATTATTATTAAATACTAAATTAAAGTCATAAATTATTACACATATTCCATGATGGAAATAATAATAATAACAATACATAAAAATTCCAAAGATATCAAATGTTTTTTACAGTACAGTTTAATAAATGTGAATATAAATAGTTTACGTTGTTAATTTTATATTATATCACAAAGCCTACAATATTGAAAGTGCTCCACCAAATGCACCTCTGCATAAATTGTGTCCTTGTTTACATGCAAGAAGACAAAAAAGGAAGCAGTTCTATATCAACTTACAATAAAGAATAACTTTCTGCATCGATTGGCCCGAAATTCCAACTGAAAATATATGATAGTGCCACCTACTGTAGTGGATGTGTATGTACACTTTATTCTAACACGGGGTTTATGGGGTACCCTGGACCCCCACCTGAGAAGAACTGGAGTAAACATATATTGCGACTTTGAAATGGTCATGATGAACATCAGCGATATTAATAATAATATTAAAAATACTAACCCAAATTATTATTATTTTAAAGCTCACTGTTAAGCAACACTTTTAGAAACACACGCCGTCAATTTCACATTTCAAGACTTTATATTGTTGAATGACAACTGCACTCTATTTCTAGTATTTAGTTACTACGGTAACCAAACTATTAGAAACAGCTCTCAATGTGATGCGGCGGTGCTCGACACCACCGCAAAGTACAACCGCAAAAATAAACATATTGCAGATGTAGACAGATATGACCAATGCAAAAATTCCTGCGGGGACCCAAATCAAACAAACAAATGTGTTTCAATAAAAGTCTCCTTGGACATTTGGCATCAATAAATAAAACGGTTTTATTTATTGATGCCAAAGGTCCAAGGAGTCGATCTCGAGTTGATCTCAGTCCAAACAGAAAAATGAGAGCTTATGTGTTTGGTTTCCTTTTATGGGGGAGTCCATGGCCCGTGTGCAGGCCAACAATGTTCTAACCTCATGAATGTTTCTCCGATTTGAAGGACATTATCTTTGTTTTTCCCTTTCCCAAGTGACGAATGACTGTGCTGCGTTTGTCACTCGAGTGTATGAGATAGGTCAGACCTTTCCCTTCGGACAGGACCAAAGTGGACGTGAAATGGTAGGGTAATTCCAACTGCCTTGCGTGATCCGTAGTTTCTTTTTTGGAGTGACAAAGTGGAAAGCTAAATGTGGCAGTGGGGTGAAAGTTGGAGGCAGCTGCTTCCAGTCAGATCAAGGAGTCACAATTGCGCTGGTCCTCTGTTGAACGATGTTATTTAAGCAACGATTGGACCTATGAATGATAAATACAAATATGAGCCTTGCGGTTGAAATGCCATTCTTTGCGTTCTGTGTCTTCCGGTGCGCCGCGGTGGGACCGGCGGTCGTCCTTGCTCACGTCAGGCCGGTGTTGGAGCAACATGAGCGACCCTCGGAGCTGTTGACTTTACCCTGAGCAGGCGGCGACAGATGTGCAAATACCCTGACAGGCCATTTACAATCGCACCAACACATTCCCACAGGCCTTGGCTCGATGTTGTTCATCCATTCATCCATTTTCTGATCTGCTTTATCCTCACAATGGTCGCTGGGGGTGCTGGAGCCTATCCCAACTGTCTTCGGGCAGTAGGCGAGGGACACCCTGAACCGGTTGCCAGCTAATCGCAGGGCACACAGAGACGCACAACCATCCGCGCTCACACTCACACCTAGGGACAATTTAGAGCGTTCAATCAGCCTGCCATGCATGTTTTTGGAATGTGGGAGGAAACCGGAGGACCCGGAGAAAACCCACGCAGGCACGGGTAGAACAGAACTCCACACAGGAAGGCCGCAGCCAGAATAGAACCCTTGAAAATTGTCCCGAGGTGTGATTGTGAATGTCTGGCAACCAGTTCAGGGTGTGGCTACGGTATTAGTATGACTTGGCGGCGCCTTGCTGGATTTCACTTCATATCTAGGAACATCGTTTTTGATGTGAAAGCGCATGATGCGACATGACATTTTGAGGACTCGGGGGGATAGAGGGTGGCTGTGACATTGCGACGCGGTTCATCCAGCCAAACTACTTGCACTGCTTGCAAACTGGTTGCAGAACCGTGCACACTGCACGGCTCGGTGTGCGGCGAGCCAAAGCCCAAACTTGAAAACCCGACCTTAGCTTCAAACCGCAAGCCTAACTTAAAAGCCTAACTTGAAACTTGAAACGATCACAGACTTGAAATTCTAACCGCTTCTGTGATGGTGGAAAGAAAGCAAATTTAACTACATGATTGGTAAATTGTGGGAAAAAAATATAGCTTGTGTTTATTCGTGTGTGCGCGCGCACGGCTGCCTTCAGTTCACATGTGCGGCCCCACAGTGAGTCATGACAGCGTGACGTAGGCCAGCGCCGATGAGTTAGACGGGGAATAGTGGGGAATGTGAAACGAGGTGGGAACAATGGAGAAATTGCATAGCAGTGGTGGTAAAGGAAAGCCCTGAAGGACCTTCCAGTGCCACTCCCCCCCCCCCCCCCTCAACACTGCTGCACCAAATTCATTTCAACATTCGCAAACTTTGAACAGATGTCCCTTTTGAGCGACAATACCAGCAATGTAAATATGTAATGGACAAAAATACGCTATACAGTTTTGGTGTTTGTTTTATGTTATAAACTTACTGCATATGTGTGTGCGTGTCATTGTTAAAAACCGACAAAAGCAAACTTCCTTGGATCGGTTCTTTACAAAACACCAGGCAAAAGCCACTTCTGAGAGATAACAACTAAAGAGGGCAAAAACGATGAGGGCACAGTTAAAAGTTAAATGACCATCATTTTTATTCTTCATTCTATTCTTTGTTTTTTTTTTGCATGATGCACAACTCTCATTTATTGTGCAATAATCTAATTGTAGCATGTATTTTTACATATTTTGATGCATTTTTATGCTTCATAAAACATTTTGGGTGAGGCTTGGAACGGATTAGGGCATTTACATGGAAAATGCGTCTTGACTTACAAATGTTTCTTGCAAAGAAAGGACTTGCTGCCTTTTAAGCGTTCGCGCCGCTAGCTTCACAAAATGCTACCAAACAAGTGTGGCGCAAACATAAATCAGTAAATCACAAGATTACAGATTCCACCAAAAATGCAAACGAATCTGTGGCTTGATCACTTCAATTTCAACGACTACCTTGTGATGTCATTTGAAATTTTGATTCATTGCTCAGCCCTGCTTGTAACATTACAAACCGGGATTGTTTGTATTGGCATCACCCATGCGTTTTCCCACGAAGGAAACATGGTCTGTCGAGAGTCTAGTGAGTTGAGCATCGAGTCGAGATAATGTATCAGATGTGGTGGGACTTTCTGGTGGTTTATCAGCGGAGCTCCTGGAGTCTTTAAGGGCACCAGGTGACCGCTTGTCTGGGGAACAGCTTTGCTGCATCTTTCAGATAACCTTTTTATCTGCACTCGGAATAACGCCATCAAAGCGTGCGCTAAAGGAAGGAAGGGAGGAAGGATGGATGACAGGAAGTCTTCTTGTTAGATGCAGTGGTCACTGTACTGAAAAACAGTTTCTCCACCTATGACCTGGGTGAAGACCTACCAGAGACTGCATGGATTCATTATCATGTCAAATCCAAAAGCTAAGCGCCGCTGCAATGCTGTTGGATGCACACATGAGGGTTAGCTAACAGTGTTAGCTTCGATTAAACGCCATTTCATCACTCTCTATAACATTGGTGGATGAACACAGGAGGGTTAGCTAACAACGCTAGCTTCTGTTAAACGCCATTTTAACGCTCTCTATAGTATTAGTGGATGAGCACAGGAGGGTTAGCTAACAGCGTTAGCTTCTTTTAAACACCATATTAACGCTATCCATTACGTTGGATGATAGCATTAATGCATCAAAAGTTCAGTTAGAAAGAGTGTGGGACTTTGGATGCTCCACCGGATTTTGAACGTGGTAGATTAAAGTTAAATGTTGGAAGTAATTTCACATGAGCACTGATGGGAAAGGAGTTGAGAAGTTTTTTGTCTCAAATGACGAAAGTCTGGTTTCTCAGCTTCAGTAATTTAAAAGGCGTTTACTGTAACATCTGTGGGAAGAGGCCAGATCAGTGATGATGCAGAATTGTTGTCGACTGCCACGATTTAGGGCTTGGGAAGAAAACAAACGAGTATGCTTCTAAACCTGCCCCAACTTCTGAACACTTCATCATAGCCCGGTTGACTCTCAAGCAATCACTCTGAAACTCAAGTCCACATCCTCATGACATCATTTATTTTCTTTCTGATAGGAAAGCTAAATATGCCCGAGGAATATGATGGAAATAGATTGGACGAGTAAACATCCATAGCTTGTTTTCTCACAACTGCTTTTGTGACCTCTGGGGACATTTATAAAATGTGCGTGAGTGTTTTTATGTGCCCGTCAGGACCGGTCCGGATAGCAAACCTAAGGCTGAAGACAGTTTTTAGAAAGTGAGGGCATTTAAGACCTTTGTGTTACAATGGGGCTGTTGTTTTCATTTCAAAGGTGGATCTTGGCATTGACATTTTCAGTTCTGGTGTTAGGCTTGCGCCGTGAAACTGAATAGGAAAATCCACATTCATGTGGTCTACTAGGAAGCTCCTTCCAAAGACGTTGCGTATATTAGTTCCTGTCATGCAGCATGGTGGCTGAGAACCGTTTGCCTGCCTCTCAGTCCTGAGGTTTGGGGGCGTTTGAATCTGGGCTCCTGTGTGGAGTTTTCACTTCACTCGGAATTATTGCAGCTACACATTCCTGCAAGTAGCAGGCGCCTATAAATCTCTTTAGGGCAGGACATTCTCAGCCATGCTCCGCCCACACGCAGATGGAAAATAAGTGAGAGTATGTATATGAATGTGTGTGTGTGTGTGTAGCTAGATCGATTGACAGTCAGATTTAATTAATTAAATTCATTAATTTTTTCCCATTTTGTCAACCAGACTTAAGCAATTTCATTAGTTGTATATATCCCCCCCCCCCCCCGTTCAGCGACCAGAAAAGTTGTACACGTTTGAGAAAAAAAACTGAAATGTTTTCCTTAATTATTTTTTAATATACTGTATACTGTACATTTTCATTGGAAAAGTGTTGTGCATTTTGGGCTTATACTTTTCTTCATCGTATCAAGATGCACATGCCTCAACTCAACTCAACTCAATTTATAGAGCACTACCAAAAGAAAGGAAACTGGCTTCAGGGAGTTGAATTTAAAAAATATAATCATAATTAAAATTAAAAAACGGGATGCTACATGAGGTTTTGAGCAAGGCGAAGACCTCAAAACGGAGTACTGGGAGAAAACCCACTTGAGAGCACAAGGTGAACATGTAAACTCCATAGAGAAGGGCCTCAGTTGAGAGATTTAAACCCGGAACCTCTTGATTATGAGACCGACATGCTACCCACTACTCCACTGTGTCGTATGCATTCTATCTTCTTTACACCACCACAATACTATCATACTCCAAATCCAGCAACGCGTGCGACGTCTGATTTTATTGCAGCCCATTTAAGAATGCTGCTCTTTAGAAATGTCTAACCCTTCCATTTCCTCACATTTGTGAATCATTGCAACCACAGAGGAAAGACACGCACATGTCTTGGAATAAGACACATCATCAGCGGATCATTCCTCTCATGTCATCGCCCATTACGTCACACAGATGGCACCATTTATGTCCCGACCGTTTATGAATGCCTTCTGTTCACTGCAACCTTTTCCCGTACATAAATGACCCTGTTAAAGGAAATGTTGCTCATTTTTGCAATTTCATGTGAAAACAGTTTGCGTGTTTGCATAAACCATTAGCTTCTCTCCTTCAGTGTAGCTCAGCTGCACCGCGGCGCACAAAACAACCATCTTGACGAGTAGTTCTCAAACTGGGGTCCATGTCTACATAGGGCGAGAAATATATTGACCCAATTAGGAAAGGGAAACACTACATAGTCAGTGACGTACACAAAGCATTCATCTGCTGTGAGTAATCTTTTTTGGGAAGTTTGAATGGATGTCCGGATGCTGTGTCGCTTAAGATGGACCCCGGCCGGCTGCGTCATCCCAAATGGCAAAGGGCACGTATGGCAACCACGCTAGAAAAACTATTTTTTTCATCAATTCCCACTCACACAGAGATGCAAAACTGACTGAAAACGCTGAAATATGTGTGACAATAACAATTCAGCATTTTGATTACTGCATTTTTTCCCAATATGTGCCAATTTTTTTATACGTTTTTTTGTTGTTTTATGCGTTTGTGGGGTTTTTTCACCATTCCACCCCGTTTTTCAAGAAAACTCATATTGAAAGTTTCTCTTTTTTTTCTTTCATTGGGAGGATGTGTTTATTATATATTTGATATATATATATTGATATATCTACTACTACTGTTAGTTTAAAATGTGAATTTATGTACAGTACAGTAATCCCCAATCTATATTTTAAGTTTACCTATCACGATCGTGCTAGCAGATTTTTTTTAAGCATAACATGTTAAACTATGTCTAAAAAGTGAGTTTAAAAAAAGAGATTACGGCATGCGGAAGGAGAATTTTCATGGTGAAAGGAGAATTGGCGTGGCTTCAGTATGTCTTTTGATGCAAATACTCAGTTAGCTAACCAGAGGCCACCTTTTGAAAGAAACATGAATATCCTTGAGTAGAATAGTTGGATTATTATTTTTATTTTTTTGCAAATACAGTACATAAGTTCACTGGCGGGTACCACACAAAAACAAACTCTTCCCTGCCCGCAACCACAAAATATTTTTGTTCCGATTGACCATACAAGATAGAGCCAGTTAGTGCTGTTTCCTGCACACAGAGCCACTTCATTCCAGTCTTTGTGCCAAGCTAAGCTAACTGGCAGCTGGCATTGGGAAGAGAGCAAACATGCAGTATATCAAACACGGACATGGGAAGTAACCAAGTACTTTGTTGCTTCAGATTTTTCACATATCCGTACTTGAGCATTTATCGTCTTGATGACTTGTTATTTTTTTTACTCCCTACTTCCGGTTGAATTCATTCGTTGACTTTACTTCTCCGCATCAACATTTATGGCTTGAAGTTGATGTCATTTGGTATCACGTCTTCCAGTTGGCCAATTTGCGGAGGACTTTGGAGTTGACATAGCGCTATGTGGAGCTGTGAAATGCACTGCCATCTAACGTCGACTGGGTCTAAGACTACAAAAATAAGATGGTTGACAAGCAGCATAGCGGTTAGCCTCGCTAGCTTTGGCTAATCCAATCGTCGCACGTCCTAAAATATTCATATCAGTGGGACTGACAGCGAGTTGTCGCTCAAATGTTATGTCCAATAATGCACAGACAACAACTGTGCGCTAATCTTTTTTTTTTTTCATCATTGAAGTTGTATGACATAACACCCACGTCTCGTGATTTGTGTTGCTTTACACAACTGACGTCAGCGTATACACTCGCCATATGCTACAAGTCTATGGAAATATTTTACCAAAAATGAGAGCATGTAAAATATGCAAGTCTATCCTCAAATACAAAACAGTAAGACCATAAGTGAAATGGATAGAGACAGACAGTGAAATTTAGATATGCTTATTTTTAGAGCCTGCCGACAATGGCCATTTTGCTATGCTACAGAACACAAGATGATTTTAGCCCATTTGTTTTGGTTAAGAAAATCATGCGCAGGATTCCCAGTAAGTAAAGTGCAATTCTCAAAATGGCGAATTGTATTTTTAATGCCTGCCGTCGAAATGTCTTTCCGTGGAGAGTCCATCAGCGAGTCATCAATTTTCATAAGTTGACTACACAGTCATTCGTCGTTTAACTGCTGTTGGCTACGGGAATGATTCATGGGGCGCACATTGTCTTATGTCAGCCTAAAAACCGATCTGCTGTTCAAAAAATAATAATCTAAAAACATTCAAGTAAGGTGTATTTGCCCAATATTTATCATTTACTAATAAACCATTTTTTTGTTCATAAGATTATTAAACCATTTTTACTTTTGTATTTAAATCTTAACTTTACAGGGTTTGGCTCAGTACTTTTACCAATCATTTTTTTCTGCTTTCACCAAAATGTAAGTACTTTTGCCACCTCTGGATCCCATCCCTGCTTTGCAGAGTGATCAAACATCGTCTCTAAACTCGCTAAAGCTTTTGAAAAGATCTTGTGCTGACGTACGCAGGATCCGAGGCCAACGTGTAACCCCAGCAACTGAGTCTGTGGTAAAGAGTAATGTGTGCTTATGAATGAAAATGACTGCTGAATGTGCACTCGTGAGCCAACAGCGTCGAACTAACCACCCCGTATGATGCGATGGTGCACATAAAGAAGTGGCTCGATAGAGATCTGCTGCACTGTGGTGAGCATTGAACCAGTAACAACGGTAAGACAGGGAGACTATCCTAAAAGCCGTTGGGCTCCAAACACACGCGGGCCCAAATAAAAGCTAAAAACACATACTTCACATCACATTAGACGGCAACACTTTGACAACTGGGCAAAACACATCTACTCCACCAGAGTGAGTGGATGCATTCGAAATTAATGTGAGCAATGTACACCTGCGAACACGTTATTCTGTTCCCAAACTTAAAATCCGGTGATTAATAAGCAGGTTCTACATTTTTACTCTCGAGATATCCACTGCAAAAAAAAAGTGTATCTCAAATCATCTTTCCCTATTGAAATAAATGAATATGCAATTAATCCGTTCCAGCCCGTGAAAAACGTTGGTCTTTTTATGAATAAAATAGTGCTCAAGAGTATTATATGGGATAAAAACACTCAATACTAACAAACAAAAAACTTGAATTTACCTCATGTGTTGTCCGTCCTTGTTATAAAAGCATCTTTTGGCAGTTGGAAAGCCATCAACTGATATTGTGTCCACTGCAAGGAAACCATTGTGAATTGGTGGTGACCATGAAGTTTAAAAGCTTTACTCACTTACAACCAGTCATAAATGCTCTATAAATACAGTAAGTAAGTAATTAATAACATGTTTAATTAGCATTAAAATACATACTACATTAGCAAAAGTCGATTTGAGCGCAGCTGAGGGGTTGGGGCACCAATGCTGGCGTAACCTGATTTTTGTTTGAACGCAAACCTTGCTGTGTGTGTTATCCCAATTTGGCAGACCGATCTCCACCATGATGGGCAGGCCACTGCCGGAGAAGGAATATTTTGGGGATGCGTCTGGCCAGGTGACAATCTGGTGGCAGAAAGTCAATTTAAACCTTACCCATGCTTACACTGTGTCGACATAGACTAACGCAAAGTATTTCATTCATAAATGTAGTATGTGAACAGTGGGCAACTAGCTATGTGGAGGGCACACAAATGATTGTGGTTGGTCTCCGGCCTCCAAGCGGCCCCATCTTCAAAACCCTCCTCAAAACTCACTTGTATTCTTTGGCATTCGACTCAGCATGACTTAGATTTGTTCTTGGTTTTACTGTTTGGTGCTTTCTACCGCCTTTATTACCGATTTGTCTTACTGTTTATTGTGCATGTTAAATTGCTCCATGTACAGCACTTTGTATGCAGCGATGGCTGTTTGAAAGTGCTCTATAAATACTGTTGACTTGACAGTACTAATGTGCACTGCCATGTTGAGACTCTAATGCAGAACCAGCCCACCGCATTTAAAGAGAATGAAAGGAGCCGCTTTGATCGGCCATGATTGGCATTAGCTGGGAACTCTCCCACAGCGGCGCCGCCCTCCTTGTCACATATCTGCCGGCCTGTGAGCATCTGTGAAATTACAAAATAAATCAGCTTTAATTGGGCCAAAGCTAAGGTCGGTAGGAAAAGTTGGTTCATTATTGCCCAGTTTCTTTATGAAGGTACGGTATGCACTTTTGAAATGACATCGTTTATTATCAATGAATTTTACAGTGGTCTAGTGTGTCTGAACAGAGTCACTGAGACGCTTTAAAATCTTCTTTTGAGGGCCATCTGTGTGACATATGCTGCGATGAACCACTCACATCCTTTGACACAAAGGAGTGAGTGAGGTGTGCACCACTGTTTATGAGACCAGCGCATGATCGTGCGGTCCACAGTCAATTATTAAGATCACCGTGGCCCTTCTTCACCTCCCAACTCGCCCAGCCGCATGTGTCTTCCTGGCAGCGGGCAGAGGCGAAGGCCCTTGGATGCCACACGTTGCCCGTGACGGTCGTGAGTGTTTACCGAGAAGGAAGTGAACAAGGGCGAGGGGAAAGGTCATAGCGCACGGGGTGAGAATGTGGCAGGAAAATAAACGGAGCCAACAACGCCGCGTCAGATTCCAGGTCTCGCCAAGGTTTATGTGCCTTCTGTATAAACACTGAGCTATTGTCGTCACCTTGATGTCGCTCTTTTCCAACAAGAATATTTTAAGCAGACCCAGAAGTGGATATATGTGTATCTTGAAGGGCTATCCGTTTGTGATTGAGTGGGCATAATCTTTGAAAATGCTCCGTCCGTACCTCCCTCCCCGGAAGTACTCACTATACTTCAGTAGGACAGATACTTATGTAAAAAAAAAAAGACTGTGGTGAAAGTCCAAAAACTGTTTTAATGCTTCACTAAAGTCAAAGTGTAAAAGTACAGAATGATATGTACTTGAGTATAAAAGTAAAAACGAATTTCTCCTGTCAGTTATATTGTATACAATACCAGAGGGAGCAGCAGTATTCACACTATGTACGGTACTTAAACGGTAAAAAAAAAAAAAGTTTGGTCAACATTACTCATTCAACCAATCAAGAACTGCGGTTGACTTCACCTCTCTATTTATTACTTTTCTGTCTCTTCCTCATCCACAAAGGTTGAAAAAAAATGTAGAAAGTCTATTTTGGCAAAAGGTTGTCCAAAAATTAATTGCAGTCACAAAGTACCGTACAAGTATTTCGTGACTTCCCCGCCAGTGAGCAGACAGACCTAACACCTTCACTGCTACAACCTTGCCCTCGCCTTGGCCCATGAGCGCTTTTCCCTGGTGTCTAAGGCAAAACCGTCTAACAGGAAACTGAGCACATGTCTAAAATGCATTACTTTTAACAGCCGCTGCCAGCGCCGAGACACATGGTTCTAAAACAGAGTTACTGCCTCCATATAACCCGAGCAAGAACTGGCAAATGAGTTGGGCATTGTGCAGTTTTTGTGTGTGTTTTGGCTTGGGTATACTTCAATGTCGGCCCAAAACCATTGAGCTTGGCCAGAATAAAAATGCTGTAGATTAGAAATTTCCATAAAGGCTTACGGGACTTTAGTGACTTTGTTTTCTCTGCAGAGCTCGCCCAAATGGAATTGTTTGAAATGGAAGAAGTCCAAAAGATAAAGACATGCCCTCTCGGTGGACTGAAGACAATCTACCGCAAAGGTACATTCTATGTTCATGTTCTGTGCTTAGCTTTTGGCTTTGAAATGATAGGGTGGGGGGGGGGGGGGGGGCAAATGCCAGATATTAGCCCTGGTAGCTGCTAAGCCATAGGTGGAGAAACTCGATGTTTGGGTGGTATTACAGTGTATAATAAAGGTTTATACACCCCTGTGGAAAACCCACAAAACCTCCCAAACACATCTGGGAAGAAAATGTGTTGTGATCCGACTCAACCAAGGTTGACATTTTTGGGTCATTATTCCACAAGGTATGTTTGGTGCAAGGACCACCAAAAGAACAGAGTGAATGAAGCATGCTTTGGGGTTGTTTTTCTCCGTCTGGCCATGAGGCCGTTTTTCACCATCTGCACCTGAGGCCTTAGTCAAGGTGGAGAAATTGATGAGAAGTTCAAACTGGCAGTCAATGTTGGCACAAATCTTCTGCTCAAAAGCTAAAAAAAAAAAAAGAAAAGAATGAAGAGCCTACTAGAACACCTGAACTTTATCTGGGGTTGAGCAAAGGAAATTTAAACGGTGTTAACTGTTTGTTGACTCCCATTTAAAATGAGTTTCAATGTGATTGGTTAGTTATCAATCCAGCCATATCATCACACTTATAAGAGGGTGCGCGCAATTATGCTCCCTCGCTATTCCAGTTGTATATTTGTTTGCTTCCCCTTTGGAAAAGATGAGCAGAAATTCATTTGACTTGTACAGGTTCTAGGTTTCATTAATGCTGGAAAAAGTTTAGAAGTTATTTATCTTGGTGTCATGTCTCGATATCACAGAAATCTGCATTTCAACAGGGGTGTGTAGACTTTTTTTATATGTACATATAGGATATTTATTTTTTAAATGAATAGCCAAAAGGCACACCAAAATTCCAAAATACTCTATTTTCCCCTCTTTTTTTCCCCTTCCCTCAACCACCAATCTAGATTTGGTGCATACAGTGTGTATATACAAAGACGGGTACAGAAAGGCATATATTTTTGAAAGGTAAATCAACACGGCAAAAACAACCACAATCAGAACCAAAATTGTTATAAATGTACTGCAAAAGGCTTGTTTTGTTTTTCTTTTTGAGGGAGGGTAAACTGCCTACACCAGAGGGGTGTCAAACTCATTTTTGTCGCGAGCCACATTATAATTACCGTTTCCCTTGGAGGGCCATGATGACTGAAACTGTAAAAAGAAGTCAGATAGAGATTTGAGCAGGCATCGTGGAAGTTGTCATCTTTGATTTGCTTTTGCTGGCCTCTTAAAATGATGTACCGGGGCACATCTGGCCCCCGGGCCTTGATTTTGACACCTGTGGCCTTCACTGAATATAAAAAGTTTCCACAGGGTTGTGTTGACTTTTTATATCCACTGTAGGCACCTCACAAAAACAAAAAGATATGTATGTATTAATTGAAACAGACAATTCAGCGGATGGGCAGGCAAATATGTTTATACACTTCAAACAATTCAATAGTCACTTTTCCATAATAATGCTATTGCTAAACAAAACAGAAGCACAAGCAGTTTCTCCGAATTCAAGTATTGCGACAACCGACATTCTATAAACAAGTTTCCCAATGGTGGTCTTCAAAATTCACGGAAATTTGAGCCTTTCGTATCAAATACCCCAGTCATAGAAAAGCCTGCCAAGATGTTCACTAGGTGTTAAAATGATGAACGACAGTTTTGGAGGCCGAGCGACCGTCGCAAGTAATGATGTAATGCCACCCGGCCGACCTCCGCTTGGGGTCATATGATAGCGACGATGGCGGAGGGTAAGTGGGGGTGCTCGTGACGGTGGATTCAAACAGACGTGAGCTTGTGCGTAGTATCTATGGCACATGTGTGCGCGCGTGGCTGCTGAAAGGACCGAGTGTCTGGGGCGTGACCAACTTAATGACACGACTTACTGGCCTGATTCATGCACAGGTTTCTTGCACCTTTTTGAAAAAATAACAACACAGCAGGAAATCCGAGCAAACAGAGAATCGGTTGTGTCGCCAAAATCGTCAGCCAACGCTTTTGGCATTGATGTTTTGGTCCGCTTTGATTCAAAATAGAATTCGGCTATACAGAATCAACCACCCCCCCTCCAAAAAAAAAAAAAAAAACGGTATACTTTTAAGCCAACACAGCTGCGTTTGAAGGGATCTAAGGCCAAAAATGGCAAATGTAGACCAGGAAAGAAGCGGTTGGTCCAGAGAACCACAGGGAAGAGGGTGATACAAGGGTTGGAGGGAGGAGAGTGCCTGAAAGTGGAGAGGGCAGTGCTGCATATAACTTTCCACCAGTGTACTTTTATGCAAGTGTCTCACAGGACGTGCCCTCTGCTGTTTTCATAAAGTCTGCTTGTTCTTCGAGGGTCGAAGCCAAAATGACTATTAATAAATTAGGAGAATGTTGCAGAATGTCGCCGGGCATGAAGAAAAGTGACGTGAGACACTTGTGACCTGACTTTAAAAAAAAATTTTTTTAACATTCTTACCGTTACACAAGAAAATCAATTTTATATATAGTATGTATGTACAACTTGATATAAGTGATACACATACTTTTATTGAAATTTTATTTATTTCACTGGGACAGTGCACATTAATCAACACAAGAATAAACAGTGGAAATGCGCCGGACTTAGCATAAATGCTAACTTTTAGCCGTAGTCCCAAGGCAGGTTTCAAAAATAGCCCAGTGAGACATAAAACTTTAAGACCACAACGACAGAAATAAAAAACAAATAGGTAAGGCATCATGAAAGAAACAATACAAACAGTTGCAGTACTCAATTAATAGACAAAAGACCAGGACAGACAAATCACTTAGAGGTACAAAAACAAAAAAATACAACAAAGGGAAATACATGTTGTGAATTTAAAGCAACTACAAAGCTTTGCGTCGCCACGCCGTTTAGCTTCAGGCTAACAGAAATGCAAACCACCATAGACAGGCTAACAAATAGCATCGGGGTTGAGGCATTGTACCACTTAAAGCAGCACAAATGGAGGAGCAACACATGT
The DNA here is from genome assembly GCF_054856545.1 of Hippocampus guttulatus. Taxonomy (NCBI): domain Eukaryota; kingdom Metazoa; phylum Chordata; class Actinopteri; order Syngnathiformes; family Syngnathidae; genus Hippocampus; species Hippocampus guttulatus. The sequence continues at coordinate 16,894,123 of NC_141267.1, read as the reverse complement.
AGACAAAAAACAAAACTCACAGGCATAAAGGCACATTTTTTTATGAATTGGTTATCGGAATTTTACTTTGCCAAATATCAGGATCAGCATCAGAAAAGAAATAAATGTCGGGTGGGCCATAGCCCTGTCTCGTAATTAACATGAGCACTCTTCTTGCTCGTGGATATTTAGAATAACCACGACCTGGCACAAACATAAATCTAAAAATGATCCACAGTAAAAGGCATTTTTTTAAAGTCCATGTTATTCAGTCCCACATTTCCTTTCACCGGTTATTTACAACAACCGCCCCTTTGTACGACGGAAACACCCAAATCTGGTGAATTCTCTCTTGATTTCTCATCTCATCCAATGAGCTTCTTGCTTGTGTGAATGCGATCGTTTGCCTGAAGCAGCCGCTTGCTCTTTGGCTGACTCTGGAGCGACATTGTTATGCTATGAAACAATCTCCTGTCACGTTTAGATTCTGTATTCCACAAACCACAGCCCAGGCATCTGATATTAAGTGTGGTGAGTTCAGCCACTTGATGCAGTACAATACATGGAAACCCAAATCTCCCGAGTCCTGTCATGCGGCCTTTAAATCCCGCTGTTGATTATTATTGCAGCAAAAACCTCAAGTCTGGCCAGGCCTGTGTCAGTGGTGATCAGGAGCTACCTTGTATATGTCTCATTTTTTTAGTAAGAGACATATTATGCTTTTTCTCCTTTTGTTTCTTTCACAATTTCTTACAATCCTGAGAAGTCATAATAACATGCTGGTCCAATGAGGGGTCTAGCTTTTGTTACCATGACGACCACAGACACAGCCTGATCTTTTACCACTTGACAGGCTATGCCGGCTGCCTCCCATCACCTTGCCAGCATAACAGTAATTGAAACCTCTCATAATAATTAATATCATAAATGTCATATAATTATCCATTCATACATTTTCTAATGATCACGGGCTTCCTGGAGCCTCTCCCAACTGTCTTCGGGCAGATGGTGGGGTACACCCAATCGCAGGGCACACACATAGACAAACAACCATCCGCGCTCACACTCACACCGTGGGACAATTTCGAGTGCTCCATTAACCTGTCATGGTTGTTTTTCGAATGTGGGAGGAAACCAAAGAAAACCCACGTAGGCACAGGGGAAAACATGCCAACTCCACACAAGAAGGCCGGTGCCAGAATCGAACCCTGCACCTCTGCACTGTGAGGCGGACGTGGTAAACAGTCAACTCCGTGCCGCCGTCATATTATTATCCATCCATTTTCCCATCCGCTTTATCCTCACCAGGGCCTGCTGGAGCCTATCCCAGCTGTCTTCGGGCCCTAGGCGGGGGACACCCTGAACCGGTTGCCAGCCAATCACAAGGCACACACAGACAAACAACCATCCGCGCTCACACTCACACCTACGGACAATTTAGAGCGTTCAATCAGCCTGCCATGCATGTTTTTGGAATGTGGAAGGAAACCGGAGGACCCGGAGAAATTCCCACGCAGGCACAGGGGAGAACATGCAAACTCCACACAGTAATTCTAATTAATGGGATGATGCATCAAGCTGTTTTTGTCAACTCCCACTTGAAGATTACTGCGAAACTAAACATCCAAAACACAAATTCATCTCTCACCCTTGACAAATAAATGGCTCTGATGATCTAAAAAAAACGCGCCAAAAATGTACTTGTACATGCACATCCAGTGAAGACTCTCCGTAGGTTCTACAAACAATACAGACTAAACATAGCTCCTCCTTGACATAAAAAGATGGTTTCCATAACACCAGTACAACTTTCCTATTTGGGTAGGACTTTGGCACCATCTTGAAGCAGGATATCATACGCTACACTGTGTGTATGTGGCATATGGGCTTGTTTTCTCCATCCTCCCGCGTTGATTTAGCAGCCAGATCCGAGTGGAAGCCCCCCCGCGCTTAAATCCCTGTTAATCTGTCACAGTGGCCGGAGCCTCGCTATCTCATCAGCTTTGTATTGGTGCACTGCCCCGCCGAGACACAAACATCCTGTTTGCAGAGGGAGAGGGCAACAGAGAGAGGGAGAGAGGGAGAGCAGTGGAAATGTTCACTTAATGGAGCAGACTGGGAAGAGTGGCTGGAATGTCCCAGCAAATAGGCAGTGAAAGTTTCAAAAGGGGGCTCGAAAAGTCACTCTCTGTAGGTTGACATTATTCAAGCGACCTCAGCACGCATGCAGAATAATACAAGCATATTGTAGCTGTCTGGAGATTGAAAGTCATCTTGAAATGGGCAACCACGGCGGTGTTTGTAATCCTGTTCCCCATCTGGGAGGTTTGGAACAAGTCATGAAATAGAAGAAATCACGAGTCAATCCTTCAGAAGATATTTTGCACATTTGCTGGAAAATATTTGATGATGGAGACCATAGAGAAACCTCTTGTGCTGACTCACGTTAACTCATTGACAAAGCAGCATCGCCACCTAGTGGAAAGGGAACGAGCATTGGAGCGATTCAAGTACACGCATTAAAATACTTTTATTTACCTTTGTACAAGAATACATTTGTAATCCCCCGATAATAAAGGTTGTAGTTGGTTTTTGGATGACGATTATTTCTTTTTTAAGAAGTGTGTAATCTGACAAGAATAATATTGTGTAAAATATTTTTACCTTATTAAATCTCAACATGATTCTCATATCATTGTGACTTTCTTCTTGGGGAAAAACACCCCCTCATTCTTGGATTATTTATATTTTTTCTCGAAAAAAAATAGTCTAGAAATATATTTGTTTAATCTTGTAAAATTATTCATTTGCTCAAATATACATAACTTTTTTGCCTTCAAAATACATATCTTTCATAACATTGTGATTTTATTTCTAAACTATTTCTACGACTTTATTCTTTCAGTATCCTTTTTTTATTTTCCAATGTGGCCTTAATACTGCATTTGTTCAGTTAGGAACAATTCAGGATCAATCGCTTTCATCTATTTAAACAATCTCATTCCAGACAATCACATTTGTATCATTTATTAATTTCAAATCCATTGCGGTGTTGTGTATACTACGGAGTCATGATGTCACAAGTTGCTCTCTCGTCCTCGGTGTGACTCGGCTGACGGCGTTCATGTGAAGTGGTCAATGTTGACCGGTCACAAAACACAAAATCAGGAAGTCAACAGAGAATGAGGAAATATGATACACTACATACATATCTACAGTATATATATATATATATATATATATATATATATCAATATAAAACGTATTAACTTTTTACTTTACCAGTTTGTGTCAGCATTTGAACATGCCATTTACTGTAAGTCCACTTGATTCCTCAACGGAATGTGATTGGCATGAGTTGTCGCGGCAATGTAACGCCGGCAATGTATGTAACCACAATTTTGTCTCTTTGTGGTCGACTGCTGTAACTGATGAATGGTTGCGATGCCACTCCGTCGAGAAAAACATCATATCTCACAAGTATCGCCGGAAGGATCAATCCAAATATGGATAATATCGAAACAAACGTTGATAGCGTAAACCCATTGTACTTGCTCAAACTGCCTTTAATAATGTGATTAATATATGTTTTTGATTAATCATTAATGATATTCGTTCTTGTGCTTTCCCGCAATAATTAGCATAGGGATAAATATCAATAGGCACTTATTTTTCTATAAATCTCTGAGAATGTTCACGTTTTCAAATAATCATTTCGTCAACATTCCTAGGAAATCACAATGTCCCATCACTTGGGAAAACAGGCGCAGGAGACACCTGGTGCCCATGGACACCACGGTGGCGATGCCTGGTTTAGTTTCTCAACTGTATGCGCTGCATCACATTTTCCCATCGGTCAATATTTCTTTGGAAACTCAGTCTTTGGGCTTGTCTATTCAGTTTAGTGACGCACCATTACTATTTTTTTCAGTGCGTACTCATCGATCGCAGTACCGACGCTTGATCATCTTGCAATTGACACACAATGTTTATTGAAATCAAATTCCCCGAGTCCCATAAGGCATACGTCAGGTTGGTAAAATAGTAATGGTGTCATAGTATCGGCGCAGTTTTACCCAAGTAGAAGTGCAGTACAAACATACTGTATCAGTACCCTGACAAAGAAGTATTTTGCACCAGTACAGTTCATTTTTGGTGACAAACTTAATTGGAAACTAGTATGAACCATCACTCTTTCATCCGATATTCTCAAAAGGGGTGAAAGTAAGTAAATAAACCAGCTATTTGCATGATAAACCCATGGGGAACTGTTTTATTTACTCCAGATAAAATGTGTGAAATGAGAAGTCAATCCTTTTCTCGTGTGTGGCAATCTGATTTGTTTTGCAAGTGGTGCAGTCTCCACCTACTGGCTATTTGAAATAATGTAGTTGTTTTATTTTTCCTCCAACTGGAAGCAACATCCACTTTTTCCAACCCTTTAAATTGATCGGGAGACATTTAACAATCTTGATGCCTTAATCAAAGATGGGCCTGTGTTTTTTTTACGTGGTGACCTCATTTGAGGCTTGGGGCGTAACGGAGAGGGAACAGTGAAGACGAGCGTGATGGTATGTGCTTTTTAATTGTAGTCACATGCTGCTTTACAATGCTCGTAGATGGCAATTTAAAGTTTAAATGAGTGCTGTGTGATACTGCTTGATTTGATGTCGCACAGATACCTTAAACTTGCTTCTTTTAGTGCTTGAGCAGGTTATGATTTTGTGTGCACTTTTCCATGATGCGCAGCAAAGTCTTGGCAAGCCTTATAAAAAAAAGAAAAGATTGCAATTAAAAGAAAAAAGATTGCAGCTACTTTGGAAACTGGATTTTTTTTTTCCTAATACAATTGATGAACTGGTGCCGCTCGGCGGCCTAGTTGTTATAATGTCTGCCTAACACTTCAGATGTTTGAGGTTCGTATCCCTCCTAGCATACTGCATGAATCAGCAGTAGAAAATAACGATGTAATAAATACATTTTTTAAACTTTTATTCTTCTAATGGAGTTGAATCAATACTTTTGCTGTTACCAGAGTATTTCTTCTACTTCTTTACTACTCGGTATTTACTCTACAAGTACAGAGCGTGAGGACTTTTAGCATCTCTGTCAAGCATACATGTGTGAAGAGAGCAGCTTCTATCTTTATCTGCTTTGGCCATACTGTGCCCTGCCCCCTCCCTTCGACATACATAACCACACCACACTATACTTATATGTTCAGTCGGACTCATTTAAAGTCATTGGGTCATTCAAATGGGAGGACAATTTAGGCACCAACATTTCTGAAAAATTAACAGTGGTTCAGCCTCCATTGAAGAAAGGGAAGATGCAGGTAGTAAGGCAGTTTCAGGAACACATGAAAAATGATATAATGACTCATTTTATCAAAAAAAAAAAGTTTGCTCAATAAAGCCGTTTCAAAGATTTTGTTTCATTTAACCTCATCACTAAAGCTGTCACCATATGGTGTTTGGAAATCAGGATCCGTCCTTCCAAGTCCAACACATTTTGCCTCCGATCAGTGACAGACTTTTGAGCACACAAGCTAGCAAAGTAAATTTACTCTAATATTAATGATTGTTTTATGTTAATTTTAAAAAGTGTAAAACCTAGAAAGAAGATAAATTCTTAAGAAAACCTCCTCCTGCTACTTGTACTACGTTTTTCAGTGACCGAAGTGACCAAATTGTGGTTCTGGCTAATGCCAATGCAGCTCGGTTTAGGGAGGAGGAAAAAACATGACTATTGTTACTATAAACCCTGACATTGCGGACACTCCAACTTGGTCAGCGCTTTGGGAGGACTTTGGCTAACTCGTTGAGAACAGCGATGGAAATCATGTGGTCAACAAGACTCAAACTAGTCGCTATTAGCGCTTCAAAAAACTTCAAAGGCAAACATGTTAATGCACCTTGAAAGACACCATGCCAATATTATTTTGCTAATGCATGTACTGAGATTGACTGATACGGCTTTTTCAGGAACAATGCCAATTATGAGTACCGGTAGTCACGAAAGCCGATAACCGATATTCATTTTCAGTAAAAGGGGAACTATTGTAAAATAGAAATATCAACTCCAACTCAAGGTTGTTGAAATGTTTTGTAAGTATATGTTGTTGTTTTTTGAACAACTTTTAAGATTTGCAAAATGTTTCCGTTTTTTTTGGTTTTTTTTTTTATTTTTTAAATCTTAGACAACAGACATCCGAACTTCTTATCTTCACGAGGGTCACAGGCGTGCTGGAGCCTATCCCAGCTGTCTTCGAGCAGTAGGCAGGTACAGCCTAAACCGGTTGCTTGCCAATCACTACAGACATCTTTGTTTTAAAATTATATCAAAAGGTTCCGGGAGTCTTAAAGAGTTTAATGATAACTTAAACAAGTAAATAGCTCCCTATAGTGTTCTGCAGTCAATAACGTTTTATTTTCCAAAATTTCAAGTTCACCGAAATGAAAAACTTTCACTTATAATTGTTTAAATTTTAGACAAAAACAAAATGTGCAGGGTTTCCAGGGACAGCGGCACTTGTAAATAAATAGTTCCTTGAAGTTAAAACAGTATTAAATTGATCTCTTATCACCGGTCTGATTTTTTTGGAAAGGCTGATGCCCATATTTGTCAAAATGCCATATATCTGTGCCAATGGCCGATATGGCCTGGCTGATAATCACTGGTTAACAAATTTCTCAAAAATGTTTAAATCAGAGATGCAAGTTCATTTTTCTAGATTTTTTTGGCACTGATTTTGAATCTACCATAGTTTTTTCTCTCCCCTGGCACATCTGGTTTTCATAATAACATACCGGTAATAACAATAACATAATGCGTAAGAAAGTAATATTAAAGCTATCTCTGATTAAAATTTACTGTTGACCAGTGTAATCGGTTTATCCCTAAAATGTACTACTGTCAGGTTTATACTGAGAAGTCAAGTCAAATTTTTTCTTCACAATATGTTCCCACCTTTAGTCTAAACGGTATTCTGAATAATACATGTGAAGATAAGGAATTAAGCTGCAAATCCACATTTTTTTCAACCATCTCGGGGCGGCCAGTTTGTCACTTGTCAACTGAAAATGACATCACTGTGGCTTAGGCCTCAGTTAACACCCAATCACGGCTCACCAGCTTTCTGATTGTGGTCAAGCAACATTCGCAAGATGAGGCGTCGGTCATTGCCCATCAGCCCTGACCAACTGGGCTGTCAGTCAGTTTTTTTTCAGTCAGCAGCAAGTGGCAAAATGGCCAACTTCTGAGATGGATAAAAACATGTGGATTTTGCCACTAAATTCATCTTCCAAAAATGCAAGATTAATCACAATACCGTGTTTAGACTAGTGGGGCTGCATAGGACATATTGTAAAGGACATTTTTGACTTCACTTCCCCTTTAACAAATGACAAAAATTGATTTGGGGTGGACAACTACATAGTCCCCCCCCCCCCCCCCCCCCCCCCCCCCCCGAAGTAAACACAGGCACAGTCTGCTCTGGGAAATGTGTTTAATATATTAAAACAATTCAAATCTTTGTTGTGTCGATACAGCCGTACTTTAGGCACGCGTTAGCAGAGCAGTATGTGATGTAAATCCAATGTAACAAAATTGAATATTTAAAAAAAACACAATTTAAGAAAAGTTTCATTGTGTTGTTTGTGCAAATGTTTGGCCTTCAATTTTCATTATTTTTATAATATTGCTAATATTTTGGTAATGTTTTATACGTTCCAGTACTACAATGTATAGTGGCAAATAACTACTGTATACTACTGTATGGGCGGAAGATTGCAGATGTAAACTGTTGGTGTGGGGGGAAGGAGGAAATCGTAGTTTTAACAACTGAAACGACGTCTAAGGCTCGTCGGAGATGTAAAATATTACAAAGTCGACGATAAAAAGTTACGTGGCCACAAGTAGACAACAACTTGAGTGAGTAACACACGTCGCGTTACACAGTGCAACACAACAGACCTACAACATCCGGGCTAGTCGGCTCACGCAGGAACGGAATGGCGGCGGAGGTAAGTGGACGAAAACGAGGCTCTGGGTCGCCCAGACGACGGGCTAAACCGGGACCAAAGACGGCCGCGAGTCACGCTCCACGGTACGGCGTATGTGTCGGCTGTGTGACCGGCGAACTAACGCGGAAGGGCTGGAAGCGGGGAAACGTAGCAACGCGGGGGTTAAACATCGGGGAAGTAGAGATAGAGGGGGGAGGAATGGAGAAGCTCCCCGGCGTTTCGAGCCTTTCGCTCGGCGTTAAAGAGCCATTCCTCCCCCTCCTCCTCCATTAGAGCCGTCGAAAGGAACCGAACCGACAACAAAGGAAGGAAAGCTAAAAACACGGCGATGGTCCGAGTTGTTTGGGGAAGTTTTTACACGCGGAAAAAGTTGTCCGCGTTAGTCTTTGTCGTCCCCTTTTTTTAGTGGGACATTTCGACTTTTTATTTCCTTCTCGCGCGATCCGCCGAGAAGGAAGAGGCGTTCAGCACCAAGTGGCAGGAAAGCGCCCCATGTCACACAATCGCAAGTTCGCAACACAGGCAGCACAACTTTGTCAGGACAACGGGTCACGTTTAACAAATAACAAGAAGCAGTGAATGGAACTTCTTAACCCTTGTGTGCTTCTGTGTCAAAAAATACTTTGTTTCCCTTTCCCTGTTGCTCCAGTGTCCTCTAACTTTGACGCCTGTGCCACAAACATCCTAAAAGGGATGCCAGCCCCAAACGAAACTATGGTCCATGTCTAATATTGCAAAATGAAACAAAAGATAAGACATGGAATGTTATCAGGTTGTTTCAATGGCACATATATTGTGTGTCTTAATGTTATGTGCAGTGAAAGTATGTAAAAGACTAAATGTTTCTAGATACCAAATATCAATAGTTACAACCTGAAGTATACATACCCCGGAGTAGACTATGATGCCCAAACACTGAGACTACTATAATTTCAAAATAATCGTATATCACCCTAAAAATGTTTGTTTCTACCTTATTCCATTTTTTTGTATTTTGCAGTGAGCATACTGTAGTTGGTTTCACACAAATCACCCGTTTTGATCCACCGCCCCCCCAAAAAAACAAGAACACAGAAAACAAGCTTTTTCTGAAAAGATATGTTTTATGCACAGCAGTGTTTTTTATGCTTTAGTGATACCTCAAACATCTGAATGGTCCTGTTCTTCTGTAAAATAGCAACAAGAATGAAAATGTGCTTTTGATGACAAAATGTATTTACAAGTAGTCCCCAATGTAACAATTTTGCAAACATTTACACTATTTGTATGCTACATAGTAGTAGTAGTGTGGGGGTGGGGGGGTAACCTTACATCGTCGCTTCTACTTCTAAATTCAACTATTTGTCATCTTGTCTCCCTTTTGCGATCCCCTTTGTAGTAGATTCAACATGCAAGACACTTTGATGAATCACAAGCTGCTTGTAACTTGGCATTTCAAAATCGTACACATTGTTGTGACACACAGTGGGCTAATCCAAAAGAGGTCTGGCGTTGCTATCGTTCGTGTTTCTTTTTTTAAATCGGTAACATCCTAATGATCACACAAGAGCTGTTGAAACACAATTAATCAATGGGATAATCATTGTAGTAATTGATTTTAAAACTAATCAATATCTGCTGCCCTAGTCTATTGTGAGATCCCATGACTGACAACCACACATGTAATGCTAGCCAAATACTTTTTTGTTTCTTTCTAGCATTGTGTTGTGTCTATCCATAGACGGGCCGTGGGCCTGCGGACCTGGCCGCCGAGGTTTCATCCCATTTGAGATCGTGAGATACGGCCATGAAGACGCTGGGCAGGAGAAGTCGTCTTTTTTGGAGTTGAAGGAGAGACTCTCCTCTTCCCCAGAAGATGGCAGCCCAGTCCCAGACTGTACGCTCAAGTCTTGTTACATAGCTCCCATTCAGCTAAACAAATCATATTCAGTATTTCCCCCCCCCCCCTCCCCCACTATTCTGGTTTATTGTCGGACTTTGTAGGCTAGCGAGCTACCCTTGGAGGAGCTGCTGGCTCTGTATGGCTACACAGTGACTGACCCGGCCAAGCAGAGCTGTCATGTCTCTGCCGCTCTGCCAGACATGACTCTGGCCAAGGTGACAGCCCTCCTCAGGCCAACACAACTAAAACACACACGCGTGCACATCACTGTTGATATTGCAGCTCTAATATTTCTTGTGTTCTCCAGAGTCAGATCACCGAGGACATATTTGCTGCAGCGGGGAGAGTGGAGTCATCAGAGGATGATCTCACGCCCTCGGTCACTTCCAGCACTTCAGATTTGCTCCAACAGCTGCCTCGTAAGTTAAACAGCAAAGTGCCCTTTGCCTAATGTTGTGGCCGAAGAATGTAAAACAGGATTACACACACAGCCGTGTTTTCTTGACTCAAATGAAGTTAAGAACGGGACCGATCTGATCCCACGCCATCCACTGGCTCAAACAAGCAGTTTTTTTTTTATGTGAAGTGTGTGTATGTATTTCATTGTTCGTAAATGTTTTTGTTAGTTTAAATCATACAGCAACGGTAAACATCACGTCACTGCTTACCTGTTTACCGTGACTTTTGGATTGCGAGCGTACAGTCACTTTGGTGTCCATTGCAGTTGACAGCGAGGGGGGCTGTGCTGCATAAAATGTCCCTTCCTGAGATAATCGAAAACAGGTGGATTCATTTGTTTCAGTCTTACTTCACAAACGCAGCATTGACCAGAATGCTAAGTTAAGACTGTTTCGGGCCAATACCACAGAATATTGCCCAAAAAATAAATAAAAAATTATAAAGTCTTAATCATACGTTTGCCCGGCTGGTGGTTTGCTGACTACTAGTTGAAAAAGTTCTAAAATAGATATGCAACAAAGCTTGCATGAAAATCACAGACGATCAGGTTAATTTCCCCAGTGTGGGACAAATAAAGGATATCTTATCTTAATTGAATCGTGGCAGCACAAATCGTGTTCACGATTAAAGTTCAGTATATTATGCAGCCTTTGTTTTATGAATCAGGCGTTGTGCAAGTAATAATGCATATGGCATACAGCCCAAAGAATGCTGTCTGGGTTTTTTTTGACGGGTTGACATGGAAACTTTTTTGTCATTCCATTTGAAATCATTCCAGGCTAAAGATCTCCGGTCAACTGTTTACACGTGGCGTGATCTATTCTGATCTGTATACGACATTCATCAGAACAGCTGATTTACAGCCATGTAACAGGCGCAGATCGTTGTCAACATCAGTTTATCAAGACGGAGTTCATTTGTCGATTGAACATAGTTGTTGTCAATGTTTTAGGCTGGATGGCTCAGTGGGTAGCACCCTCCTGACTTTGGATGCCTGGCACTGGGGATCAAATCACGATCAGGGTGAACGGTAGCTTCCATTTGGATCAATTGGCAGGACCCTTTATGCGAGTCGCCGTTTTTCAGCCACTGTCGTCAGGAAGGGCATCCGGTGTAAAAACTCTGCCAAAACCCATCATGCAAGTAACTCGCTGTGGTGACCCCTGACTAAAAGGGACTAAACCAAAAGTCAAGCTACAAGTTGCCATTATTTTAACACTTTTCTGAAAGCATCGGCTTGATAAGGATGAGTTACAAGTGGTTTAAAGCTCTGCTAGGAAGCCCGCCATTTTCCAATGTGTCAACAACTGCATCACTACGCATTAACATCAAGATAGCATGCGCAGACCGGACATGGCCTGGCTATGTGATCGAACTGTTTACATTTGTTCGGATTGGCAAAAGGAATATACCACCCCGTGAGTCGGAATAAAATTCAATTTGGATTCCGCGTTTTTATTCTGATTGAAGATTTTTCATTCCGTTTGATCATTCGGTTTTTAACCTAATCGGAATACAAGGCTCTATTTAAATGTGGCTACTGAGTCATGCGAGTTTTTTCAGCCACTGCGGATCAAAATCATTGTCGCCGTATTGACCATGCACAGAAGGATTCGCAATTGGAAAAAATTGAACAGGTTTATTAAGGTCATACAAAGGTAGTGAATGTTTTTTTTTGTTTGTTTTTTAATGTCAGGGTTGCTAAAAGGTCGCAGAAAGTTGCAAACTGTTTTTCTTGCCGCAAAATAATTTTGAAGAGCTTTCTTTTGTTTTTGCCACAAGTCAAATTTGTTTGGGACCTTTTGCAACCTTTAACGTACCCTGACGAAAAACCAATATTCCCTACGCGTGCAAACACTCGTAAGCCTGAGAAACAGACTTTAACATTCACGATTGTCAGCCCAGACTTTTCTGAGCAGATTGGGAGAGAAAAATCACTGTTAACGCACCCCGCGCAAAAATAATCGCTCAAGATAATGTTGCGGCTTCTTCTTTTTTTTTTTTCTTAATCTCAGCTGGAAACAAAGACACATCCGTCTGCTCATCCGACGAGTCCGACGATATCTCCCTTCCCGCCAATGAAGAACACAAGGTCAGTCACCGGAAGATGACGTTCATGGAATTTTTGGCATCATTCGAGCGGCCTGATAGATTTCCTTGTCGTGCTTCACCAGGAGATCATGGTTGGTTCCACGTACCAGGCAATAATCCCACCCCTCAGTCCCTATAGCTACCAGGAACTAGGTAGGAACCACTTACATGTGCCGTGCTCGCAAATCTTTCTTTTCTACATCTCCGGCGTCCCTGCGTCCAGCGTACAACGGTGAAGACCAGTTGTTGTGGAGACCAGGTACTCTGCCGCTGCTGGAAGTGGAGCATTTCTTGTTGAATGTACAGGGCCCAAGTGGCCAAGAAGGGGCGGTCTGCAAGCAAACGTGTGCCGACAACGTACGAGACAACGAGCAGGTACTTTTTAGTCCACCCGATGTCCGCTTCCGACTGTTCATTCATAAACACGCATCATGTAAAACATTTGTTTGGACGTTCACATTAGGGCTGGGTGATGAAAATGAAGCAGGGCTCCAGACTAACTTTTTTTTTCTTTTCTAGAAGACTATAAAATGTAAACCGGAGGCGTAAATCTCTATAAATCGACTTGCATAATATTCATGTTTCCGTTCATTTTCACGGTATGACTGCTAATGCACAGCCATTCATCCCAAAAGCAGAATTTTCTTTTCTTCTTCTTTTGGAATTAACGTCTGCTGGCAAACCAGCTCATTTATGTGCATTGTGGCCAACAACTGGGCTCAAGTGTGGAGCAGAAGTTTGTCAGCCAACAGCAAACATTTTATAATAATACAATATTGGTAAATTTACTGGCGGCCAATTTGCGTGGAGATGAACAATGGGGCAGTCTAGAGCCCTGCAAAAACAGATTTTAATTGATTGGGTTTTTTTTCCTCATTCTTCACTGTAAGAAAAACATGTTTTTATTTATTATATTTGTTTATTTATGTATTTATTTATATTGCCCTTTCTTCGGGAAAAAGTTAACCCGCTTGTTGCTTTTGGAAAATTGTGTAAATATAATGACGACTGTAGTTTAAATTGGTAATAATCCGCCATTGCTTTTGAAAAATAGCTCCTCTCTATTAGCAGCCATGTTGTCACTATAAGCCGTGCACATCAGCGGTTACACACTTTGTACTACAGAAGCTGTTTAAAAAAAAAAAAAGATGTAAGAAACCCTCCAGACAAGTCAACATGAATTAATCGATCAGATCGATTAATCACCCAAGCATAATTCACACACGCACAAAATTTCAACATCTGTCTCAACATCTGTCTGTCCAGAATCGCCAGTATGTTGATTCGCATGATACACAAACCATCCTTTGAATGAGAAAAACCACAAAGAGATTTCAGAGACGTGGCTTTCCCAAACACTCATTTAAGTTTGTTGATTGTCTATGGTAGAAGTTTTAATTCCTTTAATTGTTTTTCCCTAAAATAAGGAAAGCTTACTGAAAGAATGACGCACAGCTCCAGGGCCTTTCCAGCAGCGCCTATCTATTTTGTTCTTCTACTTCTTCCTCTCATAACTTTGCTGCTGTGAAATGGGAATTTCTCCATTGTGAGACTATTAAAGGTTTTCTTCTCTTCTCTTCTTATCTTACCTATGGTAAGCATCTTGGTCAGCCTTTGTTGTTTTTTTCTATGCGACCAGGCGCTGTATGAGCTTCTGAAATGCAACTTCAATGCGGAGGAGGCACTGCGACGACTACACTTTAATGTGAAAGTGTTCACTGGTAAGACTCGCTGTTTGTCTCTATTTCGTATAGCTAGAAAGCAAGTTAATACTAATGCGAAGAAAAAATAAATACTGGTTCACGTTATGATGCCGAATGTTTTTGCTCGATCCAATTTTGCTGGTTGCCCATCCCCTTTGTTTAGAAGAGCTGTGTGGCTGGAATGAAGAGGAGTGTCGGAATTTTGAGCTCGGCTACAAAGTTTATGGGAAAAACTTCCACCTCATTCAGGCTAATAAGGTATGTGCGTCTCAAAGACGAGAAATGTTTATTCTTGGCTCCCCAGGCCGTACGTAGCGTTCACACAAGTACATCTACAGAGCTCTCGTGCCGACATTTACTTGTCCTTTCACCTTATGCACATAATGTAAACGTGGCTGTGCATTTGCTTAGAGCCTAATAACTCATTGGCATTTCACTCTAGTTTATTTTGGCATGTAGCCTCGAGTACCAAATGACTGTCCAAAAAAATAAAAATAAAACAACAACAAGCCAAAAACACATACTCATTCTGACTATGCATAACAAAACTGTCTTCCTCCTTTGCAGGTAAGGACCCGCTCTGTGGGGGAGTGTGTGGAGTACTACTACATGTGGAAGAAGTCCGAGAGGCACGAGTACTTCACTCAACAAGCCACCAGGATCACTCGCAAGAAGTACACCTTGCAGTCAGGGAACATGTGAGTTGGGACTAAACAACTACTTGTCAGCCTCATACAACGTACCTTCACCTTTATCTGAACTCTGGAATTGAATCTTTGATGAGACTAGGCCAAGCAGTCACAATGACGTACTTACCTTTTTGCTTTTTTTTTTGTGCAACAGAGAAGAGGGAGACCAAGACGGGTATGCCGGCGAGAGGGAGGGAAACAATAATTCCCCTGCTTTGCTGTCTCGCAGTAGTCCCGCCGGCTCCAGAAAGCTGGCGTCTCCTTTACCTCGGCAGTCGAGCCTGGAACTGGACAAACAAGGTAAAACTCTGAAAATTCAAAAGTGGATTGATGGAAGTATTAATTAGTGTGGAAGTAAGGCAAGATGATCAGCAGTCAGCAAAGTCAGCAAATGAAAAGTGCCTCTTCTCTCGTTCAGGACGATCATCTTTCAATCTGTTCGCCTCGAATTCTGCCGTGATTTTGTTGCCGTTATGGATGATTGTCAAAATCGTCAACTTTGCCAAATCGCAGTCTCGGCTGACCTTCGTCTAGGATACGACCTTTCGAACGTTGAGAGACAATTTCAGGCATCACAGACAGCGAGATTTGCTTCCGTTTACCAGACATGTTCTGAGAACCATGTGCGCCGCGATGTACGAGTCAATCTGTAAGAGTTGCTAAGCAACGGAGGGGAATCCCGCGCTGTACATTTTGTTCGTAGGCAAGGTCGCGGCGGCAGTTAGCTTCCCACGATTCGTTGTGACGATGGCCTTTTCACTACTTCGATGCCATAAATAAGTTGACGTCATAAAGGTGTTCGTTGAAAGCAAAATCGGCAAATGGAAAATGAATTACGTGAAATCGTGACTTTGAAATGTGAACGTTAAGGGGGTGAAAACGTTGAAAAGAGGGTTTGACTGGAACATTAAAACACGCTTCAGTATGGGGTTTCGGGAACAAAAAAAATGTCTGAAATGTTTTGTCTCCACTCACTTTGTACAGTATGTAAACCGTTTACATACTATGTCAGATACATTGCATCAAATGGCTGTGCATCACACCGGTTTTGATTTTATTTTTTTTTATGTCTTTACATCAAGCATTTGCTGTGTTCCTTTCTGAATCATTTATGCATTTCTTTTCCCCATTGTTGTTTGTGTGTGCGTGCACGTGTGTGCGTGCATGGCTCACCCCTTTTTGACACGACGCTGCAGAGGAGGAAGGCCGCCCTCGGCGCAGACGGACCCCACGCTTTCTCTTAAAGCCGTGACCTCGGTGCGGCCTGGCCAACAGAAAGCAGGCTGCAGCCTGCAGGTAAAGAACAAGGAAGGCGTGTCGAGCTCGTCGCTAAAGTTGGAACAAGACACCTGTTCATTTTCTTCTTCCTCCTCTTTATTCTCTCTCGGTGTGGGATGAGCTGCTCTAAGATTGCATCTCAATACATTTTAATATTATGGAAAGTGACAAATATATTGGAACATGTTATTTCCAAAGCTGTAACTGGCATATTATAGAGATTCACTGCAGAAAGTTAAATTTGTCTGGATTTTTTTTTCACCATTCTCATAAATAAGTTTTATAGCTTGCAACAAAGAAAAACACAATTTCGCCCTATCAAGATATTAAAAGTTGAAGTCATACAACATGGCACAGTGCTGCATGTTGACGTTATTTTCAGTCTCGTTTTCCCTTGGAGGTGAACATTCTCTGATGGACTAGAATTGTGTCTGTGTCCCCTTTCGCACTGTTAGAGTTGTATCGGCCATTGCCCGTGTCTCGCAGACAGAACTTGCCCAAGTGGGACAATCGCATGTCTGCAGTGTGTGGTCACACAGCTCGAGCAGCTTTCTGCATTTAGATCATGAGGTAGCTGGCACCAGCGTCAGGGCAATTGCTTTACACGCAAAAGGGGTGTGAGCTGTGAGTCTTGAGTATTACGTTTCATACTCGTGTCACGCCTTCACCCGTGTACGTTTTTAATCAAGAAAAGGAGCACTGGAGTCGTCTTCTCCATGCTCCTTCTGAGTGTCTTCATTTTACATTTGGTGTGTTTGAATGCTCCGTTCACTAAAATAGGCTGAAAGTCCATCGGCGGGTGCCGCTCTCCTTTTTTTTTTTCTTTTCCCCCCACATCACTCATATTTTGGTATCTTTCCTCCTCTGACCTGTCAAGATGGAGAACTGCAGACATGCGGTAACAGCTGTCCTCAGAACCTGTTTGCCCGCCCCTTCACTCTGCCTGCCTCGTCGGATCAGGGGGAGCGCTTCTCGGGCTGCGGCGCAGGTCCGGTCCAGCTCCAAGACTATCAGCGCCCACCGGGCGTCTTCCAGTTCCACATGCACGACAGTCCTTTTCTCCCCGAGGTCTGTGGCGCAGCAGGTGATATGACTGACTCCTCCGTCGCCTGCAGGTGGGACTTGACCTGCTGCATGCCTCCTCTTCCCCACCTCATGGCCTCCTCTTCTGCTTCTCCGCATTTAACGCCCTCCGCTCTCTTCAGTGAAAGCACTTGGGAAAATCCTATTTGAGAGATGCGTTCTTAGACTGATGAAAGCAAGCAGAACAAACGAAGACAAAAAAAAAAAAGACATTTCCAGAATACTCTCACGGCTCCTTTGAAGCCGGAAGAGTGACACACGCTCAGCACTGCTTGTTGCTGCTCTACGTCCATTCACACAAAGATCACTTTATTTCAACACGAACGTCCTCTCGCCGCTGCGTCATCCACTCTCTGTTTGTCTTCTCTGTTCTTACGTAGACAAGAGATACATCTGTAGATTCTTTTGGGATTATCATCAGGTCGTAGTCCAGAACAAGGTGGTTTTTTTGTTGTTGTTTTTTTTTTCCACACCACTGAGTCATACATTAATTCTGGGTGCTTGGACATTCCCGCTGAGTATGTTGAGAAAGTGTCGGGAAAAGTCACAAAGGAGCATTCAGAGTGCCACAAAATTAGTGGGTGTGATTGGAACGTTTTTTTTTCTTCTAAACAAAAACATTCATTTATTGTTGTATCATCAATTTACAGACACACTTTATTGTGGATTGGAAAATTATGAATTTGATTACCATAGTATTTAACTTGGTTAATAAACGGTTCTTGCCCAGAGAAAATAACCCGCGGTATAAACTACACAGATCCAGATTATGCTCTCCCAGACAATAATCAGGGTTAAACCATACAAGGCCAGGTTATTGGTATGATGGATGTTATGAATTTGACTGGCCCAGTTTATGACCTGAGTTAAAAGAGATGATCTCAATATATAACTCAGGGTATAAATGTTCCTGGCCCAGACTATACCCAGGGTAGCATTTTCCCAGGGTAAACAAGACTGTCTCAGAACATACCCCTGGACATGGATAAACTCAGACTATCTCATTCATTCTCTGACACAATACCAAGTGTTAAATTGCACTACCCTACTTTGTAGTTACGTTAAATTTGGCTAGCCAAATTTATGGCTTGGACTGAACTAGATTGGCTCAATTTATTACCCAGGATATAAATATAACTAGCCCAGACTACCGCCAGGGTTGAACTGAGCTGTCCCAGAACCTACACTAGGGATTCATCTAGTTCAGAATATATCCCAAGGTGTAAACTGGACCGGTCGAGATTGTACCCAAGGTTAAAATTGACTGTGCAAGTAAAAGCCCTGAGTTGAACTGGATTGTCACAGAATATAACCCAAGGTATGAACAAAAGTATCCCAGACTATACGCAGGGTTAAAACTGATTATAGTGATGTTACAAATTTGGCTGGCATCATCGATGATAGATTGAGGACATTCATTGTGATTACCACACACCTGGGATTTTTTTTTCCTCCACTTTTGGTCATTTGATGATTTGGTATTATGCTTTGCAAGAACAACTGACACTGATTTTAGTGATTTGTTCCTGTTTTATCTGACCCTCACGTTCATGTTTTATTTTACTTTGTTGGTTGTTAGCATGACCAACTGTCATCTTCTGTCTGTTTTTCTTCTATTTATTTGTTTTTCTTTGCTACGTGTGCATGTGTGAGCTCATTCCTGTGACAGCAGCGAAACGAGCCAGATGGATGGTTGCATTTACACAAAGGAGGTAACAGACAAGGCCCAATGTGAGCAGAACTGTTTCTTTTAATTTCACCTGTTGTTTTGCAATGTATGTATTGTACTGCTCGGGCTGTTTGTTAATAATTATTATATTTTGTAAAAAAAAATTAAAATAAAGACAATAATAAATGATTAAATGTGGAATATCGTCAAATTTATTTTGTCAAATAGCGAGAAGCTGGACAAAATGGAAGACAGCGCTCTTTACAGTGCATTCGTTTCATTGGAAAGGATTTGCCAATTGTAATTTCAGATTTTTGGCAAGAAGACAGTTAAACTTAAAAAGATAAATGTGTCATTCAGAGGAAATGCGTTTACTCAGAAGAATTTTGCAAGTGGTGCGAGCCGGTGCGCATGCGAGTCAAGCAACTGGTAAGGGAGATGGTTCACAACTAAATTTGAAATGCTGCTGTGAGCGAATTAGTTTCAGCGTTTTTATCTCAAAATGACATTTGTGAAGTTTGTTGTTACTCGAAAATCCCAGAAGGGGGCAGAAAACAAATGAGAAACGCGTCCTCCGCTGAAATCCCTGAACTGAATGTAATATTTTCCTTGCCCGACATTATGTGTTTATCTACTTGATGTATTTTTCTTAACTCTTGACAGAAATGCAATTGATATGAGTGATTAGAAGCTCGGGCTTCCTGAACTAAGCAAATTGCAAGCACATGTAGTTTTGCTGTGCAAAACAGGTTCCAGTAGCAACAAGTACGTATTTTGAACACTCCCTGTTTAGTGTAGGTCTTTGTAATTTCACTGGTTTAATGTGCTGTTATAGTGTCAGAAAAGTCCTGGTGGGTTTAAAAAAAAGGCTGGTGTATTGTCACCTATGTGAACTACTACACTGAACTTGGATCTAATACTGTGCACGTGATCAAAATGGACAAACCATTTTTTTGTAATTAATCTGACAACTCTTTTTTTGAATAAACATATACACTTTTGAGTCATTTTTTCAGAGGTGGAATGTGTATTAAAATGTAAATAAAAGTGAAAGCAAAAATTGCATTCCCTCTTGCCCTCAAAGCAACTGCGTGCATTTGCCATATATCAATATAAAACATACTGAACTTAAAAGGACAATTACAGATCATAAAAACGCAATATACGTACTGTTACGTGTTGATATGATTTGCTACTCCACCCCTTTTTTTTTTACAAAAACTATAAAAATATGTTAATACAGTATTAAAATATACAGCAAAGTGTGAGTTGAATAAAATTAAATTCAATTAATTTCTCACTTCAATCGAAAACGTCTCCTTTTGTTGGGTTAACTTGTCCTGACGTCATCTTTTTTTTCGTGTGAAAAGTATTCATAAAACAACAACCGCCATTCAAAATGTGTTATTTATCAGCGAGTCCATTCTGTGGCTAGTTATTACTTATTTGTAATTTCATTCTATTTTTACTTTAATATTAGCAGCACCCTCCTTCCGTCTTTTCTTCCTCAAGGAAGACAGGAAATAGGAAAATGGGAGGGAAAAACGAGCATGATTAATGGAGAAGTAAAAAGGGGAGGTGCCCAATGTCGCCGTGTGGTTCTTCGGTGCGGTGCAGTGCCTTCCCACAGTGGCTTGGACTCGATAGCCGCGTGGATGCTCTGTGTGGACTCTTTCTTGAAATATTCCAGAACGCCAACAGGAGTCCTTCTGTATTTTCCACTTAATATATATTTTTACGACTTTTTTTCACACTGTTTGACACAAACACGCGTTAGTGTTTGTGTACGTGCGTGCACGCGCACAGGTATACGCGAGACTACCCCGGAAGAACCCGTAGTGCAGGTTACGTTTTTTGTTGTTATGTAGCAAAGCCGAGCATAATGGATGTGTTTACGGGTACCTTTTGAGCTTGTTTCATCATCTCAATGCGCCGAAAGTGAATTTGAAACGACGGCGAAGCAACATGAAGAGTGTGAAGAAGAAGCTGTACGTGCTTATGGACGTGCTGTGCGTGCTTGTTGGTGAGTCTCCCTCAAACTCTCCTGACTGTAGGACGACGTTTTACGATGTGTGTGTTGTGACAGTTACTGTGGAATGTGTTTAATTATAATGTACACACACACGCACACGATGGTCCGGATTTGACTCGGCCATGGTAATGCTTGTTGACCATTCTTGTGTAAGTGATCTACTTTCCCCCCCAAACGATTCCCCCATTCTGCTCCTCACTAGAGTGGACAGAGCAGGAAGCTGGAATGTTTGTTTATGGAAATGTGATATTGCATTTTTCTTTGCCGAAAATCCCACCAGGAATGTTCCACTTCCAGCTTGAGCACTGCACAACTCTTTAAAATATCCATTATTGTATTATATCTATAATTATGGCTGCGGTTGACGTGTTTCTGCTTTCAAACAAATCCCTGGGTACCCGTGAGCCGTAATTTGTAACTAAATAATTCATCGAAATAAATTATGTCGTATTATTAAAAACTAACAAACTGCTTAACACGTACCAAGCCACTTATTCCGACCTATACCCTAACTTTGGACGAATGAAACGTTCTGATATGATTGGGAATGAAAATATAATTTCACATACGTGCCTTCGTGCAGCTCTTCTTGCTCTTTCACACTCTTTTTTTGTGTACAGCTGAGGCAATCTAACATGCAAAATATTTGTCCCTGGAAAGCACATACCTCAGGTCAAAAGTTTCCAATGTGGATCAATCACTTTGCAAAATATAAGGGCGCCATATCTTTGCCAAAGTTCAGTGCGATTTACTCAGTAATTGCCTTCCACCGGACTATTGCCAAACAGAATATAGTGTGAAATTGGTTCTGCTCATGTTGTCTGTTTCTTAATTTAACTTTTTTTTATTTTTTATGGGGCGGTGGGACGGACATTATTGGGGGCTCAGAAGAGTTGCAAGGTCAACATATGTGCTTTTGTACACCAGCTTTTCCTGTTCATGGACGATGGTTAAATAGTCCTTTCTAATAAACGGGCCATGAATATTTAAGTTGAAATTTTCCCCCAAAAATAATTACATCGATATTTATGTTCAATTGCCGTTAGGTTTATGAGGGTGTCCTTGGATCAAATTTCCTCCCTGTACGAGGTCCCTGTCCCCAACCCAAAAGTTGTAGGACTACTGTGTTAGACCAGCTGTCAGAAAAGCAGAAGTGTTGCACTCTAGATGCCCAAGACAAATTTCCCATAAGGGACAAATACAGTCAGTATATTTTATCGATAATAACACTTGACATTATAGTCACCGGCATTTTTCTGTTTTGCGCACTAACTTTGATGATCGTCTACTTCTGAATGATCTGTGTCCATGCTTTATATTATTTATGTTGCGTCTTTTTTCTTACCATATTTTTTTTTTGTCTGTGTTTATACTTGGAATTTCACCAGAACCTGCCAAGGGCCTGCAAATGGAATCCAGCCGATTGCTATAATCTGTCATATTTACATGCAAATGCTTTTATTGTGCACTGTCCATTTTTAAAATAAAAATGAAATAGATAAATCATGAAGCAGTGCACATATAGTGTATTTCTGAATAGAGATATTGGGGGCGATGAGCTCTTATGTAAACAAATTTCCAATATATATATTTTTTTCCACAGTTCCGACTTAGAAGGAAGAAAAATAGTAGGAAAGTTTTAGTAAATAGCAAGGGGGCACTGTGTAATTATATATTGTCACTGTCGGATGAAAACCTCCAGTGCCCAAATTTGGTCAATTTCCTATTTTTTCCACAAATCGTTCCTATTGATCATTTCCCATGCGGTTCTGTCATTTTTACGAAATCCTGACCAATGTAAAATGTTCAAAATTAATTCACTGGTGATCAGTATTGAGCACAGGTGTCAAACTCGAGGCCCGGGAGCCTGATCTGGCCCGCCTTGTCATTTTATGTGGCCCGCGAAAGCAGATCATGTGTGGCAACTTCCACGAACCTTTCTAAAATCTGTACCGAAATTTCAAATTGTCATATCTCATAAATAACGCTGAGATCCTGCTACAAGTTTTTTTTTTTAATCCTCCACTTACACTCACAATAAGTGAACAAACAAATAGTTGACTGATTTCAAAACTAGCAATCCATCAATTTGTTGTGTACAAGTCACAATACGATGTGATGATTAAACATTTATTCGGCCCTCTGAGGGGATGACGTAACTCCAAAGCGGCCCGTGACAATAATGAATTTGACACCCCTGGTATGGAGTGTCGAGTAGACGTACCACCTGATTGTGAACAAGCGCTACAGAAGATGGGTGGAGGGATGTACCAATTGAAGCGTCCAGTGGTTTTATTTCGGTTCTCACAATAGCTGTGTGTTACATAAATATCCGGCATCTGGTGTCCAGTTGGCCTGTTGCTGCATCCGGTCATTCAGTTGCTTCTGACCCTGCATGCCCCACCCCCTAACTCCATCATATAAGCTGAAGTGAGGTTGACGGGGCTGCGCAATAAGGACTTGCCAGAGCATGTAATTATACTGACCGTCGGCTCGTATGGGCACAAAATACTTTTCCGGTTTGGTTAGTAGTTTTGTTTGCATACGTTTTTTCACTGTCAAATATTTCCATTGCACTTTGTTTGTGCTTTTCTGGGAATGTATTTTTTGGAGGTCTAAATGTTCGGTTTCGCTGCATTTTGCTTTGTGAAGGGAATTATAGAGTGGAAAAAAGCAGCACTTTCAATCTGGGACTGATTTCCTTTGTGTCATTCATAGCAGGACCTGCCCTTGTCAAACAGCCTCACCGCTGAATGAATATGCGTTGACTGTCTCGTAGCTTTTTTCTTTCGTTGTTGGTGTTTTGCTGTTTTTTTTTAAAATACAATGTTGCCATCTGTTTATAATTTTTTAATTGCATTTTTTTTCCTCTCGTTCTGAAACACCCTAAGATGCTGCCGAAGCCCTGGCTAATTAGGAAAGTAGTACAGTAATTGTTAAATAATTCCAAGGGAACACAAAGTGTAGACGAGGTGCAACTTGCCTGAAAGACAAGCTTTGTGTGTCGGGGAGGAGCTCAATTTAGCCTGGGTTGTTGGACGTTACAGAGAGTCTTCACCACAAATAATCTGTTAGCCGTTTATTTTTCAGGATAGTGTTTTCGAATGGGATTGAAATGATTTTGAAATTACTTTCGGATTTAAGTCTGTGATGTATTATTATTTAATCCATTAAAATAGGTAATTCCAAACGACCGCGGCGTCCGGTTGACCGGTGCGTCACGCCGCTCGGTCCGTCCGGGGCACTTGGTGGTCAGTTGAAGGAGGGAGCTGTGTTGCGGCGTTTTATGGCTTTTTGATAAAAACATGAAGTCCAAGTATCGTTCCAACATGAATAATCTTCACCAGAAGGTGTGCGCACAATAAATAAATGAGGCACAGTGGTTGCTCTACTTACGAACATCTCTTCATGCGAAATGTTCAAGTTACGAAACGCCTCAATGGGAAAATATTGCCTCTTGTTACGAAAGAAACGTCAAGATACGAATGGTAAAAATACAGGACTGGCTGCTAGTCACAGCTCCGGGTTTCCTAAACGCAACATACTTATAGCTGCTTTGCCATTGGCTATTACCTAGCACTTTCCTGGCATCCCATAGGCTAAAAGGGACCTCTACCGTATGCGTCGGTGTGTGTAGATAGATAAAAAGATAGATGTGTGTCTATGCAGCGTACTCGTCATTCGCACCTCAGACCATGAGACGTTCCGATAGTTTTACGTAAATGTGAATCCCCAGAAAAAGTGTTCACCAGTCAGGCGATCGCTCACTATGCTGATGTTTGCCTTGGACATTTTCGAAGGATCATTAAAAGCCGACAAAAGTCCTCCGATTAGTTCTTTACAAAACGTCAGGCAAAAAACACCTCTGAGTGTTGAACATGAATTAAAGAGGGCAAAAAAAGTTAGACTCAGTTAAAAGTTAAATGGCCACCATTTTTATTCTTTATTCTTTGTTTTTGTTGTTGTTGTTTTTTTTTTACATCATACACAATTCTCATTTATTGTGCAAAAATCTAATTTTAGCATGTCGATGTTACATCGTTTGATGCATTTTTATGCTTTATAAAGCATTTATGTCAAAATTTTGGAGGGGTCTGAAACGGATTAAGGCATTTACATGGAAAACGCGTCTCGACTTACAACATTTTCGAGTGAAGAAATTTCTTCCAGAACCGATTCCGTAATTAGAGGTACCACTGCAGTTAGTTTGCACTCAGTCTACTTATAAGTGTCTCACATGTTCAAAAAGTGTGGGTCGCCCCTGCTGTAGAGTGTCCACGCATCGAGGTGTTGGTTGCAAGTGGCAATGTCGGAGTTTAACTCACCCAGGGTCATGTTGTCATTTATTCAGCACAGTCGTAGGCGTATCTTTGTTCATAAAAGAGACACAACATGTACACACCCACATTCCAAATGATTACACATGGAGTTGCACATCTTTTGTTGTGAACGCTGATCATGTCTCCTCCGTAAACAGTATCGGTGTGTTAATTACTTTGACAGACTGTGTATTTTTCTCTCCCCAAAGCCCTTTAGCAATAAAATGCAAACATGTCCTCGTGTTATTATCATGTTATTGATGTTTTTCCTGGGAGGCCGGTGTGTTGGGAAAATGGCTCTTCCAGTGTTCTCAGGGAGTCTTCTTGGTGGGAACAGTTTTTCCTCAGGAGAGCAGCGTCATGGAAATGGAACACCCGCTTATTCCTTTGGGGCCCAGACGTCTTTTCAGTTTATTTATTTTTTTTCCCCCCTCGCTCTTATATTTCCGATAGCGCACTCTCGTTTGGGTAGGAAGTATGAAGCCCTTGAAAGGGATTGGCATGCGATAATCAGACAGAGATGACCTCGTGGAGGACGGCTAGCCGAAGCCGAGCCGCTGACGTACGAAATCAAAAATCAAGAAATAAGGCAGCAGAGCTGGAGCAGTTTTCAGTTCGTATGAATGGCCGAACAAATGGGAATTAAGAGATGCAATATGTCGATGCAGTGATTGCACCATAATGCTGAGAAAGGAGGGTGGTTTTTTTCTTTTTTCTTTTTTCTTTTTTTTTTTTGTGGTTATAACACAGCGTTGGCTTAATAGCAGCATGATACCGTGAGTCATATGGCAACACCACTGGGACAATCTACTCAGTGCAGTGCTGAGATGACCTTATTACTCAGCAAGCATCACATTCATCAAAGTTGGAAATGTTTATGGCTCTTTTAATTGCAACATATTTACTTACTCTTACGCGCACCCTGTAACCTAATCACATGATAAACTGTCCACTGCAGTGACCGCTGTCCCTGAAAGGGTTAAATACAACAACATCTAACCTTTTGTATGGCACGCGGCTTCTTATCAATCCTGACAAAACATTTTATACTAAACAAAGCCGATTCATTATTCTTATCATTAACTGTATTCAATATTGTGTTGGTCGAATTAAAAATAGCGATTGTCGCGTTGTTGAATGCTCGAGATAACATTTCACCTCTAATGTCAAATAGCAAAAGTAAGTCAAATTTCCCCAAATCATAAGCATAATAGCGTACTGTAATGACCTATTCAATCATTTTTGGAAAGTAGGAAAAAAAAAATTCAACAATTTCTGCAAGAGTCCAGTTGCCTTGACATTACCTTTGCCAATTACTGTCTTGGATGCCTGACAATCTACACAGGCCTAAAGAACAAAAACAACATTTTTTGCAAGCGTACCACTTTTTGGGGTGGGGGGGGGGGGGGGGGGGATATTGCGACTGTGAAAAATGCCCGAGGCCACTCTGCTCTTGGGCTGACAAAACGCTTCCATCCTCTCTAGCTAAGTTACTTTTAAGTCATTCATTTGCATTAATAAGTGCTATTACTTGCAAGCATGTTACATATTTATTTTCAGTCAGTCCAAATTATTATAACAAAATATGATCTAACATGACGCCGCTGTCGCGACAGCGGGGCTAATTTGCAGGACACCAGAACCACCCTCCCCACATAGAGTTTCTCTGCCCGTAGCATTACCACCACGGCTGGGTGAAGATCCCCAGCCACTTTCAAGCGACTACACTGTCAGCGGTTCACCAATTCACTTGTTTGGGCTCTTGCTAATAGAAAGGTCGAATTTGTTGTCGAGGAAATGATGCATGTTGAATTATCGATCGCAGTATGCGGTAGATTTACACTTTCAACAATTAATAAAAGCATGTGAGACTTATAGTCACACATTTGCATTTAGTCTCAAGTTTATTGTGTATTATAGTCGTTCCATTGATTTCTAAAATGTGCCCCCCCCCCAACGTTTTTTATTTTATTTTTTTTTGCTTTTGATCACCGCCGAGGAATAATAAGACCATGGTTATGACAGCGTTGAGAGCTCCGACAAACACACACTTGACTTGTCACATGCTCACGGATCCACAAGGCAGCACAGTGTGTGCGTCTTACGGATCTTTGAAGTCACATTCATTCATTCTGGCTGACTTGAACTCCCTCTGTGGACTTTTATGGTTTGGGTTGAAAGCCGTGTGGCCCCGCTTCTTTCATTCCATCCCTCCACCCCAAACGCTTTTTTTTTTTCTTCTCAAGTAAACCCAGACGACTGATTGACTGGCAGCCCTCGGACGACCTCGTCACCGCCCGCCACCTCCTTCTCACCCCCGCTGCTTAAGCATGCGTGAATGATGGCCCAGGCGAAGCAGCGGGGATTAAAAATAAAAGAATGGGCAGCAGCAGGATTTGGTGTGACTGTTGGAAGTTGGGCGTTGCTCCACTCAATAGGAATTCCAGAGGCCAGCAGTTAAGGCTCAGCACATACCTTCCCCCTGAGTCAGGGCGGCTCGGCCTGAGACTGTCAGAGAAGTGGCGGGGGTCAGGTTGTTTTGTTGCGCCACGTCACCTTTCGAATGTTTGCTCATGCTTTACCTTACGACATGCATGCGTGCATGCGTGCTGGAATCAAGGCCACACCGTGGAGGGGGCTTGACACACAGCACATGCTACCCTTTTGCAACAAAAAACAGATGATGTGAGATAGATGTACTGTATATACATACAGGGTCAGGCAAAACGATCTGACACATTTGTAGGTTCGATAAAAGGCAAATAAAGTAAAGAAACAAAAAAGTGCTTTTATTTTCAAAAAGTACATATTATGCCATTCTGTTTCATTATGTTTGAAAATTTCAATCAGTCAAACGGGATCCATTATTGTCCACACGCTGTTGAAGGCGTTCACGAAAGTTGTCTAGAACAATATTCCTTTTTGGTCTGAGAAAAGTATGTAGCATCTCACAATAGCTTCAAAGAAGTACGGACCCAATACCCCCCCCCCCCCCAAGGGCATTTTATGTACTTTTTGAAAATAAAAACACTTTTCTGTTTCTTTATTTTATTTGCCTTTTATTTAACCTACAAATGTGTCAGATCATTTTGACTGACCGTGTGTGTGTGTGTGTGTGTGTGTGTGTGTGTGTGTGTGTGTGTGTGTGAGCGTGCGTGTGTGTGCGTGTGTGTGTGTGTGTGTATATATATATATATATATATATATATATACACACACACACACGCACACACACGCACGCTCACACACACACACACACACACGCCCATATATATATATATATATATATATATATGGGCGGCCCGGTAGTCCAGTGGTTAGCACGTCGGCTTCACAGTGCAGAGGTACCGGGTTCAATTCCAGCTCCGGCCTCCCTGTGTGGAGTTTGCATGTTCTCCCCGGGCCTGCGTGGGTTTTCTCCGGGTGCTCCGGTTTCCTCCCACATTCCAAAAACATGCATGGCAGGCTGATTGGACGCTCTAAATTGTCCCTAGGTGTGGGTGTGGGTGTGGATGGTTGTTCGTCTCTGTGTGCCCTGCGATTGGCTGGCAACTGATTCAGGGTGTCCCCGCCTACTGCCCGAAGACGGCTGGGATAGGCTACAGCACCCCCCGCGACCCTAGTGAGGATCAAGCGGTTCGGAAAATGGATGGAGAGATATATATATATATAGAGAGAGAGAGAGAGAGAGCTGTATTTTGAGGACGATAAATACATATCAATGTAACGCGATCTCTGGAGGCTGTGACAAGTAGGACGACAGCGGGGAAAGAAAATGACTCGTCCCTCTCATTGACATCCTCCACTCTGTTTTTATCCCATTCATCCCCTCCCCGGCCATCCGCCTGCCTGTTATTGTCTTGTGTGCAGCAGCAGCATCCTCCCACACACTTCTCGCTCATGTAAATATAGAGACGGCTCCATTTAGAACGCACATGTGCAATTACGCCGGACCTTGGGGACCGCAGTGACACGGCGCAGCCTGGATGTTTATTCCCACTTCCATCTGGACTTCCCGTCAAAGTGCCTCACACCTACTCGCCCAACCTGCTGCACCTGCACGATCATACCGAGGATTGTCGATTGTCCCTCAATTTTCACCCCCCCTCCCAAAAAAAAAGCAGCTGTTGTTTTAATTGGTTCCATCGCCACGCATATTTTCAAGCCGTGTTGAGAGAGGTGTTACTTCAAGGTCACATGCGTGGGAACGCTCTTTGCGCCAACTCTTATATTCCCGGCACCCGGCAGGGAGAAGGTCACATGCAGCGACCATGCGGGACATGCCAAGCCCATAACAAAGTTATTTTTCTGGTTGGTGGTTAGGCAGAAACTTGCTGACGTTGTCATGAAAAATGTGCATGTCATGCCAATCACGCAAAATAACAAAACTCATGCACAGAATAAAGCGTCAAAATTCCCCACAGTGGTCTTTCTGCGATTTTAAAGAACTTGGATTGAATTAGCCCGGAAGTGGTTTGACGCACACAGCACTCAATTTCAGTCCGGACAAGGCTGGGTGAACATTTGCTTTGGAGGAAGTCTCCATTAAGACCACAAAACATTTCTAGATTTGCTGCTCATCTATTTGTTTAAATACAGCACCTTATTTGCTATAAAAACAAACAAACAAAAGCTGCACCTGTGATCTCTATCTGGGTTTTTTTGTGCTCTTTCTGTCACACTTGAATGCCCAGCTCCTTCTAAGGTGCCATGTTGGTGTCAACAATTGTCAGGAATAGCCTACAAGAACAGCTGTACTTTATTTGGGGTTGAGCAATTTTAATTGAGTCATTTTATTCTTGTATGACCATTTTTATATGGACTTTATTCGTGTATTGTAAGCCTTTTTCCTCAAGTACTTAACATTGCTACTCTCGTGCAATATTCTGACTTGATTCATATAACTACTACCCCCCCCCCCCCAACCACAAGCATCAAAATCCAGTACAAAATGAGTTTGCCTTTATCCAGGAAGGAAAGCCTTATCCCAACATCCTGCACCTTCCAACAGACCTCCCGTTTGCAGGAGATTAGCCTGGCCGCATTCCAGGCGACGCCTGTAGAATCCAGCCGTCCCATCCCGAGAGACGATTCTCCCTTTTCTGTCCGAAATCAAGTCAATCCACGCTGTCATCAAGATGTCTGAGTTAAGCTTCCAATGAGACCAAGGGCTTGCTCTTTAAGTGGTGTCGCTCAGTCTTGCGGGTTTGTCTCGTGGTCTCTCGCAGGCCCAGTTTGTCTACAGACGGGTCTATTTTTTGACCCGCCGGCGCTCGGTGTCTGCTCGTGCTTTTCAGCAGTTTGGTTGAGTACACTCACGTCCGCTGTTATATATATATATATATATATATATATATATACAGTAATCCCTCGTTTATCGCGGTTAATGGGGACCAAAACCACCCGCAATAAACGAAAATCCGCGAAGTAGCGTCCAATTAACTTAAACAGGTAAAAAAATATATATATACTGTATACTGTAAAAGTCCGCAAACGGTCCTCGAGAAGCTGCAAAACAACAGCAAGTCGAATAGGGCAACATATACAGTACTGTACTCCATGTATATGTTTAAAAAAATTGTTTTTTTTAATATGTTTGAAAAAACCGCGATGCACTGAACCCGCGATAAACGAACCGCAAAGTAGCGAGGGATCACTGTATATATATATATATATATATATAAATTCAAAAATTTTCAGGCCCAATGCATAACGAGGAGAATGTTTGAATAGTGTCCACTGTAGAGACTGATGTGCAACTTTGACACAAGACTAACGCATATAGAAGAAAGTGGGTTTGGAATAGCTGTCCACTCCGTAATGAAGTTCATCGTTGCTGCAATGCATTTAACAGAAAACACATTAAACAACTTTTTTTAGGTGTCATCATAACTCATGCATAAAATAAAAGTGACGTTTACAACGCTCTAAAAGAAGCAAATAAACAGCTTTGGCCAACTTTTTCGTATGCGCCTTTGAATAAATGATGTGTTAAAAAAGTTGAGTTTAAAGCCAAACACTCCACATTAGTGTTGGCTGATGTCATATTTTGACACAGACAGTCCTAGAGTCAGCAGTCTGGAAATATCTGAAGTCATATTTGGAAGTAGGTGGACATGAAATATCGTTGGAAGCAAAAGCGTGCTGCTCTGGTATCATTTTTATGATATCCCACCAACACCCCCACTCTGCCTTCTTGCTAGCCAGCTGGAGACAGAGGATGCTTGGGGGAGGGAGCAGGGGGTTGCCATCCAAAAGCTACAGTGTTAAATCCCTGGCTTTTCCCCGCTGTGTACTGTATATTGTGCCACAAACAGGAAGCTGGCAGTGCTATAGCAAACATTGACGGAAAAAGGAGACGACTGATGGGTGCAGTTGATGTGCGCTTGGCCATCCATAATGATCTTGTGGCTGCTGATGGGGAGCTTACATGGATGTTAATCATCCAAAAAGGCATCAAAATAAATGCCAAAATTGGGAATGTGTGGTGCCTTGAGATCAGCATGACCCGGGCTTGAAGGTTTACGATCAAACCAAACCTAAAATGAGAATTATTATTGGTTCTCATTACAAACCGCACAACTTTGCCTGTGGAATATCCGCTCTTAATGCTAACGCACAATGCAAAGCGCCATAAGCTAGCGACTAGCATCGATGGTTGTAGGTTTATAACCCTTTAAGCTACGGTTAGTTGATCACAGCGTCGCCACATGTGGACAGACAATTTAAGAGATTCTTTATCCTCTGTGAAAAACACCCAATATGTTTCGACGCGCACACTTATGAATACTGTATATCTGTTGTTGAAAGGTTTATTGTCACCACAACTTCAAATCTAGTTTCGTTGGCCCGTCTACAATGTTTTGTATTGCGTGCTAACATTAAGCTAGCAGATTTTAATGTTCTTTGGTAAAACACACACTATGTAATTCTCTTTGTTTGATAATTACTTTTGCTGTACACTTGGGAGTGACAATAATCAGCTTGTGGAACTTGGCCTCTGTTTTGAAGTACTGTTCACTATATGCCAAGCCAAAATACACTCCCAGCTTAGCTAACTCTCATAATTTATATTTCTGCAAAAAACAAAAAAAACCTGAAGACCCCCCCCCCCCCAAAAAAAAAATCAACTTAGCGATGGTATGGATGTTTGGCACCAGACAAGTGGGAAATGTGATGATTGTATGACTTGGACGACTTTGTTCTCGTGAATGTACAGCTTTTCTTTTAAAAGAATACAACTTTACTCTTGTAATGTTAGGGCTTTATTTTCATAATATTTTCACGTTTTTCCCCACTTAATATTAAATGTATGTATTTTTTTATACTAGTTTTGTCAAAAGATGACAAAGTGGGTTGCTTGAAGAGCAGAATTATTTAATAGCACTCCACTGTAATGCCTGCACTACTCTCGAGTGCCTCTACGGGCACCACATCTGTTTTTGGATTATTTTTCTCAATACTGCACGTCTTTATTTACAGCATGTTGCACTTTCACAACACAAAAGCTCTTTAAATCAATCTTTTTGTGGGAATTTTTGCATCTTAGAGGTTAATAACTGTTAGTCAAACACACACACACACACACACACACACACACACACAAAATTTACTCCAATCAGAATCTTCACAGAAAATCAAATAAATGCCACATCTATGCCTTATTATTTACTAAAGTAATTGACTTTTATAGTGGAGCCTTGATTTACCATCGACCCGACTCCCTTCACTCGTCAGATTCAACTTTATTTTTTTTTTTCCAAAGTCCCGAATTATGCTGCTCTCAGAATGTATTTTCTCATCCGTGCGAATTCACTGCATACTAGCGCTCGCTACTTGCCCTTGAAAGCATTTTGTGCCCGCTGTCTGCGAATCACGCTCTTTAAATCCCCTTCACTGACTTTATGTCTGACTTGTCGAGCAAGAGTGATGCATCAAGGTAAAAACTCTGGGGGTTGTCTGCCTTGTTGGGCTGAAGTGCATCGCTTCAAGGTTGCCCGGTGACATGATCCTATAAAGGACTTATTGTCTTGCTCCCCTTAGCACACACAAAGCTTGTGTTTTGCTCTTTCGGTCTTGATAATGTCCGAGGGACACTCATGCTGCTTGTTGTTCCTAATCAAATGTCAGCACTCATCACCTTGGAAACGAGACAACACACAGACACGGCACGGCATTCAGGGCGTCGATGCTTTTAGGAAGTAGGAGAGCTGTTTATGCAAAACACTTGGATTGTCAGGGCCATACTGACAAGAAAAGGAAATTGTACGATGAATAAAGTAGTCTTTTTAGTTTATTTTTTTAAAATCGAAAACGAAGTAGAAATATCACATGCATAATGTTTTTTCTTGTGTTATTGTGACTTACTTCACATTCTTCCACATCATTTGATCATATTCAAGAAAAAAAGACTTTGTGACGTTTTTTTTTAATACTGTTTTTGTGATCTATTTTTCTCAAAAGAATAAAACCATTCTTGTGATATTGCTCCTAATTTACTTCTTAGTGTAATATTTACATATACACGTTTCTCACAATATTATGTTTAATTGAAAATATGCCTTTAACTTTATACTTGGCTTTTAGTGTGATGATGTGATTGCAAATCTTCCGGTGGTTATCTTATCAATAAGTTTTGGGCACATATCACTCATCTCTTTTCTGCCGAGGTCATGTTCAGAACTCTCCAGTTTGACTCTAACAGTTGCTATTTATTTCTTTATTTTATTTTCTTGAAGCGGCACTGCCCTTCATCATCATGACCATCGTCTTCAAACCTTACCAGAGGGGCGTGTACTGCGACGACGAAAGCATCAAGTACCCGCTCAAAGCGGACACCATCACCCACAGCATGCTGGCCGCCGTCACCATCTCCTGCACAGTCGTCATTGTACGTTTTTCAGCTCCAAATGCTTTAGTTCTTCCCGTCGACTGCCGACAACCCGCTCTCACTCTCGTTTCCTCAGATCTCATCCGGAGAAGCATATCTGGTGTACAGCAAAATGATTTACTCCAATTCCGACTTCAACCAGTACGTGGCCGCCCTCTACAAGGTTGTGGGCACCTTCCTGTTTGGAGCCGCGGTTAGCCAGTCGCTAACTGACCTGGCCAAGTTCACCATCGGCCGGCCCAGGCCTAACTTCATGGCCGTGTGCGCCCCTAAAGTGTGCACGGGCTACATGCAGATAATCAACTGCACGGGCAATCCTCAGGACGTCACAGAGTCCAGGTAGGATGCCCTCACGTAGGTAGAGATAATTATTCTTCGGCTGTATTCATCAACATTTTGATCCCGTGCTCAAAGGTTCGTCCTTTTGACGTTTTGATCACTGGACTGACCCTAAAGAAACGGAAATGGGATCCTAAAACCAGTTTCACTGATTACGTAACTTGAAATTTGGTGCGCATGGCTTTAATGAGCAGACCCACAAAAAAAGTCTCAAGAAGCCATACCAAGAAGCCGTTTTAGGATCATTTTGAGATCTTGAGATTTAAAAAAAATCAACCCCTGATGCCAGTTTTGTTCAACAGCATGAATTTTGATCGGCGTGTCTATCAAGAGTAGCCCCACAAAAAAAATGTCAAGAACGCATGCCCAAAAAGATGTGGAAAGTCTGCCATTTTGGGTCAAATGGTGGCTTCAAACCAAAATAACTGCGAGACCAAATTGATTAAAAAAAAAAAGGTTCATATGATTCTTTTGTCTGTTTTCAGGTTGTCCTTCTACTCAGGCCACTCGTCTTTCGGCATGTACTGCATGCTCTTCCTCGCGGTAAGCAACATGAATGACACACTTGAATAATCTCCTTTAAAAGCACTTTTAAGTGCTTACAACGTTGACGGTTTTTTTTTCAATCTGTCACATCTCTTTTTTTTTTTAAATTTAATAAATGAATTGAATTTAGTTTAAAAAATAAAAATGAACCAAATGAAAACTCAAGAACTATTATCACGTCCACTGTATCCCCCCCAACTCCAGCGGTACCTAAATACAGTGGTACCTTGACCTACTTATCTGTTATTACAATACAGTGATGGTTTTTGCATTAACAAAATGCAAGTAACTTTTTTTTTCTGAGAAGGGAAATGGGGGTTGATAATTGACATTTCAACAGAGAATAGTGAACGAATTAAACTCACAAGTCATGGTACAACTCTTACAGTATGCCATTAACCACTGCTGTAAGATGCTGGAAACGCTTCAAAGATGATTCTTAAAACGAACATGACCCCTGACAAACTTGTGACCACTCGTGTATTTGATGGCAATCTCCATGCGATGCGATATGGTTCACATGATCACACCTAATAGTCCCCAGATGGCGCGTGCGGCAGACCTAAGCACCTTAGGCTCACCGAGGCCCAAAAGCCTTATAAGGGCTTTTTTTTTTTTTTTAAACATGGCAACAAGTTGAGTGGAAAAATGTGCAAGTTGTCAGCAATGACCGGTTTGCTTCCTTCCCGGCAGCGACGTGATGTTCCACTTGATTAGCCTTGGCATTATCCCTCACACATTAGCACACGCACACACAAACTGTATGCGCGTACATGCGGACACACACACACACACACACACACACACACACACACAAGCCTACACGCATACAAACACAGGCAGACATAAACACACTGATAGACACACAAATACATCCACAGACGCGCGCGCGCGCACACACACACACACCGACAGGCACAGACAGACAGACGGCAGACATGCAGAGCAGCGCAATAGGAGGCCAAGCAAAGCAGCAGAGACCTTGTCCTTGCATTCACAGTGCTTCAATCCACACTAATAATAGTGTCCAGTGTTCTTTATCAATAGTGAGGCTGGACTTTTTGCCTGTGGACGTATGGAGGTGCCATGCCAAGTTTTACACATTTACCGGCAGTCTTAATGTCTGGAGAGCTGCCAGCTTCAGATTTTTTTCCCTCCCCCATTATTGCAACAAAAATGAATGAAAAAAAAAAGTCATGGCTCAGACACAATTATTACTCTGTTTATTCAAAATGTTGAAGTGTGGCTCCATGTACCGGTAGTGTAGTCCTATTTACCGTTTATGCAATAAAAACGACTACAGTAGGTTAGCCAACATGCATGATTTAAATTAATTCAATGACAAATGCAGTTTAAATAATTTATCATTTAAAAAAAAAAAGCACAAAATAGCTGCATGATTCATGACTGTATCTCAAATATAAAATATGAATGTGTACATTTAAATCAAAATTTTAAAAATGATTTTTAAAAAGTGTACAACAACCATGAAATACATTAATGAAAATATAAAATACAACTGAAAATACAACTCCCGCAGCTGTACGTGCAGGCCCGGCTGGTGGCCAAGTGGGCACGACTCCTGCGGCCCACCGTGCAGTTCTTCCTGGTGGCCTTCGCCGTCTATGTAGGCTACACGCGCGTCTCCGATTACAAGCACCA
Source organism: Hippocampus guttulatus (assembly GCF_054856545.1). Taxonomy (NCBI): domain Eukaryota; kingdom Metazoa; phylum Chordata; class Actinopteri; order Syngnathiformes; family Syngnathidae; genus Hippocampus; species Hippocampus guttulatus. The sequence goes on along the minus strand of NC_141267.1, from coordinate 16,857,478 downwards.
CTGGAGCGACGTGCTGGTGGGGCTGCTGCAGGGGGCGCTCGTCGCCATGCTCAACGTAAGTATGCAACATAATGTCGATAATGACAGCTGTTTATGAGTGTGTCATGGGTGTACTGCTTGCTTGTATGTACAGTGGACCCATGCATGCTCGTATGGTATCTGCAAACTCACCTATTCGCAGATTTTGAGGAGATATTGTGAAAAAACGTTTTTCATTTTTCTTTCCGTTGCAAAGGGCTCTCTTGCATAAAAATGATAAGTGAAAACTGCTAATCAAGAAACCAGCATGAAGTGCAAAAATTATTTTTTCCCCCACAAAAATCAACTCACTCTATCCATCCATCCATCCATTTTCCGAACCGCTTGATCCTCACTAGGGTCGCGGGGGGTGCTGGAGCCTATCCCAGCTGTCTTCGGGCAGTAGGCGGGGGACACCCTGAATCGGTTGCCAGCCAATCGCAGGGCTTAACTCACTCAAAAATGTTATTTTGTTGAAGTACTATGTCCTGCATATCATTCCAAAGTTGCAAAAAAATTATTAGGCCTACTCAAATTGTATTACAGCGCAGCATATAAGACCCAATGTAAACAGCTATTAGACATCTCTGCCATCTAGTGGTAATTGGAGATATTACAACTTCAAAATACAACCCACCACGTTTTTGGCATCCGGCCGGGATTCTCATATTCACAGATTTTTTTTCCATTGTTTTCCAGGATTTTTCCCGTTTCCCTCCCTTGAAATGTTTTTAGGGTTTGTCAAAAAAATAAATAAATAAGAAGAATAATTAATCAAGGGGCCGCTCAGAGTGCAGCCCGCGAGGTGCCATATCGGTTTTAGTAAATCAGGAGGGGGTGGGGGGGGGCGCACATTGGAGTGATATCGTGAATTGCAGTGATGTGCTGTGATGTACTGAGTCCGCCGTTATTTTCTTTCCCTGCCCTTTTCGAAATTTTTAGTTGAAAGTGCCACATTTGCTTTTAATATCAGTTTAGTTTAAAGATGTGATGAAAATATCAGCCATCGTTCCAGAAAAAGCAAAACTTTGGGAGGGGTTGTCCACATCAAACCGTGTTTAACACATTTCTCACCACAGGAATATGTTGGCTTCATTTCTGCTTACTGTTATATTTCATCTAGACGGGAAGTGAGCAGGGATAGAAATGTGACTTGATACACGCGCACCCGCGCACCCTGTACCGAATCCTCAAACCATTCTTCTCACTTCAACCAGCTTGAACTTTTTATTGTTTGCAATGAGACTCAGCACCATCTTGTGGAAATTACCAGAGTGTTTGTGTCTGATGGTGAAGGTCATAATTGAAGAAAAAAAATCAAATTAAATAAAAATTTAAAAAACACATCGAAGATAATGAAAAATTCATTTAACAAGAAAATGAACAGTGTGGATAAAAGGTGTGGATTTTATGAAAAGGAATCTGTAATTTTCTGAAAGCAAGTCGGAGTATTACGAGAAAAAAAGATTGAAATTTTACATTATAAATAGGAGTAAACTAAATCAGCTAAAAACACACAAAAAGTTCCAAGTTAGGAAGAAAATGTAATTTCCCAAGAAATACTGCAATTCTGTAAGTAAAATGTCATTTTCTAAATGGTGAAAAGTGTAAATATTTTGAGAATGAAGTTTGTGTAAGTAGGTTTTCTGAAAATACATTCGCACTATTACAGGGGAAAAAATGCTGCATAAAAAAAGTCATGGGAAGAAATTTTAAGTTTCATGTGGAAAAGTTACCATTTTACAAAAAACTTTTATTTTTGGGAAAAAAAACAAGGATTTATTAGCAATGTAATTTTGCATGAAATCTCAGAATTTTGGAAGACAAGTTGAAATATCTTAAAAATGTACATTTTTAAAAAATTACTACAATCTCTATATAGTGTATATCTATATTTTATTTTTCCTATTTTTATTACGACAGTATAGTATGTTTTTTCTTGTGTCTTAATTGTAGAAAAAAAAACACTTGGCACTTAACCAGAATGTGTGTGCGTGCGCACACATCAGTTAAATGGTTTGAAAATGAGAGTCCACCTTTGACCTTCATGGTGCTGCATGCAATTAGATTCTCTCCTGGGCCTTGCGCTTTACGACCGCTGCTTTCTGTATGCGTGTGTGTGTTCCCCTCAGGTGTGCTTGTGCTTTAACATCTGCGCAGGGAGCGCAGCGCGCCAGACACACTTTGATCACACTTTACTAGCTTGCCCTTCTCACTCATACTTTTTCCCGTTAGATATTTTAAGGAATAAAAGGATGAAGAAATAATTTTGCAAGAAATGAGAAAAAAAACAAGAATTACAAGGGGAAATGTTCTAAAACTAGCGAGAAATAATGTCATGGCGGATGTAAGATGTCGGATGACATGATTATTGTTGTTTGCGGTGAGTCCAAATGTTTCCCTCCGCTCTGCGTCACAGGTGCGCTTTGTGTCGGACTTTTTCAAGAAGCGTCCGCCGCGCCGCGCCAAGCCCGAGTGCGCCGACAGCGAGGAGCCCGAAAGGAAACCCAGCCTTCAATTTGTCGACTCGGAGCACACCAACCATTACAACTGTCATCCGGTGTGACCCCGCTCGCCGCCAATCACACGGTACCAACCCCACCCCCACGACACCCCCCACTTCATCCGGCGGGCGTGTCGGCTTCCCGTTTTGAGTCAACCACTCACCTCCCATCTGCTCCTCACTACCACTAGACTGAGCGAGAGGGTTCGTCCTCTCCGAAACGCCTCCTCGTCCTCTTGGAGGCAGCGTCCGTAACGCACGCGCCGCCGGTTCGCGTTGTAGGCAAAGACTCGGAAATGACGTGGCTGAGCGATCGCTGACGACAAGCTCGTGTTCATTCACTCGTTCTCATTTCGGCTTTTTGTACCGATGTCGCTTTTGTCATGCGTCGGTGTGGATTCTCTTCGAGGAGCACCACTACTGCCGCATGAGCTTTCCTCATCAGATCCTTCTTGAGGTATGCCCGCGCAATCCAGTAAATGACAAATTCTGCCTGAAACACAATCGTGCAGTTGGAGTATTCGGGGGAACAAAAAGCACGGCGGGGCCACTCAATTTTGAGATTTGAAAACAAATAGCTGAAGCTGAAAGAGAAAGTGTTAGCATATGCTCCCTCTTACGTGTTCCAGTTTAGGGGTGAGTGGTATCGTTTTGAACACGTTTTGTATTTTACAAGAAAAGATGCAAAATCACAAGAAAAAAGGTTGAATATTTCGATGGTTGTTGTTGTTGTAATGTTGCTTTTTGACGCGGGGGAAATGTTATATAAGAATTCGAGGCGTAACAAAAATTGATGTGAATCACACCATCAAACTGGATCGTTCCTCTTTAAAATGTGCCACCCTTGAATCAAATAGCACCCCAACATATGTAAAAAAAAAAAATCGTCTTTTATTGGTGAGATGCACACCCCTAAATTTTCACCTGACATTCTTTTATCATACTTTTAAAATAAGTTGAAATTTGATGGAGAGAAAAAAATCTTGTAATACGATACAAGACGAAAAAATCTGACGAGAAGGCATTTATACTTCAATGGTGTAAAAAATATATATTTTGATATGAATGTAATTTTGCTAGAGAAAAGACCACTTCTAATTTTGCATTGAAACGGTACCGGTAGAACAAGACAAAAGTAAGAAAATGACTTGAATTCAATAAAAGTCAGAAATTTGCAAGAAAAATTTGACTGCAAGGAAAAGTAGCTATTTTGCAACCATGTCATTCTAATTTCAAAACGCTGAATTTCCCTAAGTATGCATGTAAAAAAAACGGTGTCACTTGCATCAAAAAGTACTGGACTAATCGATCTATTCCACACAATTCCTGATGCTCGATTGATCTGTGTTGCGCTCTCATCTTATTTAGCCCCTTTTTTTGCATTATTACAATTGTAAAGGCAGGCTTGTCCATTCGGCTCTATCAGTAGACTGTGTGCGTGTGTGTGTGCAGTTGACGATCTTTTTCGACTCAGTGACTTGTGGGTGTCACGTGAGTGAGGAAGGACTGCAGTGTAGATTTGTAAAGCTCTGTGCATATACCACTACCATATGTTGCCCAATTGAAAAAAAATCATTTTATCCTCAAATGTAAGAATGAGACACGTTTTTTTAAAAGGAAAACTGCGTTAATTTATTGGAAATCTTCTTTCTATTTTTATTGTGCAATCACCCTGCTTGCCACTTTGAGCCGTACACGCTCTATCATAAGAATGTGAGAGAGAGAGGGAGAGACGGATAAATAGATAGAGATATATCTATAAATAATTGTAATTTTCACGTAATTGTGTTCGTGTAGAGCAAGGGTGGGTAAACTTGTGCTCAAGGGGCCACATTTGATTTGGAACACAGACAGGTGGGCCGATGTAAAGATGTGGTTACAAAAAAAAAATTCATGTGTACCATACCATATTTTGACTGCTGTTCGAGAATGTTTCGGGTCACTTGGGAAATATACTTTGTTTTTGAAAGAAATGCACTAATGTATAATAAGTGTTGCCTCAAGTTAAATTAAAAATTTTAAATAATAATAATAAAAATCATCTGTTCGCATTAAAATGAATGTATATTTCATTCATTTGTTCCAGCACTCCCAAAACCGGCAACAAAAAGTTTTTCGTTTTATTAGAAAAATAGTATTTTGCTTTCTTAAAACATATAGTGATAACATTTAACACGAGTAGACTGTAAATAATTCAACAATTTGTGCATCATGATAATCCAATGGGGATTGTGCTGCTCCTTCTGGTGGGCACATTCCATCAGAACTAAGATGCAGTAATTTGGCATTTTTGGTAGTCGATAAGATGGCGGCAAAGCACTTTTTTGTGTTCAACCATGCTTCCAGGCATGAAAACATGAAGTTTCTCCCCCTCGTTGTTGTTGAGCAAAGTTGCTTGGCACTAATGTGCCACCAGATGACACCAAAGCTGTTCTTTTGTATTTGGCATGGCTTTAGCCTGTGCACAAAAACTGACTAAAAATCACTGAAAAAGGAAAAATTGTGAATGCCGAATGTGGGGTTCACTGTCTGGAAACATTTTTCTGTTCCAAGGTTTGAGTCATTAAAACTGTTATTATATTATCATTAAATAACTTTTTAGGGGATCTCTTAATACTAGCAAGTGTAAAGATATGAATTACAGGCAGAACATTTGACTGTTTTACAATACTTTGTCCTATCGTATTTGTTTAATATTATACCTGAAATAAAAATCAGCAAAAAAAATTGGCCGGTATTTTTTTCCCTCTAGTTATGTTGTAATGTGCTAATCAGTGAAGAAAAATAACCTCTGATTTTAAAAGAGCTAACTGGCCAATCCGGTGGGCCATCGTTGTCAATATAGTAAAAAATTGAACAAATAAATACATTTTTTAAAGTTTTTCTTTCAAAGTATAAGACCCTAAATTTTTGTTAAACATACAAAAGATATATTTTCATTTGTTTTATCTGCAATTTAATTCTAATTGAGAAATTAACCATTTTTTAAATACAACATATACAAATTGTTCCTGCGATTGGTTGGCATCCAATTCGGGGTGTCCCCCGCCTACTGCCCGAAGACAGCTGGGATAGGCTCCAGCAACCCCCGCGACCCTAGTGAGGATAAAGAGGTTCGGAAGATGAACAAATTGTTCAATGTGTTTTTTATTTTACAAATATTTGAAATTATATACAAGAAAACAACTCACCATTTCTTAATCTAATAAAATATTTTTTATACCCCAATTTTAGTGAAAAAGAGATTTAAATTAATGTACAAAATATCCTAGGACTCTTGACAGAGATCACCCCTATGTGGCCCCCAAGCCGTATTTTGCCCACCCATTTAGTCGCAATCTCTCAGTTTCCAAATGTAAGCCAGATGCCTCTGTGGGACGAAATGGCCACCGTAGTGAACACTCACATGCACAGCTCTGTTCTTATGAAGCCATGGAATGAAGGGTAGTTACGCCATACGATGAAGGGCCAGACGAAGACCCGAAACGTGGCCGCTAATCATGTCAATAGACAAAGAAGCACAAGAGTGTCATGCGAGACCCAGACTCCTCACCAATGTTCTCAGCCTCTCATGTTTTATCCGCATGTGCCTTCAAATAGGTGCTATTGTGTGTGTGTCACCATGTAATTAGAAGCTCTATGTTGTGATTGTGTGTACATTTTGGAATAAACATGTAATCTGCATTCACTTATGTTATTTTTCTATTTCTTAACAAAAATGATCCGAATTTGGGCATGACGCCCTGCAGTGACAACGTAGCCTGTATGACTGCAATATCTAGCAACTACACCGAAATGGAATATTCTGTACCTCACCGTTGTTCCCGCGGAGTGCTTTGAAATCCGCGGCAAAGTCCGCCAATCATGCATTCTGCCACACTATTAAAAAGATGAATCCACCGGCTTTCATTGAACCTCAAGAGGCAGCCATTTTGAGGTTTCTATCGCCCTCTGCTGTCAGCGAGCCCAATGGCACTTTGACTTCAATTTTTCGTCGACAGTAGAGGGCGATAGAATCTTAAAATGGCTGCCCAGTTCCCCTTCGACCAGAAAGCTGCACTTACACCAGTGAGGGCACATTTCAAAGAAGGAAAAAAAAATCCCCTTCAAGTGACCAAAATCTGCTTCCTTTCTTCATAAATGGCTGCAAATGATGAAAAGCAAAGTTGAATGAAGCTTCGTCTCTGAATCTGCCCTCCAAATCCTTCCTGAAGTACGACACTTGATAAGACGAGAGAAAGAAGACGGTGAAAAGGAGCAGCCTTGGTCCAGCATTTCCCTGCCCTTGGCCTTGCGTGTCACGGTGTGATTTATGTATTTACACTAGCGCGCCATTTCCCTCGCTTCACATCTTTCCATCTTGCAGTTGTGAGTCCTTTATGGATGGCAGAGGGAGAGGAAGAAAAACACTCATGGAGCGGTGAGGTAAACGACACCGGGATATGTCGCTCACAGTGTTCAAGGTCGGGGCGAGGCCGTACACCCAGCCCCCCTCCAAAAGTATTGGAATGGCAAGGTCAGTTCCGTTGTTTTTATTTTATGCTGAAGTCATTTGGGTTTCGAGAGATGAATATGAGACAATAGATCGGAATTCCCGCTTTTATTTTACGGAATTTCACATGTGTTAAACGAGGAATGACCTCCCACTAAACATTCGGCAAGCCTCCTCGCTGCCCATCTTCAAAACCCTCGTCAAAACTCACTTGTATTCTTTGGCATTCGACTCAGCATGACTTAGATTTGTTCTTGGTTTTACTGTTTGGTGCTTTCTACCGCCTTTATTACCGATTTGTCTTACTGTTTATTGTGCATGTTAAATTGCTCCATGTACAGCACTTTGTATGCAGCGATGGCTGTTTGAAAGTGCTCTATAAATACTGTTGACTTGACTTGACTTGACTTGACTCCGAAAAGGGCATATTTAGTTTGAAGCCACCCACTTTTCAAGTGAACAAAAGTATTGGGAAGGACATTATTAAATTACCTTAAACTGAATAACATTTCCTATTTGATGGCATAACCCTCACTTGCAATAACTGCATCAAGCCTGCAACCCATTGACTTCATCAGACTGTTGCATTCTACATTTGAAATGCTTTTCCAGGCCTTTACTGTGGCCTCTTTCAGTTCCTGTTTGTTTTTGGAGGTTCCTCCCTTCAGTCTCCTCTTCAGGAGGTGAAATGGATGCTCCATTGCATAGGTGTCAAAGTCAGGTCCTGGAGGGCCGCTGTCCTGATTCAAATGATGAGATCATCAGCAAGCTCTGCGGAAGCCTGACATTGGACCTGTTCATTTGAATCAGGTGTGTTGCAACAGGAAGACTTGGAAAACATGCAGGACAGCGGCCCTCCAGGACCTGACTTTGACACCTATGCTCTATTGGGTTAAGATCCGGTGCTTGACTTGGCCCGTCTAACACCTTCCAGCCCCCCCCCCCCCTCCCCCGGATAAAGTCCTTTGTTAGGTTGGGACTGTGCTTTGGGTATTTGTCTTGTTACAAACTTCTCCCAATGAGTTTGAATGTGTTTTTTTTTCTGAAAATTGCCACACAAAATGGTTTCGTAGACTCCAGGATTTATTCTGCTGCTCCTATCACGAGTTAAAATCTGGTGTGCTTTATTTTTGTGTTTGAGAGCTGGTAGAACAGACTGTGAAGGCCTCCGGGCAGACATCTTTTTCTTTGACCCTGCCTGGCAACAAATGATGGCTGAAATGTGATTGATGAAATCCTTTAATATGAAAACATGTCTTGAAGCAGTGCAACCATCGGACAAGCGCCGAAAGGAAGCGGATAGACCATTTTGAATCATTTTATAAGTATTACAGAAAAAATCTGAATTAACGTGTGATTCACCGTAGTATCGCTACTCGAAGCACACTTGAAGATTCTCTGCTGTGGCGTTCTGAGCTACCGAGCCGACCTGAGAAGTATTGAAGCCGTGTCGGAAAAGGACGATGACTCAGGTTGAGCACCGCGTTACTACGCCCTGAGCAACAAATAACTGGGTGCGGATGCTTGTCAGCCAACTTCAGTGTTCCAAAGAGTCCTTTAGATGTTGGTTTTTTTTCCCCCCCAAGTGGCCATACGTAGTCGCTCCTCAGACACTGATTGGACTTTCTAGCCACTTCAAAGTGTCCACTGTGCAGCTTTTTGGGCTTTTTGCCCTCACAACCATTCATGTGAATAACTGCACTGTTTGAAATGCTTGCACTGTCAGATGTATTTTAATGATCAGGGAGGGGCTGCTTGTGTACTACTGCTTGTGTACTACTTTCACCCACACTTTGTCAACACGTGTCTCCCACACACACCCAGCAAGTGATCAAATGTCTGCGAAAGAGGCAAAGGAGTTCGACTTCATGTGGCTCCCCAAACATCTGGCAAGTCTTCAAGGTGAAACGCAATCAACCTGGAACCACAAAACCACACCAAAAAAAAAAAAAAAAGGTAAAAGAAGAGAATAAAGGAACGGTGCTTTGAAATGGAAACTGGATTTTCTACCTTCCTTTTGGATTGGTGCTTTGCAGTAACTGCATTAAATGTTGACTTCATCCTATCTAAAATGCATAATAAAATAATTGTTTTGTGTTAAGTCAGTGCTTTAAGGTTATTCTGATTGTAATATACATACCGTACATCATATTTCGATGCATCTCCTGACCGTCATCTCCAAATAATGGATTTTCTTACTTTTTGGGAGGGTTGTTTTTCCTAAATCATTCATCGCTCAAAAAATACTTAACTCTCCAAGTCTTAGCAACAATCCTGACCCACAATTCCTCCTTCTTGTCCTCGCCACTGCAATGTTATTCACAGTTTCAACATTAACGTTGCATGTAAATATTAGAAAATACACCAAAAAAAAATTACTTCAATCATGATTCAATTAGAATTTATTGCACAAACAACTTCATTAAATAAATTGTACCTTTCCAAATGAAGGGTTGAAAACAAATGCAAAAGTATTGTACTGAAAATACAATACAATGTTAAATACAACTGAATTCAACAAATGACAGTTGTCTCAATTTGGCTTAATTGTTTTGCTATGCCCTCACTGTGATTCCATTGAGCTCTACACGGCTCCTCTCTGCCAGTCAACCACGCCCACTTCATTAGCTCACCTGGGCGCACAGGTGCTTCAAATCAGCTACTTGCCACTTTTCAAGCCTCTCTCGCTCACCCGCTCCTCACCAGTCTGTACTCTCTCTCTCTCTCCCTCTCTCACACACACTCTCACTGTCAGTGTAGTGTGAAGCGCAGTTGATGCCCTTTAACACAGATTCCCAATGGGATTTTTTGGGGCAGATGGGGGTGGGGAGGGGGATTGAATGTCCCCTTCCTCAAGTGGATTGCTGTGGCCCCGCCCCCCTTTGCACATCACTGCTCATCATTTTCCTGTTAATCACTTCAGACTTCTGCTCTCCACCACGAGTTCCTCCTTGACACATCTTTTTTCTGTTTGCCTGTCCCTGTGGCTCTTTGCAGATAGTCTTTCAGGAATAAAGCATTTAAAAGAGATTTCTGTAATCTTAGGAGGGTGATGCTGCATTTAAATAACATTTTCACTCAAAATACAGAATAAAAAGTTGTACTTACATTGATTTTTTTTATTGTAATCTTGCAAGAATAACGTATTTTTTAGACTGTTTTTAAAAATGAAATGTTCATTGTTTTGTATACAAAAACACAAGAATAAAGTTCTAAATTTTAAGACAAACGTTTGCATTTGTTGGGGGGATGTCAAAAAGTAACCTGATACAAATGAAGTTGTGTTTTTCAAACATGGAAGCATTTATAGACTAAAGACTGAAAAAGTGCATTTTAATCCCATTTAAAACTGCGTTTTTCAGGCGAAAGAATTTACTTTTTATTCTTCTGAGAATAGGCCCAAACAAGACTTAGTATGTGGAGTATATCATAAATATGAATCTAAATATTGCAATACAATAAACAGAAAAGGATAGGTTTATATCTTGATTAACCACATCAGCTATTGGTTTAAAAAAATCACAACGTAGTACAGTATAGTAATTATGGAGAACCTGAGCAAGCAAAACAATTGTGCCTAATAGCAGATCTCTCTCTCGCTTGCGCGCGCGCACACAAACACACACACACACACACACACACACACACACATACCGGTTCAAAAAGTATGTATAACTGTGTTTGCATTAATTCTGTTCTGCATTAAAATTCACTGAAGATGCAAGTCAAGCTTTAATTTGCTTTTACGGCCATCACGGCTGAGCTATTTTCATCCACGCGTCCCCTCCAGGTTTCACATGTGTGCGTGGGGGAGGCAGGGGGTGGGTGGGTCATGCGGCTCACATCCTCTGAGCAACTCACAAATCTACGCGTTCATCAATATGCTCATTATTCAACGAGAGAAGAAGTCATGCCACTGTTCAACTATGCTTTCTTGGACTGTGCTTTGGCGACGTTGTGTGGCGTTCGTGTGCAATTACAGTTTTATGCCGTAAAATAACATCCCTTGTGTTGTGAAATGTCGCAAAACAACTCCAGCAATGGTAGAATTCGCCCATGAGCAACAAAACAGCGGTTTTGGCTTTAAGTGTAACGTCACAGCAGCAAAAGCAACTCCCCTACCCCCTGACTTCAGCAGGTAAACGAACCAAAAATCAGCAAACAGTGTGGACTACTGAAAGTCAGTGGAGTTATTTAATCTTTCCTACCCTACATTCTTGCCTGTAACCTAACTTCATACTTTTTCAATGAAATCTCTTAGCCCCCGTTTGTTCGTATGAGATGAGTGACAGCACCATCCAAGACCTGTGAGATGCATTAGCAAGTCAATGCTTTCATGTAACCCGAAGTCAGTTTCACTTAGCAATATGAAACTTGGTCGGGATGTCTGTCGTGGGTAGAAACACACCGGAAGTCTGCCATTTTGATGTGAAGCTGCCATTTTGGGTTAATTTTAGCATTTTCCAGGCGTTCTATACTGGACACATAGGTGATGCCATCCATCCATCCATTTCCGAACCGCTTAATCCTCACTAGGGTCGCGGGGGGTGCTGGAGCCTATCCCAGCTGTCTTCGGGCAGTAGGCGGGGGACACCCTGAATCGGTTGCCAGCCAATCGCAGGGCACACAGAGACAAACACCCATCCACGCTCACATTCACACCTATGGACAATTTCAGAGAGTTCAATCAGCCTGCCATGCATGTTTTTGGAATGTGGGAGGAAACCGGAGTACCCGGAGAAAACCCACGCAGGCCCGGGGAGAACATGCAAACTCCACACAGGGAGGCCGGAGCTGGAATTGAACCCGGTACCTCTGCACTGTGAGGTCAACGCGCTGACCAATGGACTACCGGGCCGCCCTTAGGTGATGCTAAATTGCTAATTTTTTGCGTTGCATGCGGACACAACCTGGTGGCAACCATACAAAAAAAAAAGTAAAGAAAAACTTGGAATAAATTAATGTTGTTGTAACTTTCCTCTTGGTTGCTTATATTATTGCTAGGACGCAGCTTTGACGCTCAAGGCCAACTTTGCCATTGGAAGACTGCAGCGCGTCATTCACTCCATTGTTCCGTTTGATGAAAGAAATTCATCTCACCCTTTTGGGTCTCGTTCTGGAGAAGGCAAAAAACAAAAAACAAAAAGAGAGAATTAAGCTATGAAGAAGTGTTGTCATTGAAATGAAGTGTCTGGAGCGTAGAAAACAACGTTAGGGGGGCCTTCGCGCTGGAATTCCTGAGGACCCTCATTCACATGGCCGTGGGCGTATATGCGTCTGTTTCGCGCGTGTGTGTGTGTGTGAGAGAGTGTGTCACCGCGGGTATTTATTTGTGTTTGTCTGTGTGTGTGCATGTGTACGAGCTGCTGCTGATGTGGGTCATTACCCCCTTCTTTTCCCCAAGGGTCCATGCAATGGGAGAGGGGAGGAGGCGGATGCTGCATGATGTGTGTGTGCGTGTGTGGGTGTGTATGATCTTGCATAAGGGTGGGGTTGAGGTTGTGTCCCCGAGGATCTGAGACCAATAAATCACTGCGCCGTCTCTGCTCTGACACCCAGCTTGTCTGATGAGGGACAGCGCGGAAGGGGGAATGTGGGAGGTGGAGGGTTCGATGAGTGTGGGGGAGTGGGCAGAGGGAGGGGTGCAGCGGGGAGGATGGTGGGGGGTGGCCACCACGCAACAGCGCGGTGGCCTTGTCTTCCTGCCATTCTTGACCCTATCTTAAAGGCGCTGGGGAAATGGGGCGACTGCGCCGGAGTCGCTACAAAGCGCAGTGCCGAAACCGCAGCGGCTTTATCACACAGCCCTCAACAGCATTTCAAAACGGGGCAGTGCAGCCAAGTTGAGACTGTGGAGTCTAGGGCTGCATTATCCAGAGCTAAGGATCAGCTATAGTGTAAGCTAATGTTAGCATATGTGTTTATTTTGGGCATCACCAAGAATGTTTTGCAACAACAAATCTGCAAATCCGAAAAAAAAATAGCACCGACTTCACGTTTAAGTACAGTTTGGTTATATTTAACTTTTCTGGACCATCCATTTGCATTAAAACTTCATTTTTCAGCCCGAGAACGACATGTTTTTTTTCATTCTAAAATATTCATTTTTCTCGCTCTGTGCTTCTTTTTTAAACTTTTGTATCTCTTTTGGAGTGAAGAATCAACTTGAAATTCCTGGTTAAATTGGGAAACATCCCGACCGAGTGTCTCCGGCTAATTCAAGAGACTGTTGGGAGAAGATGTCATGTCGTGGCCGCGAGAACCACCCAACCAGTAATTAAGTCCAATGGATTTGATTTGATTTTTTATTTTTTTGGCTTCACAGTTCTGAGGTTCTGGGTTTAAATCTGGGCTCCGGCCTTTCTGCTCAGTGTTTGTTCGTACGTATTTATACAGTGGAACTTTGATTTCACAGACCAATTAGTTGATTTTACTTTATTCCATGAAGTCATAACTGCGGATGGTATGAGATAAACAATGACTTCTCAGCCATGTTGTTTGCTTGCTATGGTGTAAAAATAATGGATGGACTGGACAATGAATAATGTTCTTTTTTAAAAGACACTGAAAATTTGTATTTGCTCCTGGCTGCCACTGATGTTGATTCCGTTTTCTGAATGGATTTAATAGGCTGCTCTCTCTGGATTGTTGACTAGTGTGTTGGGATCAAATGGAGGGAAAATAATAATTAAACTGCACCACATCTGCCCCAAAAGACGCCAGCCCCCACCGGGCATCTGCCCTGTGCACCCGATGGCCAGTCCAGCCCTGGTTCTATGGATGTGACTTGTAAATTATTGTCGGGCGAAAACGCTATAGAAAATGGACAGGTCGTTTCAAAATTATTATTTTTTTGCTTCATGTTTGTGCCACCTCCAGCAGTCTGCTGCACAGAAGCTTCAAAAAAAAGGAACGCAGAGCGAGAAGTGAACAATGGAGCGCTATTTCTTTTCTGTCACACCTCATGTGCGCGTCTGCAACGGCAGCATTCAGGGTTCAAATGACAAAGCCACTCATTGAGTCAATCCCGCCGTGACACCTTCATGTTTATTGTTCATATCACACTGGATGAAGTCATCTGCCGAGGTCGGTGGGAGTCCAACTGGCCTTGTTCGAAGCCTCCCCGTGTGCTCCCCCGCATTCCTACGCTTCAAGTTGTGATTATGAAGATATGCAGGCGTCTCCTCCTCCTCCTCCTCCTTTCCATTGTTTTGGCCAGCATGCGGCTGAACATGCGTTTACTCACACTCGGCATACGTGCGCCGCAAAGACCCTCGCGCCTTGACGTTCTTCCAACTTAAACCAAAACTCTCCTTTCATTGTTGGCTTGACTCTGATGTGCCGTCCCTTGTGCGGATGAGAGAAACTATTTAACCGCTGAAGCCCGGCCAACAAACACACACGCACACGCACACACACCTTCACTTGACCTGCCAATAGCAATATACAGTGTGTGTCCTTCACTTATCTTTTTCTATTATCTATATTGTTTTAACCCCCCCCCCCCCCAACTGCTGCCATATTCCGACCCTTCCTGTGCTCCCTGCTGCTTGCATACAACATGAAGCTACTTCACATGTGTCACATTTCTCCTCTATGACTGTATTCTAATAAATGTGATGCCGCAATTGGAGATGTCGTGCATTCAAATTCAGCAGGGCCGTAAAAAAAATGGCAATAAAATGTGTCCTCTTCTCCATCTTTTCCTTCCACAGTCACCTCTCTTGCTCTTCCATTCCCTCACACACGCGGACCAAATACACACACACACACTCATATTTTTCATCACTCGTGCACTACCCCCCCCCCCCCCCCCCCCACTGACTCGTCTTTCTCAGCATCCCCCCTGCTGTCCTTCATCCTTTATTCTCTCCCTCTCCCCCCCCCCTCCCCCGCCCCCCGTCTTTCTCTTTTTCTCACACACATAGTTGTAGCCGCACACAAACACATGCACACACATCTATATTTTCCAACTCCACCTCTGGCAGGTTGTGATTTCCACTGTCAGAAATTGCTTTTTCAATATCTCTCTCTAATTATGAGCCGCGCTAAAGGGGTCTTGCCACCAGAATACCAATTTTCTACAATTTATTTCCTTCTTGGCTGGAATAATTCTCGTGTTCCATCCTGCAACAATGAAGACATCACTGGTGTGTGTGCGTGGGTGTGCGTGGGTGTGTGTGTTCGTGTGTGTGTTTGCTACATTATCACCAGTGGGCCCTTCCAATCCTTCCCCTGAGGCGGTGATTAGCAAAACACAAGGAAAGGGGGGGGGGTGGGCGGTGATGATGTTTGATGATGATGATGATGCACCTCTTTCAGGTTTATCGCCCCGCCAACAAGGACAAAATGCAAGATGTTCAACAAAGCACTGTGGAGCTTGTGGCGAGAAAAGCGGAAAACCGCCGAATCTCAATCGACAAGCAGCCACACCACCAAGCACCGCCCCTCGCCGCCAACAGGGGGTTAACTCAAGCGCTCCCCCACACCCTCCTTGTCCTCTTTGATTGACGTGCGGGAGCCCTGCGCTCCAATCAGCGAAGGAGCAGTCTGTTGCCCCACGTGGGCACGCCCGACGCCGATTGGCTTGTTCCACCAGCTCCCGAGGACGAGCCCCACGTGGAGATTTTCATTCAATCACTACTGAGAACGATTCCACGGAGCCTCGCCCCCTCCTCTTTTTAAAATAAACGTGTTTTTTAATTACGTGGACTAATCTAAATCGCGTTTATGTAAACCCAATTAAATAAAAAGCTCAACCTTTTTTAGGGTTGAAATAGTGGCATTGAACAGCACGTGTAGCTTTATTTAAAACAAACTCGATGCGCCCCCCCCCCCCCACACACACACATCTCTCTCTCGCTCTCCTTCCTTGAAGAACTCGTATGTTGTGTCCCATTGAGGATGAGCGAGGGGGGACAGAGAGGGTGAGGGAGTGTTGTGTGAAAGGAGTGCAGGCCAACGAGGGAGACAAAAGAGGCCGCGGCTGCATTCAATGTGCTGCTGTTGTGTTGTGTGTCCGTCTGCGAGCCGCTCCTCCTCCTCTTCGCCAAGAAAGAAAGAAAAGGCGAGAGGGAGAGAGAGGCGCCACCTGATATCGCACTAGCTGCCGGACCTATCCTCAAGTTTGGGAGACTTTAGTGGAGAGGGACAAGGTGGAAGGCTTCCAAGCGGGACCGGTTCCTTGCTCTTCCTGCCCCGGCCCTCACGCGTCGAGTGCGGGGCGGCGGTGTTTCGGGAGAGCCGCGGTAGGCAGAACAAAGGAAAAGCGAGGAATGAGCGAGCCTTAAGAACAGCTTCCGAGCCAAATGTCCCACTGAGAAAATATATCATAATAACAAATACCCTCCTCGTATTTCTCGACGCAGCTTTTTCGACTCGCCGCGGGACAAGAAGGACAATAATCGCACGGAGACGCACGTTTGACGGGCAGAATGTTCCCCCAAAACCGAGCACCGGTGAGTAGGAAGTGTCCATGAAACGCTTATCGTACCATTTCCGGGTACTCGTTTTTTGTTGAGGTGCCCGATAATGGTCGGGCTCGATTGTTATCCGTAGACCGGTGGATGAGTGGGTCGAACTTTCCAGACTTGGCTGCCTTCTCCACCACAAACATGAACCGTAATTCGGATTCCACGCTCATAGTGTGTGAAGTGAAGTGCAGTGGAGGGATGGATGATGGGGATGAAGAGAGCATGTGGTTGTCCTTTTGCTCTGATAGCTGAGAGGGGAGGGAAGTGACTCAACTTTGCTTGTTGACACATTTGCAAGTGCCATTCTTCCGTGTTCCCCACTTTAAATTACATCACCGTATATTCGGTCTGTTGGCCCTGTCCGGAAACCCAAAATATGAAAACAATTGCTTTACAAGCTGTCAAAAAGCATAGTAAAGTCATCCCTCTACAATTCGCGCTTCGTTTTTTTGCAGTCCGCCTGTAATGTGAATTTGTAAATTGTACATATCAGCATTTTGCGGCGATGGTTTTATGGCACAAACTCGTTTTATTGCAGACTTGCGTAGCAATAAGCACAAGCCAGAAGCAAAGAGACGGAGAATGTCCAAAGTTAGGAATTATTTCACCCTTAAAAAAAAGAATCTAAATGTCACTGTGTCTCCTGTGAATCAGAGCTAGCTTGCAGAAGAACACGTCTACAAGCTGACACAATTACAAAAAAAGGTAATTCAATATAATTTATCCTCACTAGTTATAGCATAACTAGTCACAAAATTATACAGCCACTTTTAATTACTTTATTGAACAAACGCTAACAAAATAAACATTCACTTTGGCCTCAACCCTTCAGACTGGCTAACCTAAGCTAACAACATCCCCGTTCACTTACTCCCGTGTCTTTCAACTGCCTTTAAAGCAAGTCACAGACTCTCCGGTGTAGATTGTAGAATGTATCGATAGTGACTCCAAATGGACCAAAAAAAAAAAAAGTGAACCTCAGATGCATATTTTGTGTTTGTATAGTGCATAAAGCCTTTAAATAGATGGAAAATAATGTTGTTGCTTCTTTGTCGATCATTGTCTCTCCCTGGGAGTTTCATTCACATCATGCGCTTGCTAAATGAATATGTATCTTTTTGTTTTTCTAACTGTAAGACACCACCATGTTAAAAACACATCAACACTGCCCCAGAAATCCATAAATATTAATGCAACCTTTTTACAAGATGTTCAAAAGGATTGCGGCATGCTATTTTTACCATCACTCGACTGAGTGACGGAGTCATATTTAGCTCTTGCCATCTTATTGTCACCCTCCTGCTGTGTGGAAGTACCTATAGCGCTTACTGGGACTCAACTGTTGAGCGTAGTACTGTATCTTATCTTGGGCGTAGGATTGATTGTAACTGCCTAGCAACAACAGGAAGGCAAGATGATCGGGGATTAAAATCCAAACGGTGGCCGTTTAAGCCGCTTTTGTCTATTCGATGCGGTCACAGTAGTAACGCCAAACATGTTTTTGAAGATCAGCGTTTATACTGGACGGTTATACTTCCCTTAGTCTTCGGCGTACAAAAGGCAAATTGTCATCAAAGTTGCCCCGTCATGTAACCTTTTTTAGGTTTTCTCACTCAGGTGTGACCACAGTAATTGTCGTCGACCACATGAACCGGTGTGTCAGTATGTTCCCGGTATTGTTAGGCTGTGTTAGTGGTTAGCACGTCAGCTACACAGTTCTGACGTTCCGGGTTTGCTCGTTTGTGTGGGCTTTGTCTTTGCTGTCGCATTCCCACGACATGCACTAAAGTTTCATTGAAGATATTTCATTCTTTATAGAATGGTTGTTTCTTTGTATATACAGTATGCCCTGCAATTCGCTGGTGACCATTCCAGTTTTTGCCCTGCCCCCTCGCCCAAAGTCATCTTGGGTAGACTCCAGCTCACATGTGACCCCTTACCGAGGACAAGCATTTTGGTTGTGTTTGGATTTATTTCTTCTTCTTTTTTTTTTGACCATGATAAAATAAATCAATCATCGTCTGATCTGGAGAGTAAGCAAAGTCACGATGCAAAAGCATTCTGTATGTTTGTTTAGAAGATAAACAAACATACAGGTTGGGGTTTCGCAAAAGAATTTACAAGTCACGTTTTGTCATTTAAAAAAAAAATGCATACAGACATGTGGAGGCTAAAACAAACCCTGTAAACCAATTTCTTCCTCCCTAATCCTAATTTGACTTTGGGTCAGTTCAAAACTCTGGTAATGATTGTGACACAAGCAATTTCAATGTATAAGTTGAAATGTTTAAAAAAAATAACTTCATATAAAATAATCTTACTCGTAAGGGGTTTGAGAAGCCCTCATCTACAAGATTGTACCCCATAAGTACCACTTTTCCATCAATGGCCAATCCATAAATCGAGTGTCATGGGTACAAGGAAGTAATTTCGATGGTACCACCATCTCATGACAATGTTTTTTTTTTCTCCCGTGAGAGATGCACCCAGGTTTTAATTTGCGTCAATCAAGTTAGGTGGAGGGCTTTTGAGCTGACTGAAATACATAAACACTGGTCCTCTAACTGCGTGAAGTATCAATGAAGGACTCGCTCATTTGCCTAACTCTCATCTCCATGCCTCAGCCACGCTGCCCCCCCCCACACCCTTCCACCCCCACGCTACGGAAACAGATTAGACATGCAAATGTGAATTTACTCGCAATTCTTCCACAGGTGGGAAAACAAAACATACTTTTTTTTTTTTTTAAGCGAATAGATTTGACGCAGCATCATGTCCTTATCGGCCTTCGAGCCCCCCCCCCCCCCTCACTTCCTTTGCTGTGATCTTGTGACCACCGGCAGCTGTGTGTGTAGTAAGAGGGCCCGCAGGAAAGGCAGGGCAGGAGGCAGACTGTGGCTCTGCGGTTTACGCTGTAAACCCAATCCCTCTCATCCAGCCTCTCCTCGCTGTGTTCCTGCGAGAGGCTCCAAACCACATCTTAAACGAATGGGCAGGCATCCCAGGGCGAGAGGCGCAGTCTGCCGCAGCGGCACTTGTTGGAGGGGAGGGGGGGGGCGGGGGGTGACCCCGTTTCTTTTTCGGTAAACACACACAAACGGGCAAAGCCAGGGAATAGCTCAGATTCTCACCTTAGAGCGAAGGGCCCGTCAACTTGGCACACGGTTTCATCCGTGAAAGGCAAAGCGGCCGGTAACCCGTCGGTGTGCCGCGTCCTGGGCTGAAATATGATTTCTGTCCTCAAGAAAGAACTTAGCGTTCAATTTTCACCATGTAGGCTCCTAAAGAATTGAGCATTTCTATGTTTATCGCATTTAGGGATAGAATTTAGTTTTTTTGTCCCCCCGCCCCCCTCCCCAAATGGTACATGTACAATACTCGTAGCATAGTACTTTGTAGTACGACCGTTCGACGGTGTGACGACAAGTGTAGCGGTGTTGATGCTTGTTGTGATTTGAATACAGTTTTCGTTAGCACCCGGTAATCATTAGCGGATTATTGGACATCCCATTTTGGCGAAGAAAATAAAGCTTCACTTGGTGCTGCTGCCCTCATTCTTCACCAGCAGCCCCGTGGTCTTGCTACTCTGAATATTTTAAGACTCTCAGCGATCGGAATAGCTGAAGCTAGCGAGGCTAACCGCTATTCTCGACCACAACCAACTTATTTTCGTACTCGGGGAACCACGCAGATCTATAAAGACTGCGTCTCCTTGTTGGCCAGACATTTCAGTGCTCCACAAAGTGTCGGCAGCAGACGGGCGACTCGAAAGCCCGCTGTGTGTGTGAGCCCATTGGGAAAAACAAGGTGCCCAAAACACGTGATGAGCAATAAATCGACTTCAGGCTTCAAATGTCGATATAAAGTCGTAAATTTGACTTTACCACGTTTTTTTTTTTAGACTGATGCCCGTATGGATATTTATTGAGTACTACAGAGTACTGATTCCTCTACTACCTTTGAGGTATGTATAAAATGTAATTTTACACAATGGCCCAAAAAAATGAATTACGGACAAAGACCTTTCTTTTTGACGCAGATGTGGATTCGCCATTTTATTTTATTTCATTTTTTTGTGACTGCTTCCATGATCCTACACCTTGTATTGGTACATCCGTATTCAAAAGTAAGATTTATCCCCCCCCCCCCCCCCCCCCCCCACCAAAAGAGCTCATGTGTACCTAATGCTACGGATCGTGCGCGTCACACACTACCTAAATTAATCATGTACTCTGTTCATGAGAGTACATGTTAAATGGATTTTAGAATTAATAGCACAATATCAAACGTTTCCCGCACATATTTGCTTTGACAGGACGTGGAATTAAATGACCTTTTTCGTGGCCTTTGTTCCGTCATCACAAAGCATTGCTAATCTTGTATCTATCCAAATGATCATCCCCGCCGTCTTGTAATAATCCCAACTGCCCTTTTCCTCCATTTTCTACAGGACAATGCCCTCGTTTGGGGGTGGGGGGAGGGGTTTGCTAATGGCCACTCCTGTGAGTACTCGTGTCGTCTGTTTCGTTAGCGCTTTTGCCCTGCTCAACAGCAGTTAGTGCGCGACAACAGATCCCCGCTCTACAATGAAACGTACCGTTTCTGTACTTTTAAGACGGCACGAAAGCCTGCCTTGGATTTGGTGACCTAAACGAGTTCTCGCAAAATTATGGACACCAGAACCCTGCTTCCGTCTGG
Organism: Hippocampus guttulatus; assembly: GCF_054856545.1. Taxonomy (NCBI): domain Eukaryota; kingdom Metazoa; phylum Chordata; class Actinopteri; order Syngnathiformes; family Syngnathidae; genus Hippocampus; species Hippocampus guttulatus. The sequence goes on along the minus strand of NC_141267.1, from coordinate 16,836,294 downwards.
TTACGCTTCAAGCGCCGTTGTCTTGATGGAGTCTCGTAGGAGTCCCAACTTCCTCTTATGAAACTAATGCAGTTAAAATGGATTTGCGAGCGACCTTTTGCCCAACACATGCTTTGTCTCAGCGGATTATGTTGAAAATATCATTTTGTCAATTTGCCCATACATGCGCCTCATGCTTTGGACGCAAACTGTGCCTCCGATGGGGGTTTGGAGTTAGTTCAGTAAACCCGGAGATTGGGGATGTCCAGTATTGTCACAATGTGCGTTGGAAAGAGACTTGGCTGAAGATCTGCGTTCTTGTTGACCGGAAAAGTCCGATTGGTTGAAATACTCGCAAAGGTTCGAAGTTTGTGTGCCCAACAACACATTCGTCTGTTTCCGGCTGGTATACGGTGGCACTGTATTGTGAAAAATTGCGTTCTGTGGATTCCTTAACCGCTGTTATTTCGCACATTTATTTTCTAGGAGTAATAAAAACCACTTTACAACAAATTACTTAACTCATTCACTCCCAAAGACGTTTTTAAACGTCTTTTCAGACTTGGTCCAGAATTGGCTGGTACTGAATGAGTTAATAAAGACACACCACAAATAGCCATAAACAGAAGACACGCTGTCATAGCTTCCGATGTACCGTGGTTGCAAATCTGGTCATGTTACTCGTCATCAAAAGCGTTCGTTGCGTTGATGTTTTACGTTGACGTCGGTGTCGTTGAATGGACATTTTTGTCAACCGCTTTGGAGTCGGTGAAAGAATTTCAGCATCCAGGGTTGTCAGCGAGTCGCTCAATAATACAAAGTGTGGCCAATTGGCTCGGTGTTGACCGACTGGGTCTTTAAATCGAAGTGAATGCGTAAGCGATAGTTTGATAAGGGCATTACGTTTTTGAAGGCTTCCGGAGTTCTGGCAGCAAACGTGGGCCCCGCCGCAAATAACTAAAACACGTAATTGACGAGCCCTCTAAATGTTTCAAATTGCTCGAAATCGTAGGTGTCAAACACAAGGCCCAGGGGGTGAGATCCAGCCCGCCACGTCCTTTAATGCGGCCAGCGTTCACGAAACATGCGTCGACTCCGATGATCCCTGCGAAAATTTGGATCCAAATCTCGTGTGATAAATCATCTTGAGATTTTGCAAGAATTTCTGTGATCCTTTTAACAGTAACTCGATCGATGGTTGAACAAATTATCCATAACTTTCAATTTCCAAACTACTAATCCGTCAATTTGTTGTGAATCATTAATAATACGATGAGATGAGTTCAACATTTATTTGATTTCAGTCATAACGGGCCCGCGCTTAGGAGCCTTAACGACAACGTGGCCCGCCGTAAAAATGAGCGACACCCTCGCTTTGAGCCGTATATAATACATGTACTAAAATAATACCGTTTAGTATTATTTCACCTTTCACTAAAACCCAGATGAAATTTAGCTCCTCCTCGAAGTATAAAAATCTTATTCTCTTGTATGTGCTCTTGAGATGTCAGACTGGAACGTGCCATCTTGACCCCAGTTCCTATTTAGACAGGGCTCGCGTGGCATCTTACGTACACCGAGTTACGACAGTCTCGTTCTGTTTTCTTCATTGTTTCCCTCCAAAATAGGTCACAGCGAAGCTCATAAAAATTGTGGAAGTCACCCTCAGACTTCTGCAGCCTTTTGCGGGCACTGTTCCTCCAACTCCGAGAAGCGCTTCTTTCCACGTTTGCTTCACTCCAATATCGAGCTGGTTAGTGGGTTAGTTGCCGCAGCACTAGTGCGTTGCCTTTAGGCCGCTCGACTTGAGCTATTTCTCATCGCGGCCGCCCACGTGTGAGCGTGGCTATCGATCAAGCAGCTCGCCTCCTATTTTTATTTTTTATTTTGCTCAGCCAGTGGTTGGTTCGAGGGCAAAGAGAGAGAGCGCAGGAGAAAATGAAGGAAACGAGGCTGCGGGGATCGCCGGTTTACACACGCGCGCCGCCGTGGAGGTGCGTCTCGGTGGAATTGGCAAACGAGCTGAGGGGAGGAGCGAGGGTTACCTAATAAAAGAAGCCACCTCTAGCAATTAAGGCGGCTGACAGGCAAACCGTAGCTATCTGCTAATGTGGGCTGACAGCGGGGAAATTTAAATAAGGAGGCTTGCGGGAGAAATGAGCCTTCGGAAAAGGAAGGCGGGAGTGGGAGTGGCGGGGGGGGGGGGGCGGTTGAGAAAGAAGAGATGTATGGTGCTAATGAAACAGGTGCCTGGCTGCCTGCCCCTCCCCTCTAAGTGGCGGAGTCATTGAGACATTAGCAGCACGTTTTCTCCAGCTCGGAACCAAGTAGAGTGATGCTGTTGCGCTGGTTTGACTTTTTGTCTTCTCTGGAGGGAGACAATTTAAAACACTGCAAATGAGGCTGTTGCCTCTCAGTGAGGCGGTTTGCTGACGGTTTGCCGACACGCCGTCCCTTCCTTCCAGATGGTAGTTGGGTATAAATGGGCTGGACGGAGATTCAAGGGTTGAGGAGTACAAGTGTGCCTGACGCCACCTCATTCGCTGTTATTCAAAGAAATTGTACTTTTGAAATACAGTCCAAGCTCTTCGCCTAAGTGAGGAAGAGAAAAGCGAAAAACGCAGAATTAGGATCGCCACTAATATGCACAATCAAAATTTTTTTTATATGGGGGTGCTTGTGTACTAAGCACTTATGCCACTTTTACGACCTGGTACTATTTCTAGTACCCGTTCTGCTGCCGTTCCAACCTTGCTGAGCCAATATCCTTTGGGTGACGTAATCCACTTGGGGTCGCTCATGAATCGAGCAGATTCAGCGATGTGTCGATACAAGGCTACTAATGACAAATGCTCTCATGTACAGCATTTCCCACCGTTTCGTGAATCCTGAAATCCCGATGCTCTCATCTCCGTCGACAAATGTACATCTCTCGGCCTGTTGAGTTGAACACAAAGCTGTAATTGTGTCCGAGGAATGTCTCTATATGTTCCCGTCACACAATTTTTAGCGATTCATTTTTAAACCAATCAAGGGAGTTTGTATAAAAGTGCGATTGGGAAGCATTGCGCTCACATTAGCTTACCACGTTGCTTTGCTGATGACGCCGCAGTATTATGCTCCGCAGTCTCCTCTTGAATCAAATGTCTCCTGAACATGTACACAGCTATCGTTTGGCTTATACATTCAGCGCACTGCGGTTTCACTTTCCTGTGGCGCTATATCGAAGTGGAAAACCGACCAGAACTTAAATGGGGAAGCTGCACATACAGAAACTGTTTTGGCAGAATTTGGCAGGTGTTTAGGGTGTTCTGTGGGTGAAGGAGTGTAATTAGTGGCCCGACGAATGGGCCGAGCGCCGCGAAAGTCAAGCGGCGGCGCAATTTGTGCACAAGAAAGACTCGATTAAAATCTTTCTGCGGTGCAGGGTGTAGTAAAAGTTGGCAAGGTTGAGCGCACTGCCGAAAAGACAAAAGTAGTCAAGCAAGCTAGGATTGCCAAAGAAGTGCTGCGGTTACGGGCGGTCTTTGATCTGGGGTTTTTTTTGGGTGCTGAGCAAGCATGTCAAAGCGCATTTGCATGTGTGAAAAGAATGTGATGGCTTTTCACACAAAGTTTCGACCCGTTAGGCTTTAGAAGAAAATACAATAAAGGACTCTGTTTTGGTTTTTGCCCCCCCCCCCCCCCCCACCCCGCACGCATCTGATTGCAGCCATCACGCCCATGCGATAACGGCCACCGCCCCCATTTCACATCCGTGCACAAACCGTATTCCGGCGTGACGGTCGAGATGCTTGATTGTGGATTTTCACTTTGTCCGTGCGGAGGCCGCTCATGAGAAGGCAATAAAGCGCACATGTGCTCGTAAATACTTGCGGAAAAGCGGCATCTTGTACGCATCCGCTGTCTGAGGTGGCGTGTGTGGGCGTGTTGTCTACTCCCATGGTGTGTGTGTGTGTGAGCGCGCACACACACATGGTTGGCGAGCAAGGATGTGAGGTCATTGTGGTTTTGTTGCCTGCGGTATGAAGGCAACTCAAATGAAAACAGCGGGCACGGCCACATTCTTGGCAGACTCCACAAGTGCTTTCGTTTGAATGTCTGCTCTTTTGTTTTCCCGGAGCTCAAGAGACGTACAGCAATGCATTTGTGTATTGTATGGATTTTTTTTTTTCTTTGACCATAATAACTTTGTTATTGTCACGCAAAGTTGGGTGTTAACCTCAACTCATAAGGACCCGCACGTTATTCCTATCGTGATGTAGTTATTAAACAAATGCCACTTTTGGCTCAGTTTTTCTGTTGATCATTTTATGCTGGCCTGTTTTATTCACTGATCCACACAACAAACCTTCCCGTTTACATTTCGGTGACAAATAAGAGACCGGCGAGCGTCTTTGCGTTGTTGGTCAAGCCTGTTGCTTTGAATATTCTCACCACGAAGGATTATCCTTTCAAAGAAAGTTAATCTTAATTAATTAGTTAATCATCTTAACCCATGGCAAGAGGGAGTTAAAAGTTGCATTGGGCCACCATTGCCATCATTATTTTAGGAGGGCGCCGATATGTATAAAATAAACAAAATTAGACATCGCCTCTCATCAGGGAGACAAAAAAAGCCAAGATGACATACAAATGTTAATGTTGGCTGTGAAAGAAGAGGCACTTGAAAAATGTAACCCCCCCCCCCCTCAAAATAGACAAGAAACACAGTGTGGTGCAAGGACAGATTGTGTATACTAAACATTTTTTTAAAGCAAGGACTGATGAATGAAAATAATATCTCTGGCATTATTTCATGAACCCCCCCCCCCGTTCTTTTCTTTATTTATTTAATTTTATCTATTAATTTTGTACACCCATAACTCTTCAACATGTCAAGGACGCGCTCTCTCCTCTTGCTCAAGCGAGAAAAAAAAAACATAAAAAGGAAGGTATTTCTTGAAATGAGAGTAAGACGAGACGGTATGGTTCATCCTTCGCCCTCCACGTAGCCTCCCTTGAAAAGGCCGAAGTGACTTTTCTTCTCTGTAGGTTAATTGGCGTGTGTGTGTGTGTGGGGGGGGGGGGGGGGAGATCGGGCCGTCAGATTGACAGCGTTTCATTAGCGCTTTTCTCTTTTCCGAGCAGTTGCAACTTTCTGGGTCGCCAGTCCCTCGGCCCTTGTATCTTACATCTGTTATCTCTTCTCCTTTTCCTTTCATGACCTCCTTCAAACTCTTTGGCGTGCATCTTATCCGCACTCGCATGGTCGTCATTTTGTAAGATAAGGCTCGCTTCCGTCTCGCTCCCCGGGCCTGCAGCATGAAGAAAGCGGAAGATTGTTGTCACATGTACTTGTCAGAAATCTCCACGGCTGCTTTGTTGAGCTCGGCCTCTTGGCAGCTTGCCTGACCTGTTTTCGTTTCATGTTTTCATTAAATTTGGAGGGGTCATGTCACTGTTGTGCCTTTTTTTGGGGGGGGGGGCTGGAGGGGGTTTCTCCACTTGATGATTTTGGTCTTCACTGTGTCCCATGGTGTATTTAATGCCTTGGACATTCTTTTTTCTTCTGACTGATAACGATGAGATCTTACGAAATCCCTTTTCACACTGCACTTAGCAGGGCGCGGTGTGCTGTTGACGAACTCGTTCATTTCAAATCAAATCAGAAAAGCCAGGGTTTATTTTTCCAGCGATAAAAGATAGCTCTTGTCAATGTGTGGTTGACCACTTTTCTAAACCAGCGCCAAAAGTCTCCAATTTTACTTCCTGGTGCTCCTGTGTCAGCACGTCCAAATATGGTCGTATTGGGAACTGGGGGGGGGGGGGGGGCGTCGTCATCGTTCCATGAGGCTACCCCACTACTCTTTCACAATGAGCAAGTGAAGGGTGAAAAGGGCGTAAGGTTATGGAAGCTCCCCGCGGATCACGGCTCGAAGAAAAGTTTGAATATGATGATTGTTTCATCGTAACCATAGCAACATCCACAGTTAGAAGAGGGTGTGCAGCCACATCATCTTGTTTGTCTTTGCTTCTTAGCTTTCAATTTTTTTTCTCTGAAGTTGTACAGGTGGACCAGTGGTTAGCGTGTTGACCTCACAGTGCAGAGGTACTGGGTGTGGAGTTTGCATGTTCTCCCCGGGCCTGCGTGGGTTTTCTCCGGGTACTCCGGTTTCCTCCCACATTCTAAAAACATGCATGGCAGGCTGATTGAACACCCCAAAATTGTCCCTCGGTGTGAGTGTGAGTGTGGATGGTTGTTCGTCTCTGCGATTGATTGGCAACCGGTTCAGGGTGTCCCCCGCCTACCGCCTGAAGACGGCTGGGATAGGCTCCAGCACCCGCCGCGACCCTTGTGAGGATATATGGATCGGAAATTGGATGGATGGATTGTACAGGTTATGGCTCACATTAAAGGTGAAAAAAAAAAAACGTTTTGAAATGATTGAGCTTTTTCCCGTTGATATATGGGTGTTATCTAGATATCTCGAATGGATGGCACTAACACCCGGGCCGTGTAGACTTTCAACACCCGCCGCACCGTGTAGACCAGGGGTGGGCAAACCTTTTGGCTCGGGGGCCGCATTGACTTTTAAAATTTGACAGAAGGGCCAGGTCAGCACGAGCTATGGTACATTAAAAAATAAAAAATAAACTGCATTTGTTGACAGTCCATATCAAACATCAACAGAACAAAAGCATGAAAGTACTGTATTAATATCCATCCATCCATTTTCCGAACCGCTTGATCCTCACTAGGGTCGCGGGGGGTGCTGGAGCCTATCCCAGCTGTCTTCGGGCAGTAGGCGGGGGACACCCTGAATCGGTTGCCAGCCAATCGCAGGGCACACAGAGACGAACAAGCATCCACGCTCACATTCACACCTAGGGACAATTTTAGAGAGTTCAATCAGCCTGCCATGCATGTTTTTGGAATGTGGGAGGAAACCGGAGCACCCGGAGAAAACCCACGCAGGCCCGGGGAGAACAAAATGACAACAGTGTTGTTGATTACCTATTTTAGCCTGTGCATTGCTGCAGATGGGTTGTGATCAGACCAGTAGAAGTCGAGCGATACAGAGGTCCTAGGTGGTCGAAAAGACCCCCCCCCCCCCCGTGTTCTTCAACTTAAAGTCAATGTGCCACCTGGCGGTGAAATGCCTGTTATTACAAGTCCAATTGAAATGAATGCAATCATCCACATCAAACCTTAATTGTGGACCAACCTTTGGCGGGCCGTATTAAAAAGACCAACGGGCCGTAGTTTGCCCACTTCTGGTGTAGACTGTCATTGGCACGTTGTGCCGCTGTCATGTCAACATGTGAGTTTGATTTTCACAGCTTTCATTCCTACCCCTACCCCACCGCTCACCAGCCAAGCGCCGCCGTGCTTTTTTGGCATCCCGGCTGAGTGATGTTGCCGTTAATTAAAGCTAATGTGTTGCTGATGTGCGCGACACTCAGATGTGAGAAGAACACGTTTTCAAAGGCGCCGCCGTCATTAGTCGACTCGCCCGTCGATATTCTGATGCTATAATGGGGACGGGGATAGGACTTGAGCTTTTCTGGGCTCCAGCGTCTATTGGCCGCATCTGAAGGGGCTCTGGCAGGGATAGTGACGGAGATCTTTTCATGTGACCGGACAAACATGTCTGCTGGATGATTCATGTTTCACAAGGACGTTAAGGACACCGAACAAATGCCTGGGCGGGACGTGCCTGGCCACGTGGATAAAGCCTGGAAAAGGCTGGATAAAGCGAGCGACCTCCAAGATACATTTGAGAGGAAACGTGTACAGTGCAGGGAAAGTATGTGACACACACAAAAAAAAGATGCAAGTCAAATGTATAATTCCTTAGTGGTGATGAGCATGAATAATTCTCGGCAGTTGATAAAAAAATTCGTTCGAAATTCGCTGCGCTTTGGTGTGTTAAGTAATAGGCGACACATTTGAGGGCTCCAGGCAGAATTGATTTGTACTACCAATTAAATTTAAACCTCCAGTCATTTACAACTTCAACAATTGGACTAGAAATGGAAAGTAATCCTTAAGAAGGCATGTCATGCTTGCGGCCAGGGAGTCTTAATTTTCTTTCGGTAGAATTCACACGACATTCTGTTCAGAGAACTTTGAACGTCTGTTTCTGTCCAGTTCCAAACATTTCTCCTTTCGATCCATTCACTAGTGCTAATAAAGTATTTTCGCTTCGGTAGTTATATTACACAACTATTGAATTGGTAGAATGTTATCACCGCGTTGTATATTGCCGTTTTGAATACATTTTTGTCACATTTTTCTCTTATTTCTGTTGGAAATTTGCTTGCACTCATTTTTTTTCCCCGACTTTGGAGACATTTTGTTCTTTGCCCTGTTTCAAACCTTTGTTCTGGATATTGCTTCATTTCCACACCTGGCATAGACTACTAAGAATCAGTAAGCTGACTTAATTTGTTGAAAACAAAGCGCTTTTTTTTCCCCCCGGCTGTAAGCATAAGGCTATTCCCTTCCCACCCACCCCCCAAACACCAATCTAAAAATATTTAATAGAGGAAATGCACATTTAATTTCAAATAAATATAAATACAAGTCATAACAATTGTTGAGTGTGGAATCATTTGAGTTTCCCTTTTTTTTTTAATTTTTTTTTTTTAATTCATGGCGGTGTTCTTGAATAGTCAAGTGCTCCATAACTTCTCTATCTTACTTGACCGCCTGTGAGCTTGAGAACTCTCCGTCCCCGTGGGCCAGTGAGCCCTATGATGTTGACACAGAGCCAGATAGACCGACAGACGGGGGACCCCCCCATCCCCCCTCCCCCTTCCCCGCCACCCTCGCAGTCCGGCCCTCAGTCTTCTTTTGTCTACTTGTCCTGCGGCATTACACTTGTGCTTGTAGCCTCCTAATTGCTCTGGACCCTGCAGAGAAGGAAGCCAAAAGCACTGGGGTTCCAAAGCCTCTTCAGCCTTTATGAGGTCCCCTCCCCACCCGCTAGGCTTTCTTTTTTTTTTTTCCCCCCCCTCCCCATAGCTGCAATGAAACAATGAGTGCTCATTTGGCTAAGAATCTCATCCGCCCCATGACCCCCCCCTCCCCCGCCCACTCCTTCCCCAAGTCTTTGTAACCCATTCACATCTGGCAGCGTTGCCGATGACACTTGGTAACAGACTGCCCGCCACCCGCCATGCAAGTGCCCCCACCATGCCCCCATGCCGCCCCTTGTTGAGCAAGTGTCACATGTCAATACTTCTTGTGTGTGTTTTCGTTGTCCTCAGGCACCTCTCCAGCCACCCCCGGGGTCTTCGGCTTCCGTGGTGGCAGCCGCCGCCGCCGCCGCCGCATCGGGGACCCCCCAGTCGCTGAAGCTGACGTACCCAGAGACTCTGGACCGCATCAAGGAGGAGTTCCAGTTTCTGCAGACTCAGTACCACAGGTGCGTATCACATTTTAAGTGATAATAATTTGAACGTTTCACATTCCATGATCGATCTCCCACATCGATCCGATTCTTTGATTCCGATTAGGTGATGGGATCAAATAATGCCAATTGGGTTTATTTGCGTTAACTCTTTAATATCTTTGGAGAGAAGATGCAGCGTTTCCAATATGCTCTCATAATCTGCATGGAAAGGAAGATTTTTTTTTTCTGAAAGTGTGTCAAGAGACCAAAAAGCTTAATATGACAAGATATCAGATTGCATGGAAAAAAAATGTCCAGGTCCACTCTGATTGGTCCAGAGAAAATAAAGTGTTTTGAGTTTTTTGGATGCTAAGTGATACGATTTCAGGCAGAGCAAGCCAGCTTTATTCATACAGCACATTTCATACACAAGGCAACTCAATGTGCTTCACACAAGCAAAGACGGAGCATTTAGAAACACAACAGCTGAGAATAATACGCAGTTATTTTTCACGTAACAAAAAAAAAAAGTCCCATTTGTCACCACTGCGTTCGACTTCAAGAGTGTACATACACACAAGCCAATGCGTGCAATGTTTATTACGTGGTTGGTGTGTAGGAATACACAGTCTTTGAATGAAGGATTTGGGCTTAGCCGCGGTGCCCCGCTCCCCCTCCTTACTCTTGGCACACCTTCGTGACCCTCCCCCACTCACTCCCCCATTCTTATCCTCCTCTCATCCTGCTTTGAATTAGCTGACCAGTATCCCGTCCCCACCCTCCTCTTTTCTGTCCCACTTCAAACTTCTTTTGTACACTCTCCCATTTACAGTCCTCTAACCCCTGTGGCTACTTCAGCTTCCCTCAAAACCCTGTGTGTGTGTGTGTGTGTGTTCTTGTGCAGCTGTCTTTGTGAGTCCTATGGCGCAATGAATTGTGGCGGGGATGCTGTGAGAGTGAGTCCTGTCTGATGTGTCCCCATATGGAATGGGCCTGGTAATCCATGAGTCGATGAATTGTTAAAAAATGAAAGAAAAAAAAAACCCAGACGAGGACGCAGTTAAAAGTGAAAGTACCATAATTTTTAATCTTCATTTTTATTTTTTTACATGATACACAACTCTCATTTATTGTGCAGTAATCTAATAATTAAATAATAAACATATTTTGATGCATTTTTCTGCTTTAGGAAACATTTATGTCTCAATTTTGGGGGGGCTTGGAACGAATTAGGGCTTTTACATGTAAAACACGTCTTTACTTACAAAATGTTCTAGTTAAGAAATTTCATCCAGAACCAATTAATTTCGAACATAGAGGTACCATTGTAATAATATTTCAAAGTGTATATTTTTTGACACACTTTTGCCACTCTGTTGACAGCGCACTTTGAGTATGTTAGCGCCAAAAGATCACTCACATTTTTCCGTCGCAGCGTTGGTGAACGTCGGAAAAATAGTTCCTCAAAGATACAAAGGGTAAGCTCCAGTTATTGCCACGTTGCTATGTAAAATACCAAAATATCTGCGGGGAATGTGTGAAGCGCCCATTGGATGGATCTTGACAAATCAAGGCATTCATGGCGGCTGAGTCACCCCTCCCCGGCGTTGATTGCTCTCCTGGCATCATTTCAGTGCCTCCCTCTTGTGTTAGGAAACAACTGGAGCGGTGCCCTTGTGCCAAACACACCTTGCTAAATACACAATAATTGAATAGGAAAGAATTTGATTGGGTGTGCTGCAGATTTCTTCTTAAGCAACTTGAGGTATGATTTCCAGGAAAAATATGCAATGGAAAAACCTAAACCTTGCCTGACTGTCAGCATACTTGTTGCCAGTGAACATGGCAACAGATTGAGCCATGCAGATTCCTTTCTCTGATGGATTGGATGTTTTGTTTTCTTTTCTTTCTGGCGGGTGGTTCGGAACCTATTCCTTTGGCTCGCATATGAAGACACTCACGCCTTAATGTATGGGACTCATTTTGTCAAAGTAGGATGGTCCTGTACGTGGAGCCCTCATTTTAAGAGGGACCTCTGTTCCTACGGCAGTGACGTAAACCAGAATTTATTCACACGTCGGAACGCGCCGCAGTTTATCGCTAGCCGATGTTAACGCTGTTGTGAGGTTATAATGACGGTACATATTGCTGTGAAAAAACTTTTGGGCTATAAATAGAAAACTGCGACACGTCCGTTCCCCGCCACGTAAATTAGTTTATTGCCTCCTACAGGTTACCGAGTAGTTTAGTAGCATAATAGAAGCATCCTCTTTAATCATGGGCAGGGGGAGGGGGTCCCTTGGCATCACGAACGGCACGTAATTTGCGGAGAGGCGCGAGAAAACATGCCCAATTTATATTTATGCTAATATATTTATATTTATGGCCTACAAGTGTTTTTCAAACTCTCTCTAACGTCTTCGCTAGCAACCCTCGGCTAAAACTCAGCTCTTCACCGACATAGAAAAGTGTGTTGACATACTTCCTCGACACCAACGACTACCTTCCTATTTACTAGTGCTTTGACGCCACCTAGGTGTTCTCAAAAGAGCAAACAGCTGATGATAGATTCCACAGAAGAAAGTTCACTTGTTGACGAGTGATAGGTTATGACACGTCGCAACAGATCGGCGCCATAGGAACAAAAACTCCCTCGTAAACGGAGGAATCCCTCATAGTTCCACTTTCAGAGCTTGTAGCCACTATAATTATGCTGATTTGGTTGTGCACACCCATTTAAAATCTGATTAATCCAGATTCATTCATTACTAAGTCCCAGTCCCTTATTCTCAGCCGAGTTATCTTTTGATGCGGTAAGCAATTCGTAAAAGCCTCGAGTCGGTCCCCAGTGACGAAAGTTGATGTTTTGCTGATGTCATTATGACCACAAATCCTCATGCGGTTGCATGCAGGACAGGCCTCGCGATGAAAAGAAAAACACTTGTAGACTTCTTCGCCGCCGTGTTTGCCTGCATACGCAAACACACCGGGTGATGATAGATGTGCTCTAAACACACACACACACACACACACACGTGCAGGGCTCCCCAATTATCGGCGCACACAAATGGACGCCGCCTCGAAATAGCAGAAGATTACGTGTGTATTCTGGCTGCAGCGACGGTAGCTGGATTCCGATAGATGTTGGATTAGACAGCGGCAAAGAGACTGAGGGGAAGGGATTAGCATTGATGAGCTACAACCGCTTGTGTGGCGCGTCGGCGTATGTGAGCATCGCGGCGGACCGCGAGCACAAACGCAAAAATGTTGGTCGGGCTTCGGCGGCGTGGTCGGTAGGTCGCGGGGAGGAAACGAGAAGGAGGGAACGGCTGATTAAAGATTTTGGCAGGTCGGATTTTTGGTGTGTGCGTGCTCCTGCTCGTTAACAAAACAGCCTGTAATCAAGAGACGGAGGCAAGGGAGCTTTAATTACTTCAATTCTTTCTCCACACATTTGCATGCACGCACGCATAGGCTGCTCTCAGTGGCTGTCGGTCAGTGTGAGTGTGGGGTGGGGTGATGGGGGGGCTGGGCTCTTCATTCACCACTACCACGCTACCACTCATGTTTGAAGCTCTCCTACTCTACTTTGGGCGCACACTAGACCGCTGTTACACGCGCACACACCAATGCTGGGTAAGTATGTCATGCCACCTTGACAATTAATGTGAAGCAAAAAAAAAAAGGGACTCTTGAGGTTGCATAAATCCCCGTCTAGGGTTATGGTTCACAATGGCAATCAACTCGAGTCAGAAAGCGAAGGTACAAACTGACTGTCAGTTGGCATGCAAAGGATTTTTATTTTTTTTGGCTGTGGCTGACCCAACATTTATTTATTGATTTAATCAGGCATGTAACAGTTTTGGTTGTATTGTGATCGGGTGTGCTCTGAGCACCACACACATGCAGATTCTGTTTCAGCACCAATCTTGCCACGTTGGCCTTTGAAGCAAAAATCGTTGGCGATCACATGCGCCAATGTTACACATGAGTTTCCGAAAAGGAATTGGAAGTGGGAGCTTTGAAAAATGGCCTTGTCGTCAACATTAGACTTGCTTTGGAAAAATAAATTCTTGCCATCTGGGGAACCCACTTTTTAGACAACAATAAAACGACATCAGCTAGGACTTTTTTTTTTTAATATACACTGCTGCTTCATTGTTCGTCAGTCAAACAAACCCATTTCGGACCTTATTATTGGGACAAATCCACTCTTAACACGTCTTGGACAAGTGTGGCCAATTGATTTTGTGAAGAGGCCACATGAGAAACTGGAACGCTTGCCAGAATTGTTCTCCCACCATCAACTCATATTAGCCATTTCGAGTCAGGACTCCCAAATATATTGATAATTGTCAAGTATAATATTATCGACGGTGATGTATGATGATAAAGGGATAACTTATCATCCACCCAATACATACAGTTTGGAACTGTCAATGTCTTTGTGTCGCAGAACTATGTTGAACTGAATCGAGGCGACAGAGTTAGCCAAAAGTAGTGTTTCGCCGGCAACTTGCTGCAAAGGAACAGTTGGACTGAATTGAGGTGCTTCAGTTAGACAAAGTGCTACTTTGCTGACAACTTATGGCATATTGGCGCCAATGAATTATAGTGACGATGTGGTTTCCTTATGACAAACGTAGGGTATCGCCGCCGTCTTGTAGCCATTATGAACAATTAATCACTTTTTTTTTGGAGGGGGGGGTAAACCAATAATCCTGGAGGTCACAGAGAGCTGGAGCGTAACCATTTCATGCACCTCGTAACCTGATAACATGATAAACTGTCGTCCACTGTAGTAACTATTGTCCCTGAAAGGGTATAGCCAAGGAACACTGTATTGCGATTGGATGGACGGAAGTAAATTTTTAATCATCTATCGATGCCAGCGATGTATAGGGACAGACAGAAGAATAAAATGCTCTCCTGCGAGCTGGCAGAAGGTACACAGATTAAAAACAAGAACAAAGCAATGCCTCCTATACAATCGAATGCAGGCTTATATGCTTTGTGTTCAAAGAAACAAGGCCAGATTTTACACTCAGTCCATTTGCGATCATCATTATTTTAGTATTAGGTCATTTTGTGCCATTTCTGTGTGGTGGTGAGATTGTTTTCCAATGTAAAACAAAAGGATGTGCCTTGGCTCAGTTAAAGGTTGGGAAACACCAGCGTACAGTGTATATACACACATGCACACACACAAAAGTGTGCAAGCATTTATTTGATTTAATCGACTCTCTATGGTGACATTGTATTTGCAAGAAGGATGCTTCATGGTTTGTGGTGTGTGTGTGTGTGTGTGTGTGTGTGTGTGTGTGTGTGTGTGTGTGTGTGTGTGTGTGTGTGTGTGTGTGTGTGTGTGTGTGTGTGTGTGTGTGTGTGTGTGTGTGTGTGTGTGTGTGTGTGTGTGTGTGTGTGTGTGTGTGTGTGTGTGTGTTCAAGCAATGAATGCGATGACAGATATGAGTTCACTTGGCCTGCTGCTGCACAAGATCCAATCCTTTGTTTTGTGTGTGTGTGTGCGTGTTTGTGTGTGAAAGTTCATCACCCTTGAAAGATGATGAAAGTGTACTCGAGCAAGTTCTGTTCTTAGTGTGTGTATGTGAGCCCCCCCCCCCCCCCCCCGGTGGATTTGCAAGGAATGGTTGATCAATACTTAATGAGATGTAAAGTGAACAGTCACAGACCTGGAGGCCGGCAGCCTAAACGCTTCAAACGCGTGCGTGTGTGATTGCGGTGATGTCACGATCAATAGGACTTAGTGCCGACTGATATCTTTTTAACCGCAACGATGGTTTACATCCTTTTAAATGTGTCACGGAAACCGTTGAAGGAGAAAAAAAACGTTTTAGTAGCATCGCCAAAAGCATCCGTCAAGCTAAAACTATTTACGAGTCGTGTCATTGCCATAATTATTAAGTGAAATGAGATGATGCTTATTTGTAAATTCAGCGTCTTTGTGCCGTTGCCAGGTGACAATTCAGAGACCTAATTGAGAGTGAGTTATTGAAGAGTCTAAACATTAGTCGAAGGGCTATCCATTTTTAAGTCATTACACACTCGGGGAACCTCCCAGAGCCTCTCCACAGTCGAGGAGCGTGTTTATTTAAAACTAAACAAGCAGTAAAGGTTGCAAAATCACATTTTATAACGGGGGGGGGGGGCTTTTTTGGCAGTGTTTGTCGGATGAGGCCGCAAAATTACCAAAGACACAATAGACAACAGGAGCAAGAAAAAAAAAGACGAAAGTGGATCACAGCAGGCATTGCTCCGTTTTTGTTTTTGGTCGAGTGTTGGTTTAAATCGTTTCCTTTGAGACGCAATCAAGGGAAAATGGATTGCGCCGCTTGGCTGCAACCAGTGTGCACACCTTGACGATCCCCCACCCCGTAGAAGAGGGTGAATAAAATTGAAAGTATCGTCTTTTCCGGATTATAAATCGCACCAGCCATAAAAGCCATAAAAAAAAAAAACAAGTCGCACTGGAGTATAAGACGCATTTTGGGGGGAATTTTACTTGATAAAATCCAACACCAAGTACAGACACGTCATCTCACGCAATTAAAAATAAAATCGAGAACAACAGGCTGAATAAGCGTACGATATGTTCACGCATAACCAACAAACTGAGAACGTGCCTGGTATGTTCACGTCACATATTAAGAGTTATTCATATAACTATAGCATGCTAACGAGTTTACCAAACCTTCAGTGTCACTCCAAATCACAAAATCCAATGAAATCTTCATCCTCGATGTCACTTTTAAACAACAACGCCAGCTCCGGAGCGAGAAGATGCGGCGCTCCCGCTTCGACTTCGCTTACGTCAGACTCCTCGTCAATTTACCAACACGGGCTAAGAGCGCCCTCTTGTGGTTAAATGTCCAAATAATACGTGAATTGATCTACAGTAATGTGTTAATAATTTCACACATAAATCGCTCCGGAGTATCGCACTTCCGGCCAAATTATGGGGGAAAAAATGCGACTTTAATCCGGAAAATAGGCTACGCAAAACGACGGCTGGAGCCGTTAACGACACCTGGGACATTTCTGAAAGTGCAGCATCTTAATTAGACTCTTCAGTTGACTTCCTTTTTGACCCTCTTTGTCTGTGTGTGGGTGTGCGTGTGCGTGTGTGTGTGTGTGTTTTCATCCAGCACATTCGGGCTCATGCGTGGGTGTGTGTTGCTGAATAAATGCAGTGTTGTCGCTAATGTGATACAGGTTTACACGCTTCTTAGCTTTGAGCGATGTGTGTGCGCGCGCACGCGTGTTCATCAGCCATGCAACACGGACAGAGCTGTCGGGAAAACCGACAGGCTGCAGATTTGTAGCGCGTTCAGCTGATCACCTTATCTTCTGTCACCGCCAGGGAGAGATTTGAGACGCACACGCACACACACACGCACACGTTTCCTCCCCCTTTCATGCTTCTCGCCCTCCCACCATCTCTAAATGGCACCCAGCTCAAGCCTAATTATGACAGCCAATCTTTCCCCATTTCCTCCCCACCAGCCTCCATTTTTTTTCTTTCTTATTCTTCGTTTTTTTTCCTTTTGTTTTTCCTGCTTTTCTGTCTGTCTGTCTGGTTTTTCAACGCATCCCTTCCTCCGGCTCAGTCAGTCGCATAATGATGAGCACGTACTAGTTTTCAACCTTGAAAGCCATTATTTGTAGCAAATGTGTGGAGGAAAAAAAAAATCGGCAGACAGTAGACTTACTTGTACGTGTGGTTATGATCAAATGCACATCATAAAAAAAAAAGAAGTACGAGTAGAAAACAAAATAGTAAAGTCATTCGAGCATCACAATGTCTTGAAATACACGCTCAGGGTGTCCGCAGGTCTTTAAAGTCTTAAATACGATTTTGGAAAATGAATTCCTTAACTCATTCATTCCCAAAGACGTTTTTGAACGTCTTTTCAGACTTGGTCCAGAATTGGCTGGTACTGAATGAGTTAATTATCCTTAAAAGTTTCACTTAAACCTTTAATCTGCCGGTCTTAAAAAAAATGGTACGTTGTTTTTGAAAAGGAATAATTAAATTCAATATTAAATTTTTTTTGAATGGCAATAAGGTGGGGTAGCACGGTGCACACGAGGTTAACACAATGGGCTTGAATCTCTGGCCAACTTCCTTCAACATTCTTAAAATATGCATGTTAGGTCCACTGGAAATAAATATTAATTGGCATTTGTCAGACAGGAGGTCGAGTTTTATTCCCTTGTTGCACAGTCAACGGAATGTTTTTCAACGAGGGATTGACCACTGACCCGTATGAGAACGCGCATGACGTTAGTCATCATGGCTGCAGGCTCAGTTTGAATGTAAACAAACAACTACGGTTTTTGTCCGGTCGCAATTAAAACACACATACAGTACAATACAGACCTGGCTGAATTTGTGACTAACAAATCACGACGATGTCAGGCATCAGCCAATCATCCCATAATGTCTCCTAAATGTTGTGATCACGACCGTGAATCTGAAGAGCGAACTCTGACTGATTATATTTCGTAAATGAGGGGTCTGTATTTGTATGTCTGTCATAGCCTGATACGCGGGGTCTCTAATTTGACCGCAGGATCGGGTTTGAAGCAGGTCCACCATGTTGGTCGATGTTTCTTGAAGCCACTTTACAGTCTTTTTTTTTTTAACAATTTTTAACTCCCGAAGAGTAAGCCGAGACCTTCCAGTGCATGTCATCATCAATTCTCTGTAAAATTTCAAACTTTACAGGGGTTATTTTTCTCTGTCAAAGCAAGAACACCATTGATTTTTATAACACAAGAGTATGAGGTAGCTGACGCACGCACACACACACACACTCACACTCACACACGGCGCGCACACACTGCACACTTGAGCCGAGAGGCAATTGCACTGTAATAAAATCTATAAGGTGAAAAGGGGGTGGCGTTGGAGGGGCTTTAATCCTTAACTCCCCTCCACCTTTTGGACGCCACTGCTTCTTCTTTCTTTCTGCCCGCCCCGGCCTCCTTACTTCCCCTTCTCCCGCGCACGGGCTGGCAATGATAAATGAGTCAATTATATGTGTGCAGTGTGTGTGCGCGTGTGCGTGAAAAGGGAGCTGATGGGGCTGTTATTACCTGTTGCGGCCGGGGGGGGGAATGTTGCCGTATTAATCATATTCTAATTTTCCTCCGCCGTGCAACACACCCACAAGACGCACATCATCAGCACACACACACAGAGAGCAACGACCCACCGCTGCTCCCCCTATCAATCTATTTGCCGCCTGCAAACAAATCAGCGTAAACTGGGCCCAAAATACTGCCTCTCCGGAGAGGAGGGAGGCTGCTCTTTGTGACATGAGATACTAGATGTGTGTATATGTGTGTGTGTGCGTTTGTGTGTGTGTGTGGGCACGCTTGTTACACGCGGCACAAAAGAGAATTGTGTGTGTCTTGTTACAAATGTGGCCAAAAGCATTATCCGATGTTGAGGGACCTGTTGGCCAGAGTGGTGAGACAGACACAGAGAGATATGGGACACATGGGAGAGGTCTTTGGCCACCTCATCTGTGCCGTGTGTGTTTGTGTTCGTTTCCTTCATTCAGGGGCACATGTTCAACAGAAGAGTGGTAATTAGAGACATGGGCACCTTTTGCAGCCTTTTTAGAGGGTGGAAGGGAAATGCAGATTGTATATCCATCCATTTTCCGAACCGCTTGATCCTCACTAGGGCCGCGGGGGGTGCTGGAGCCTATCTCAGCTGTCTTCGGGCAGGAGGCGGGGGACACCCTGAATCGGTTGCCAGCCAATCGCAGGGCACACAGAGACGAACAACCATCCACGCTCACATTCACACCTAGGGACAATTTAGAGCGTTCAATCAGCCTGCCATGCATGTTTTTGGAATGAGGGAGGAAACCGGAGCACCCGGAGAAAACCCACGCAGGCCCGGGGAGAACATGCAAACTCCACACAGGGAGGCCGGAGCTGGAATTGAACTCGGTACCTCTGCACTGTGAAGTCGACGTGCTAACCACTGGACTACCGGGCCGCCCTCAGATTGTATATTGTTTTCTAAATTATATGACATAGGCTCTCTCAAGGATTTTTAGGGCCACACATGGCGAGAAATACGGCATATGCTATGACGGTAAATAAGTGTTTGGGGGAGGGGTCTATCTTTTATGAAGAAAGAAAAATAATCTTTTTAAGAGTGATTTGTTTTGGGGGGTTTTTTTTGTTTTATTTGTAATATTTATTTATATTTATTTGTTTAGGGTGGGACCATAATTTATTAAAATTCATATCCATGAGGATTTTTTTTCAGGTAAAGTGACATTTTAAGTTAGGAAAAAGTCATAATTTTTAGAAAGTGTGTTTTTATAATTATTCTAAAACAGCATTACAAACCATAGTCTTTTAAAGTGCTGTTGTAAAATGTACAGAATAAAACAAAGTTCAAATGCAACACTCTCTCCTGGTAACATTTTAACATCCAACGACATGTTTTTCTAAAAGTCTTGCCACAGAGTTCACTCGACCGCAGCCTCCACCACAAGGCATTTCAGTTATGTGATGTCTCCATCTGAACACTAGGGGCGCTATGTAAACGCGTACGTAGATGAGGGACAAAGAAATAAGAGATGAAGAATGTCAAGTCGGCTTGTTATAAACAAACAAACCTGAAGACGGATGAAAATGAAGTCGAAAAGAAATACAAATCTGCTTCTTGAGAGAAGTCCACAACTTGTAAAATGAAAATGGCAGGACAACTGAAGTGGTGCTTTATCTCACCATCACTTTACTCACCGCGCCAAGCCTCGACGGCTTTGTGACGAGAAGTCCGCCACCCAACATCCCCTCTGCGTTAGTGTTGCACGATGAAGAGGCAAGCGGGACCTTTGTCGCCAATTGAGACGTTTTTTTTTTTTTTAATATATTCATTTGGAGTCAAATTCAAACGATAGATATCTAACAGCGGCTTCGGCCGCCTTGTGTCGTTTCCTCTCTCTGCAGTTTGAAGTTGGAATGTGAGAAACTGGCCACCGAGAAGACTGAGATCCAGAGACACTATGTTATGGTGAGCCAAGTCGTCTGGGTCTTATTCATCTGCAAACAGCTGCTAAACACCCACCAGGAACCACATGCAAGACCACACACACACTAACGTGCACACACACGAACACTTTCTACCATGGAGTAAGCGGCATTTACAGTACGTGCATGTGCAACGTGGACACCGAGGCTAAAGGCAATTGTGTGAAATGGTCAGACCGTTACGGCAGCACTCAAGAAGGGACCAATCACATGGCTGTGATGTCAACCCGAGGCTGCTCATCACATTGCAGTATTTCTGCACCGGTGATTCCCAACCAATGTGTTAATGTCTCTCAAAACAACAAAAAAAAAAACCAAACCCAAATCTTTGTCCATCTATCTATGCCAGCAACATATATTGGAGTGAAATGACCTTCCCCTGGTTCGCAGAATCCACCTGTTGCCGTCATGCAAGAGAATAATAACTGCTTTGTGTTCGACTAAACGGGCCCGGCTTCCACTCCAAGCGCATTTATGACTTAATTGAGGGTGTACCCTAATGTGAGATGCAGCCTGTACCTTGCGTCAATGGAAGTTGCGGAACACTCATTTACATGGCACCGTTGACATATGAATCGATTCATTCCTTTCTTTGGTAATTTGGGCTTGGCAATAGCTTCTCTCAAATGGTCACGCGAAGGATCGGCTTCGTCATAATTGGCTATTCGATCAGCCGCAAAATTGATTGTTGATGAATCGCGCCTCGAGGCCAAATGAAGTGCTTAACTGGTTTCAATTAGAGGGGTCACAGCCACGAATGGCCAAAGAACTAGCAAAGTATGGAAATGTTGCGCCGAAAACAAATGAGGCGCGCACAAGTTTTGAGGTTAATGTGTGTTTTCCACTTGGCTGCGCTGCGGCGGTACCATGAGGGTGGCCTTCTGTGAATACTCGGGTCCGTTCAGTCGGCGGGAATTCTCCCTGCCATCTGAACCCCTCGCCACCACAGCTGAACCCGTGCCGGCTGCCAAGAACCCACTTGAGCCCTGCCAAAAAAAAAAGTGCTATGTGGCATTCCTGGCACCGGGCTTGGAATTGTGTATCGATGTGTGGAGGTGGAGGGGATGGGGCTTGAAGTTTTGGCTCTTGCTAAAGAAAATCGGGGCTTTTTGGCAAGGTCTCCTCTCCTGGCGGCTGATTTTGGGGGGTGGTGGTGGTGATGGTGGGGAGTTTGAGTGTTGCTAAGCAACAGGCGAAACTTGGCACACCAACTGTCAAGCGGAGCTGCCAGCTGCCAGGAAAGGCATCTTTTATGGAGGCGCAGACAAACAGCAACACATGCACATACACACCTGCAATGCGCGCACGCACACTTGCCAAGAAAAGATGTCTGCAGAGAGACAACCCCTGCCCATCTCCTCTCCTGCCATCCTGCCAGAATGTTCTGGCGCGCCAACTTGCCAATCTCCTCTCCGAAAAGCAAATGTCAGCCTGTCACTTTGCGAAGCATCCGACTTTAAGATGCTAAAATGAGAGAGAGAGAGAGACAGACAGACAGACAGACAGACGCCTGCCTGTCTCTCGTTGGCTCTCCAGTCTCTTCTGTGCTCTTCACCGCTCTGCTTAGGAGTCAAAGGGTTCAAATTAGACGTGATTATTGCGGCGGTCCGACTAAATTCTTTCCTCGCTCGTGCTCACTCGGAGGCCTCGCGGATACCCTTCAGGCCCCGTTATTTTTTATTTTTTCCCCCGAGCGCTGATGGCTTTCCGAGGTCATACTGCAGGCTGCCGTCCGTCACCAAATTGTAGAAAAAGCCAAAAATTGAGATAAGAGTAATATCATACGGTGCCACCAGTTTTTCATTTCTACACACATTTGCAACACGCAGAAGGGTCCATTGTAGCGGTTGATGCACATCTGTCACATTAAGATGAAGTAATATTTGAGAAAACAACATTTGAATATCGTCACCGCTGACCCTCAAAGGGTTAATTTAGAAAACACTGATCATCGATTTTTGCCAATGTTCTGACGAATGTTAGTGACCAAACTAGGAATTGAATCCTCATCAATTCATGTCAGTGCATTTTCTGCACTGCCAATTTAAAATAATGGGACGCTTATCATAACGAAACATAAGAAGTAAGATCATTGCTGTGATTTAACAGTTTGCTTGCGTGTGTTGCAGTATTACGAGATGTCGTACGGTTTGAACATCGAAATGCACAAACAGGTGAGCAACATTTCTTCTTTTTGTCCTTTTTTTCCTTTTTCATTCTCATTCAATGTCACTCTCAACTGTTTTCCTCCCCGACGTTCTTTCTCCCTCCTTTTCATAAGTATCCTTCCTCAAATATCCACCGAGGCGGCGAAACAGGATCTCCATGCAGAATTCCGCCCAACACTCGATGAGAAATTTTCTTATAATTTTTGCTCCCGTCTGTCTCTCACGACTCGTCCTTTTGCATTTCTTTTGTCTTCTGCTGTTTTTTTTGTTTTTTTTTTACTTTTAATTCTCCGTTTCTTCTGCTTCCTGTGCCTCTCTTTTGATTTCCACTTTATCTTTGCTTTCCCCCGTCTTCCTCGCGGACATAAACAGTCCATACTGGATTTCACTTTCAATCAGGTCACTGCCTTCTTGCTGTCTTCTCACTCCCTTGCTTTTTCTCCCCCCCCCCCCCGTTCATTTCGCCATCTCAATCGTTTCACTTTTGACGCGTTACAGACCCCCCGCCCCCGCCCCCACACTCTTCACAACGATGTCGATTTTCCTCCCCCACCTTTCTCCGTCTGTTTTTCCTCGCCTCATTGTCACACTTCCTCGCCACCCAATCCTCTCCTCTCCCGTTCCATCACCCCCTCATCTCTTTTTCTCCTCCTTCTGCCCCCCCCCCCCCACATCCCCTTTCTCTCTGTTGCCCCTTTTCCTTTCCTCCCTCCTGAAGATGTCATTTAGTAGTTGGAGTTCTCTAACAAGAAATCATTGTGTCTCCCCTGGGCAGGCGGGGCCGAGGGATGGTGGGGGCTGATGGATTGGGAGGAGGATGGGGGGGGGGGGGGTGTATGTGGCCAAGCAAGAGGAATGAGAGAGAGTGGAGGAAGAAAAAAGGAGGGGTGGAAGTTCAGTCCGGCGTCAATAAATCACTTAGGAGGGAATGGGGTTGTGTGCCTGTGTATGTGTGTACGCAAGCACGCACACACACGCGCACACACACACACACACACACACACACACCTCAGCACAGGCTGGCTGTCAACTAGACAAACAGCCTGCGGGCCATAATGATGTTGTCATGATCTCTGCATGCATATCATTACTGGCCCTAACGGCCTTGATGGTGTGTGTTGTGAGTGTGTGTGTGTGCGCGCTTGCGAGTGTGCTTGGATGCACCCAAGCATGTAACACCAATCAATAATATCAGCAAGGGAGGTATGGAAGAAGGCCGACCTGGAATAAACACAGGGATGTTTTTTTTTGCAAGACTATTTTTAACTAAAAGCCAAACCAAGGCAATGTTGTTTGCTGGTTTCCATGGCAACAGTGCTTTTGGAGCCTAAACACCAGTATGGGGGAATGGTAGACATACAATACATTAATATTAACGCAAATGTCACACTTCCCAGCTGCATCGCCGTTACAATATGGAAAATGGAATTTATTTCAGTTGTTCAATTAGAAAACAAGTTATTCAGTAGCCACAGAGTAAAATATATATATATTTTTAATGATGCTGTTACTATGCCTAATTTCTATCATCGAAATTAGGTGGGAATTGGCTTTCTGAAAAGTATGTTCATTCATATTGCTGGCATTGAGCTGGAAGGAATTCCAGAACATAATCAGCTTTGATTTATGTTGACATTAGTGAATGGCTAGAAAAGAAAAAAAAAAAAAGAATAATAATGATAATAATATAATTTGGCATTTTAAAAGAGCAAATCTCAGCTAGCCAATGAATCAGTCTGGATAGGCAAATATCGTGTTTCAAATCAGTTTATATGCATGAGAATACTTTTTGGTGCATTATCATAATCTATGCTGGCATATCAACATTGCACCACTACAGATATGCGTGTATGTCGTTTTTTTTTATTTTTTTTGTCTTAGTCTAATTAGAAAAGACATGCATTTCAAAATAAGTTTTAGTTTTCACGATGATGTTACTGTCCAGTCGCAAAAAAAAAAGGAAGACATGCTTCCTGTGATCAACGGGCACGCGCCAAAATACAAACATCAAACTATTGCCTGCTTATGTAGCACCTCACTGACACCACAGTGCAGGTACACACCATCAAATATTGATATTCTAACTAAAATCCTCCTCCGTCCGTGCATTGTCAGCGCTGCCAAACGACCAATAGAAACCCTTTTTGTCCAACATATGGATTATCGCTAATCTTGATACATTTGGTGATGAAATCGATTTGATTCCCGCCCTTACTTTTGTTGTTGTGGCATAAACACATTCGATGAGACGGGCAGATGAGGAAGAGGAGTTGGCTGCGCCGTAGAGCGGTGGGAAACACACGCTCACTAAGCGCAATTGACCCCTGGCGCGAAACACACACACGCACATGCACGCAAACAAGCAGAAAGCGAACGCATATGCAAACATCTGAGGAGCGCACACACAAAAGATCTTTTTCTCAAACCACCACAACACACCCACTGTTTTTAGGGTGTGTGTGTGTGTGTTTGTTTGTGTGTGTGTGTGTGTGTGTGGGCTGGCTGTGGCCACAGCAGATGCTCACCATGAATATTTTAGTCCAACTCCCTGGCAAAGATTCCATTTGCATGGACCAGATGTAAGCGGCTGAAATATTTACCACACGGGAGATCTGGGGGAGAAGCGGGTCAGCGACGGAGTGCAAGTGCTGCTGCATATGTGTGTGTGTGCGCGCGTGTGTGCATCTTTGTGTGTCTGTTTATTCATCAAATATCTTTTTTTTTTCCCTCCCGCGCTTGCAGACGGAGATTGCCAAACGCCTGAATGTGATCTGTGCTCAACTCATCCCATTCCTGTCACAGGAGGTGGGCTGCGCGTACACACATAACATACACACACACACACACACAGTATCTGATAGGGCGAAAGTTTGTCCCAGAGCGTTTTCCAGCCCAAATATCCAGCCACAGATAAGTCCTCACCCAAAAAAGGTGTAAATGTCAAGGGTTGTGCCGCAAAAAGATAAATGACAAGCGCCCACGCGCACACGCTCTAATAGGGTGAATGAAGCTCACCCAAGCATTTTACCAGGCCACAATGTACAGCCAAAGACAAATGTCCACACAATAGAGGTGTAAATGCCACGGGCTGTGCCACACAAAGATAGAGACAAAACACACACACACACATTTAGGTAAACATACACGGACAGAATGTAATGGGGCAAGAACTGCTCATCCAAGCATTTTTACAGCCAAAATGTCTAAGCAAAGACAAATGCACACGCAAGAGCGTAAATGTCAAGGGTTTTGTGCCACACACACACACACACACGCACGCACGCACAGAAGAACTTGGAAGCACACTCCTTCCCCTCGATAGCCAACTGGCCACACGCATTCCTACATGCTAAATCGGTTTTCATGCTAATCAATCCGCTTTCCACACAATGAATATTAATGGGCGCGAACACGGCGTGTCCTTCGAGTGACCTCTGCCTTTTTCTTCCCCTCCCCCCGCCCTGCAGCACCAGCAACAGGTGGTCCAAGCTATGGAGCGCGCCAAACAGGTGACCATGGGGGAGTTAAATGCTTCCATAGGGGTACGTGGGCTCCCCCCTCTGCCTCATAGCGTGTGTACCTTATCCTCACGTTTATTTTTCCCTCCTTTTTCTCCACTTTTTAAAAATAACTAATGAGGCACCCTTTTAGGCCCACTGCACATTAGTATGATTGGACTTGAAATTGTCCCATTGGCATTTTCACATGCAAATACGATTCCCACATTAGGCCCACTGCCCTGACTTGTGCATTTCTCCCACTGCAATTCCTGCTTTCCTGCTCCGGACTTCACCCCCCTAGAAGCACCTGTAAGTCACCCGTGTCTTCCCCCCCTCTCCCCACCCTCCATGCAGCAGCAGCTTCAGGCGCAGCACCTCTCGCAGCATACGCAGGGTCTGCCAGTGGGCCCGCACCCGTCAGGACTGCCCCATCCCGGCTTGGCGCTGGGCGGGGGCTCCGGGCTGCTGGCCTTGTCGGGGGCTCTGGGGGCTCAGCTGGCCGCCAAGGACGAAAGGGCTCACCTCGAGGCCGCCGCTGCCGCCGCCGCCGCTGCCGAGCATCACAGAGGTATAAGACTGCAGAATTTCAACATGAATGAGAACTTGAGAGTGAATGAAAAGTGCTACCTTGACTTTAGTGGTGAGGTCATCATTTCAATGAATGCTAATGTCTTTCATCCATTCAACCACCCCCCGCAAAACACCAAACAATGTCTGTACCGTTTTTTTGGGGGGGGGACAATATAAATAACACTCTACGGTATACTGTATATAAATGTACAGTAATGACAAAATTAAATATAATTTAAAGAAAACTTTTTGCTTTAATTCAATAGACATTGTGCTACTCCTGGTTTGTGTGCCTTGCCACCATGCGGCAGTATCATACGGTACCAATATAGAAATTTGATGCCGAAACACGATGGAAACGGTCACAATTCTGGATACGACGTTTTCCAAGACGCATTTATTCATTCATTTCCTCACTGCTTTTTGTATATTTTTTTGATCCACTGTGAAGTTTTTGTGGGAATTCATTGACAAGGTAGATACAACAGGAAAGCGGAAATATCAATGATCCACAGGAAATAGAGTATTGTTATCTAATGGCAAATGTTTTCTTCATTTTTGGGGGACCCATCAACACCTCCTGCCTGGAAACAGACCGCGAAGCAGGACCAGTGAGTACCAAGCATTTCACCACATAGAAATATACACTGTGGTATGTGGAGCCTTTTTTTCCTTTTCAGGATCATAGCTAGTTTTTGGTCCAAAGAATTTAGGAATATTTCAAGATATTGCCTCCCCTACAAGCAATCATATTCAGTATCCAGATAGAACAGTTTTTGTAACATAGCTTGTCCCAAAAGGTTGTCTGGTGGCACAACTGGCGTAAATTGAGCATAGGGCTGGGCGGGGTAAATTGAGCAGTCTGACCCCGCCCCCTCTCCCCTCCCACATTTCGAAGGCAATCCACCTTCACCTCGCCACTCCTTCCATCCCCTCCTGGATTTAGCAAGACAGGCACTCATTTTTGTTATCGCTTAAAAGTGGCTCTGGATCTTTGCCCGGACTTCCGATCATGTCATAGGTGGAAAGTTATTATGTAAACCAGCCCCACTGTTCTATGGATGGCCCGTTTTCCCAAACCGCAAAGGGGCTTCCACAAAAAGATGAACTTGGTTGTTTAATTTCACGCTTGATGGCTGGGCCGACACTCAACTATTTGTATACAAGCCATTAAAAGTACATTTTCAATCTTATGAAATACCCTGTTGTCTAAAGTCCAGTCATTTAAAGGCTTTTAAGACATTATTTGGTCAGCTCAGGATAGCAACACTGCGAGGAAAAAAAAAGTCATTAATGAGTAAGTGATGCCGCGTGATATATTTGTTGGGTTCTATTTTTTTTCCCCCCGCGTTTGTCTGCAGTTTATGAGTCTTTTTCGATGATTCATTGCGGTCACTCTCACCTCGTCGTCGCCCTCTTAACGTCCTCTCCTCTGTCACTCCCATTCTTTCGCTTCCGTCCCTCTGCCTCTCCCTCCCCGCAGAGCTCCCTCTCCAATGGGGACAAAGGTCGCCCCGCAGCAGACTACCTCAGCAACGGCAAGAAAAGGAAAGCTGACGAGAAGGAGTTCATGACGGACTATGTGAGCTCGCCCGCGCGCTGTACCGCTCCACTTCTGAATTCCTTCGTTCTGCGACTTGATTTAACTGGCCAATGCGTACACGATAGTACAATTGCGGGAATATGATTTCAACTTCATCTTGAGCTGACTCTGTCAAAATCTTAACATGATTTTTTATGAAATAAAAATTAGTTGGTGTGCGGCAAAGCATAATGTAGCAAAGTATAATGTACGACGTTTATTTTTGTAACATACAAGCGGTTTCGCGGCACCGTCTTTGCCGTCTGACTTTTTGTAGGAAATCCAAATGATTGTTAGTGAACTTATTGTCACACATTTCTTTCTCTACTTTCTTTCCTTTTGCAGGGCAGCGATGCGGATAAAAGCGATGATAACTTGGTGGTTGATGAGGTGTGTGCATGCCATGTCACATTTTAAAATTTGGCTTATTTGAAGTATGCTAAATGTCTCCGCTCTCTGACAACCCAGGACCCGTCATCACCCCGCAGCGTTCAGTCGTACTCATCCAGGGAGAACGGCCTGGACAAGATGCCGCCCTCCCGCAAGGAAGTTCCCCCGCAGGCCAGCCCCACCTCGCTGGCGTCCTCCAGTAGCGCCGCGTCACCGTCTCGTGGCAAGGAGCCTACGCAGGTAGCACGTTGAATCGGATGGCTTCTCTTTAGATGCAGATGTTAGGGGGGGAAACGCCCTTTAAAGTGGCGAGTAGGAAAATAGTAATTATTACATTTTGGGTTCAGTGCCGCATTGATAGACTCATTTTAAAACAGCGCTGTGAAAAAGAGCAATTCTTTTTAATCTCACAAAAAATGGATTAAACATCAAAGGCAATTTCTAAATCGTGATTCTTTTTCGGGGCAATTTTGCCCTGTTTTTCATCTTGTTTTAAGTCAGACATATTACGGCGTTTTTCAGCACACAGCATCTCAATTGGATTCAAATCTGGACTTTGACGCAGTAATTGCGAACACAGCAAAGTTACCCAGGTCCTGAAGGAGCAAAGCAGACCCACACCATCACACTGCCACCTTCATGTTTGACGGTTGTTCTTTGTATCGAGTGTTTAGTTATTTTTATTCTGGATTTAACGGGCTGCAAATCTTCCGAAACATTCATCTTTTGTCTCCTTAGTCCATAGAATATTTCCCCATCCTAAAATGTGACATAAAAATAGTCAAGAGAAAGGGGGTGGGGGGGGAATTGTTGAGTTTACTGTATTCTTATCTGGAATCAGTACATCGATTTTCAACGCCGTTTGTCCTCATGAGGGCGGCGGGTGAGCTGGAGCCTATCACAGCTGAGTCTGGGCGAGAGCCGCGGTACACGCTGCACTGGTCGGCAGTGAGGTGCAGGGCTCCGAACTAAAACTATTGCTTTATTTTCTTCCTCTGCAGAGAGAGAAGTCCAGCACTCCAGGTATGAAGCCAGGCACTCCCATGTCGCAAGAATCAAATACCCCTGGGCCGAGCGGACCGCCACAATTCAGACCCATCCCTGGCAAACCTGGTGTTGACCCGCTAGGTGAGACACCATGACGAGTCTTTTTCTTTCCTAATCGGTCCTATAAAAACAAACTTGTTGTCAAGATTTTGTCGGATTACTCGCTAAATTTGAATGTGGCACAGGCGGATTACACAGAAATACCTTTGGTGTGTGATCAAGGTGCCGCCCCCCGAAGAGACTCTTAGGCGGACAAATTCATGTCACGTTGCCGCCATAGAAATGAAACTCGGTCGTAAACGGAGTGCCCTCGTTCCTTCCACCTCAGTCCTGCTTTTTCATTTACTGCCTCCTGACCTCTTTCCTCCCTTCTTCTCCCAGCCCCACTTTTATCTTGCGTCCTTCCTTCCTTGGCTTAAAATCACTTTTCTGCTCTTCTTCCTGCAGTCCAGAATGCTCGGATGCTTTTGCCCTTATACCTTGGCCTTATTTTAAAAAAAAAAGTTATAAAAAACATTGAAAGGTGTAGACCTGCTTTTGGCCCACCCTTGTACAATTTGCCAGCACTGATGTTCCATGATGTGTGAATGCTAAAACGACAGTGATTAGTATGGGCGGCGGCCATCTCTCGCTCGTTCCCCCTCGCAAGCCAACCGCCGACCGGACCCTTTTAATAAGCGACCGCGGGCCACGGCGGAATAAATGGGAAGCTTTGAGTGACTGCTTCATAATGAGCACGCAGCGATGGCGTGCGTGGCTCTTTCCCCCTGTCATCTCCTGTCAGCACTTTTCAACACGTGCACACACTCCGCACTGCTGCTGTCAACCGTCTCTGCAGGGAGGTACGGTCCGACAGCCAGCAGGGGGCACTAGTGTTCCGGCACTGCGGCGTCTCTCGTTCAGTAGAAAGCTGCAGCGGCATCATGAACGCGTGTGAGATAACCCGCAGCTCTTCTCCACAGCTCTGGGTCTGAGGAACCCCTTGGTCGTGCAGGGACCGTACCCACCGGGGGCTTTTGGCCTGCCCCCTCCCGGGGTCAACGGCGACTTGCCCGTGGCGGCGGCCTATGGCGCCGGCCTCCACCTGGTCTCCCCGCAGATGAACGGAGCGGCGGCGGCGGCGGCTGTTGCCGCGGCGGCGGCGGCGGCGGGCTATGGGCGCTCCCCAGTGGTGAGCACCTGCAATAAGTCAGCAGAAGAGAGTTTGGATGTAGACGATGTTCCCCTTGCACTGTAAATGCGCTTGCGATTGACGCCTCCGCCACAAGCGGCTTTTAATGGCTCATATATGCGACGAGGGGGTGGGGGCAAAGCACTACTATTGTCAAAGGAAGCGCCTCAACTCAATAAATAGTCCCTTGGCACTGCATCAATCATCAAGAATACTGCAATTAGCTGTGCTTGTTAAAGTCAGTTCAGCTCTCTCACTTGTTTTGATGCACAGGTGGGCTACGAGTCTCCACACCCACACATGAGAGTGCCCGGCTTGCCTGCCAGCCTGCAGTCAGCTGCCTCTGGGAAACCGTAAGTTTGAGCTTCTGACTCTCAACCGAATGGTTTCATTTCTTGACTGTCATGGCTGAGCAATATGGTCTCATAATAACATTTCAGAAATACTGTTAAACGCAAAATTCCAGTTTTAATGGCCCCTCCCTCCTGTTTTTTCCCCGCGCAGGGCTTACTCGTTCCACGTGAGCGCGGACGGGCAGATGCAGCCGGTGCCCTTCCCCCCGGACGCCCTGCTGGGGCCGGGCATCCCTCGCCACGCGCGGCAGATCCACAGCCTGAGCCACGGCGAGGTGGTGTGCGCCGTCACCATCAGCACGTCCACGCGCCACGTCTACACGGGGGGCAAAGGCTGCGTCAAGGTCTGGGACATCAGCCAGCCGGGCAGCAAGAGTCCCATGGCGCAGCTCGACTGCCTGGTCCGTCCTCTTTCCGCGTCGTTACGATACTTCATTTCTATTTGTATAAAAACAAAGTATAGCCTGAACTGTGTATGCAATATCAATCCAAAACAAGAGTTGTATTTAATTTTATCAAACAAAATCTCTCCGTCTGTCATCCAATCAGAACCGCGATAACTACATCCGCTCATGCAAACTTCTGTCGGATGGGCGCACGCTGATCGTGGGCGGCGAGGCCAGCACGCTGTCCATCTGGGACCTGGCCACACCCACCCCTCGCATCAAAGCCGAGCTGACGTCCTCGGCGCCCGCCTGCTACGCGTTGGCCATCTCGCCCGACAACAAGGTGTGCTTCTCCTGCTGCAGCGACGGCAACATCGTCGTCTGGGACCTGCACAACCAGACACTCGTCAGGTAACCGCGCCTCGCCTCGCCTCGCCTCGCCTCGCCTCGCCTCTTTAAAACGAGAACATGAGAAAGTATTTTGAGACGAGGATGAATTGGCTATAGTGCTTCAATACGGTGATCCCACCGCTATCGTGTAAGGTTGTTAGGCAGTCATTTTGAAATCATACTTTAGTACTGTCATACCCCCTCGCATGTGTGGAAAGGAGAGCCACGGTTGCTGACAGAAGCCCAGAATGTATCGCGCTTATTTTTTGCCCCTATTGAATGTGTCGTTGCCACAGACAGTTCCAGGGCCACACGGACGGAGCGAGCTGCATCGACATTTCCAACGACGGCACCAAGCTGTGGACGGGGGGGCTGGACAACACGGTGCGCTGCTGGGACCTGAGGGAAGGGCGGCAGCTGCAGCAGCACGACTTCACCTCACAGGTGCGCCATCGCTTGTCGCTAGGCAGA
Source organism: Hippocampus guttulatus (assembly GCF_054856545.1). Lineage (NCBI taxonomy): Eukaryota > Metazoa > Chordata > Actinopteri > Syngnathiformes > Syngnathidae > Hippocampus > Hippocampus guttulatus. The sequence goes on along the minus strand of NC_141267.1, from coordinate 16,803,825 downwards.
CTTCGTTTCAAGTCTTAACCCTTTGTCAAAATGTCCACGTCGCCGTCGGCAGATCTTCTCGCTGGGTTACTGTCCGACGGGCGAGTGGCTGGCGGTGGGGATGGAGAGCAGCAACGTGGAAGTGCTCCACGTGTCCAAGCCCGACAAGTACCAGCTGCACCTTCACGAGAGCTGCGTGCTCTCGCTCAAGTTCGCCTACTGCGGTGAGCGCACGCCTAACTAGAAACCTTAACGCAGGCTTGAGGCCCATAATCCAAACTCGATAACTTTATGGACAGTCTCTCTGTCTCTCTCTCAAACTCCATTCCTCGGGCCGCTTACCTGCATGTTTTAGATGTTTCAAATGATCAGGACCTTTATCAGGCTCCTGAAGAGCGAGATGAGAATCTGATCATTTGAATCACGTGTGTTGGAGGAATTAGAAAACATTTAAAATATGCACTGGAGGTACCTACCCCTTACAGCACCGGTGTCAAAGTCAGGGCCCGGGGGCCAGATCTGGCCTGCCACATCATTTTACGCGGCCCGCGGAAACAAATCAAGCATGTCAAGTTCCATGATGCTTGCTTAAGTCTGAACCAAAATTTCAAATTGTCACATGTAATCCACAATAACATAACATTATTCTTGACTTCTGATCTTGAAATTGTGGAGGTGATTAAACATTGATATGGTTTCCCAAAATTTGTAACGGCACTCCAAGGGAAACTGTAACTACAATGTGGCCCGCGACAAAAATGAGTTTGACACCCCTTCTTTACTGTGTCCGTCTGTCTAAATATCACTATGGATATCTTTATGTGTCTAAATATTATTTTTTGAAGTTTTCATTGTGACCAGAATGAAGTATTTGTACACTTGCATCGCCGTCTTGGCCATTCTCCAACCGCACTACGTTCTGAAGGCAACGGTTAGCTTGGACCCGCACCTAATGTTGTGCTCGCGCACGCCCCCTGCAGGTAAATGGTTTGTGAGCACCGGCAAAGACAACCTGCTGAACGCGTGGCGGACACCTTACGGCTCCAGCATATTCCAGGTCACCCTTCACGCAACCGTTCCTTTCAACAGCCTCCCACTGTTTCAGGTGAAATTTCCAAAAAGACTTACTTTGTGTGTGTGTGTGTGTTTGTGGGTTGTTTTTTTTCCAGTCCAAGGAGTCTTCGTCCGTGCTGAGCTGCGACATCTCCCCTGACGACCAGTTCATTGTGACAGGCTCAGGGGACAAGAAGGCCACAGTGTACGAAGTCATCTACTGAAACAGGTCATCAATACGCCTGTGGAAAACAGACACTCGACTACTTTTTGTTTGTTTTGGTTGGCAAAGAATGACCAGAAAAGACTCCAAACTGTTTTTTAACGCTGCGAGAAAGTCGGTTAGTGGATAGCTGAGCAAGTGTGGGATTTCTCCAAAGATCTTTCCTTTTTTTTTCTAAACAAAATCAAACCTCTGTAGTGGACAAGACATTCGCAACATAACATTTTTTTTTTTTAACTTTGTGGACCACAAGGAGATGGCACAAAAGGCGGCTTTGGAACCTGCTCAAGTCAGCTGCGGTTGCTAGGGTTTTTTTTGGTTTGGTGTTTTTGTTTTCCAGAAAACATGACTCAGCTGTTCCACCGGAGACGTGACAACAGAGCAACATTTGCTGCTTCATGTTCAAGGTTACTTGTCGTTTGCTGGCTTCTAAATGGCTGTAAATAAAGTTCTCTAAAGGCAACTGTGGGGACTTCATTCGACCTTTTGTGTAGCGAGTTGAATTTGTTATTTGTTCAATTAGTGGCTGGTTTCGTTTTGTTTGTTTATTGAACATAAACATACAGTAATAATTTGACAGAAAGTAAGGGAAGTAAAATAGTAAAAAGGAAAGAGAAATCGGTCATCATTCAACTCAGTTATTATGTTCAAGGGAGTAGGAAGAAGTAAAAAACTTATCTAAAGTCCTACCCCTTGTTACGTGTTTATATCTAATAGATCAAGAAAGAAGTCTCCATTAAGGCTCATGCTTTACCCTTAACTGTGATATTTTTACAACTATCCATCCATCCATCCATTTTCCACCGCTTATCTGGGGTCGGATCGCGGGGGCCGCAACTTTAGGAGGGAAGCCCAGACTTCCCTCTCCCCAGCCACTTCTTGCAGTTCTTCCCGGGGAATCCCGAGGCGTTCCCAGGCCAGCTGGGTGACATAGTCTCTCCAGCGTGTCCTGGGTCGTCCGCGGGGTCTCCTGCCAGCGGGACATGCCCGGAACACCTCACCAGGGAGGCTTCCAGGAGGCATCCGAATCCGATGCCCGAGCCACCTCATCTGGCTCCTCTCGATGTGGAGGAGAAGCGGCTCTACTCTAAGCCCCTCCCGGAAGACCGAGCTTCTCACCTCTCAGCTTATCTCTAAGGGAGAGCCCGGACACCATGCGGAGAAAACTCATTTCGGCCGCTTGTATCCGGGATTTCGTTCTTTCGGTCACGACCTATAGCTCGTGACCATAGATGAGGGTTGGGACGTAGATCGACCGGTAAATTGAGAGCTTCGCCCTTTCGCTCAGCTCCTTCTTTACCAAGACAGACCGATACAACGTCTGCATCACAGCAGACGCTGCACCGATCCGCCTGTCGATCTCTCGCTCCCTCCTGCCCTCACTCGTGAACAAGACCCCAAGATACTTAAACTCCTCCACTTGGGGCAAGATCTCCTCCCCGACCTGGAGAGGGCACTCCACCATTTTCCGACTGAGGACCATGGTTTCAGATTTGGAGGTGCTGATCTTCATCCCAACCGCTTCACACTTGGCTGCGAAACGCTCCAGTGAGAGTTGGAGAGCCCTGCTTGAAGGAGCCAACAGGACCACATCATCTGCAAAAAGCAGAGATGCAATACTGAGGCCACCAAAACAGACCCCCTCAACGCTTCGGCTGCGCCTAGAAATTCTGTCCATAAAGGTTATGAACAGAATCGGCGACAAAGGGCAGCCTTGGCGGAGTCCAACCCTCACTGGAAACGATTCCGACTTATTATTCCAAACTCTGACATCGGCAGTATAGGGACTGAACAGCCAGTATCAGGGGGCTCGGTACACCATACTCCCGAAGCACTCCCCGAGGGACACGGTCAAACGCCTTCTCCAAGTCCACAAAACACATGTAGACTGGTTGGGCAAGTTCCCACGTACCCTCGAGGACCCTGCTAAGGGTGTAGAGTTGGTCCACAGTTCCACGGCCGGGACGAAAACCACACTGCTCCTTACAATGCGGCCCAGATCTGAGCCGCATTGTAAAACCATATCTGGCCCTACTCTGACCCGACGCTGGGCCAGAACAGCTTCCTGATATCAGCCTGAATTCAACCTCAACCAAGCCACATCTTTCATGAGCCATATTTGACCCACATTAAAAAAAAAGTCTCAAAAACGACTGTTATAAAAAATATGTTTATTGTCATAATTTGTGAACCTCACATATAACTCCACTTTTCTTTATTTAACACAGAACACAAAGTCCAAATTGGAATGCAGCTTACTCTTGAACAGTATTTTTCTGTCCATCAAATTGTTGCGCTCTCCATGTCCTCTTTTCTTCTCATGCTCTCCTTCCTGTCACCATCCCGATCAGGAGCCAAATGTAGCCATCTTTTGATTGTGACATCAATTTCCTGGTCTGAGGCCCAAGATGTTAGGCTGTTAGGTCTCACAACGGCTGTAAGAACTGTAAGAAAACAAGAATGGACAGTGTGTTAGAAAAACAAACATCTGTACATGTCATGAACAATGAATACTCGGTAAAAATAACCCCTGAAATTTCTTATAATAACAATACATTTCATTTATAAGCGTATTTCAAGACACTCTAGGACACTTTACAACCAAAACTAAATTAGGTGTGACGCTGTGGGGCAGAATATTTGCCACCAAAAACTAAACGTGAATAACTTTTAAATAGTTTATACTGAATTTGAATTACGTGAATTGAAGGTCAGTGGCTCGGATAATGGATGGATTTGTATATTTTACTCTGAATCATATTGAATAACTGAATCTGAATTGTACAACCTGAATTTGAAACGATATACTTTTTTTTCTTTGAAACTGTATTTGATCCTCACTGAAGATTAAATTCTGTTTATTTTCATATTCTAGTCTTACAAATACAAAACGACGTTTTTTTCAACGTCAGATTTTGTTTTTGAATTGAGGTACTAAGTTTTAAATTAACTTTATGGTCAAGTATGAAGTATCCGGTTTGTATTGCAGCAAACAGAATCAAAATTAATTTCATTGTATTTCAGTGCAGAAAGGGTTCTTTTTGGCAGCACCTCTGACTGTTCAATCACCTACATTTTCACAAGTGATGTGTCGGTCGCGAACGAGCCGGTACAAAGTCTTTGTAGTGAACGATGAGCCGTTTTTAGACGAAATAAACGACCATGAATAGTAAGGTGTTTTGAGCCGAAAAAAAACGACCATGAATAGTTAGGTGTTTTAACAAAAAAAAAAAAAAAAACGACCATGAATAGTAAGGCGTTTAAAAAATAAAAAAAACGACCGTGTATAGTAAGGCGTTTTTCGATGAAAAAAAACGACCATGAATAGTAAGGCGTTTTAACAAAAAAAAAAACGATCATGTATAGTAAGGCGTATTTAGCCCAAAAAAAACGACCATGTATAGTAAAGCGTTTTAAGACGAAAAAAACTACCATGTGTAGTAAGGTGTTTAGAGCCGAAAAAAACGACCATGAATAGTAAGGCGTTTTAACAAAAAAAAAAAAGATCATGTATAGTAAGGCGTATTTAGCCCAAAAAAAACGACCATGTATAGTAAAGCGTTTTAAGACGAAAAAAACTACCATGTGTAGTAAGGTGTTTAGAGCCGAAAAAATGACCATGTATAGTAAGGCGTTTTTCGACATAAAAAACGACCATGAATAGTAAGGTGTTTTTAGCCGAAAAAAATGACCATGTATAGAAAAGCGTTTTAAGACGAAAAAAACTACCATGTGTAGTAAGGTGTTTAGAGCCGAAAAAATGACCATGTATAGTAAGGCGTTTTTCGACATAAAAAATTACCATGTATAGTAAGGCGTTTTTAATTGAAAAAAAAGCTATGTATTGTAAGGCGTTTTGAGACGGGGGGAAAAAAGGCCACGTTTATAAAGTAAGGTGCTTTTTGCCGAAAAAAATGACCATGTATACTAAGCCGTTTTTAGCCGAAAAAAACGACCATGTATATTCAGGCGTTTTTAGCCGAAAAAAATGACCATGTATATAGTAAGCACTTTTTTAGGCGAAAAAAAAGACCATGTATAGTAAGGCGTTTTTAGCCGAAAAAAAACGACCATGTATAGTAAGGCGTTTTTAGCCGAAAAAAACGACCATGAATAGTAAGGTGTTTTTAGCCGAAAAAAATGACCATGTATAGAAAAGCGTTTTAAGACGAAAAAAACTACCATGTGTAGTAAGGTGTTTAGAGCCGAAAAAATGACCATGTATAGTAAGGCGTTTTTCGACATAAAAAAGGACCATGTATAGTAAGGCGTTTTTAATTGAAAAAAAAGCTATGTATTGTAAGGCGTTTTGAGACGGGGGGAAAAAAGGCCACGTTTATAAAGTAAGGTGCTTTTTGCCGAAAAAAATGACCATGTATACTAAGCCGTTTTTAGCCGAAAAAAACGACCATGTATATTCAGGCGTTTTTAGCCGAAAAAAATGACCATGTATATAGTAAGCACTTTTTTAGGCGAAAAAAAAGACCATGTATAGTAAGGCGTTTTTAGCCGAAAAAAAACGACCATGTATAGTAAGGCGTTTTTAGCCGAAAAAAACGACCATGTATAGTAAGGCATTTTTAGCCCCCAAAAAACGACCATGTATAGTAGGGAATTTTTAGCCGCAAAAAAACGACCATATATAGTAAGGCATTTTTAGCCCCAAAAAAATGACCATATATGATAAGGCATTTTTGGCCGAAAAAAAACGACCATGGATAGTAAGGCGTTTTTAGCCCCAAAAAAACGACCATGTATAATAAGGCATTTTTAGCCCCAAAAAAACGACCATGTATATATAGGAAGGTATTTTTGGCCGAAAAAAATGACCATGTATAGTAAGGCATTTTGGCCGAAAAAAAGACCATGTATATAGTAAGGCGTTTTTAGCCCAAAAAAAACGACCATGTATAGTAAGGCATTTTTAGCCCCAAAAAAACGACCATGTATAGTAAGGCGTTTTTAACCCAAAAAAACGACCATGTATAGTAAGGCGTTTTTGAACGAAAAAAACGACCATGTATAGTAAGGCGTTTTTAGCCGGAAAAAAGACCATGTATAGTAAGGCATTTTTAGCCGAAAAAAATTGACCATGTATAGTAAGGCATTTTTGCCGAAAAAAACGACCATGTATAGTAAGGCGTTTTTAGCCCGAAAAAAACGACCATGTATATTAAGGCGTTTTTAGCCGAAAAAAAACGGTGCAAATGGTTTTCTTGATTGGCTGTCAGCCAGGTGAGGGTGCCCCCTGAACCTCTGCCGATGGCCCGAAGACAGCCGGGGGAGGCTCCAGCACACCCCCCTGACCCCGAACCTTGTGAGGACAAGGGGATAAGAAAATGGATGGGAGGGTGGACGGACAACACCCATGCCAGCAAGAAGAGAACACGCAAGCGCGACAGGCCGGAGCTGGATTTGAACCCTGGACCTCTGCGTTCGCACTCCAACGCACTAACCAGTGGGCCACGGAGCCAGCCCAGCATCACACTCAAATGTATAAATGAGAGCATAAAACACCTTTTTTTTTTTTTATTAAAAAAAAAATCAACAAAACACATTAAAAGTCATGATACTCTTAATTCTGTGTGTTGTCATTTCTTGCTCTTGTGCAGCTTTCATGGCTTCGATCTTCTCCACCAATTCCTGTCGGAGAAAGGGGATATGTCATCTGACCATCTCAATCACAACAGGACATTTCTTCCACTTGAATTAGTAGAAATGTCCTTAGGTGACTGAAATGTCATCAGCCAAATAAGTCACAACAGGACATTTGCGTTTTTGGCCCCAAAAAACGACCATGTAAATAGTAAGGCATTTTTAGCCCAAAAAAACGACCATGTATAATAAGGCGTTTTTAGCCGAAAAAAAATGACCATGTATAGTAAGGCGTTTTTAGCCCGCAAAAAAACGACCATGTATAGTAGGGAATTTTTAGCCGCAAAAAAACGACCATATATAGTAAGGCATTTTTAGCCCCAAAAAAATGACCATATATGATAAGGCATTTTTGGCCGAAAGAAAACGACCATGGATAGTAAGGCGTTTTTAGCCCAAAGAAACAACCATGTATTGTAAGGCATTTTTGGCCGAAAAACCCCCCAACATGTATAGTAAGGCGTTTTTAGCCCCAAAAAAACGACCATGTATAATAAGGCATTTTTAGCCCCAAAAAAACGACCATGTATATATAGGAAGGTATTTTTGGCCGAAAAAAATGACCATGTATAGTAAGGCAGGCGTTTTTAGCCCAAAAAAAACGACCATGTATAGTAAGGCATTTTTGGCCGAAAAAAAACGCCCATGTATAGTAAGGCGTTTTTAGCACGATAAAAACGACATAGTATAGTAAGGCTTGTTTAGCCCGATAAAAACGACCATGTATAGTAAGGCGTTTTTAGCCTGAAAAAAACGACATAGTATAGTAAGGCGTTTTTAGCCCAAAAAAAACGACATAGTATAGTAAGGCTTTTTCAGCCCAAAAAAAACAACCATGTATAGTAAGACGTTTTTAGCCCCAAAAAAATGACATAGTATAGTAAAGCGTTTTTTTCGGGCGAAAAAAACGACATAGTATAGTAAGGCTTTTTTAGCCCGATAAAAACGACCATGTATAGTAAGGCGTTTTTCGCCCGAAAAAAACGACCATAGATAGTAAGGCGTTTTTAGCACGTTAAAAATGACAATGTATAGTAAGGCATTTTTAGCCTGAAAAAAACGACATAGTATATAGTAAGGCATTTTTCGCCCGAAAAAAACGACATAGTATAGTATGGCTTGTTTAGCCCGATAAAAACGACCATGTATAGTAAGGCATTTTTAGTCCAAAAAAACCGACATAGTATAGTAAGGCTTTTTCAGCCCGAAAAAAACGACATAGTATAGTAAGACTTTTTTAGCCCAAAAAAAACGACCATGTATAGTAAGGTGTTTTTAGCCCGAAAAAAAAAACGACATCGTATAGTAAGGCGTTTTAAGCCTGAAAAAAAACGACATAGTATAGTAAGGCTTTTTCAGCCCGAAAAAAACGACCATGTATAGTCAGGCGTTTTTAGCTCGAAAAAAACGACATAGTATAGTAAGGTGTTTTTAGCCCGAAAAAAACGACATAGTATAGTAAGGCTTTTTTAGCCCGATAAAAACGACCATAGATAGTAAGGCGTTTTTAGCACGTTAAAAATGACAATGTATAGTAAGGCATTTTTAGCACGTTAAAAATGACAATGTATAGTAAGGCATTTTTAGCCTGAAAAAAACGACATAGTATATAGTAAGGCATTTTTCGCCCGAAAAAAACGACATAGTATAGTAAGGCTTGTTTAGCCCGATAAAAACGACCATGTATAGTAAGGCGTTTTTAGCCTGAAAAAAATGACATAGTATAGTAAGGCGTTTTTAGCCCAAAAAAAACGACAGTATAGTAAGGCTTTTTCAGCCCGAAAAAAACAATGATGTATAGTAAGACGTTTTTAGCCCGAAAAAAATGACATAGTATAGTAAAGCGTTTTTTTGCCCGAAAAAAAACGACATAGTATAGTAAGGCGTTTTTAGCCCAAAAAAAAACGACATAGTATAGTAAGGCTTTTTTAGCCCGATAAAAACGACCATAGATAGTAAGGCGTTTTTAGCACGTTAAAAATGACAACGTATAGTAAGGCATTTTTAGCCCGGAAAAAACGAAATAGTATATAGTAAGGCGTTTTTAGCTCGAAAAAAACGACATAGTATAGTAAGGCTTTTTTAGCCCGATAAAAACGACCATGTATAGTAAGGCGTTTTTAGCCTGAAAAAAACGACATAGTATAGTAAGGTGTTTTTAGCCCGAAAAAAACGACCATGTAGAGTAAGGCGTTTTTCGCCCGAAAAAAACGACCATGTATAGCACAGCGTGTTTAGCCGAAAAAAAAACGACCATGTATAGTAAGGGATTTTTAACCCCAAAAAAATGACCATGTACAGTGAGGCATTTTTGGCCGAAAAAGAACGACAAAAGAAAGTAAGGCATTTTTTGCCGAAAAAAAACGACCATGCATAGTAAGGCGCGTTTTTAGCCGAAAAAAAACGACCATGTATAGTAAGGCGTTTTTAGCTGAAAAAAACGACCATATATCGTAAGGCGTTTTTGGCCGAAAAAAACAACCATGTATAGTAAGGCATTTTTGGCCGAAAAAAACCCCGACCATGTATAGGAAGGCGTTTCTAGCCCCAAAAAAGGACCATGTACAGTCAGGCATTTTTGGCCGAAAAAGAACGACTATGGAAAGTAAGGCATTTTTGGCCGAAAAAAAACGACCATGTAGAGTAAGGCGCATTTTTAGCCGAAAAAAACGACCATTTATAGTAAGGCGTTTTTAGCCCAAAAAAAACGACATGGTATAGTAAGGCTTTTTCAGCCCGAAAAAAAACGACATAGTATAGTAAGGCGTTTTTAGCCCAAAAAAACCCGACCATGTATGTATAGTAAGGCGTTTTTCGCCCGAAAAAAACGACATAGTATAGTATGGCATTTTTAGCCCAAAAAAACCCGACATAGTATATAGTAAGGCTTTTTCAGTCCGAAAAAAACGACATAGTATAATAAGGCGTTTTTAGCCCAAAAAAACGACATAGTATAGTAAGGCTTTTTCAGCCCAAAAAAAACGACCATGTATAGTAAGGCGTTTTTCGCCCGAAAAAAACCACATAATATAATAAGGCGTTTTTAGCCCAAAAAAACGACATAGTATCGTAAGGCTTTTTCAGCCCGAAAAAAACGACCATGTATATATAGTAAGGCGTTTTTAGCCCGAAAAAAACGACATAGTATAGTAAGGTGTTTTTAGCCCGAAAAAAACGACATAGTATAGTAAGGCTTTTTTAGCCCGATAAAAACGACCATGTATAGTAAGGCGTTTTTCGCCCGAAAAAAACGACCATAGATAGTAAGGCGTTTTTAGCACGTTAAAAATGACAATGTATAGTAAGGCATTTTTAGCCTGAAAAAAACGACATAGTATATAGTAAGGCATTTTTCGCCCGAAAAAAACGACATAGTATAGTAAGGCTTGTTTAGCCCGATAAAAACGACCATGTATAGTAAGGCATTTTTAGTCCAAAAAAACCGACATAGTATAGTAAGGCTTTTTCAGCCCGAAAAAAACGACATAGTATAGTAAGACTTTTTTAGCCCAAAAAAAAACGACCATGTATAGTAAGGTGTTTTTAGCCCGAAAAAAAACGACATCGTATAGTAAGGCTTTTTCAGCCCGAAAAAAACAACGATGTATAGTAAGACGTTTTTAGCCCGAAAAAAATGACATAGTATAGTAAAGCGTTTTTTTGCCCGAAAAAAACCGACATAGTATAGTAAGGCGTTTTTAGCCCAAAAAAAAACGACATAGTATAGTAAGGCTTTTTTAGCCCGATAAAAACGACCATGTATAGTAAGGCGTTTTTAGCCCGAAAAAAACGACCATAGATAGTAAGGCGTTTTTAGCACGTTAAAAATGACAACGTATAGTAAGGCATTTTTAGCCCGGAAAAAACGAAATAGTATATAGTAAGGCGTTTTTAGCTCGAAAAAAACGACATAGTATAGTAAGGCTTTTTTAGCCCGATAAAAACGACCATGTATAGTAAGGCGTTTTTAGCCTGAAAAAAACGACATAGTATAGTAAGGTGTTTTTAGCCCGAAAAAAACGACCATGTAGAGTAAGGCGTTTTTCGCCCGAAAAAAACGACCATGTATAGCACGGCGTGTTTAGCCGAAAAAAAAACGACCATGTATAGTAAGGGATTTTTAACCCCAAAGAAATGACCATGTACAGTGAGGCATTTTTGGCCGAAAAAGAACGACAAAAGAAAGTAAGGCATTTTTTGCCGAAAAAAAACGACCATGGTAAGGCGCGTTTTTAGCCGAAAAAAAACGACCATGTATAGTAAGGCGTTTTTAGCTGAAAAAAACGACCATGTATCGTAAGGCGTTTTTGGCCGAAAAAAACCCCGACCATGTATAGGAAGGCGTTTTTAGCCCCAAAAAAGGACCATGTACAGTCAGGCATTTTTGGCCGAAAAAGAACGACTATGGAAAGTAAGGCATTTTTGGCCGAAAAAAAACGACCATGTAGAGTAAGGCGCATTTTTAGCCGAAAAAAACGACCATTTATAGTAAGGCGTTTTTAGCCCAAAAAAAACGACATGGTATAGTAAGGCTTTTTCAGCCCGAAAAAAAACGACATAGTATAGTAAGGCGTTTTTAGCCCAAAAAAAAACGACCATGTATGTATAGTAAGGCGTTTTTCGCCCGAAAAAAACGACATAGTATAGTATGGCATTTTTAGCCCAAAAAAACCCGACATAGTATATAGTAAGGCTTTTTCAGTCCGAAAAAAACGACATAGTATAATAAGGCGTTTTTAGCCCAAAAAAACGACATGGTATAGTAAGGCTTTTTCAGCCCAAAAAAAACGACCATGTATAGTCAGGCGTTTTTCGCCCGAAAAAACGACATAATATAATAAGGCGTTTTTAGCCCAAAAAAACGACATAGTATCGTAAGGCTTTTTCAGCCCGAAAAAAACGACCATGTATATATAGTAAGGCGTTTTTAGCCCGAAAAAAAACGACATAGTATAGTAAGGCGTTTTTAGCCCGAAAAAAACGACATAGTATAGCAGGCTTTTTTAGTCCGAAAAAAAACGACCATGTATAGTAAAGCGTTTTTCGCCTGAAAAAAGGCATTTTTAGCCCCAAAAAAATGACAATGTATATTAAGACGTTTTTAGACGAAAAAAAATGACCATGTATAGTAAGGCGTTTTTAGCCGAAAAAAACGACATTTTTTTTCGGCTAAAAACGCCTTACTTTACATGGTCGTTTTTATCGGCTAAAAACGCCTTACTATACATGGTCGTTTTTTTCGGCTAAAAACGCCTGACTATAAATGGTCGTTTTTCAGGGCTAAAAATTCCTTACTATACATGGTCGCTTTTTTCGGCCAAAAATGCCTTACTATCCATGGTCCTTTTTTTGGGCTAAAAACGCCTTCCTATACATGGTCGTTTTTTTTCGGCCAAAAATGCCTTACTATACATGGTCGTTTTTTTTCGGCCAAAAATACCTTACTATACATGGTCCTTTTTTGGGGCTAAAAACGCCTTCCTATACATGGTTGTTTTTTTTCGGCTAAAAACGCCTTACTATACATGGTCGTTTTTTTCGGCTAAAAACGCTTTACTATACACGGTCATTTTTTTCGGCTAAAAACGCCTTACTATAAATGGTCGTTTTTTTCGGCTAAAAACGTCTTACAATACATGGTCGTTTTTTTTGGCCAAAAATGCCTTACTATACATAGTCGTTCTTTTTCGGCCAAAAATGCCTGACTGTACATGGTCCTTTTTTGGGGCTAAAAACGCCTTCCTATACATGGTCGTTTTTTTTTCGGCCAAAAATACCTTATTATACATGGTCCTTTTTTGGGGCTAAAAACGCCTTCCTATACATGGTTGTTTTTTTTCGGCTAAAAACGCCTTACTATACATGGTCGTTTTTTTCAGCTAAAAACGCCTTACTATACACGGTCATTTTTTTCGGCTAAAAACGCCTTACTATAAATGGTCGTTTTTTTCGGCTAAAAACGTCTTACAATACATGGTCGTTTTTTTTGGCCAAAAATGCCTTACTATACATAGTCGTTCTTTTTCGGCCAAAAATGCCTGACTGTACATGGTCCTTTTTTGGGGCTAAAAACGCCTTCCTATACATGGTCGTTTTTTTTTCGGCCAAAAATTCCTTACTATACATGGTTGTTTTTTTCGGCCAAAAACGCCTTACGATACATGGTCGTTTTTTTCAGCTAAAACCGCCTTACTATACATGGTCTTTTTTTTTCGGCTAAAAACGCCTTACTATACATGGTCGTTTTTTTCGGCTAAAAACGCGCCTTACTATGCATGGTCGTTTTTTTTCGGCCAAAAATGCCTTACTTTCTTTTGTCGTTCTTTTTCGGCCAAAAATGCCTCACTGTACATGGTCATTTTTTTGGGGTTAAAAATCCCTTACTATACATGGTCGTTTTTTTTTCGGCTAAACACGCCGTGCTATACATGGTCGTTTTTTCCGGCCAAAAACGTCTGACTATACATGGTCGTTGTTTTGGGCTAAAAACGTCTGACTATACATTGTTGTTGTTTTGGGCTAAAAACGCCTTACTATACATGGTCTTTTTCTGGGCTAAAAGCGGCTTACTATACATGGTCTTTTTTTCGGCTAAAAACGACTTACTATACATGGTCGTTTTTTTCGGCTAAAAACGCCTTACTATACATGGTCATTTTTTTTCGTCTAAAAACGTCTTAATATACATTGTCATTTTTTTGGGGCTAAAAATGCCTTACTATACAAGGTTGTTTTTTTCGGACAAAAATGCCTTACTATCCATGGTCGTTTTTGACGCAAAAAATTCCTTACTATACATGGTAGTTTTTGGGGGCTAAAAATGCCTTCCTATACATGGTCGTTTTTTTGGGCTAAAAACGGCTTAAAATACATGGGGTTTTTTGGGCCAAAATACATGGTCATTTTTTTTCGGCCAAAAATGCCTTACTATACATGGTCGTTTTTTTCGGCCAAACATGCCTTCATATACATGGTCGTTTTATTTCGGCTAAAAACGCCTTACTATACATGATCGTTTTTTTGGGCTAAAAACGCCTTACCAATGATGTGTTCCTCGAGCCGGTCCTTGGCCTCGAGGACCGAAGGGCGGTCCTTGGTCCTTGGCCGGTCCTTCGTCCTTGGAGTCAAGTCCTTGGTCCTTGGCGTCAGAGTCCTTGGCCTTGGCCTTGGGTTGCCGGTCCTCGGACACAACGAGGGATTAAAGCCTCTAATCCTTCGTCCACAGGTATAAAGTGGGCCAGAGGACCGCAAATATTAAAAAGAAATCAAACAAAATCCTTCCAGGGGAAACCCACGTTGATGACTTTCTCTGGCGCTTTAAGAGGGGTGGGGCTGCCCCTGATAGCCAGTACAACGTGTAAAGAACGGCATCACAGTTAGTTTCAATTGCGGTTTGGTCCGTTCGCGTTCGGCAGTTTAAATAGCGTGTAAAGAATTTCTGTGACAGTGGTGTCTTCTAATTAGTTATTTTTGCACAGTCGCCACGTTTGTGGAGTCGCACGAGAATGTTTGTTTGAACCAAGTAATTTGCGTAACAGCTGGAGTTAATACTGTCGGCACTTCACTTCTGGGTTTGGCCGTTGGGATTTGGAGTCCTTTTGCTCGATTCCAGTTATGTTTCCTGAATGCTTTCTCATGTTTGGAATAATGAATGGTGATAATACATCGTTTAAAATCATGGTTAATTTCATTATTTATTATTATTATTGTGAAGTTGAAGGTATTAATTAATGTAGTATTAGTGGTCGTGGTAATAATAATAGTACTCAGAGAATGTTAAGAGATTCAGCCATCTCGTTACCTCTGCGTCCCGCATCCGAGACGCATAATTTTCCCACGGGATGCACAGTTCCAAATAATGTGCGTTTTTGCGACGCAAGGAAATTTCTCAGTCAAAAACAAATAAACAAAAAAAAAAAAACTACGGCAAACCTGAGGATTTCATGGTAACAATCGTTACCGGTAGCGTGTCGTTTCCGCGGCGTCATTTTAACGGTACCGAAAAATAGTTTAACCATAAAAGTCACCGCACACGAGTTGACTGTGTGATTAACGCAATTTCATTGTGCCTGTATGTGTGTTTGTGGTGTGGTGTGGTGTGTGAGTGTCTTTCTTCTAATTTACTTTCGTTTTGTTTTGTTTTCAGTGTTGGGGGGGGGGGTGGGGGGTGGTGCAACAGATACCGTTATGTGCGCATGCGGGTTGCTATTTTAGTCCCCAAACTGAGTAATCGCGCGGATGAAAGTTTGAGATGGCGGCAAAAAAAACTCACCAAGGTCTACTAATTCCGACATTTAAGAAATGGGAATGCCAGTCTGATTTTTCGTATGAATCGTCCAAAGGGCGTATCAATAAACTCACTTGGAATGTATGCACAGAACACGAGAGCAAGATACGACGAGAGGCACGATTACGAGGCAAGTTGGTCATTAGATTTGTAGGCTAATCGTTATGAAAAATAATTTGAAACAGTATTGGTTATTCTATAATTTACTGGTTGTAGCATGGTAACTTTATGAATAACACATTCGTCACAAGGTGTAGTAATGCTAATGTTAACTGTTGGTAGAACTCATGAGGACGTGTGTTAAATTCTTTCGGCAAATTGATCGTAGATTACACATGCATCGTCTTGGGAAGAGGATGTCAAGCCGCATCAATACTTACCTGCATTAATGATTACCAGTAAAATAATCTTTGCAGTGTGAGATTGGAAAAAATACTCTGATGATGCCACATGAGTACACCAGTTTTTGCTCCATTTATTTTTTGGAATAAACCTGGAGTACACAGCTACTGATGTAATGTTCATTGTTAATGCATCGTTTTCAAACATTGACCCTTGAAACATTATACTTTTGAGTGTCAGAATTCTATATTATGAATATCAGTCAAAATAGAAAAATGGATTCCCATGATGAACGTTTACGGAACCCAACATTAGTTCCCGTGGTTTCCCATTGGGTAATCCGACGGAACCCAAAAACGGTTACCATGAATTTCCGAAATCCTCAGGCCTGCTACTGAATTATTAAAATTTTTGCAGCATTTGTTTATAATTGTATGTATATGTTGTTGTTTGTATTATTGTCATATGCAATTGAATAAGTAGACCATTTCAGAATTCGAAATTTGGGACTCTCTCAATGCATAATGGGACTCATACTCTTCTGATCAGCAAGGCCCTGGGACTCGCTGCCGGTAAACTGTAAAATTATCACTTCAGAGATTACCGCTTTTTCTGCACTCAGTGACTGACTTCTGTGCAAAGTCATTTCTCAACTTGTCTTCCGTGCCCCGTCATGCCTGTTGAGTGTTGATTTACTTCATATTAAGAAACTACTGCACTAAAACATTAATTCATAAATGTCTATCATATGCTTTTATTTTTGTTTTTCTCAGTATAAATAACACGTACCCTGACTGTTCTACTCTTTGAATAAAAACACTTCATTCAAGCGTTAGGGAGTGCAAGGGGTTATGATGGAGGGGTGTTGCAAATCATGAAGACCTGCCAAGTGGTATGATAGCATTGTTTTATACTTTTGGGGTGCTTGTGTTTTTTGCGCCTGTAATGGGCAGCATTTTTCACAACCCCGTTTTGTTCAGTGGCTATGTCGGCGCTGTTGGACAGTCGGCGTTGGTGCGGCTGGATGGATGGCTGCTGAAGTTGAGGATGAGGAGAGAGGAGCGTTGGCGCAGAGCGCCGATGCGTATTTGGAACCGTGAGTCGCCGCTTGGAATTGAAATGGATTTCCATGGGACAGGAGAAGTGAACCAATCTCTTTTTTCGTCAATGGACGCTATGGCTTCTTGTTTACTTTGACACTTAGCTTGTAGCCGACGTGTGCACATTTTGAGCATGACGTCTCTGATCCACTGGTTAAACGACACTTTGATTCTCTCCTCTTTCATCTCAAACTGCTTCAAACAAAGCGTGTGACGGAAAAGTGGTTAGAACTGCACGACTGTCCGTGTTTTATGTTATGTGTTGTGTTTATTATTTTACTTTATGTTAACTGTTTTGTGAAGCGCTTTGTTACAGCTGTCACTGTTGTGAAAGCGCTATATAAATCTGCATGTATTGTATTGTATATTGTATATTGTATACATGTCCTCGGCTAGGCCTCAGCTTCAAAATCAGTCCTTGGTCCTTGGCCTTGGCCTCGGAAAATTTTCCAAGTCCTTGGCCTTGGCCTCTGAGTCAAGTCCTTGGCCTTGGCCTTGGCGTCGGGTTGCCGGCCCTTGGACACAACACTGCTTTATACCTGTGGACGAAGGATTAGGGGCTCTAATCCCTCGTTGTATCTGATGTCCGGCAACCCGAGGCCAAGGCCAAGGACCAAGGACTTGACTCCGAGGCCAAGGCCGAGGACCAAGGACCGCCCTTCGGTCCTCGAGCCGGTCCTCAAGGCCAAGGACCAGCTCGAGGAACACATCACCGGAAGCCGGGTAGTCGTGTACCCCCGATGCATCCGTCCCTGGGTGACGTGGGAGCTTCCCCGAGCCCGTGACACCTCTCGGCGGGTAGAGCGTGCGGCGGCGTGGCGTGGGCCTCATTACAGCCTCCCATGAGTATGCGTGCGCCTAATGAATCGACAGTGTGCTCTATCAGTGCTTGTCTTGGGGGAGCCCGTAAGGGGGAGGGGCTTCAGTTCCTCTGCTGAGCTCTTAATTAGGAAACAGTCCTCATTAGGCAGCCGACTCCTTTTCATTTTCTCCCCCCCCCCTCTCGTTCAGCCTGCACACACACATTAGTGGATACGATCCTGAAAAAACTTTGTGATGTTGGGCTTTCGGGTAAAATTTTAATATGAACCTTGTATTATAACCTTGTCAGGTCAACTTAAAAAAAAGATGAGATGAAATAAAGTATAATTAGTTCATACTGTAGTATTTGTGTTGGATGCATGCCTGTCTGGTGTGTGGTCTGGTGGGTATCGTCCACGAGCACAAATCGGGTATGTTAGCTCTTTGAATTATTTATTTATTTTTAACATATGACCAAAAAAAATCACCCACCCAACCCCCATTTTTTTTTCATGAGCAGTGTCATTGTCCGCCCACTCTTGCTGTTAAAAGTATGGTACGGAGACAGACTTCCACGGTATGGGATGGGTGATCGGTTGTCAAGGCAACCAAATTTGTCCGCCCTCTCAGTAGACCACCTCGTACACGGTGGCCTTCTTGTCCCCCGAGCCTGTCACGATGTACTTGTCGTCTGGGGATACGTCGCAGCTCAGCACTGATGACGACTCCTTGGACTGGACGAGGACAAGAAAACACCCACAGAGAGAGAGAGAGAGAGAGAGAGTCTGTGACTCATCAATTACACAAGATGCATTTGCAATTCAATCACATGATAAACACATGCTGACTCATCTCACACACACACACGCACGCACACACACACACACACACACACACACACACACACACACACGCGTGCGCACACACACACACACACACACACACAGCACTCGTCTTGCTTTCCCGCTCGGAGAAATTGGAAAGTCACCTGAAAGATGCTGGCACCATACGGAGTCCTCCACGCATTCAGCAGGTTGTCTTTGCCCGTGCTCACAAACCACTTGCCTGGAAGCAAACAGACACAAACGCGACTCAAGGTAAAACACAGGGACCCAGATTGGATGTTGGGATTCCTCTTGGGATTCGACGAATCCCAAGAGGACATCAGCAGATGATTTGATTTGTGGAGAACGTTTGCGCCGCATGCACGGACGGCCTCGGCGGAGGCGCTCACCGCAGTAGGCGAACTTGAGCGAGAGCACGCAGCTCTCGTGAAGGTGCAGCTGGTACTTGTCGGGCTTGGACACGTGGAGCACTTCCACGTTGCTGCTCTCCATCCCCACCGCCAGCCACTCGCCCGTCGGACAGTAACCCAGCGAGAAGATCTGAAAAAGGTTCAAACGCAGCACCCACAGCCTTGCCTGTGACTTTGCCATTCCATTGTGTGGAACATTCTTATCGTGTTCATTCCTTATCTCGGAGCAATCGCCCATATTTCTTTCTTCCCTGCATTGTTTTCCTCGCCGTGTCACGGTGGCCCGTCTTTCATCAAGCTTATCTTCGTCTCGCCCTCGTCCCTCATTTCCTGACATCTCCCATTTCGGCCTTTTGTCTTCGTATCGACACACTTTGCTTCCTCGCCCGCTTATTGTGTGCGAGGTAACGTTATAGCTTGAGCTCAGGGGACACATTTGATCATCAAAATTAAATTTTTCTTGGATTACGAGAAAAAAACTATACATTAAAAAAATATACAGTATATTTGAAGAATGAAACGTCGACACGTAATGAAGCAATAGGTGGCTGATTTTGCACTCTCTCTGCCAAGTAACTGTCAACATTTGTGTGTTTGTAGTGACTGGCATTCGTGTCTGCTACTCTGCAATTTCTCCCCTTCTTGCAAGAAAAATCTTGGCGTGGGGGGTTTCCAATCTTTGATCACACGAATATAAAAAATATTCGGCGGCCATCTGTTTTGTGGTATGACAGACAACCATGCCAAATAGAATGCTGCCAGAGCAAAGCAGCGTGGGACACAATGCTCGATAGTTGACAGATATGCACGGCGTATGCGCTCGTGAGTGGTTACCTGTGAGGTGAAGTCGTGCTGCTGCAGCTGCCGCCCTTCCCTCAGGTCCCAGCAGCGCACCGTGTTGTCCAGCCCCCCCGTCCACAGCTTGGTGCCGTCGTTGGAAATGTCGATGCAGCTCGCTCCGTCCGTGTGGCCCTGGAACTGTCTGTGGCAACGACAAACGCATTTAATACGGGCGCGATACATTCTGGGCTTCTGTCAGCTTCCAACAACGGACGAGAGCTTCGTCAGCAACCGTGGCTCTCCTTTCCACACATGCGAGGGGGTATGACAGTATTAAAGTATGATTTCAGAATGACTGCCTAACAACCTTACACGATAGCGACGGGATCACCGTATTGAAGCGCTATAGCCAATTCATCCTCGTCTCAAAATACTTTCTCATGTTCTCGTTTTACAGAGGCGAGGCGAGGCGAGGCGAGGCGCGGTTACCTGACGAGCGTCTGGTTGTGCAGGTCCCAGACGACGATGTTGCCGTCGCTGCAGCAGGAGAAGCACACCTTGTTGTCGGGCGAGATGGCCAACGCGTAGCAGGCGGGCGCCGAGGACGTCAGCTCGGCTTTGATGCGAGGGGTGGGCGTGGCCAGGTCCCAGATGGACAGCGTGCTGGCCTCGCCGCCCACGATCAGCGTGCGGCCGTCGGGTAGGATCTTACAGGAGCGGATGTAGTTGTCGCGGTTCTGAAGGGACAAAAGAAGGACGGAAACTCACATGATCGAACTTTTTCTCCATCGTATTTCATTTATATGCACACACACACACACACACACACACACACACACGATATACAGTATATGATAAATGTACTGGTACACCTTTTTTAAGTATACATCTTCGGAAGGAAGGTTATTGCAATGACTTTACATTTCTTAACTCATTCAATACCAGCCAATTCTGGACCAAGTCTGAAAAGACGTTTAAAAACGTCTTTGGGAGTGAATGAGTTCATATGATGTGTTTTGTAAAGACGCGGAAAGGGGACGGACCAGGCAGTCGAGCTGCGCCATGGGACTCTTGCTGCCCGGCTGGCTGATGTCCCAGACCTTGACGCAGCCTTTGCCCCCCGTGTAGACGTGGCGCGTGGACGTGCTGATGGTGACGGCGCACACCACCTCGCCGTGGCTCAGGCTGTGGATCTGCCGCGCGTGGCGAGGGATGCCCGGCCCCAGCAGGGCGTCCGGGGGGAAGGGCACCGGCTGCATCTGCCCGTCCGCGCTCACGTGGAACGAGTAAGCCCTGCGCGGGGAAAAAACAGGAGGGAGGAAACGATGAAACGTTGCAATAGCAGTGATATTTGTAGCAAGATGAAATATTATAAATCCATAAATGAGAAATTAGAGAGGCTGCGGGGTTTTGCGGCAACACGCGCGCACATCGTCACTGCGATGGGCGTGCTCACATAACGTCACACTGTCTCACACTTGCAAAAGCAGTGCGGCAGCGCTGATGAAGGATCCATATCCGAGTAGGTGCTCGTCACGGGCAATTGACGTGAATCATAACCATGAATGGCGATAAAACTGATGAATCAAGAAGAGAGATTACAAATCTGAATATGTATGGAATGGGATCTTCAACGGCCCTTTGATGTATAGCTCCAAACTGTTTTTTGACCAGGCATTAAACAGCTTGAAGCCTTTCCGGGCCCACATAATGCTACTTGTTGGGAAGTGAGTGATTACAGGAATGTGACGGAGGGGGGGCGGGGGTGGGCATCATTTTGATTGAACTCTTGACGACTGTGTGGGTGTGTAAAAAAAAAAAAAAGAAGCAAAACAACTCACGGCTTGCCCCCAGACGAGCCAGGCAGAGAGGTCGACAGGCTTGGGGCCCTCAGGTGAGACCGAGAGTCATAAGCCATCTGGTGGGTGGAAGGATAAAAACAAAAAACAAAAAAACAAGCAATTGGAGGGACTAAATTGTGTGGAAAGATGTTTTTATCTGAGCTCTTATTGTAACATTAGCATTCCATCATGCAGGAGAGCAACAAGAGAGTATAAAAAGGGACTTATTGATGAACCTTTGAGAGGCTGACATCAGATATTCTAAATCAAAAGAAATGAGGCGGCTCACCATGGGGCTTCGGGCGTAGGCGCTGGCCGCTGCGCTGATTTGGGGCGAGAGAGTCAGAGCCCCGCCGAAGCCTCCGGGACTGGCCAGCTCGCCGTTGAGCCCTGCGTGGGACACCACGCCAAAATGAGCCGGGTACGAACCGGGGGGCACAGATATGGGGCTGCGGAGTGCTGGCAAAGTGAGGAGAAGAAGGAGAGGAGAGGGGGGAAAGAAAAAAAAAGAGGGACGACGACAACAACACAGAACACGCAAGCACGGTCACAGCGGGGCTGAGAGGAACACAAACTGCCTGTTTATTGTTCCAACAGAAAATTTCGCAACATTTGAAATGTCCTTTTTTGACATTGTCCTTAAATGTAGCCATACTTCCTCAACCCCATTTACTACTTTCCCATGAGGCAGGCTTTTGCATCTTAGTATATTACCAGAAAAAAAAACCTAACCTCGAATAAGCAGGTGTTCACGATATTCATTTTGAATATCATTTAAGATTGGAAATTAGCATGACGTTTAACAGCATAACTGAGTAATTTAAAAAAATGAGTAGACTGCAGGCAGTCTCATTTAGGCCTTTACTTTTATTTAATATATTTC
Source organism: Hippocampus guttulatus (assembly GCF_054856545.1). NCBI lineage: Eukaryota > Metazoa > Chordata > Actinopteri > Syngnathiformes > Syngnathidae > Hippocampus > Hippocampus guttulatus. The sequence continues at coordinate 16,781,626 of NC_141267.1, read as the reverse complement.
ATTTTTGATTCGATATTTTTCAATGAATGTATAAAAGATCCACTACCCCCAAAAAAGGGGTTAACAAAAACAGCTAAGTAACTACCAATAGCACTTTTTTTTCCCAGTGCAAAGGGATTTCTTGCAACAAAAAAAAAAACATTCAAGGACGGCACAAAACTGCTCAACAAGAAACCGACAAAGTGCAAGAACTACATTTTTTTTTCTCACAAAAATCAACTCAATCAAAATACTAATATTATCGAGGCATTATGTTTGTTCCGCATATCATTCCAAATCCGCAAGAAATTATGAGGCCTGCTCGCATCAGGCACCCCGGCGTTAAGTACAACCAAAACACGTCGGCCATCTTCCGCCGTATTATTATTTCTTGAGTGACGCAATTCAAACTGTAACACGGAAGGCAAGGAAGTCTCACCGAGGGGGTCCGCAGCAGACGCGGCTTTGCTGACCAGGCGAAGGCAGGAAGTGCTGGGACCGGGCGCTCCGGGAGTCAGGGCCTCGCGGTGAGATGGTGACGGGGTACCGGACTTGGACAAGGGCGACTGGGACTTATCCATCTGTGGAGGTCAAAATGTCCTATTAACCCTTTGAGGGACAGCGGTTACTACAGTTGTGATCAGGTTATCATTATTGGTGCATGAAAGGCTTAACTGGAATCCGTTGGCCATTTAGGGGGAGACCGTTGTCGTATGCAGGTAGGATCTCGATACTAGCTAACTAGCAATGGACAGCGGACAAGAAAAACCTTCAAAGAAAATGAAATCTGATATATTCCTTCGGGTGATGATTTCATTCAGCGCTTCTATCGTTTGGAATATGAAAGTGGAACTACCGTCACCAGTTATTTCTTTTTATTATTTTGGTTACAGTCGGGATGTTGTTCGTATCTTGCCTGTGTAGGGTCCTTTGCCTTGCCTGGAGCGGGACTACATGGGTTCGGGGTAGGGGGGGCCTCTGCAGGGCCCGATGATCCCGGGAGCTCTTTCTTTAAGGCGGGGCCCCGGTCCAAACCGTTCCCACGGGGAGAATGAGGTGGACTGCCTCCAGGGGAGTTGGGCTCCTGAATCAGAACAATAGGAAGACTGAATTACTGGTACAAGCGAGGACTGAACCCTTTCATGCACAAATCAGAACAATCGACATCAGGATTTCTTTTTACTCAAAGTGTTTTTTATGAGTCTTTTGGCATGAAAAAAAAACCCAATCATGCCAGTGGATGGCAAAACATATCAGGGTCCATTGTAGTGGTTGATGCACAACTGCGACATTAAGATGAATTCATATGAGAGAAGACAAGATGTGAATCGATGTCCACTCTCGTAACCGCTGTCCCTGAAACGGTTAACACACAAGCGTCCAACTTTAGATTTTTTTTCTCCCCAAGATATGAGCTAGCTTCTGCAGCCGAGGATCGGACCGCCAGGGTCCCCGCCTTTGGCTGCCGCCCAGCTCACATTGCACCCGACCCCTTTGGCCCCTCTCATGGGTGGTGAGCCCATGGGAAGGGGGACCCACGTTGCCTCTTCGGGCTGTGCCCGGCCGGGCCCCATGGGTGTAGGCCCGGCCACCAGGCGCTTGCCAACGAGCCCCACCTCCAGGCCTGGCTCCAGAGGGGGGCCCCGGTGACCCGCGTCCGGGCAAGGGAAACCTTGGTCCATATATTTTTCTCTTCATAAGGGGTCTTTGAGCCGTGCTTTGTCTGGCCCCTCACCTAGAACCTGTTTGCCATGGGTGACCCTGCCAGGGGCATAAAGCCCCAGACAACTTAAGCTCCCCGGGGGTGGATGAGATCCGCCCGGAGTTCCTCAAGGCTCTGGATGCTGTGGGGCTGTCCTGGTTGACACGCCTCTGCAACATCGCGTGGTCAACAGGGAGAGTGCCTCTGGATTGGCAGACCGGGGTGGTAGTCCCTCTTTTTAAAAAGGGGGACCGGAGGGTGTGTTCCAACTACAGAGGGATCACACTCCTCAGCCTCCCTGGTAAGGTCTATTCAGGGGTGCTGGAGAGGAGGGTCCGTCAGGAAGTCGAGCCTCAGATTGAGGAGGAGCAGTGTGGTTTTCGTCCCAGCCGTGGAACAGTGGACCAGCTCTACACCCTTAGCAGGGTCCTCGAGGGTATGTGGGAATTCGCCCAACCAGTCTACATGTGTTTTGTGGACTTGGAGAAGGCGTTTGACCGTGTCCCTCGGGGAGTTCTGTGGGGGGTGCTTCGTGGGTATGGGGTACCGAACCCCCTGATACGGGCTGTTCGGTCACTATACCACCGATGTCAGAGTTTGGTTCGCATTGCCGGCAGTAAGTCGGAATCGTTTCCAGTGGGGGTAGGACTCCGCCAAGGCTGCCCTTTGTCGCCGATTCTGTTCATAACCTTTATGGACAGAATTTCTAGGCGCAGCCGAAGCGTTGAGGGGATCCCTTTTGGGGGCCTCAGTATTGCATCCCTGCTTTTTGCAGATGATGTGGTGCTGTTGGCTCCTTCAAACAGGGCTCTCCAACTCTCACTGGAGCATTTCGCAGCCGAGTGTGAAGCGGTTGGGATGAAGATCAGCACCTCCAAATCTGAAACCATGGTCCTCAGTCGGAAAAGGGTGGAGTGTCCCCTCCGGGTCGGGGAGGAGATCTTGCCCCAAGTGGAGGAGTTCAAGTATCTTGGGGTCTTGTTCACGAGTGGGGGCAGGAGGGAGCGGGAGATCGACAGGCGGATCGGTGCAGCGTCTGCTGTGATGCGGACGTTGTATCGGTCTGTCGTGGTGAAGAAGGAGCTGAGCCAAAGGGCGAAGCTCTCAATTTACCGGTCGATCTACGTTCCAACCCTCATCTATGGTCACGAGCTATGGGTCGTGACCGAAAGAACGAGATCCCGGCTACAAGCGGCCGAAATGAGTTTTCTCCGCATGGTGTCCGGGCTCTCCCTTAGAGATAAGCTGAGAGGTGAGAAGCTCGGTCATCCGGGAGGGGCTCAGAGTCGAGCCGCTTCTCCTCCACATCGAGAGGAGCCAGATGAGGTGGCTTGGGCATCTGATTCGGATGCCCCCTGAGCGCCTCCCTGGTGAGGTGTTCCGGGCATGTCCCACCCGGAGGAGACCCCGAGGAAGACCCAGGACACGCTGGAGAGACTATGTCACCCAGCTGGCCTGGGAACGTCTCGGGATCCCCCGGGGAGAGCTGGAAGAAGTAGCTAGGGAGAGGGAAGTCTGGGCTTCCCTGCTAAAGCTGTGGCCCCGGATAAGCGGTAGATGATGGATGGATGGATGGATGGATGGATATGAGCTACGGCTTGGCTGATTTGTGTCTTGACTTGGGGAAAAAAATGGCGGCGTTTCTGATTAAAAACATTATAAATACCGGTAATGTTGTAAATAGCCGGAAAAAATGTTGACCGGCGTTATTAACCCAACGTCGATAAAAATGTTTTTTATCTGCATTATTAACCCAACGTCGATAAAGTTGAACAATGAATGGTACAAAATAGGGCTTGATTTCAACATCTCCATAAAAGCTGCAGAACCAGCCAATCAATCAATCAATTGATAGATCGATAAATACATAAATAAATAAATCAACTGAAATAAAATAAAATACATGTGAACACCACGGTGACCAAAATAAGATTTCAGGTGACTCGGCGTATATGAAGATGTATGGCGACTCGGATGCGCACAACAGCACATATTGTCCTCGTGTCCAAAATAGATGATGATGATGATGATGATGATGACGATGACGATGATGACGATGTTGGCTATTCCAGGAAGCGTTCATCACTTTTGCTGAAAATGCTGCTGGCTCCCCTAGACCGTCTTGTGCTTGACTTAGCACTTCTCACCGGGTCAGCAATTACAGTGCATGCACACACACACACACACACACACACACACACACACACACACACACACACACACACACACACACACACACACACACACACACACACACACACACACACACACACGGTGGAGCAGTGAAGCCCCCTCCCTCTCCCTGTCATTACACACAATTGTCTGCTTCTGTGCCGGATGCCAACAAGGGAGCACTTGTGCTTTATTGAGTCAAATGAAAATTCAGAGGTTTTAGATAAAAACACAACATTTTGCTCGCTGGAGGATGCGTTTTAAGGATTACCGGTAGTTGGATGAAGCAGACTGTAATGAGAAGGGGAGGAGGGAATGATGGGAGTGAGAGGAAATATAAGGAAACAAAGAAAAGAAGCAGATCTGATGCATGCGCCTTCAGCAGTCAGAAGTGAAGGATGTGAACGGAAAATAGTCAAAGGTGAGAATTCTGCTGCATTGTTTGGATGGTGAAGAAGAAGCACAGCACCATTTGGTGGACAAATACAAAATACTCAAGAGAAAGAAAAAAAACCAAAATCAGGAAGGGGTTACATTGCTTTGGATTAAAACAAATCCGAGAGATCCTCTATGGGACTTTTTTTTTTTTTGGTAGCTTTGCTATTTTAAGTTAATTAGAGGAACAGAGGTGATGCTCAGTTCACATTTTCTTCCTAACAACTTTGCTGTGTTTTAGTTTTTTTTTTAAGTCCCCCCCGAAAAGGGCGACTTAGTAATAGGAAATGGTAGCAATTCCAAAAGGAATCCTGGCGCACGCATAAAAAGGGGCGACGAGGAGTACGCACGTGCTCCACAAGGCAAACACTGCGCTTGTTGGCAATAGCCTGACAGAGGAGCTCTCACCCACACACACACACATACACACACACACACACACACACACACACACACGAGCTGAGGTGATCACACGTCAAAGATTAAATATGAAGCTGGCCAAAGAGAATTCAAATCAATGCCATTGATTTGATGATTGTCAAATCAATGACATTTCACATGTAGACGTCTGAAGGTCAAACGAAGAGCGAGCGCGCAACGGTAAGCTTGACACACCGCGATGATTGACGGCCGAGGCTGCTCGATCCAATCGGGGGCGTCCGTGTTTATTCCCGCCCGTCTGTGACTTGTGTCCTTGTTACGGTCAAAACTCACACCGCACGTAATTTGATGATGTGCCGAGTTTCCCAATTCCAATAGCAAGCAAAATATCGTTTAGTTGCGCATGAACTCATCGAAAAGTTACCCTGGAAACGGACATTCGCCGACCAAATGATGACCTTCCATATTCCGACAAAAGTCCTCAGTAAAGGGAAAAGTGATGCAGGATGTTCATGTGTCCCTTTCGTCAGTCATTTCTATTTATTTCATATTATTCTGTGTTTGTTGTGTATTTGAGCGGATGTAGCAATCTGCTTTGCTCAACGCACGCGAGAGTGCGCATCACGATCGTCTTACATGACGATGACATGAACGTCGATACAATTTGGTCTTGTTTTGTGATTTAACTTGTTGACGCAAGATATTCGAGTCACTAGTTACATTTCGCTCAACGACACTTTCTGTGTGGATATTTTTTCTTTATTGTTTTATTTATCATTAATTTACCAAGGTACTTTGCTCAAACCTGTGATGGGCTTTCTAGTTTGGAATCTATCAAGCCCGCCGTTGCATTTCAAAAGCACTTTCATGTAGATGGACGATTGTCACACTTTTAAGTGATGTAAAATAGCTACCGTATTTTCCGCACTAAAAGGCACACGCACCTAAAAGCCTTCCATTTTCTTCAAAGCTCACAGCGCGCCTTAAAATCCGATGCGCCTTGTGTATGGTCATTACGGTAATATTTCGACCCCCAAAATGGCTCCTTGCTCGAGACATGCTGACAACGCAGAGTTCAAACTTAAAGCGGTCGGTTACGCAGTTGAACACGGAAATCGAGCAGCGGCAAGAGAGTTCGACGTTAACGAGTCAATGTCATAACTTGCTGTTGGCTAAGTGAACTGTGTCGCTGCTTTTAAAACAAGTTTGACTGACATCTGATCGTTCTGTTGGTAATTCCTTGAGCGTAGCTCCATCTAGTGGATGCATTATAGATTTCGTCTTATAATGCAGTGCGCCCAATGTATGAAAAAAAAGACAAAATATGCCATTCATTGAAGGTGCGCATCATAATCCAATGCGCCTTTTAGTGTGGAAAATAAAGTACATACTTTTTTTTTTCTTCCTCGTGTAAAATGTGTGCTTTGGCTCAATAAAAGTTAGTAAACACCGAGACGGGGAACCAACCTCATTGGATACGTCCACGACCAGATTGTCCTCGCTTTTGTCTCCGTCGCTGTCCTGCAAGCAAGAAAATACACACATATTTGCTATTCATTTTCCCTGTAGACACACGCAAGACTTCTGCATTCACAGATAGCTTTAATCACACCAAATTAGATTTTTTTTTTTTACACACACACACACACACACACACACACAAAAACGCTGATCGATATGTCAATATCTCTGTACACACTTTGCTTCCCTCCACTGCCGGTCCACCATTTGGACACGGAGACACTCTGCACCAAGCATCTGCTGTCACACAAGCACTCTATTGATTGAGCGCACACACAAGTTGCTCTTTCTCCATCAGCCCCCTTTTTTTTTTTGGTCTACTTTCCACGAGACATCTTCCTCTCTCTCTTTCCGTTTCTGTCCCTACTTTCTGGGGCGAGAATGATGGCACTTAGTTGCCACGGCAACAGAGCTTTGATACCATGGGGGGGCGGGGGGGGCAAGAGAGTCCTCATTGACATCAGTGACGAGTGACATCATCAGCTAATGAATGCAGAGGCGAATTCTGCAGCCAGGTCCTCAAATAGAAACAGAAAAACAGGGAGATGTTGGGGGAATGGAAATTTTTTTTTGTGAGGATGAAGAAATGAGGAAGAAAAATGAAGTGATGAAAGGAGTACAAGCAATGGAGACGCACTTAGGTCACCGCGGTAGTAGCACGAAAAGTGTCAATCAGCCCTGCATACTGAAAACACACACACACGCGAACACACACACACACGCGAACACACACACACACACAACCTCGGATAGTTCATCCACCCGAAGCACAGCTCTAATTGGCCTTCAGGCCCCCTGACACTACCACCATGTGGACGACGCTGTCAAGGGAAATGTTTCACTCACAAACACGCATGCAGACACACACACACACCTCACTCTGAAAGAGTTTTATGATTTTTATCGCTGCCACAAGAAGATGGCAAAGCACCGAAACATGTAGCATGTACACAATCATGACCCCATGTTACATAAACAGCCGCATTCCTTTTCATGAGGGTCATCGATAGTACTCGCTTAAATGAAAGGGTCATTAAAAATGACCTTCGAGCATTGACGCACAGCACGCGGGAAAATAAGCACGTACGTATGAGTGCGGCGCGAGGGGTTCTTTGTCGTCGCAGCGTCTCCTTTTGGCCTCGGCTCCCCCCTGCGAGGAGGCGTAGCCGCCCGATGGCCCCTGACGCTCTTCCGGGGGCTGGCTGTCTGTTGACGACTCAGACTTACTCTGGAGTGGGAGATAACAACGAGAAATTGAAGGTGCAACGCAATCTTGGACAGGAGTTTTGCAGTCGTGAGCGGGCGGAACGAGGACAGTTACGGGATAAACGCCGCCTTTTTGACGTTGTTTGAAGTTACGAGCCGAGAGGCGACTCATCAAAGGCCCCCCCCCCCCTCTTCATATTTTTGCAGTCAGCTCAAATTTGGCACAACTCGTCAATTCTATCTCGGGCTCGACCAGCTGAAATCCCTTGAAGGAGTTGGTTCGGGTGTGCATCTTGGGACTGGCCCAAAATCACTTTGAACCGAACTGGACGACATCCTGTTCATACAAGGCCTTGAGATTTTGATGTAATTGATGATTCCAAAGTTTTTGGAGTATGTTCAATCCCCTGCGCACCTCCACAACCCCCCTCAAGTTGTGTGGCCTTTACATGTCAAACCTTGCGTGAAATACAGCGCTCAAGATGATGCCGTTAGAGTCCACGCAGGCGTATTTACAATACAGCACACTCAGTTGAGCCGATCAAAGCGTCGGGTTGTTTGGGCAGCCGGGGTTCATTAAGTGAGGGGGCCTTCTATCTCTGTCCCCCCCCACCCCCATCACAGTAAAGGAAGGAGCTCACTGGGAGGACAGGAAGGAGGAGAGGAGGAATAACACAATGGAGCGCAACTGCCCTCCATGTTCAACTCAAATGTTAATTGATCTCCTCATTCTCGGTTTCCTGAGAGGATTGTCTCGATCGCTGCTTTCAAGTCAACACTGCGTATTTAGCAATTAACCTATGCTCAGAGTTAGACTGCAGCTACGTGTCAAGGGAGCTGAAGGCTTTCCCGTTTTGATATAAAAAGCGTTGCGGAGGGTCGGCCTACGCAGCACTGCGCTCTCTTGAAATTGTTTTGCTCTTCTTTGCCCAAAATCAACGGCCATTTTGAGGGATTTTACAAACGGATAAACACACCTTCTGCAAGACCAGCATGATTTTTAACCAAAATCTGAAATGAAACATTGTGGTGCCTTGACATATGACTGACCCAACTTTTTTTTCGACATACAAGCTGTCACTTGTTTTTGTTTTTTGTTTTTTTTGACTGTTGAGCAAAAGAACGAGATAGGAGCACGAGATGGCGGCAGCAAACTCAAATCAAAAAACAATTCACATGTACAGATGCAGACAAAACAATTGTACAATACCTGCAAGCATATATTCTTTATCCTCTCGAAGTGATTAATATTACTGCACTGAGAGTCACTTAAGAGTAGTTGTGACGCTTTTCTTTTTTTTTTCTGCATGACTGTTAGATACTGCCCCTCTGTGGCCAACTCACATGAAACCAAAAGGAGGTGCAATGAATTAATGATTCTTTACAGTCTACTAAATTATCTTGTTGCTATATGTCAAGTAAATTATTATGGAGTGCATTTTTCCCCTTATTTATAACCCTTTCATGCGCCCCTGTAACCTGATAACACGATAAGATGTCCACTGTGGTAACTGTAATATAATATCTCGTTTACTAATTTTTACATTGTATTTTCTTATTGTCTGTACAGTGTCCTTGGGTGGCATGAAAGGCGCTTTTAAATAAAATGCATTATTATTATTATTATTATTATTAACTGCTGTCCCTGAAAGGGTTAAAAAAAATGATTGTGTTTTCTGGGGAGAATGAATGAGATACACTTGTATCTCACCTCCCTTGTCTCCCTCTCTCTCTCTCATCTTATCTAAAGTTGATGGTATATAAACATCTGACCATGAGAATACAATCCAAAAAACACCCCCAAAAAAAACAAAAAAACTGCAGCGGGTGAGCACACCGTTGTAAACTGTTCATCCTGGACAAAATGTACATTGGGTTGGACTCGTTGGTGTGGAGGAGTGATGAACAGCTGTTACAACACACACTTTGCTGTGCTTGTGGATTTCGCTTGCTTTATTAATCACACACACGCACACAAGTACTTACCCGGCTGGGTGCTCCTTCTGGGATTGGGCGGGGACAGCATGAAAAGAAGAGGGAAAAAAAAAAGTAAGATAAGAGGGATGAGGAGAAAAAAGCTTGACGTCAGTGCTGATGTTGGCAACAGCAGTCAGCCAAGGTTATGACAGCGCCTCTTGTTAAAAACGGTCTCGCTATCTCCAGTCTTTCTGACCGCACAACATTGGCAAAGATGCATAATCTGCAAATACTGAATGAACGCAAACAGCTCTCTTTCTCCTCCTTTTTTCCAGCCCTGCCTTTATTCATGAGTCTCTTGGCGCTGTGCCTGAAACAGATAAGCTGCGCTGGGGAGGTGAAGGAAAGTTCATGCTTGTGTCCGCGCAATGCCAGCAATCTATAATAGTTCAAACGAGGTCCGCATGGCAGCCATAGCGCACTCTCTTCCATTTTGATCATTGACAGTTGAAATGTACTGTCTAACTCAACATGAAGAACATGACAATGAAAGGTTGTGTATTTCAAACAACCGCAGAGGTTTGACCTAGGAATGCTCATTCGTCTTAATGCTAACAAACAATACCAAACATTAAAGACGGCTATTGAATAACGTTGGCGTTATGGTATTATAACCCTTTAAGTCAGGGAGTTCCGAATACCAACTGTGGCGCAACACTTGTAGACAGATAATGTAACAATACTCGCAGGTGTACATTCTTTATCCTCTGCACAGATCAGCTAACATTATTGTGTACCACTGAGTTGCTGTGACTGTCTGTCATGTACAATATATCTCTTTGTCTGTATCGCAATGCCCCCAGGTGGCCAAGACGCACGCCGCAGAAGAAGCAGCGTAATTGAATTGAAGCTTGGCACGTTCATATTATTACATATTTATACTGTAGCAAATAAAGACCATCACATGCATGCTGTACCGCTTCAATACCTCTGAGATGTTCCGGGTCAAGGTGATTGCGCTCGTCCTTGGCAGCGAGGTGGGCAGACACCCCTAAGGCCCCCGTCAGCGCCAGGAGCCCGGAGCCCCCCGCGCCCAAAGACAAGCCGGACGGGTGCGGCGTGAGGGGGATACCCGGGGCGTGGTGCGACAGGTGCTGGAGCTGCTGCTGCTGTGGCCACAGGGGAAAGAAAAGGGGGGCGGGGGAGGCGGGTGGGGGGTGCGGGGAGATTATTAGGAAGGAAGAAAAGAAGGTGGTCACAATGAAGTGTGAGAGAGGAAATCATAAAAAGGGAAGTTGATAGCATAGTGGAGAGATTAGGGGATTAGGAGGTCAACACGGTGGATAAAAAGTCGAGACGGAAAAGTAGGAAATTGAATCATCAGCAAACATGAGGGAAGGCAAAAGAGGAGGAAATGACCATCAGGCCGGGCGAGATTTGACAATATAAGATCAGAAAACAATTAATGTGTTCAGAATAAAACAGCCGAAGGCAGACAAGAGTGGGGAAATTATGCGATTGATGGTGTGGGGGGAGGATGTCGATTAAGGGCAGAGAAGGGAGAAAATTACAGGAACAGAAGAATGATGGAGCAGTAGAAGAAAAAAACAACAGCGATCCCTGCAAAAACCTCACTTCAAAAACAAGGGAAAAAAAAGAAATGAGGAATTTATTACTGAAGTCCCTGTAAAGCCTTCTTCATTTAACACACCACAGAGGGGAATTCTTAACAAACGTGCCAAATTTAAATGATTACATTTTTTTGTGTGTTGCCAGCCACATAACTACATGTGTGAGAAACATTTTTTGAAAATATATTCTCTGAAATCCTCCGGCGGCTAGAATATATCCCAGTAGGTTGTCAAAGGGCTTTTTCATGGCCACAACAATGAGGCACTCTAAAGCGAGCATGAAAGTTCAAAACCCCCAGTCTACTCACTAGCTGTCAAGTGGCTCTTCCGCCTTTCTCCGCATGATGTTCGTGCACTCATGGCTGACAATGAGGCACTCTAAAGCAGACATGGCAGTTCGATTTTAGGGTTTGCGGTGTAAGAAGGCAAAAAAAAAAAGGCAATAAAGCTCTGTGGATGACAATATCATTTGGAAGGTAAATTACTTTTCACTCTAAAATAAATAAATAAATAAACCTGTGGCAAACAAGCTGAAAATCAGAGCGACTTTTGGTGCTGACACTTGAATAATTTAAATGCATCTCCAGTTCGTTCTGGTTTCCAAATTAAAGCTAAGAATTTTTAATTAAAGTGTATTGTACAAAAAGGAGCCGACACTCAGCCGAAGTGCACACGTGGCAAGTGCAAGCACAGATGTTGCAATAATTTGCTTTATTTTGCATTTCCGGGCTATTTTTGTGTTACTTTTGACTTGCTGTAGACCGCCCACTAAATGAGGTAACTGCATGACACGACTTGGTATGAAGTGAACTTATCGTCCATCCATTTGTTTCTTTTTTTTTTCTTTGCCTATATTGAAGCCGACACACTTAACCTGTTAGCATGTCACGTTAATGGCGAACGCCACCGTGTGCCGCTACAGCCGACCTCGACACCCGAATAATTTACGCTTCCTTATAACCGTCATGGGAAAAATAAATAAGGGGGGGAAAAAATGAACACGTGGAGATCAGGTTAAAAAAAAAATGTGAATAAGCTTTGGATGTGAAGAGAGACCATGCCCCCTTCTTCAATGTGATACTTTTAAAGGAGCATGAGTGGCCAAAATAGCATACCAGCAAAATTACAGCAGGAGGACAAATTGCTCCTCCACTGAAACACTCTCCATCTAGCATTATGTGCGGAAAATGGGGCAGAAATGGTTAGAAAACCAAATGCATCAAAATGTCTTGACTCGGAACCAAAAAAAAAAAACCCCGAAACATCCTTGAATGTTATTGTGCTTGCGTGTGGAGGTGACTCACCCCGATGATGGCATTGAGTTCAGCCATGGTGACCTGCTTGGCCCGCTCCACTGCTTGCACCACCTGTTGCTGGTGCTGCGCACAAACACAGACACACAATGTCCCATCATTCCAGACAAGTAAGTTTTGATGCATTTTTATTTTGTTGCCGCACTTCATTAACTCATTCAGTACCAGCCCATTCTGGACCAAGTCTGAAAAGACGTTTAAAAACGTCTTTGGGAGTGAATGAGTTAACAGGGAATTGCCCAGGAACCAGAAACCTCTGACAGTTTTTATTTCTTTCAGGTTTTTACTTTCAGTTGGGTTTACAGACTTCTCAACGTTTTGTGAACAAGGGATTTTCATTCCGACAGGCGTCCTGCCATTGAGTTTCAGCGTTTGAAGATGGAAGACTTGAGTGACGATTGACTAGCTTCTGATGCTACATAGCTAGCTGCTCACGAGTGAAGCTCGCCGCACACTGGAACTGTCGCGCAGTGTGCCGGGTCCTGCCGCTAATTTTCATCAGCCGACTGTTGGCCACTTGTTTTGTAATTTGAACTGTGGAGGAACGTCATCGCAACGTTGCAGATGTAACAGCCAATCAAAATTTGTCACGTTGGATCATGTGAGCATTCACAACAAAATCAAAAAAAACAAGGAATTATATACAGTACATGTATTGTGTTTTACAATAATACTTAACTCCATCTATAATTTCATATGTATCTGCGGTTAAAAAAGCAAAGCGTGGAGAGTCTGTTACCGAAACGTACGCTTGTGATCCTCGCTGTTTAATGTAATTTTTTTATTGCCTTCCAACTGATTCCCACTCTCATTAATGTCAACTGAAAACTATCACTGCATCTCAATGATAAGATAAGTACTTCAATAAATGTGCACCCAGCTAGGTGCTGGTATAAATGCTCCAAAACGCACAAGACTCAAATCCAGCATGTTTATACAATGTCCCAATGTAATAAGTCACACACACACGCGCGCACACAAGGTGTCAATATTGATCAAACTGACAGAGCCGTGACCTCCCTGTTTGCAGGATGCACATTCATCAGTGCACGCTCACACCGGGACCATAAAAAACACTGCGGATTTGTATTCCGAGCACGCGCGCACGCATAAACACACGCACACACTTTCACCTCACATCGTTTGCGGCGTCACACATGCCTCAAGCAGATTGCTAAATGCCAGCGCTTTTTTTGACCTTAACAAGGCTAATTTGTGAGAAAATCCCCTCGCGATGGCGAGGTTCGGGTGCCCCCTTTTGGTTGTAGTGTGCAAACTCAGATGTAAAGTTCTCTCTGTAAAATCCGATTATTGAAAAGTCCAAGTAGGATTACTAACTCACATATGTTTTCACCGAGATCCATGTGCTTGCCGCAATTGCTGATGTTTCAGGCATGTCGCGGCATCCTAAAAGGCGATTCATTGGTCAGAAGGGTAATAGGATAAAGACAGCAATCCCAAGAGGGCCTTCACCACTGCCTGGTGCCTTCCTGATGACTTCCAAATTGTGTGAAGTGATTGATGTGGGATCTGCATTTTGTTTAGAAATGGTGGCCAACAATTATCCTCTCTGTGAGTTGCTTTGATTTTCTCCCTTTGTTGAGGAGTGTTGTGCGATCCAATGAGGATTGTTAAACAAAACCTTTTTAACTATCAGCTGCAGTCAATTGGACTCTAATGGGTAATTAATGAGAGATTTCCATTTATGGAAAAAATTCAGATGAAAGTACAGATTTATTTGTGTGCATAAGAAAATTCATCATCGGTTCTAACATGTGCACCCAATTTTCATTTTTCCAAAATCTTTGAAGATGTTCAAAAGTTTTCCATCATAACACAAGTCTTTGAAAGTTTGGGGGGGGGGGGGGGGGGGTTAAAGATTTTTTTTACCGCATTAACATTGTAAAGATACTGATTATTTTAATGTTATTTTTATTAAAACAAACAAACGTGCTTGTACTGTACTATATGTTCTTGAATAGTTTGGGGGTTATTTAAGTAGAGATGGACAAGCAGGAGGGAAATTGGAATGCACCAATACTTTGAAAAAAGCTCCGATGTTATGACACTGATACCAAACAAGGATGCTAACACTTTGTTAGTCGCCTGAAAATTGTGCTCTGCAAAATGGAACCACTGTTTTTGAAAAACACCCTTTCCCTGCACCCTGTAATCTGATAACACGATAAACTGTCCACCGAAGAAACCGCTGTCCCAGAAAGGCTTACCATTGTTTTTCCTGATTTATTAAATGCCATCACCGTAGGAGGAAAATTCCTTTTCTTCAAAAAGAATAAAGATAACAGCTGCGCGCATTGTATAATATATTTTCGTCAATGGAGGCTATAGCTTCGCGTTTGCTTTCAAAACTTAGCTTGTAGCAGACGTGTGCACATTTTCAGCATGACGTCTCTGATCCACTGGTGAAAGGACACTTTGATCCTCTCCTCTTTCATCTAGACCTGCTTCATCAGACAACAAAGCGTATGCAGAAAAGTGGTGAAGATTGCACGACTGTTTGTGTCCTATGTGTTGTGTTGTGTTATTTTTGTTATTTTGACTTCAAAATGGCGCCGCGTGAGTGGCTGCCTTTCCAGCAGCTCCTATATTTTGTTGTTCTACTTCTTCCTTTCATAACTTTAGAGACTAATAAAGGTTTTCTTATCTTATCTTATAATTCCAATATGGAAAAGGAACAGTTTGAGAAAATTAAAAGCCCAAATTCACTATGACATCAAAGCCCATGATCAGTGTATATAAACTTCTGACCTGAACGGTATTACACTTTTTTTGCAATCTGCCAAAAAATAACAAGGGCACAGAGTTCACATTTTCACCCTGTATAATTTGTCAAAGAGGACCTTTTTTTTTTTTTTTTTTTGCTTAGGAAGTAAAACCTAAGAAAAGTGGAATCCGTCTCTGATTACACTGCGGCTTTGAGGCCGTTGCCAGCCACCTGTAGTTTTGGACGGCGCTAGTCTCCAGAGATCGCTTAGTGGGTGGACCGCGTTCTGAACTTGCGGTCTGAATATGATCCCAATCGTTTTTCGGGGCCAAGAATTCAACAAAAGTTTTCCCAACGCCGTGAATCTCAGCGGGAGAAGTTTTTTTTCCTTTCTCCGTAAAGGGCGGGAGAAGGAGACGTTTTCCTTGTAGTTATTGCAACGTTCCCTCGGCTTGGATTGCCAAGAGCATCCAAAGTTAATGTCGCACCGGGGGAACGAGAGCGAGGGTACACCGCGGAAGTCACTCGCGTGTTGTCCAAGGTTGCAGACCTGCTCTAATTGCACAGAAGCACGCGAAGAAGCCACAGCTGAAGTGGAAAAGGCTTTTCATGCTACAACGGGTGCAAAAACGCGGGAAGTGAGCAGGTTGATACGACACTACCGGCGAGTGCTGGTCTTCGGCCTAAATCCTCACAAAGCCTCACACAAAGCAAACTGTATGCACTTGAAGAAGGCCAAGGGGGGGAAAAAAGGTGTTGAACAAATTGGAGGATGTAGGAGGGCATTTATAAAGATTGGTCCGCGCTATACTTGACCTTTGTCCAATCTTCTCTCAGCCGCCGTTTGAGAAAGAGAAATATTTAACTGGCTTGTCATTTGCTATTTGAAGGGTAAGTGCCTGCATACTCCGGAGGAAAAAATGCCAGAAGGACAAAATGTTGGTCTGCAAAAAAAAAAAAGTGAAATTGACCGACTTTCAAATTTAGGAAGGAATTAACATTTATTTGCTGTATTCCCGCTCACTTGCCACCGTATTGGGTAACACATTCAAATAATGTCATTTTCATCAGCATCTGGCTCAGTGTTAAACGTGGTTACCGTGGTGTCTTGAGACGGAGGTGCCGTGATTTAAATTTTTGGAGACAAGCCATTCCTTTGGCTGATGTTTTGTTTTAAGGGCCCCCCAAAATTGAGATAGAGTACAAGTGTGCTTTACATTCCCACTGCGATATGGTGGCAGTAAACTTCACGATATGCGCTCATCATCAGTTTATATCGGTTTTCTTGCAGTGGAAGGGTGCTGTCAGTTGGTGGCGGTAATGCACCATTAAGATGG
Organism: Hippocampus guttulatus; assembly: GCF_054856545.1. Classification (NCBI taxonomy): domain Eukaryota; kingdom Metazoa; phylum Chordata; class Actinopteri; order Syngnathiformes; family Syngnathidae; genus Hippocampus; species Hippocampus guttulatus. Next base: position 16,765,307 of record NC_141267.1, on the reverse strand, counting down.
TAACATAAGAAAAACAAAGGACAATACAATAGGAACAGAATAGTGCAGGCATGGTTTTTGCCAGATCTTCTCTATTCACAGTTTATGAGGAGAACAAATATTTGTATTGTGTGTTTTTTTTATTAGTGTAATTTTTTTAATCAAAAACATGCAACCAAAAAACGCATTTTGTTATTTTGGCGGGTTTGGAACGGATTTGTTGCATTTCCATTCATTTCAATGGGGAAGGATGATTTGAGTTGGTTAAAACGTATATTTCAAGGCACCATTGTACTGTATGCCTTGTTCCAAGTACTGCAAGAGTCCACACTTGCAATTATTTGTGATGCAGAGGCGGCTTTAATGTTTACTCTCAGAGTGACAGTAGATATTAGGGTTGAATGAACGAACGAAACCAGGTAAAATGTGCACGTGTGTCTGGCGAGGACCGTACTCACCTCTTGAGAGAGGAAAGGGATGATCTGAGCGCAGATGGCACTGAGACGCTTCACAATCTCCGCCTGTGATGGAAGGAAATGGAGGGAACGAGTGAGAGAGCGAGCGGCTACTCCATCACATCGCATACGGCAAAGCGCACAATGAACACAGAGCATATGAGACGCATTTACAGCACATTAAGCCTTCGCCGCATCAAAGAAACGTGCTTCTAATGAGCTTGTGTCGGGAAGAAGAATGCGCAAGGTGGAACAGAGGGAGTTGAGAGTGCCTTTCAGCAACCTCACTCAGTTTTTTTGGGGGGGGGGGGGGGGGGGGAGTTGTCTCCATACTCGTGCACCACCTTCATATTTTTCTTATCCACTGACTAAACACTCCTACACACCGTAGAGCAGGGCTGCGGATAGTATCTCTCGTTTCTTGTTTGTTTAATGAATTGTTTTAAAATGATAATAAAATAAATAAATAAAAATCTACATTTTTATTTATATCCAACCATTTCATGCACCCTGTAACCCCATCACATGATAAGCTGTCCACTGTAGCAACCGCTGCCCCCGAAAGGGTTAATCATAACAGTTTGACATGCACATATAACAGTAAAGGACCGAATCAGTGGTTAAATGATTACAATTTCATGAAATATGCATTTGAATAATCTAACGGACTCTTATTTAATTAAAAAAAAGCAATTTCAGACAGACATTGCGTGGTTGCGGTGTACACGGCTCTCGGGGATTGTATACAGTGGGTATAAAAAGTCTACACACCCTGTATTTCATTTCCCCTCTCAAAAAAAGGTTCTTAAAAACACGAAACAATGCAATTGAATTGATGGAGTACAGATTACAGGTCTCGTGAAGGCCGGGAAAAGTTTTGAAATGATTTATCTCGCTCTCATTTTTCAGATCACAAAAACCCAGCCTTTGAACAGGGGTGTGTAGACTTTTTTTTTTTTTTTTTTTTACATCCTCCGTAGCTAGAGATTATGAAGGTGTTCCCAATAAGGTACGTGCCACTTGCCGGTCATTTCCTTTGGCGATAATACAACCGACCGTATCCGAGAAAGCATATAAAAATGCACTCCGCTGCCCTCCAAAACATTTTTACATTGTGTTCCTGCACATACACAAACGTAGTTAGCATCCGGCAGCGCACACACGCACAGGCACACAAAGCCTCTGCTGTATGTCTAATTCTATCTGTCTGAGTGCCCTCAGCCTCATTTTGTTGCTTTCCCCACTCAGCCGTTCTCTCTCTTTTTCCAACAACAGCTCTCACACGGAGCCATTATTACACCATTCACCCTCCTCTTCCTCACTGCTCCCCCCCTCCCTCGCCTGCTGCCACTGACTTTGCTCTCCCTCTCTCTCTCGATTTATCCCCGCCGCCCCCGATCCTTGCTTGCTCTCCTTTTGAATTTTTCCATTATCGGCCCTCTCTCTTCATTACTTTGGCGCTTTAATTTTCCAAGATCCGCCTTCTTGCCGCCACTGGGGGATGCCGAGCGGAGGAGCGGGAGGACATGAAAAGGCGGGTGATAAAGAGCAGCAAAGCCGAGGTTGGAAACGCGTCGTCGCCACCCCAAACACACTCATCTGTGTGATGGGCCGGCCTGTCAGTCACAGCCAGCGTAGTCGTGGCCGTCATCGCGCATAGTTGCAAGGACACAGCCTAATGACATTATACATTTAGGAGTGTGTCACCCCCCCGCCCCCGCCCCCTCCATCTCCCAGGTTACGTTACATCTTATACCGTATGTAAGGAATGAAATGAAACGGGTGATGAAAAATGCGATGAAAAAAAAAAGTGTGGTGGCATCACATGACCAAACTGAAAGAAAAGAATCATGTCGGGATGGATGTTTTGCTTGACGTGTGGAGAAGCCTACGGGGATGTGAAAATTAGACCGTCGCTTTTTTCAGACTCGCTCGCCTCTTTGTGCTTCTGAGGCGAGCCTTTTTTTTTTTGTTTTGTTTTTTGGTCCGTTTTAACTCCAATACAGCGAGAAATGAACCAAGGCCCAAGAGACTGACTTGGTTGCAAGCGTGTACCGTCCACGTCGTTTAGTTCTCGATAATCATCTGAACAGAGGCTAACAAAGAGTGCGTGTGTTTGAATCAACAACATCTGCCAACGAGCAAGCCTTCTCCGATTTGGCAAAGGCTCTCGCAATCTGGAAACAATTCAATCAGCCACTTGCCAAACTCTGATTGAAGACGCAATAATGGGGCTGGAGCTACGTCATGTTAGCAACGGTGAAGGACTTTAGCTTTGGCAAGTCAAGGCGGGTTTTATTTATACACAGCGCGAAATGCGCAAAAGTATTTCTATGAGCTTTACCTAAATACAGAAATAACTTGAAGTAAAATTGAAAACCGACGGTGGAAGGAAGAGTTCTTTGTTTTCTATAAAGACTCAACATTGTATATACTGTGTACTCTACATGGCGTTACCGTAGTTCATCCCAAATGTATTTTACAGAAACATTTGTGAAGGCAGTGGGACTGCCAAATAGCAGAAATGACATTTAAAAATCAAAACCTCAAAGTTTGTGATTTTCGTCAACACGGAGCTTGTCAGTGGGGCCCGACCACAGCATTTTTTTTGGAGGCTGGTGATGATTACAAGATTTGGCAGAGTGAAATTCCACAAACCCATTAATTAAAAAAATGTATATTGGGGGGAGAAAAAACTTTTTTTGAGGTTCCTTAACGCTTACAACAATAAAGATCTGAATGAAATTGGGTGTTTTTGGGGGGGGGGGGAATGTCATTGTCTTGTGTTTACATGTTTGGGGGGGAAAAAATGTGAAAAAAAAACAGCCGATTTTTTTTTATGATTTTAAGAGATTTTCAAAATGCTTCTATGGTCTAGCCCAGGTGTGGGCAAACTTTTTGGCTCGAGGGCCGCATTGACTTTTAAAATTTGACAGAAGGGCCAGGTCAGCACGAGCTATGGTACGTTAAAAAAAAAACTGCATTTGTTGACAGTCCATATCAAACATCAACAGAACAAAAGCATGAAAGTACGGATTAATATACTTTTTTTAAATGACAAAAGTGTTGTTGATGACCTATTTTAGCCTGTGCATCGCTGCAGATGGGTTGTGATCAGACCAGTAGAAGTAGAGCGATACAGAGGTACTAGGTGGTCGAAAAGATTGCCCCGCCCCCCCGTGTTCTGCAACTTCAAGTCAATGCGCCACCTGGCGGTGAAATGCCTGTCATTACAAGTCCTATTGAAATGAACGCAATCATTCACATCGAACCTTAATTGTGGACCAACCTTCAGCGGGCCGGATTAAAAAGACCAACGGGCCGGATTCGGCCCGCGGGCCGTAGTTTGCCCACCACTGGACTAGCCGCTTCGAGCCCTACTTGACAGTGCCCTCATTTCTAGGACACAAGATTTGAGTTCAAGATACTGAAAAATAAAAAGGGATTTCACTCAAAGTGTCTCTGGGTGTGCGATTTCTTTGTGAAGGCGATCGGTTTTGCCCGACACTTCTTTCAGACCATGCGCCGCTGCCCCGCACAAGACAAAAACGTTCTCAAACCTTATCATCGGGGCAGTCACAGCAGCAATAGATTAAAATGTTTGTTTTTTTCTTTTTTCCAAAGGTTGGGTATGAATACTGGAGGAGCAGCGCGGTGGAGTGAAAGCAGCCAAAAAAGCCAGCGGGGCTTTGCACTATAATAAAAGTCGGCTGGGCTGCAAACCGAGTGTGCACCAAGCCAGGTGTCACAAACATGAACAGAGATGCCCTTCCACGGGGCTGCCAAAGCACAGCCATCAGGGAGTTCTGGCACAGGCTGGACAGGATGGAGAGATGAGCGGATGGAGGTAGGAACAGATACAAAGAAGAGAAAGACAAGGGGAAGCAAGGGGGGGGGGGGGTCGATCAACACCTGAGGGCAGATAAGCTGCCAACTGCAGAGAGAGAGCAGCTTGATGTCAATTTCAGATTTTCAAAAAGTGCCGGTGAGGAAACAAAGAGTACAGCAGCTTCCCATTGAACAACTATTCCGTTTCGGTTCATTTCTTTAAAAAATAAATAAATAAAAGAAGAAGATAGCAAGGACATAAGTTTGTAAGGAAATCAAGGAGGTGAGGAGAAAGCAAGAATGAGCTCCAGGACAAGGACGCAGTGTTCTTGAGGCTACGGTACACGTTGGCATGTCACAGCCTGCAACGTACGCGCGTTCCACAATGACACGCTCGCACTTATCTTGTTTGCTCACAGTTATAATGATCTGTGAGCAAACAATCATCACACCCAGAAAGCATTTGTGAAAGCATGATGGTACAACCTGGAATGTGTGCAAGGGTAACGCACGCACGCACGCACGCACGCACGCCGGCGTTTCAAACGTGCAATGTCTCAGTTCATTTTCAAACGGCACATTCAAAGGTTTTAAGCTGCGGTTTTAGCACAAGTGCGGTTGCGAAAAAGAACAGCGAGGATGTGAAACAACTTGACATCATTAAGAATGTAAACTATTTGCGCCAGCAGCAATGCACCCCCCCAAGCTTCCAATGCGCTTTGTTTCCTACTCATTCTTATAAAACAAAACCATATTCAACTTGTTCGGGTTCGCATCGCATTCTCAGTCAGTGGTTTGCGTGCAGTGCCATTGACTTCAGGGTCATTTGAAAGACATAAAAAGACAACCTTCGCGGAATGCTGCCTTTTGTTGTCAACCGTGGGCTGGAAAAGTAGAAAATATCGATTTTTTTGGGAGGGGGGGGGGCACACATGAATTAGGGAGTAAATACAAATGTGCCGAGTTTGTTTACAAAGCAGATGAGATTTGGACGCTTAATTGTCATTTTAACAAGCACCTGTTCCATGATGCCGGTTGACTTCCAAGTTGTTCTAACTCCAAAACAATTTTCACATTGCAATAATGGAATGTGAATGAATGTATCCAACAACTCACCCACCCATTTCTTTTAGACCTCTTATTCTCTTCAGGGAGGCAGCAATGAAGCCTGACCTCGGGCATGACCCGCTTACCGGTCAAAATTTCAAAACCACTGAAACTTGCTACAATAGTTGCTATCAACATTGTCTTTTATTAAAGGTATAGCAAATGGCGTCGGTATTAAAAAAAAAACAAAAAAAACCCCAACTAAACACCTTGGCAAATTAGCATTATCCATTTGTCTGAGATCAAAGCTTCTGATTGGGACTCATTTATGGGAATTTCCTACTTTAAAATACCAGCCCTGGAATTCACTCAAAATAGCTGCTTCAAACCAAAATGGCTGACTTCTTGTTGAATTTTGTGCATGGGTCCTTGAGATTTTTTATTTTTTTTGGTGGGGGGTGCCCTGTTAACATAGACATGTGCATCCAATTTTGCTTTAATCAATGAGTGTTCTTTTTTTTTGTGTCTGTGTGGAACTTTCCATAGGGGAACTCTTGAGGAAGTTTTTTTTTTTTTTTGGGGCCGTGTTTGGTACCCTTCCATCCATCCATCCATTTTCCGAACCACTTGATCCTCACCTGGGTCGCAGGGGGTTCTGGAGCCTATCCCAGCCGTCTTCGGGCAGTAGGCGGGGACACCCTGAATCAGTTGCCAGCCAATCGCAGGGCACACAGAGACGAACAACCATTCACGCCCACACTCACACCTAGGGACAATTTAGAGCGTCCAATCAGCCTGCCATGCATGTTTTTGGAATGTGGGAGGAAACCGGAGCACCCGGAGAAAACCCACGCAGGCCCGGGGAGAACATGCAAACTCCACACAGGGAGGCCGGAGCTGGAATTGAACCTCTGCACTGTGAAGCCGACGTGCTAACCACTGGACTACCGGGCCACCCTGTTTGGTACCTACCTAAAAAAAAAGTTACTTAATTTATGATGAGAATCATTATAAATACAGCAGATGGTGAACTTTTGGTTCAATTCAAAATGAACACCACTTTTGGGGTGTTCCATTGCAATTGAGATTGTCTGTTTGTCAATTTCCTTAGGCACACGAGACTTTTCCAGAACGGTCACCGCGCTATTATGCTGAGTTTGAAAGGTCATGCGCAGCTGCGGATTGTCATGATTTTGTCAAACAAGGAGAGGGATTCTACAGGAGGAGGTCTGTTTTCACACCAGCACCTGGCTCGGTGGACCAAAATCACACCCAGAGTGGAAAAGCTCTGCAGAGCTTACTTTGCGATCTCTCGTATTTCCCCCTTCCTTCCTCCTCTGCCCGCGCGGTAAAAACCCTGAATGTAAATTTTACACATGCCTGTCAGCTTTGCAACGGCTGTCAAAATGCTTTCGAGGAAAAGTTGGGCGGGTGGGGGGGAGAAAAAAGAAAATAAGACAGGTGGGAAGGAAAGATACACTTGTGGGTACATCTGGAAAAGTCAACAGCTGCATATAATGACATCTGGATAGTTGATGGTCACGTGGGAAAAAAAGGAGCTGGTTATAGGGAGGGAAAAAAAACAGAGGGTGTCTTCTTGGATGTGTTACATGAAAATATACTAAAATATTACTCATAAAAAAAAAAAGGTACTGAAACACTTGAACAAAAAGTAATGAACTCTAAAGCATTACAAAATGGCTACGTTTCATGGAAATGGCGATTCCTGGGCAAAAAACGGAGAAAAAGAGCTTTTTGTAAAAACGTATTTCAATCACGTGAGGCACCACTGCCACCTACTGGTCACTTTTTTTTACATGATTTACAATGCAAACGGTTTATTCTCATTCGCAGATTGCATCAGACCCTCCTCCTCTCTATGACGCAAAAAAAAGACTGACGTACAGGTACGTCCTTGGTAGGCGGGGCCTAATTTTAAAAAGACGTACAAGTACATCTTGTGGAATGAAAGAGTTAATAATGTACGCTCCGTTTCTTGTTCAATAAATATAACCGTGTTTAACAAAGAGGGTTGTGGGATTTTTTTGGGGGAGGGGGTGGGTGGATGTTTCCCGATACAGAAATCCCAGCTATATCGCAAAATCTTTAATGCCTTGCCATTTGGGGAAAGGAGAGTCACAGTTGCCGCTGCATTTCTTGGAAGGATATACAGGAAAAGACAAAACACAAAGAGCATACCGGCGCAGAAGCTGCTGTGGGCAAAAGCTAACGTCCAAAAACTCACGCAGACTCGCAGTGAAGTCAAACCAGTCACACATTGCCGGAAGAGGAAATGCGGAACAAGTTCTAGGTAGGAGAAAACCCATTCGAAGATGTCACAAGTGTGACTTTCCTGTGAAAAATCAGCTTTGTGTTTGGCCTTCCGGTCCGACAGCGGCTAACAACGCTCGCATTCATTCATCTTGCCAATAAAGCTTGCTCGGTTTGAACGTAATTAGCGTCCGGGTGCCAGCAGCTCGGAGCCCAGTGGGCTAAGGGGGGACCTGCCATCAACAACGACGGCCCGTCGACTCACTCAAAGTGTACGGGAAGGAAAGGTGGGCGGTTTCATCCCGCTCGCTGACTGAAAAATCACTAACATCTCTTCTATTTTCTGCCACAAGCTGCTCTCGTCCTTGTGATCGACTGCTGCAGCTAACACCGTTGACCCTGCGGGAGCTGAGGCTTGTTCTCGACGGCCACCTTTTACTTGCCCTAGAAAGGGGCGGGGTGGGGCGGCGGGGGGTGGTAGAGCTATCAAATAAATGCCAGAAAATGTCAAATCAATCTTTAGAATTGAATTCACACAAGTGTGTGAATAGACTGCGTTGTGGAGGAATAAAAGAAGTCTTCGGAAGAGATTTTTTTTTTTTTTGCATAGGTGCTCGTATAGCATGATGAGTAGGCAATGTCATTATGTGTGATGGTTGGCTGGCTATTACTCCTTACCATGATATCTTGATGACATTAAAATACTGCTACACAACCTGGGCCTCTATTTTTTTTAAACCACCCCCCCAGAGGACTTCAGCTTCCTCTCACCCTCATGTAAGATTCTAAATTGTCCATCGGTGTGAGTGTGAGCGTTTGTTTGAACGTGCCCCGTGATTAGCTGGCGACCAGTCCAGGATGTGCCGCTGAATCTTGCCAAAAGTCATTTGGGATAGGCTCCAGCTCACCGCCGATCCAAATGAGGACAAGCGCTAAAGAAAATGGATGGATGGATCCTGTGTAAACATTGAAATTGGCTCTCCTTCAAAACAGAGGACCTTCATGTTTAGCGGGAGTGCAACACTGCATGTATTTGGATTTGGATTCACTGGCTACGGTAGGTAGGTCCTACTTTCGCAAACAGAACATATTCGAAAAGGGATAGGAAGTCTACTCCATCAACAAATGAATGCGAGGGAAAATGATGCCTCGCCGGGATGCATTTGGAAACGTGTCACACGTGGTAATGTCCAAATGTCCTCCTCCTCCGAAAGCTTCTGCCAAACAGCCGAAGCACCAGAAGGTCGAGAAATCCACTGGCAAAGCATCAAAGAGGAACAAGTTGGGCCATAGTAGTTGACAACCTTGCAAAATTGGGGTAGTGCAAGATAAACTGGAAATATTAGTATTTTTAGAATCACAGTTTGGGGTGGGGGGGGGGGGGGTCCCGGTGGTCGATGGGTTAGCGCGTCTGTCTCGCAGTGCTCAGAGTTTCACAGTTTGATTCCGGCTCCGGCCTTCCTGTGTGGAGTTTGCATGTTCTCCCTGCGCCTGCGTGGGTTTTCTCCGGGTACTCCGGCTTCCTCCCACATTCCAATAAACATGCGTGGCAGGTTAATGGAACACTAAATTGTCTCGAGGTGTGAGCGCGGATGGTTGTTTATCTATGTGTGCCCTGCGATTGGCCGACGACCGGTTCGGTGCGTACCCCGCCTACTAGGATTGCCGGGATGGGCCCCAGCAGGCCCGCGACCCATATGAGGATAAGCACATTATACAATGGATGAATGGATGGATAGTTTGGGGTATGTTTTGCGTTTGAATGATCATTCACAAATTGTTTGCTATTGGCGGCAAATAGTGAGGCGTTGACGACATCGCAGCCAAGCACAACAATGGCGGAACACAGTGCGGTTGTTGCATTCATTCAATGGGCAGACGTAATGTTTACAGCATTTGTGTGTGTGTGTGTAAAAAAAAACCCTGAAGAAAAAAAACATGCCCCTTTTTGATGAGCGGTGGTATAACTATCCCCTAAGCTGTTGTGAGAATGGTCTCTATGCAAACACGCAGTGAATCTTATCTCCTCCCCCCTGCTTGCAAACTGGACCACATTCGCCGTGTGCGAATAAAGGAAAGGTCAATGTTTGTAGCCAGTTACGCTCTAATCAGACGCCGATTGGTGTTTGAGGCTCATCGCAGTTCAGTGACATCAGCTCCTTCTTCCTCTCCCTTTCCTTTTTCCCTCTCATCTTTCTCTTCTGTCGGTTCATTTTTAAATCGCGCTCTGTTTCTTTTCCCCCAGCACACTTGGACTTGCTCTCTCTCTCTTTCTCTCTCCCTGCCCTCTTTCTCATTCTCTCTCTCATCTTCTCCCCCCCCCCCCCCCCCCCCCCCCCCCCCCGCCTCGTTTTCCCCTCTCTCCTCTGGGCAGCGTGCCAGCTCGTCTTCCCTGGCATGACGCCAGCTTCTCATCCTCCAAACCCTCCGACACTACACTACCCCCCCCCCCCCCCCCCCCCGCACCACCACCACCATCGCTTGCTTCTGATTGATGGCCCTGCTGTTATGGAGGGAGAAGAAGGGGAATAGGGAGGAAGAAAAAAAAATGCAAACGCACACACACACACACACACACACACACACACACACCAAAGCACTAACAATCAGACACACGCAGCACGTATAAATACAGCTAAACACACAAAAAGCGGCGCACGCACACACACACGCACACACACACACACAGCAGCCAAGAAGGGCACGCACAGAAAAGCAATCCAAACAGAGCAGAGAAGTGCACACACACAGTACAAAGAGCTGTGTGCAGAGCAAGCAAAGCCTCCCAGCATGAAAGCGACGAATGCGCGCACACACACACACACACACACAAACACACACACGCACCAAAAGACTCGACTCACAGTCGAACTACGAGAAGACAGGGAGACGACCAGGCAGGAGAAAGAAACATTTAGACAAGAAAATAGCTACAGACAAAGTGTACCGAGTTTGAAAGAAGTCGAGCGTGTGATGAGGGAAGTTCTGTAAACGGGAAACTTTCATGTCATCTCGAGACTCTTCTAATGTAGCTGCCTTTATCTGCCCAAAACAAAGTCATTTCGTCGGCATCGGGTGAACGTGCCTGCAAAACGCGATTGGTCGTCAAAGATGAAGCTACCCTCAAAATGGCCGAAGAACAATCACGACACAAAGAAAGCAACTTTGAAGAGAGCCGCACGATGAAGGCGCAATGAGAATTCTGACGCGCGCATGATGCTATCCTTCATCTTCCATCCAGAATTGCATCACGGAAGAGGCGGAAGACGCACACACAGCACTTTCAATACATCATGGGTGGTGTTGCCCTGACAATGACGACAATGCCGGATTGAGCCGGGCACGTAACGGCCGCAGCCGACGACGCCTCTAAAAATACAAACAGTGTTGTAAACACCGGGAAATTGTTCTAGGGCGTGTGTGTGTGTGAGAGACCCAAATGTTGCGGTTCGCGGTTCTCCAGTGGCGGTTGCAGTGGAACAAGCTTCTCTCTCTCTCTCTCTCTCTCTCTCTCATAACTCCAGCTATTAGTCGTAGCCGCTCGGTGCCAGCTCGCCAGCTTGCGCAGACAGCCCGCATACGTGCCCTCTGCAACGCAATCAAACACGATGCAGCAACTTTGCATGCGCTGTATTTTTGTCGGCGCAAGACGAGACCGTGCGTCGCTTTTGGCTTTTCTGATGCTTTCAGCGGCAGTGGTTGGAATCCACGGCTCGTCGCGCTTCAATGAGATGTTCCTTAATTAGCTTCGTTTCATTTCCGACATTGATCTAATGGTGTTTGCGGAAGTGAAGTCAATGTGAAATGCTGGAAATTGAAAGTATCATAGAGACATAGTCTCTCTCTCTCACACACACACGCACGCACGCACGCACGCACACACACACACACACACACACACACACACACACACACACACAGATCCACACAACATCTCCCCTAGCAGAGTGACAAAGCCATTATGTTTAAAAGGCGAGCGCGACGGGAATCCCACTTCCCCTTCAGTTAATTTCTCTCTCGCATCACATTTTTCGCTTCCCTTTTTCTTTCTCTCATTGCTTTTTGCCCACCACGTTAATTTGTCTCACCTCTAAAGGCTTCCATCCCGCTCCATCTCTCTATGCCTCATTATTCACCAATGAGCTCTTTGCACGCACGCGTGTGCGAGCGGCAGGACACGCAAGCGCACGCACAATCGAGAGAGAGAGAGAGAGAGATCAAAGCTGCACGCAACGAAAGCGCGCAGACGCCGCAACACGTGCAAAGAGAGTCGTCACACATCAGTGATCAGAGAGAGCGCAAATAAACGGCTTGTAACACACGCGGTCATCTGACCGCTGACCCACATACGCAGGCTGCTGCTCGTCTTGCTTTTTGAACGCAGGCGGTAAAATAATGTGGACCCTTTCATGGACAGCGGTTACTACAGTGGGCGGCGGCTTATCATGTTATCAGGTTACAGGGAGCATGAAAGGGTGAATAACAATAAATGAGGTATTATTAAGTGGCTGGGTGGGGGAAGTGGCACGGGAAGAAGGCGAGTGAGACTGGGGGGGGGGGGGGGGGGGGAAGCGAGAGATAGAAAAAGTCCAATCCTATTATGAAGAGACGTCTCGAGTGGAAATTGAAGGCATCTCTCGCTCTCCCTTCTCCTTATCCGTTCTCCGCGTCACTCTCTCTCTCGCTCTCCTCCTTTTCCCGAAAGAGCTGAGGATTCGGGTCACAGCTCAAGCCAAATTCTACCCAACACACACGCACACAAATGCATACACAGCGGTTATTGTGGGGGAAAAAAAAAGTGCACAAAAAAAGCAGGCATGGCTGAGTGACTGTGGACACACAAAGACGCAGTGATTGGAGAATGAAAGAGGGAAGCAGGAAGGAAGGACAGGCAGCTGCTTCGCGTGTCCTCGGGAGTCCAACGAGGAAAAGGCCCGGCTGCAGAGCTGCAGAGCATCTTTGGAGCGCTCCGTACACAAAGGCACAGAGCGCTCCAAGGAAGCGCGGACACAGGGATGCCGATTCTGCTTACGGTGTCGACGCTGTGCGTGGTGTGGACGCATTTCCAACGTTATGGCCACTTGCGCAACGTAATGGCATCTAAATAAAAACTATTGTGCTGTTGTTTTGTTTGAAATGTTGTTTCGGGGTAGTTTGACTTGACAGTCAGCACGCGGACAGCTTCTTTGGCTGGCGTGGCCACTCATGAGTGAGCGCCTCGTTGTCGATCGTAAATGCGCGCGTGTTATGTAATGCCACAGCAAGGTACAAAAGGGGGGATTTTTGGCAGCTGGCGTAGAGACAAGGGTTTTAAGAATGGCTCAAACATGTGGAGGCATAAGAAACGATGCAGCAAAGCAGCATATTCATTATTGCACGTTGTAGTAGTCTGCAATTGGCTGGCAACCAGTTCAGGGTGTCCCCCGCCTACTGCCCGAAGACGGCTGGGATAGGCTCTGCATGGATGGATGTTGTAGTAGTTACATTTGATTGACAGTTGCCATTTAAGCAAGGTGTGGATTCAGCTGACACGACTGCAGCATTTGGGAGCAGAGAGAATAGCTTAATTGAATGAAAAGTTTTAAAGCCTCATGTTAGGTAATTGGCTTTTTTTTTGTTGTTGTTTTTCAATATTGCCATCTCCCTATTTGAACAACATTACAATTGTACAGAATGAAGTGTTGAATCTGCGTGTTACCAACGTTGTGAAAGTATCCCGAATGCAACATGCTACGTGTACGTCAAGGGTGTCAAACTCTTTTTTGGCGCGGACCACTTTGAGGTTATGTCTTCCCTCGGGGGGGCCGTTACGACAGTGAAAATAAATCAACGTTTGTATATTATTACTTGTACGCGACAAATTGATGGATTGCCAGTTTTGAAATCAGTCAAATCAACTACAATAGTTTGTTCAAAAATTTTTTTGAATGAGTGTTAACAGGGTAACAAAATAACATTATTTATTACACATGACAATTTGACATTTCGGTGCAGATTCTAGCAAGGATCAGGGAAATTGACACACATGATTTGCTTTCGCGGACCACATAAAATGATGTGGCGGGCCGGAACTGGCCCCCGGGCCTTGAGTTTGACACCCGTGGTGTACGTGATTCTGCCATCCCTGAGCGTGCTTGAAGCTGTTTAATGAGGTTCCCTCGTAGTTATCGTCTAGCGTGGTTGTCGCTGCCATTGGCCAGCTGAGGACATTCTATTCACCACGCGGCCCCTTGAAGGCAGCTTCTGATGACAAGTAGGAAATATCTTATTCCCTGTCATACCACTTGTCCTTTTTTTTTTTTTTTCTCCCTCCTAGGCTGCACTTCAGCAGGCTATGAGTACTTTAGACCGGTCCAGCAAAGCCTTCCATCTCATTCATGCATTCACCACACTCCTCGGGGCGGAACAACACGCACAGCCCGCCCGGGGCCATTCGAGCAACTCGGTGGAGCCGCGCAGGATACTGTAGGTTTGAATTCCAAAGTCTGTGCGCATAGAAAGTGGGGGCGGAGGCGGGGAGGGGAGGGGGGCAAACGATGATTTGTCGGGAGAGGGTCGCATCACTGCACGCGGAAGCGGCGGCAGAGAAGAAGGACATCCATAGCGTCATCGGAATAAAAATGAGACAGACGGCGTGGCTTGTTATTTATCCTGTGTGGTTCAAATCTTAAAGCGGAAAAAGAGAAGAGGAAGAAGCGAGAGCAGCGAGTGAGAAAGATGGTGGTGATGGGGGGGGGGCTGCTACAGCTCAATTAATGCTGGCACACGCGACGGCCACGCCGCTCATGATGATGATGATGAGCAGGAGGAAGACAGAGACTGATAACGGGATGTTAAAGAGGAAGCTGGAAGCGGGAGAAAGGGAGGAGGAGAGGAAATAAGAGCAGATACTGTTAAATCTATTCATGAATCGTTATATCTCAGTGCAGCTCCTTGAAGTCTCCCTCTCACTCTGCCCCCCCTCCGTTCCGCCATCCTCCACCGCTTTCTTTTCCAGCTTCATCTCATTTCATCTCTTCTCAGAGGTCTTTATCAATCGCTCCTTCATCCCCATCCTTCCTGTTTACGCTCCCCTCTTTCATCCGACCAATTTATCTCGATCCTTTACACATTTCTTCGATATCGGCTTTATTTCCCCGGATAAACTGGGTAACTTCAAAGTTTGCTTTTATTTATTTTTTTTTCCTTCTTCTGATGCTTACTTGATGTGAAAATGGAACAAAATGCAAGGGACCTGGGTTCGCCACGCCCCCGGCATTCATTTCTGTAATTTTACAACACTAAAGCGTTTCCTTTTCGAGAACAAAGACGGAACCTCACGAGAAAAAAAAACAAATCATTTTGACGAGGCGGCACGGTGGTCGACCGGTTAGCACGTCGGCCTCACAATGCAGAGGTTCGATTCCTGTGTGGAGTTTGCATGTTCTTCCGTGTGTCCGCGTGGGTTTTCTCCGACTACTCCGGTTTCCTCCCACAATTCAAAATCAACAAAAGACAATTTCATCTCTATAAAGTAGTCATCTCGCAAGAATAAAGATGCTATTTTCAATAATATTGTCGCCGCTTTCAGGGGGGGGGGGGGGGGGGAAGTGAACAATCCTTATTTGACAGTGATTTATTTTGAAGCAGTAATAATCTTCAAAAAAACGGACCACTCATTCTGTTTTCTTTCAGCTGCGGTGTGTTTTTTTTGGAGGTCTATTTTCAATTTGCAACCGCACAAATCAATGCCAGATGAGGGAAAAAAATGGTCATAACTTACTCTACTTGGCAATAAGAGGAACAATATGTGACCGTTTCAATCCTTAAAGTGTGTGTGTGTGTTTTAAATGCGGTTTGAAAATTCAAAGTTATTCTCCCGTCTCCGCATTTGAGCGTTTCATTCCCTTGTGTTTCTCTGTCAATACTCATGTCGGGTGTCAGCTTTTGGAATCGATGCGACCCATCCATCTGTCACCGGGATTGCGCATGTTTCTCGCTTTTACGAGTGCAACGAAGCGATCATAAAAAGTCATTCATGGCTTTCCCCGTTTCCAAAACGTGGCCCATGTCTGTGGCTGCAGACCAGAGAGGAACTTGTTTTTGGTGAGAATACAGAGCAGAGAGAAGAACTTCAAACACGAGAGTCGAAGGGAAACACGTAATGGATTTTTATTTTTGGGGGGGGGGGGGGGTTCTTGTTTACAGCCTTTTGTCCATGCGTGTACACGGCATTTTAGGTCAAATTGAAAACCAGTTTTTATTTTTTAAATACCCCACCTTACATGTTTTTCAATAAACAAGCTGTTGATTTTTTTTTTTAATTAACCTCGGTTCACTATTAACCCTTTGAGGGACAGCGGTCACCACAGTGGACAGCCCATCACGTTATCAGGTCACAGGTTATCATTATTGGCGCACGAAAGGCTGACGTGGTCACTTGTGCTTTCTCCTGTCACAACGTAAACGTCATTCGCTCTGTGCTGTAAATTAGTCCCCAGTACGGCTCCCAAGAAAGTCAACCGTGATTGATTGCGCTATTAGGAAACCCTGATGTCAGCGGAGTGCCGCGCCGGTTCGGTAAGCCCTCCTCAGTCCCTGCTGCCAGAGCTGCCGTACAGGAGTGAGAGCGAGATGAGAACGACAAGGCACTCGATAGGCCACGGCATTTTTAAAGGCAGCGCATCTATGTTGTTGTTGGTAAGATTAATGGGTTACTGGAATTTTATTCTGCCGAATATCAGGCTCTTCATCAGCCTAAAAAAAAAAAAAAAAAGATTAAAAAGGCAGTCGGGCCCTAATTTTATGTAGTATATTAATTAACTATGTGCGAGACGGTGAATAAAAAACGCAGCCTTGAAAGTTGTGATCGTGATAGACAAACCGCTGCAGTCAAGTGAGCGTTACTACACCGCGCCGACGGAAAGCCACTGGTTAGACGTTGGTGCGCTGTCATTACCTTAACTGACAAATGACACCGTGATTGCGGGATAATTGCTGAGCGCCCAAGCGCTCGTTTGACTGCATTCAAATTTTACAAACACGCAGCTGCTTTTGGAACGTCGAGCATGTTCATGTTTTTGGTTTTTTTCTTAAGGTGACTTCATTTAGGTTTGAAACTAAACCAAGCACTAATTCCATCTGACTGTTTTTTTGTTTGGAAAAAAAAAATGTGTTGGCTAATTTGCCAACCTTGTTTAAATATGTGGAGGCGGAGCAGTCGTCGAGGGAACAAGAATCACTAAAATAACCCCCGCCCACACGAAATGACAAAGTGGCATTCGGTGTTTTGAGTGTGTAAAATAAAAACAATTACCTCCTACCGCCTACTCGGTAAATGCACGCACACGCGGATGCACGCATCCGCCGTACCAACGTTCCAGCTCCACAGTGTGAAAAAGAGAAAAAAAAAAATCTCTCTTACCTGTTTGTGCATCTCTATGTTGAGTCCGTAGGACATTTCGTAGTACTGCGGAGACAAACAAAAAAGACACGCATTGGTCAGAACGTTTTTACGGAACGCTTGACATCTGTTGCTTTGCAAAGCTCCAAAATAGGAGTGGACCCTGATGCAAACCATCTCGGAATCCGATTCGGAACCAAGCCCCGACATAAGCGGCGAACCTTTGTTAACTTTTTCATGCGCTCTGTGTCACGTTGCGTGCTGGTGGTGGACCCCAAAAAGCAGGCAGGAGGGAGGAGCAGGTTGTACTTGAAGAATTGTATTAAAATACTAAGGAAACGAAATCCAGAACATGCACAGTCTGGAAAACAAAGTCAATCCAAAGTAGCAAACAAAACCATGACTGAAGCAAAAACGATCAATAACCGAAACAGACGTGACAGCAGCAAACAAACAATGACCCGACAACGAGTGGTCGGGCTGGGCGTCCTTTTAAAGCAATAATTACAGAACGACCAACAGGTGTGCAGCTGCAGGGAGAGCCCGACGGTGCCACCTGTTGGTCACAAACAGAATCATGACACCTGACAACATGATGAGCTGTCCACTGTAGTCACCCAGAAAGGGTTCATAGTAGCCGCCACCCCTGAAAATGTTCATTATTCCCGATATTAATATCCATCCATCCATTTTCCGATCCGCTTTCTCCTCACAAGGGCCGCGGGGGGTGCTGGAGCCTATCCCAGCCGTCTTCAGGCAGCCAATCGCAGGGCACACAGAGACAAACAACCATCCGCACTCACACTCACGCCTCGGGACAATTTCGAGCGTTCAATCAGCCTGCCATGCATGTTTTTGGAATGTGGGAGGAAACCGGAGCACCCGGAGAAAACCCCGCGCAGGCCTGGAGAGAACATGCAAACTCCACACAGGAAGGTCGGTATCGAACGCACGACCTCTGCACTGTGAGGTTGATGCGCTAACCAGTCGTCCACCGGGCTGCCATATTTATCGTACAGTTGATTTAAATTCATTTAACACGTCGCGGTCACCTTGCAACACAAAAGCATTTATGACAGTAATACGTAAAAAAAGTCTGGCAACGGTCATTCCGGTGTTGCGTGTTGATTGCAGCAGAAAATGTGTTCCAACCTTGCCCGTCCTGACTGCACGTGTGTCGATACCAGTAAACACGAGCGGGGTTTTTGTGCGTGCTGACTAAATACCTCCCGCCCCGCGTAGCATGTACACGTGGCTCGCCGACGAAACGTCTGAGTGACATAATGGAGAGACGACGGCACGCAGCCAGCGAGGATCCGTCGCCGTGACAAAGTCAGCTGCTGGATGAGCAATGTCTGATTGATGAGAGCGACACATGACTCTCTCCATTTCCTCCTCGCCTCAGCCAACCTCTCCTCTGTATTCGCATCTCGCTACTCAGTCGGGTCTTGACTATTCACGCCAATCTATGGGCCTTGGAGTCTTTTTGAAGCAAGAAGAGCTTCGTTCTATAACCCTCAAGATATAACATGACCAGCCAAAAAGTGTCAAGTTGAAAATGGGAAGAGTAGAAGAAATAATTTGGTGATGCCCGAACTATTCAAAGACATTTGACAACGTCAAACATTCTTCAGACAAATAAATCACCATTTTACGATGCCACAAAAAAGGCCCCATATTTGGTGGTCATCTTGATAAAAACGCACATTTGGTAGACGTCGCGCCCATAACCTCCGATGATGGTCTAAGATGCTCTTCTTGTAACAACATAAAATTTGGTTCACGTCTACCATGTTGAGACCCACAAAAAAAAGTCTTAAAAATGCACACCTGAAAAGCAATTTTGGCTCCATTTTAGGGTTCTTTCCAGGTCCCAATTTGTTGCGTACACAAATCTTTGTGCAACATTTTGATTTTCAACGAGAGATGCATTTCAAATTTGAGCGAGAAAGTAAATGAGCTATGCTATATACGGTTGCAATTCTGGAAGATCTTGGCTGTCAAACGGAACAAACTCGAGTCGAAACCTGAGCCAGCTGAAGATTTGCGTTGCTCTTCAAAATCTCCATTTCCTTGCCAATTATCCTTTCACTTTTTTTTTGCGGCACTCTCCTTTCCGTATAACATCTCTTGAGTGATCATCCTCAGGTGTTTTTCATTTTTTAGTTCACGGCACTCTGTCATGTCTGTCAATTTTTTTCCCCCTTAGCTTTGAATGTGTTCTCTCTCTCTCTCTCTCTCTCTCTGTCTCTCTTCCTCGCGGAGCGCCGTTGCGTACTTAACTCTGTCTTCCTATCACTTTCGTCGATGCGAACGTACAAAAAAGCCACCGCGAGCCATCTCGGAATGTCTTTCACGTATGGAAACACACACTTCACACATCGCACCTGACAACTCGAAGCTATTAAAGCGCTCCCCGAGTCGCGTCCACATAAACGTCTCACTTCGTACAGTCACTTTCACCCTGGCGACATCTTTCATCGGCCTCTCCTTCAACTTGCCGTCATTACCGCCAACCCTCTCTTCAACTCAATTCCTCTCCGCCCATGCTTATTAATTCTCTCTCCGTCTACTCCGTCAGCCTCTTCACTTGTGCTATTATGCTCCGCTCAACTCTGACTCAGGCCATCTAGCCAATTGCAGTAGAACCTGTGTAACGTACCGCAACGGCATGTCTACAATGGCCAACAAATGTAACCCTTTCAGGGACGGCTTATCACGTTATCATGTTACAGGGTGGACGAAAGGGTTAGCATAGCCTATCAACGCAATTTCGAATCAAATGGTCACCGCATAAAGACGTAATAAGCATATTCCGACACGAGCTGCTACAGCTGGTGCAGAAGAATTGAACACACAGACTGGTTAACAGTTAGCGGCCAGCCAAACCTGAGCTCGCAACAGGCATCTCAACATTGTCATTCCTTGACACCCACGTCACTCACCCGGTCAGACGCCGCCTTGCAAATCCACACACGTACTCACAATCACCCAAGGGGACAACAATAATCACCTCATGTGCATATTTTGTTGTTTTATGCAATTACTCGATTAATCCACAGGATATGTAGTAAGATAATCAATTATAAAAATATTTGATAGTTCCGCATTAGTCGAAACCTTATATTTGGGATGTATGATGCCGCTGTGTTCTGCTGGCAAGGCTCGAACTGGCGGCTGTGACATCGAAGAAGCCTCGACAGACATGCACATGTGAAAACTGAAAAGCGGGATGTTCATCTCATTTCTGTTACGTTCCCTTGAGACTGTTTAATTAAAATGCCATCCCGCAAACCGCCGCGAGGGATGCTTCTGCGACTCTCTCATGAAAATAGAATCAAGGCAAACGGAAGTCAAGTGACAAGTAGTTTGATCCTCAAGTGAGTGAGTAAATTACCGTGAATTACAAAAATTAGCAGTACCCAGAATTTAGTATAAAGAACCAAACATAAGATGGAGAGAAATATCTCCAATGCCCATTCAGCACCGAGCATTCGTAGGAATGCTTCGATATAAAGATTTATAAGGTAGCTGAAATCACAGAGCCAAAATATCTTTTTTTTTCAACCCTTTCATGCACCCTGTAACCTGCTAACATGATAAGCTGTCCGCTGTAGTAACCGCTGTCCCGAAAAGGGTTCCTAAGTTTGTCCCCACCATCCCCCAGCACGTCCCATGATAGAATCCCTGTGGTGAGTCGCTGCACTCTGCACTGCATAAAAACACGGCGACGTACGTGTTTAGGTAGACCATTGACACAGCAAGTGTGTGTGTAGGCGCGACAGACGGTCGATAAAGCAACGGGCTGACGTCAGTAAGCGTGAAGGGCAAACACGGGCCCACTCGCAGATGATAGAAAAAGGCGCGCGCGTGTTTTGTTCCTCCCGATGATCAACATACAGCTCTATGACGCTTGCGTGGTGGGTGGGAAATCAGAAATGACACATATTTCAAATTGTATTTTCAAATTCCCCTATTAGTCATAGGCTCATAGTATTATTGTCACTTTTCTCCTCACGTGGCCCCTGAAGGCAAGTTTGTGCAAGCCGAACCCTTTTGGTCAGTCCATTGGACATTCATTCATCTTAAAAAGCTCTGACCTGTAATGTTCTCCTGATTATAACCGACGGTTATTTGGTTTCACTTTCTGTTTGCGGTCTGGAGGGAGCGTTTGCTCATTTGTCCCTGTAATCGGCAGTTACACCCTCGGGGCATTGAAAAAAAAAAAAAAAAACCTCTTTTTTTTTTTTTTTTTGCTCTCGCTTTCATATATTCTGCGGGGAAAGCCAGCTCGCACAAAAGGATCCTTCTCAGTGTTAAAGCGGTTTATCGAAAGGGGACGACGATGTGTGTACACCACAAACCTCTGCTGCGAGTGGCGCATCTGGATTCATAAAACAGGGTGTGTGGGAGTGACGTTTACACACGTGTGTTTGCAACTTGAACCACTGCAGAGCGTGTGTGTGTGTGTGTGTGTGTGTGTGTGTTAAGCCTTTGCAAATTCATTGTTCTTTGGTGTCTCTTGGGTGAGCTTGTCTCGCTCATCTACCCGCCCACACACACACACACACACACACCTCCTTTGCATCTGGACCCTCTTAAATCCTGAGAACCTCAAAATCCGCCGCTTGAACGGACGGCTAAGACTATGCTCACAAATCTCATCCAAACTGTTGGGAAGCAATTTTACACGAGTCTCCTGCGTCGTTTTCGAAACATCGAAAAGTTGCGAAGAATAATTATCAACAAGAGTTTCACGTTTCTTGTTGTATCATCTAATCACGCCCTTCAAAACTTTGGCAGTAAAGTCTCGTCCATCTGTTGGGTGGACCGGGTTCAAATTTGGAGGCATTCCGCTACGATTCCAAATGACTCCAAAAACAGCAACTTTAGACCAAAAGAGCAACTGTACCCGGCGGTACTTTGGATTTCGCAGCAGAGGTCCAATCACAGGCATTGATTGGGGGTTACGTCCAATATAGTTATAGATACTTATCAGGGTGCCGATGTTCGCAAAATTTCTTGACTTCTTGACTATATTAAAAGGTGACCGCAATCTTTATAGTCTTAATGGCCTTTTTGTAATAGAAGTCCTGGTGTGGAAAAAAAATGGTAACTACAGTCAGCAGGATTACACAAATAAACAAAACACATTTTTCTCGCAAGTGTGTGATTGGGGGAAAAAAAAAAAAAAAAGACTCGGAATTGAGAATTGTTAGTATGGTTGTCTGTCTCCGTGTTCCCTGCGATTGGCTGGCAACCGGTTCAGGGTGTCCCCCGCCTACTGCCCGAAGATGGCCGGGATAGGCTCCTATGGATGGATGGACGGATAGGAACCAAACTCGGAATCGTAAATCATCCAAATTCAAAAGGATGCTCAACCCTAATGAGGGCCCTCGACTTTTGGACAAAAACCGAATCTGTCTTTGGAAATCAAATCAAATCAGGTATGTTAGATTACTTTCCGTCAAATTCACAGATGCGAAGGCTAACAACATGAAAGGTGTCCTGGCTGGTCCAGCACCTCTTTTATGCTCTCCATTTTTATATTCCCAGCTGACAAGCACAAGCCTTTTACGGTCTCGTACACCTCCGTCATTACTCTCTTATCGTTTCTGCCGCCTTATCCTCAGCTCCTTCCTTTGCTTTGCTATTACCCGTTTTGATGGAAGGGGGAAAGAAAAAAAAAAAGTTGCCGAAATGTTGAACACAGCGTGTCATTCTGAATCTGACAGGGGAGCCGCGTGAGGAGAAGGAGGCGGAGAGAAATGCGATAATAGACACACATAGTCCAGAGTTGCCGACACAAGCGGAGAGCCGCGACTTCGGATGACCCGGTAGAGCACCGGAGAATCACGACCAGTCTAATCACACAGATGGATTTCAGGCCCAGACACAAGCTACTATTAAACATTGAGTTGATTCCATTTTTTTTTTCATTTATCTAAAATTACAAGCGAAGCAAGGGAAAGAGAGCAGCTTTTGGACACCAACGTTTTTACGTGCTCATCAGGGAACATTCCGTTTGTTTGGTGTCTTTTGACAAACACGAGTAAAGGCAACTCGGTTTGATCAAGTCACTCTTTTTCATTCTGAATTTTGATGAAGCGATATTTTGTCTGCGCAGCACGGCCGATTAATAACAGCGGACTCCTGCAGAGCCTTTGGTTCTCTGCGACACACACGCACAAACCTAATATTATTCTGCACTGTGAGTTGCTATTGATGCTTGTTTTTTTTGGGGAACTTTTTAACTCAAGCCATTAGTTTTGTAATATTTATCAGAGCAACGATGTAATTTTTTCCCCGTCGTCTTCATTTTCTTCCTTAATTGACAAAGAAATGGCGTGGTAGTACTGCCTCATATTTACAGGGTATTCAGAAAAGTATTCATAGCACCACACTTGCTGTTATTCCACTCTTTCACCCTTTTTAACCGCTGTCCCTCAAAGGGTTAATAGGTACAGCCTTCTTCCCAGATGTTGGAGGTTTTGGGAGGGGGGGGGGGGTTCCGTAAAACTGATGGATTTGCGAGGAATGGGCAAAAGTGTGCCAAGACAGGTAAGCCAAGCTGGTGTCATCAGTTTTGAAAAAGGCTGTAATTGCTGCCAAGTATTGAGAAAAGGCCGTGAATGCTAATGTAATATATTCTCCCCCCCCCCCCCCCCCAAAGATATTTCCCAAATTCTCAACAACAAAAACATACGGTGTTGCATGAAAAATTTAACAAATCCACTTTGGAACATGGCGGTACAGTAACAAAAATATGGAAAAAGCGAAGCGTTGGGAATACCCGTCCCGATGGACTGTGAGTGTGCAGAAAATCACCAAGTATTAAAAAAAACAAAAAGACGTGTGTTAATGCCAATGTAGGTCAAGGATCATAAGACTACAACCATATAGTGCTCCATGTGCTCGTACTGTAGTTTGAACATATGTTCAAATTCAAAACCTGTGCTAAGCAAGATCACTTCATGAGCACCGCCCCAGGTCTACAACGTCATCCCTCCAGGGAGGAGTTTTGCACTTGACGTGAATGTGATTAGCCACAATGAATCCTTAACTGACACACAAGAACACAAACACACGCGCACACGCTGGAGTTCCATGAAAGCAGTGAAATCTGAGAGTCGTGAATTATCAATGCAACAAACAACACAGACCCTTACATGCTGCCTGTTTGATGCAAGCGCCTTGACGCTTGTGTGTCTCCGTGTCAGCCTGTGACATGACATTCTGCCAATAATTCACGGTGCAAAGTAGTGAGTATACTCAGTTCAAGGTGGGGGGAAAAAGAAAATCTTTAAAACTCTAAAAAATATACAGTATATATATATATATATATATATATATATATATATATATATATATATATATATATATACACAAAATACAAAAAGGTAAGCTAGGAATGGGGCAGAGTTGGGTGACGGTTCACTCTTCTATCATGTTACTGACTACTATTTTAGAAAAGGACTCATATTTGTGACAAAATCCCTCCTTTGGACCGCTTCCCTTTTCGACACCTTTGGTGTATACGCCCAAAAAAAAAAAAAAAATCATACAAAACAGGGTACGATTTAACACGCAGCTCATTACGAGGCACGGCTGGTTTAATTTTTTACATTTCACATTTTTGCTTTCATGGAGTTGCAATTCAAACTTTATGAATAAATAAAGTCGCCTTTTCGTAACATCTTATTCATATGCAGGACGTGCATGTCGTAAGTGCAGGGTTGATTATGATCTTGGGCTTTTTTGCTTTCTGAAAACCTTGACAGCCTTTCTCACTTGTAAACACCAATTGCCCTTGAGGAAAAACACACAACTCAGAGCAGTTTACCCCCCCCCCCCCCCCCCCGCCGGTGGCAACAGTTTATTTTGGAGATGTATGGACGACTACGAACCAGCACGAGAAGAAAGAACGCGCAGACGACATAATCCTCGCGTGCGCCATGGAAGATAAAGACATCGGTGACGGCGTTTGAGCACTGAAATTTTGTGATGTGCAAACATGACGGCGGATGTTCACAGCGGTAGCGAAATAATGCGTGAGGTCATCCAGCTTGTCGCGCCTCTGCCTGGTATATGGAGATCCTAAAACTGATGAATGGTAACGGGAGGAGCAGTGCGGCGTGGCGAGCAGTGCAGGAAAAAAAAACAACAACCCAACAACATGCACACACACACACACACACACTGATTTACGTGTCTGTGCATATATATATATAGATAGATAGATAGATAGATAGATATATATAGATAGATATCGATATAGATATACACACATACGCACACACTATGCATGAGTTCGCTATCTTCCTCCCGTTCGTTCCCACCACAACATTCTCAACTCTTCTCTCGTCTTCAGTCATTTCCACTTTTCTCTCCCTCCCGTATCAGTCATCCATCTGTGTCGTTCTCCCGCTCTCACCGGTCCCCGCTTTTTTTTTCCACCCGTCCGTCTCTTCATCCACGAGTCAATTTTTTTTTTCGCCAGTTTGACACAGAGTGATTTTTTTTTTCCCTCTAAAACAATCTTTGCCTTTGAGCCTCAATATCCCTGCGCTGACCGCGCCTCCTCCTCCTTCTCCTCCTCTTCACACTGACTGCCATCTCTGAACCCTGACCGAAAAGCATCGTGTCACGGTAGCCGGCCAGTGCACAATGGTGAGTCGATGTTAGAACTAAAACAGCCTACCGAGCTAACCTGTAAGGACAGGAACTGCACGCATAGCTGTTGTAGTATCCAAGTAACAGAATGGGCGGAGTGTGGATTATTTATTTTGGTTCTATCGACTCCGGTGCTTCTGTTCATTTCTATTGTGCAAGGTGATTATCATCCATGACAGGCAAGAGAGAGTGTGCGGGTTTTTTTATGACACGTACATTAGTGGTGGAGCAGCTTCAGTTTTTTTTCTGTCTTCGACGCAAAAATGACGATAGTCGAGTTGGTGGTTAAGCAGCGACATTATTGATATCTTCGTGCCACCACTGTCGGTTTTCCGTTCGTTAAAGGCGCAACTGCAGGTTTGCAGTGCCAAGCAACCACCTGCTAATTGATGCGAAGCGTCTGCGTTGTGAATGCCACAAAACGCAATTGGCGATTTATCAATTCAACCCCTAAAGTAACATGCATGGCGGAAGCGTAAATTCGAGTTGTACCGCGTATTTATTTTGAGCATATGTGGCAGTTAGCATCAGTAAAGGGCAAAGAGCAACAGCATGTTAAGCACACATTTCTGCAAGAAAAACAAAAACAAACTAAAGTTAGCTAGTTCACCCAGACGGACATTGTTAAGTTCACTCATCATGATTCTTGATTTTGCTCATAGCCTCACACTGGAGTGGTGGTTAGCATGTCTGCTTTGCGTTTGCATGTTCTTTGCGTGCATTGTGTGGGTTTTCTTCAACGACTCTGGCTTCCTCCCAAAAACATGCAAGTTCATTCGCTGGAGACTCTAATTTGTACATACAGTAGGTGTTCATGTCACTGCAACCAGTCCAAGATGTACCCTGCCTCTTGCCCAAAGTCAGCTAGGGTAGGATGCAATTCAACCAGGAACCGAATGAGGATAAGCACGAGCGAAAATGGATGGAGTTCGCTGCCATTTCTTTTTTATGTCTGCATTATTTGTTTCTCACCCTTGTGTGTATTTGTAAATGCATCACGCCATCTCTCACTCTCCATCCTTCTATTTTTAAATTCCTGCCTTCCCATCTGTGCGTCTATCCAGCTTAAAGTCCTGATCCGGCCAGCCCTCCCAGGTTTATGAAAGGCGAGCAGCTTTGCAGTCGGTGCATATCAAATTCTGCTCAGCTCTGCGTGGATTTTGTACCACAGACAAAGGCTTACAATACATGTGAGCCTTTAGTCGCACATAGACACCGACAAAGAGGAGCTCAGCCTGCAAGAAGGGGGGTGGGGGGAGAAAAAAATGGAACAGAACAGGGAAAAATGACTGTGGGACAGAAATGGAGAAATATACTTTTGAAAAAGACATTTTGAGAAGTATGCAAGCGATAACGCAAGATCTGATCCTTTTACCACTGCCATGACCACGACAACCATTGCTCACCTTATAAGTGGTTTATAATGACCAGCGATGTCTGCCATCAAGTGATGAATGAGGAAAATAGGGACTGGGCAACAAAACCAACCCCCCCCCCCCCCAAAAAAAGCCCAAAAATAAATTTAAAAAATAATATTGAGAAGAAATACTGAAAAAAAAAAATCTGCAACTAGGTGGTACCAAACCACAAGTATGCAGGGGTCCATTATTGCAAGGAAACATCCTTCTAATCTCCCCCCCCCCACCTGCTTCCCCACCCATTTTAAAAAAAATGTAATTTCACATTTTTAATTAATCAAGGGCCCACTCAGTTAGCCATTCCTGCCGTAGACAGATGAACGTTGGCAAGTTTCAGATCAATGCAGTGTAAGTGGATCATTTTCCATGGCACAGCTGTCAATCTCTCCAAACTAACCTAGCTGCGGCACACCGGTTGAGAATCACTGCATGAAGCACGAACATCAATGCTTCATCTTCAATCGCTCAAGTAGCGCTTTACAAACTCCTTTAAACTTCACCACACGTTGACTTCTGACAATGACTTCCTCAACAAACACATCCATTTACCACTGTTGATTTGGATTCACTACAGTGGTCTAAAACTAAATTGCCCAATATACAAACTGCACCGGAAGTTCCGGATAATTCTTCAGTGCGAAAACAAAGAGCAGACTGATCGGAACAAAGTGGGAAACCCAGTGAAACTAACAAGGTTGCTAAAAGCTGTGAGTCGACTCACCATGATGTAGTGGCGCTGCATCTCGGTCTTCTCACTGGCCAGTTTCTCACACTCCAGTTTGAGGCTGCAGAAGGACACACAAGGATATGCAAATGAGATGGTTAACAGTAATCCGCCGCCGGAGATAGGAACCGTGCCCTGTCAGGGATAGAAAATAATTGTGAATAACTGCTGCCAACCAGATATATTTTAAGTTTATGATTGCCTATTTTCATGGGTTAGACCACAAATATACCACAAACTATTAACCTAACACAGTATTATAATTTCAAACTCATTTTTTAATATCCTTAAAAATAATGATGATTTGCCTTAGAAAAAAAATGCACCCCGAGTGTGCATATGACTGTAAAGAAAGTGTGTGCTGTGAGTGTACAACTGGTTGAGATGTGTCACGTCAACATAGTTCCTTCACAGGAAGATGCCGCAAGATTTTTTTTTTTAGACGCATGCCGATTCCAGGAGTTGGCAGAATACATTTCTGCTGACCAATCAATGGCTGAGTAATTAAAAAAAAATTGGGGTGCCTTAATGCTCACAACAATAAATATTAAATAAATAAAGTCATCAAAAATCACTTGAATGTCATTATCTTTGTCTCATGTTGTAATATGTTTAAAAAAAAACCCTGACAAAAATCTGGAAAAAAAATTATCATGATAATAATCATTCTCTCCCCGGTTTTTAGAAATCTAATATCGGCCAATTCAATTAAAACTCATTCACTCCCAAAGACGTTTTTAAACGTCTTTTCAGACTTGGTCTAGACTTGGCTGGTACTGAATGAGTTAAATTGGCCAGCCAAATCAGCGGCTCGGCACAAGATTATTTTCAAATATCTCAACTGTACTAAAGCTACTTCCGAAGCTATTAACATTCCCCTTAAACGGCCAGTGGCGGAAACACACCCGACTGCTTGGCAGAAAATTGCCGTCAAGTATTGTAAAATTCTGCCACAGCAATATATATTTTTTCTCCTCGTCTTGCTTTTAAAAACAATGCTTCCCGACAAATATGTCTATGGGCAGCCGTTACATTTTCTGAGAATATCAAAAGCAAGTGAGAACGAGGACATCAGGCAGCGATTCATTGTTTACACCAGCAAATGCAACCGTTTTCTGTAATACACGTGAACATGCTGCCGCCGTACCTGTGGTACTGGGCCTGGAGGAACTGGAATTCCTCCTTGATGCGGTCCAGAGTTTCCAGGACGGTGAACTTGAAAGACTGGCCAGGTTGCAAGGGGACCTTGACGGGAGAGAAAGGACAGACGTGAAGACAGGATGAAAGACAGACATTCAGCTGTGTGTGCGCACGTGTGCGTGTGTGTGTGTGTGGCGTGTGTGTGTGCATGCGCGCGAGAGAGCGCCAAGATGAAAGTGAAGAAAGGTCACTTCCTCTTCCCACACATCATAAAGCGGTGTGCTCCGCTAATGACTCTTGCTCCTTTTCCCTCTTCTTTCTCCTCCCTCCCGCTCTTCCACATTAGCATCCTCCCCGCTCTCTTGGCGGCACGCTAATGTATTCGAGCCTACAAA
This sequence comes from Hippocampus guttulatus, assembly GCF_054856545.1. NCBI lineage: Eukaryota > Metazoa > Chordata > Actinopteri > Syngnathiformes > Syngnathidae > Hippocampus > Hippocampus guttulatus. The sequence continues at coordinate 16,735,995 of NC_141267.1, read as the reverse complement.
GAGCGGCGGAGGGAGGAAACGTCATTGGAATAACTTCCAGCAAAATCAAGGCTCCTGCTAAGAGCTAAACAAGGAACAACAGAACAAAACGCCTCTCGGGGGACCAGCCGCCATCCTCCACATTTGTCATGAGCTTGGAGAAACGACAGAGGATGCCTTAGATGCTCTTTCCCCAAGTAAGGAAATTACCATTCATATTCGATGCATTCGTGGGGTGGGGAAGGAGTGTGCGGGGGGGGAGGGGTCACACTGCCCATCTAGATTCAGTCTCTCTCAAACTTCACTGAACCAAAGTACATAACATAAAAAAATCTCACAGCACCCCACCAAACAAAAAATGCCACAAGTATGTATCCTGAAATAATGCCATCATCTCAATTTACTGACTCTGTTTCTGCATGCCATGACTTATTCTGTTGTATGAATGGTAACAGGTGGATACACTGCACAACTTCACACGTTTACAATTCAATGGTAACGCGGCTGACATGAAAAGGCGAATATCATGTTCCCTTCTGAAGCCTTTCAATGAAATGACAGAACACGAGCAAGTTAATCATTCAGCCCAAGTCCCAAAGCATCCATTTGAACCCATCGCACAATGCACAAAGTGGTATTATGCCCTCATGGCGATCTGCCCGCACAGCCAAAGCAAAAAAAGATTGGCGGTTTCAGTGGCGAGCTCCATTAGTCTAGACAAGCACAATTCAATTAGATTTCAATTAGTCCAACGGCGGAGGTCAGAGATGTGCGGGCTTCCCCCCAGTAATTAATCCGCCGAGCCGAGCTGAGCCGAGCTAAAGTGAACCGAGACCAGGCAGAGAGCGGGGAGCTGGAGATGGGCACAACATATGCTAACTTTGTGTGTGTGTGACTCTGTGTAAGGGATGAAGGGTTGAAGGAATGGCGGGGAGTCTGCCAAAAGATCCCCACTGACCTTGATTTCTACAGTTCTCACAGGGGCGATTGGGTGGGGTGGTGCGAGAGTGGGGTCGAGACAAATACGGCCATGGACCCGCTGACAACATCAATATGCATGTACAGTAGATAATCCGTGGGAGCGCACACACATTCGTCAAAGAGTGAGGGAGGGTGACGATAGCGGGCGGCGACTGACATACAAAAAAATAATAATAATAAGATAACGACATGTCTGACAGACAGATGGACTGAGCCAGTGATAGGCTCCTGTGACGTTCTTACAGAGGAGCGCCAGAGCCAGATGATGAGAGAGTGACTGACTGTGTGAGATAGAACGCCATTCATCCCCGTGACACCCCCGCCGGGGATGGGAGGCGGAAGATGAAGGAAATACTTTTCGCCCCCCCCCCCTAATCCCTCCTATTCTTTCTTTACTGTAGTCGACATAAGCGTGCCCATCCAGCCTCTGTAAGACTCACACCATCTGCTCGTATGAGCATATGTACACCACACCGTAAGACAACTCCACAAAGTCTTTAATTTGATTGGAAATGCTTCACGTAGCACATTCGGTGAGACAAAAACGAATCGACGATGACGATGTCTGGTCATAGATAGCTACAAGAGATTCCAAAGGATGCGATCAAATTCGGATGTGGTCTGAAATGCATACGATGGCCATAGAAGCCAGTTGAACAAAGCAATCGGCTGACGTTAAGAACGACAGACACACAGATCACAGACAGTGATCAGAGCATCCTCTGCTTTTTCTCTCAATGTCCTAACTGCATTTAAATGTAAAAAAAGGAAAGGCCCCTATCGTTCAAAGGGGTTACATAAAGAAATCGATTTACATCTCCCACGGCTTCTCGACACAAACACGTGAGTGGGAATAAACACCGGTCCCTTGACATGCAAGTGATCCAACTTCTGCTGGAGCAATTAAGAAGAAAAAGAAGACCACATCTGAATCGTCACACTTCTTCATCTTAATTATTGTTTTGTTTTGTTGTTGTTTTTATAACCTTTTCAGTGACAGCGGTTACGAGAGTAGACACCTTCAAATGTTGTTTTCCGTTATATTATTTTATCTTAATGTCACAGTTGTGGACCCTTAACTCATTCACTCCCAAAGACGTTTTTAAACGTCTTTTCAGACTTGGTCCAGAATTGGCTGGTACTGAATGAGTTGCCATCCATTTTTTTTTCATGCCTAAAAACTAATAAAAACACTTGAGGGAAAAAATCATGATGTAGGTTATCATTATTTGTGCATGAAAAGGTGAATATAGGCATCCCAAGATGATACCTTTTCATATGGTTGTAAGTCAGCGGTGGTTCAAATTAAGTAAATAACTACAATATTTTATTTTTCATTTTAGAATGAAGAAATTTTTTAAAATCTTTTTCAGTCAATGCCGATCAGCTAAACGTCACGTGATCTGCTCCGATTTCCTGGAGGTCCTTTGAAGCCAAGTTAAACTGAGAAAAAAAGGCACCCGAGGGAAAGGAAAACATGGACAATATTTACAAAAGATGGGGGCGTCCGTGGCGTATGTCGGCCTCGGCAAACATTTGTTGAAGTTGAGTGCGCGAGTGTGTCGGGTGTCTCCTGCGCCGTGACAGATGGCCACGCAGACTGTTTGGGGGTTCGATAGGCTGTCACGAAAGGCCGAAAAAACAGCTTCTCGCCTCCTGGATTTTTGAGTAGACTGTGTGTGTGTGTGTGTGTGTGTGTGTGTGCGCGCGTGAGCCAGAGATGCAGCCGTCATAGGGAATCAGATATCAAAAACTGATCCTGTTAATCTCAGAGGTAGATGTGAAAGAGGGGAGGGGTGATGTGAAGGTTTAACACCCGCCCATCCACACGCAGTCACACATGCATGTGCGCACGCGCACACACCGAAACACACATACACCATGTGGGACAGCAGTCGATCACAATTTGGACGGGCTGGCACACCCCGAGCGGAGAATTAGGGAGGATTAACGATGGCCAGCGGAGAAGGGGGGGAAGAGGTAAACAAGGGGAGGGTGGGGGAGGCGGTTGAGGCCTGTTTTGACTCGCTCACATAACAGGATTGATTTTTTTTACGAGGTTGCATCTTGTGGCACGAGTTGTACATGAATAGTCCAATTCAATATATAGTCTTATACATTATAATACAGAGAGATCTATTTTTGTGCCAAGTTCTAGTCTGCTGCAAGGTGTGTTGCAAATCTGCGCAGGGGCAGGTTTGACTAAGTTTTGGTATTTGACGAATTCTTTTTCAAACATCAGACACCCTTGTATCCATCCATCCATTTTCCGATCTGCTTTATCCTCACAAGGGTCACGGGGGGTGCTGGATCCTATCCCAGCTGACTTCGGGCAGTAGGCCAGGGGCACCCTGAACCGGTTGCCAGCCAATCTCAGGGCACACAGAGACGAACAACCATCCGTGCTCACACTCACAAAGAGGGACAAGTTAGAGTGTTCAATCAGCCATTCATGTTTTTGGAATGTGGGAGGAAACCGGAGTACCCGGAGAAAACCCACGCAGGCCCGGGGAGAACATGCAAACTCCACACAGGGAGGCCGGAGCTGGAATCAAACCCGGTACCTCTGCACCGTGAGGTCAACATGCTAACCACTCACCCACCGACTGGGCCGCCCCGCTTGTGTATCAAACAGAAAAATCTATCATCCCATGTCAATAACCGTTTCTTGCTTTTCAAGGGGCATCGGTGACATGTGCTCGCAAAAATGAGGCGGCGATGGTTAGGCAACAAGGTTCTTGAAAGTGCCACTTTTATCCATCTGGTGGTTGACGTCAGCAACAATTTGTTCTGCATTCTGACTGAAAGCTATCCCCTACATTTCTGTGAGTCTCCCTCACTTTGTCTGTCTTTTGTAACGCCAAACTTCTGTTCACATCAGCTGCTGTGTTTTTTCCCCCTCCCCACCACTTGAAATGAGAGCTCAAGTGCGGAGCAGATGCTCATCTGCGAGTGATTGGGTAAGAAATAATTCGATCTGTCTGCTCGTCTTCCAACTCTCCCGCCGTTTAGCCTCTGGTGCACTCTACCAACGCGGCATTAGTAGGCATGCCTGAGCAAGAAGGCATCTTCCACTCCCCCCACCGTCATTCTTCACCCCCTCGTTCTTCATTTTGTATGAGCACGTCTGCGAGACAAGCAGACACACATTCAGATAGAACATGAAATAATCATCGGCTGATGAAATATTTAGTGGCATAAGACACACGAATAGATAAGAAATGCCAAGCGTTGGCGCCCCGTGTGACTCGGCGTTTGCAACTCACTGCTTTTTTTGAACTGAAGGATGGATATGCTGGCATCTGAGAAACCGTTTCACCGCGGCGGGCGCATCGGATCATATCGTGTTATGTACGGACGCAGTGGGTGAGTCCGGAAAGGCATTTGTGGTTTGGCGGCTCAACAACTTTCATTTTGGATGTGGCAAATTAGCAGAAAATGTTTGACAGCAGCGTGATACACAGATACCGGACAATCCTAAACCGGATGAGAAGATTGCAATCTCGCAGTTACGGGAAGCTAGTTGATTTTGCTTGATTGCTGCGAGTAGGAGGACATAACGTAAAATGGAAAGTCAATTAAAACAGTGATGCCTCAAATTATGAGTGACCCGACTTCAGAGCTTTCATTCCGTCAATTCTTGATTTCCTTTCAAACGTTTTCGCCACAAGAGCTAAACTGATGCAACTGAAATTCACAACAAGCAGAAAGTTGCCAGTGAACAGTTCTTCAAAAAAGGTCCTCGCTTCCAGCACTTTACTGTTAAAATTAAACATGTAACAAGGAGAATTACAGTTTGTGTATTTAATGAATCAAACCTGCTATCTTTAATCCTAAAACGTTGCAAGACACCATTCACGGGCGAACAAAGCTAGCATCAATGTCGTGGTCTTGTAACCCTTTAAGCAAGCCATATACGAACAAAAATGGTGCAGAAACATGAGGCAGACATAATACTCTCGGGCATAAATTCTTTATCCTCTGCGGAAAAAAAGGCTAATATTACTGCAGCTTACTGAGCAGTTGTGTGTGTCTTCTTGTGTTTATACTGTATGTACACATTATAATGCTACCTGATGGAGCTGTATAGTGAGGAAATTATTATTATGTTTTGATAAAGTACAATACAATAGAGTCCTATATTTCTTTTCAAATGAATTACTGTAAAACCATCTGTCAACCGTAATTGTGTTACCCATGATATATGGGGCAACAAGCACCTTTCCTATCTCACAATAAGGTCGATTTCCGGTTCTATTGTTATCGTTGCACACTGGCACCCAACTGTTAGCATCACACAAAAAAAAAAAAAACGAGTTGAAGAAAAACTATCTGCCGCATTTGCTTGTTCATAAAACTCACAAAATTCAAACATCGCGCTCAGATTATGCGTGCACACATTCGTGAAAGGCTGGTTCTCATTCATGGCAGACGTGTGTGTGTGTGTGTGTGTGTGTGTGTGTGTGTGCGTGAGTGTGTCTTGATGCTCCTATGAAATAAAGCGTTGAGGTGTGTGTTTCAGATGTGAGGAGAGGCGCTGGTGTGTCATCACAATAAATCGGTCCGACTTCTAAGTAGAATAGCTCGTGGCAAAACATACGCAGACAACACACCAAGACAGACACTGAGGTGCAAATGGACACATAAAACATGAAAGGACAGGGCACAAACACTCTTGCGGAAACACAAACATCCAGTCGAATCAATGACACGGCTGCATAGAAAATCCAAACCGTCTTCGCGATCCACCGAGCAGTCTACAATGCAGATCTGAATCGAATAAGAAAAAGCCATCGTGCCTTTTGCCATTTCATCTTTGCAAGAAATCCTCCGCCACTTCCGCGGGGACAGAGCCGCAGAAAGGAAAAGTCACGTCCATTCCGGCCGACGGGAAGTTGAACGTTTTTATGCAAGGAGGCATCGACTTGGAACAACAGTCCTCTGCTGCTTTACAACCAAGGTTAACTTGCAACATCTGCGTTGTCCAAATCGATTGAAATCAAAATGGATCGGATCCAACAGCTGACTGTCAACATGGAGTCATCCGACCCTTTTGCGAAGTGCTTGTCCTCTTTCGGGTCACGGGTGAACTCGATCTTATCCGAGCTGACTTTAGGCAAGAGGCCGGGGTTCATCCTCAACTTGTTGCCAGTCAATCAGAAGGCACAATAAACGTTTTGCTCACCCTTCCAATTGTGCGCCTTGACGGTGTTTAAATGCGAATGTTCCACAGTCATTTACAGACCCTGCCTGCGTGCGCGCTTAAGCTAGAGCATTTGCATGAGACGGAACAACAGGAAATGAATATTCCAGCTGCACTCGGAGAGGAAGATTGTGTCTAAAACGAGAACCAGGATGAACTCGGGGCGTGTTCCGAATGATATGAGTGCGTTCCCAAAAATGGACTGCGCGGAGCTGAAAATCCTGATCGCGGCTCTTATTCCCTTCCACAAAAATGCAAATTCCAAATGAAAACACGGCAACAACATGACCAAATGTGTTAACGCCTTCACAGACTCAAAGCCTCCTCCAAAAAAATAAAATCAAGCAGTGGCGCACTCCTTTACTGCAAAACACGATCTGCAAAATGGAAGATGAAGCGGCGAAGTTTCTGGCGCCCCGTAGCTTCCTACTCGACTCCGCTTTCCTTTTCGCCTCTTATTTCGTCTACATATTGACTTATGTCGTCCTTTTCCAAAATAAGCCCCCTAGTGTTCGGAATGAAACACAACACAACTGAAAGACCAGGCGCTGCAGTTAAGTGGACTGGTTGGCAAGTGAAGTATTTGTGTACTCAAATGTCATTATTTGTACTTCAGAAAATAGTATCAGTGCATCTTCAATCAAATTCATGAGCCTGGACTGAGATTTGATTCCCGTAACTCAGAACTGTGAGCCACAAGTGCTAACCACTAGTGCGCCATGCTCAGTATTCACGGCGTTTTGTGTAAAAACACTGGAAAAAAAACACAAAATCGAACAGCCTCATCGTGTTTTTATAACCAAGGAACCATTTTGGGTTTTTTTTTCTTCACGGTGTGATTTAAATTTGATGTGCCGCTTTCTCAGCGTGAAATAAAGCCGATCATAAAGATTTCCAGCTTCACTCCTTTTGCAGTACTTGCAGTATAGCTGCGCACACAAACGACCGCACTTGTGAGGCTGCGTGCGAGTTTGCTTCGCTCACACTTCGTCATGGATCACATTTCATTGCTGTACCAGAAATAAAGACGTGCTGGCGGAGGGGATGGTGGTAGTAAAAGGGAGGGGGGGGGGGTGTCATGGACAAATAGTGTGAGCGTGGGAGTGGGGGTTAGATGGTGGACATCGGCCTGTTGGGGGGGTGCAACTTTATCAAAAAGTCATGTCGGCAAGCGTGAGGAGGGATGCTCCCACTCTCCCTCCTCTCATTCATTTTCATTTCTGCTATTTTTCAAGAATGCCCTTTTTTTGGGGGGGGGGGGTCTTTTACTTTCTGCCTTTGTTACTTCACTTCCTCTCTCTTTCAGCAGTCTTATTAACATTCTCCGTGCACACGTAATTGATTCCTCATGCCTGACTCTTGTGAAATGTCATTCATAATTCTCTGTGATAGTTATGTGTGTGTGTGCGTGTGTGTGTGTATTATCTGGCAGGGAAGTCAGTCTGCGGGCTCACACAGCAAAGTGGCCACTGACCTATTTGTATCACAGACATGGAGAATGACTAATAAATCTGATTATAGCGAGCGGGCCATGAGGAGGGAAAAAAAAAAACTGCCACACTGAGAGCAAGCTGTCATTCACCCCTCTGGGCTTTTCCCTTTTTTTAATGTTATTATTTATTGTTATGTTTGCCTGCATATTTCACCTTTATCTCACTTTGTATTTAACCTTTGTTTTACCCTGGCGGCTACATTACCGTCACTGCCTGACGGCACTTGAGGGCGGGTAAGCGAAGGAAGGCACAGCAGGATTTTTCTCCAAGTGACAATGGCTATGTGGGAATGTAACTGTCAATTAAATAAGCCTTTGCGTCGAGTCGAGACCACCTTCCAGTACAACGTACACACCGTAGTGAGGAGCAAGTACTCTTCCAAGACTCGACTAGTGCTCCAAAACACAACACAAAACAGAAAGTATGGTGAAGACTAAGGAGAAGGAGAGAGGTCCCCACCCCCTCCCCCCGCCAAAAAAAAAAATATTTAATCAAAAAAATGAATGAGACTAAAACATGGGGATGCACTTACCGGATGCCTGCCCTGAGGGTACATGATCCCAGGAGAGGAGAGGCTTCCAGTCCGTTTGACGGCCAGGTTAGTCCCCTGGCCCTCCACTCCTCTGCCCTCCACGGGTTCACAAAGTCCACTTCTTCTTCTTCTTCTTCTTGCAAAGTCAATCCAATGCGGGGCTATCCGACACTGTCATGAGAACACACAAGACTTAGTTTCCACGCTCTCCTCTTATCAGTCTTCCTCCTGCTGTGATCAGTCAAGGTCCAAACAGAGTGACATGACAATTACATCCTCTCTCCCTCTTCCTCCTCCTCCTCTTCTTTTTTTCCTTTTTCGTCTCCCCCTCTTGCTCCTCACGTCTCCTGGTGCCCTTTCTTCACCCGGCCGTCCACTGACAGAAACATAAACACACAGATGGATGGTCTTCCTCCTTTGTAACACGCTGCTGCAGAATGGGGAGGAGGACAGAGTGTGAGAGAGCTTTGTTTTTTTAATATGATGGGGGGGGGGGTCCAAAAAAAAGAGGAAAACAGGAAAGAAGAGCAGGTCAGTGGAGGATCCAGCGGGCTTTTCAGCAGCAAGCCCTAGACTGTAATATATTGTGCCTGTTGGCTTCAACACAAACAGGACAGGCTGCTAAAGCTGCTCTTAAGGTGGAACTGAACAGATAGGCGGAGGGAGAGAGAGCGAGAGAGACGGCTCTCTTTTCAGTTATGGTCTCACACACACACACGCACACGCACACAGAGCAATCAGTCATGCGCAAAGACTGATAAGGAATTGAGATTCCCAAACAAACGCTCCAACATTCAGACACCAATTTGCGTCAGTTATCACTGCGCGCGCACATGCGCGCCGTTATTACTCACGTTACTCGTGGAGATAACGCCATGCACGCCTGCTCTTCACATGTAGTGACATACATGAAATATGGAGACGGCAGTGAAAAATGACACGCGATATAGTGGACAACTGCAATCCTATTTGTCAAAGAAATGAATTGAATTAAAGTCAAACGGTCACCAGGGGGGGAAAAAAAATAGAACACGGTTCGACATTAATGGTGGCCCAATGGCCCAGCGCCACAGACATTACCCAACTTCAGATGTTGGCCCAGTCTAAATTCCTTTCACTTTGAACATTCTTAATTGGCATGCAAGTTTGAAGTCTGCCGCACAACGAATGCCGTGACCCAAGCCAACTGGACAGTCGCGCACTAAGCAACGCTCTGCAACTACTTTTCACGAATGGTCGAATGTCGCCAATTAGTTTTGTGAAATTTTGAATTGCAAGTGAACGTTGCAAATGTCGCAACCAATCAAAAATACCACAATGTAAATTACTTTTATGCCGACATGGCAATTTTCAGGCTACCAGGCAGGGTATTTGTCAGACACACACGCATGATCGGGGGGGAAAAAGTGGTCTCCAAGAGCCCACTCCACAGCGGCCAACTTTACTTCATTCGGAAGCGGAGATCTTCTTGCTGTTCTTAGCGTGTCCATCTCCTACATGGACTTCAGCGAGTCCGCTTCCATCATGCAGTGAACAGGGAATGAGGGGAGCCTCTTCCATTGGATGGCAAATATGTCTGCTGTATTCCTCCCACAACTGCGCAAACACCCCATTCTACCTATCCCACAGTTTGTCCTTTGACTTTCCTCTCCACACAAAGTGTGATGCGGAAGGTATTTTCCTAAATACCGATTGTCAGGTGTTTTACTATAAGGAAAGAACACCAAAGTAGCAGCAAGAAAGTGTGCCTCCAAATGAAATGTCATCCAGATCAAGTGAAGGCAGTGGCACTACGGCAGGTGTCACACATGACGTGATGAAGCTTTACACCCACACGTCGTCAAAAATCACTACCTCAAACACGGAGCGGGATGAACAACATGCCAGAAAACCCCTACACGAGTCCAGTTAAAAAGATCTGTTTTTCTATTTCTGTCCCGGCTGTTACCTTCTTTGCACACGTTATTTACAGGACGGCTCGGTAAGTCGCGTTATTTAAAGTCTTTCCATGTTGAGAGCACCAGCCTGGCCCAGACGTCTTTTGGCCCCGTTTCATAATGACTTTATCCGTCGCAGCTCTGCCTTTGAACTTGATCAAACAACTATTAATCCGGCACTGTTGAATTGGACACAGCCGTCTTGGCATGTGGGCGCAGGGTTTCCAGTAAGGCATTTGATAACAAGAGGGTCAGCCAGAGGGCAGCCCTCAAGTGTTAATTATGGTCACATACAGTACTGACATCCCGTTATACAATACGGGGACATTAACAAACTACTTCTGGGGAACGCCTCCTTGCACAGCCCCTAAATTCAAGTTGGACTTCTTGTCTTGGTAACAGCAAAGACAATGACAAATTGCAGCATTACAGTGGTATTTCGTCTTACAAGTGAAATACCATCACTCAGTGGATTTTTCTTTTTGTGTTGGCATTGTGGTCATTTAAAAACATTAATATCTAAAAAATTCTAGATATTTGAACACAAGCCGTGTAAACACAAGCGGACAGAACATACAACTAAATTCCACAGGCATATATTCTTTATCCTCTGAGGAAAACGACTAATATTGCAGCTTCCTTGAGACAGTCTTCGGTGTTTAATCATCATTTGTAGATTTGTGGATGTAATGCCTTTTCAGACTTTTTAAGGATCTGTGGGAACCATGCCAAAGCATAATTTATCATTTGATTAGAATTGTGGCAACATCAGCAGTTCCAAATGCATCAATTAACAACAGTAAAATTACCCACAAGAACAGAAACTTCACAGGTCGACTTTGTCCTCTCATTACGTGTATCGATGTTCAACAAAAGACAAAGAAACAATGAGCGTATCCCTGAGGACTCTGACCCACAAACCAGATACTAGATTCGTCGCTGATATCATTGAAAACAAACATGTAATTCTGGCTCAGTCTCATAGTTTGTATAGAAATTGTATCGGGCCTGCAGACTGACTTCCCTGCCAGACAAACCACACATTGTAAAACAACCGTTCTCATGGTTCTACAAAACAATACACTGGAATGTAATTTAAATTATTTCATCATATTCTAATTAGATATAATTTTCTGAAACCCTGATGTGATAGACGGAAAAACCCACCAGATTCGGAATCAGCGCCAAAGGAAGGTAAAAATCATCTCTAAAAGTTCAAGTGCATCTCTGAGACCAATGGCATTTCCATTTAGTTCAACGGGGAAAGAGGATTTTTAGATTTGAATGCTTTGCATTAAAACCGCCTGACGAATTCAAATGATCTCTCCAGACACAACTGTATTGTGCTGTTTTCACATCTTTTTGGTCGGAAAAAGAAAACGTTTTAAAATTAGTCTTGGACGCACGTGAACCCTAACAAAATGGCGTGTGTTCACTGAGATGGCTCAAATATGACTTAAACATGAGCGTAAAGAGGGTCTTGATTTTAAAAAACACCTGTCAAAATCACTTACAAACACGATCATTTGATGAGGGGAAACTACGTGATGTATTTGAGTACTTTGACCAAAGAGGTTCGTGGTTAATTCCACACTCTGTTTGGAGATGGGGCGTGGGTTGTGTTCCGCGGATACTCACTAATAACACATGTAAATAACTATCGATGCACTTAGAATCGTGAGAAAAGATGACATTTAGAAAAGGTCACCTGTCATGAAGAGCACCGCTCTGCCCTCCACTTCCTGATACAGCAACAACAAGCTCCAAAAAGCGCGCAAAGACTCTTTTCCAGTGCTTTTACGTCTCAATTTCGCCTATTCAGATGCGGCTATCGCCTGGTTCCACCTTAAAAGCTCGGCTTGCCGGGAGTCTATCCTCGCGCGCTGAGTGGATGAAGATGAGCCAATCGTCTTCGCTAAGACCCCACGTTGGGTCCTGACGTTATATCAGGCACTGACCAATGGGAGCGAGGAGACGACTGGGAACGGAAGAGGGAGGGGAGGTTTGAGGAGTCTTATGGGGATTGTGGGCATTGAAGTTCCAATTATTCTGCTCGTGCGCGCGCAAACACACGCACACACACACACACGGAGGGAGTGAGCACACAAAACACCCACACTAGACCGTCAGTCACGCCACGTAAACGCTCACTAAATTCCAGCGTTAAATTCAACTCCTAAAGAACAAAAACAGATTAGAAGACAAATACACCTTGCCAGTTTGTTTCATATTGGCTAGATTTAAGTTAACATGTCGACTAAAGTGGAGGGAAAAGAACTCGATTTGACTTCCAGACTTGATTATGAACGTAATATTGATTTGTATAAAGCACAATTTATTTTATTTTAATAGTTTTTTTTGGTCATGTTACATTGTTTAACATAAAACGCGGGCTCAGTTAAAAAAATATTCTTAATTGTTTGCCTTCCTTCACAAGAATAGAATGAATAAATAAATAAATAAATAGACGTAAAAAAAAAAGTCATTGTGCGATTGAATGATTTATGACTAGAATTTATATTGGTGGCCATTGTCCATGTCTATTCAATGAATACAAAACAAAGAGTCAACGTTCATTATGACAAATTTATGAGCAAGAGTTTCAAGGTAAATGTGAAACATTGAGCAAATCGGCTAATAATTTCTAGATACGCTGCAATTTATGGAAACTGCGTCCAAACTTTTCTGTGATGTTGAAAAAGTGCCCACACATAAAGATTTATAGTTCACGTATGGAAAAAGGTCATAGCGTTTCTCGACATTAATACACACGTGACATCAGTAAGAAAAATAAAATGGATTTTTGCAGCTCTACCATAAACAGCACAAACACCGCATGCATTGACTCCAACAAATAGCAATCAAAAAGCCATTTGTCAAGAAATGGCTTATTTGATTGGCGATCAAAAATAATAGATGACAGCTTTTTACTTCAACAATCAGCAGAACAATGCAAAATTGATCCCCGTGGCTCTCAAGGCGGCAGAAACTCTGCAATATTGTGCTATAAGCCTCCGAACCTGCAGGGGGCGCTAATTTGTATTTGCTGTTACAACACAAAAGCCAGGATTGCTGCTGATTTTTTATTGTATTCGTAAATAACTTTTCACTGTCTGGCTTATCGCGTCCGTCATTTAGCCTAAAAGTGTTGACATAATTCCGTCGGTATGTCCTGGAATGAAGGCCGGGGGTGGGGTGTTGCCTTTGCCTTCATGCCAGTGAGCAAATATGATCTTGCAACCCTGCAAGCGCAATCGTTCAATGATGTGTGCTTGAGTGTGTGTGTGTTTGCTTTGCATGTGTTTTCTTTGTGTGTGTTTGTGAGATGTTTTGACACGAACACCGTATATGTGGGACATGTGCAGGAACGGCGTGCCAGAATTAGCTTCTTCCAACTTCTTTCCTGCTCCCCGGCAGCAGGAAAGAACTGTGTCACTCATATATATGTGTGTGTGTGTGTGTGTGTGTGTGTGTGTGTGTGTGTGTGCACCAAGTTTGACATTGACATATTTTCATATTGTTTGACTCCTATGATGCTTATGTGCTGACGTATTTACTGGATTTATTATTAATGCTTTTTAGAGCTTTGATATGAGGCATCATCTGGAATGAATAAGTTTTGGCAGACATTTTTCTGGGAATATTGGTAACATCTATGCTAATTTCAATGTCGTTTTGCGTTGTATGTCAGCGTTAAATTTGAAGACTTGAGATATCCAATGTTTAATTCTCTTCTGTTGTGTACTCTGATTATGTGTGTTGCTGCGCCATGCGGCTTAAAGTGTTAGTTGTTTGAAAGTGTTATCGTCACTGAATCATGTGCTAATTACCATTAGCTTGTCTTTGGCGTTTTGCATTATATTATTGCAATAAGCTAGTGGACTCTTGTTAGATGAAATTAACTGATTTGGGTGAAAATGTTTGTTCTTCACCTCAAGGAAATAAACTAGAAACATAGCTTTTAGAATTTTCCAGTGTTTTAACCGAACTCTGAAAAGTATCATGAGCACTATAGGGCTAGTGCTAACACCACATATAAAGGTAATGGAATGAGGATTTGCCTGATGCCCTCATGTGAGTCAAAAGAAGTGACAGCGACTCGTCATGCTATTAATGAGCTTTAACAAGATCCGACAGTCGGGGAAATGAGGCGAGCCGGCACAAATGTGTCGACATCACTCACTGTCCTGCCCCGGCACTCAAGAAGCTAAAGCAAGATGAGTGGTGGCGACCCAGCAAGTAGCCCACTCAACTCATGAATTTTAGCGCACTGTGAGTAATAGACATGCGTGGCACGGTAACAATGGTTTGCCCCTCCGCTACCAACTTTCGTGGTTGCGAGTTCGAATCCGGACGGCGGCCTTCCTGTGTTCATGTTTCGTTCCACAGTCCAAAAACATGCATGTTAGGTTCAGTGAAGTCTCCGAATTGTCCCGAGGTGTGACTGTGAGTGCGAATGCGTGTCTATCTATACGTGCCCTGCGAGTGGCTAGCAAGTGGCGACCAACCCATGTCGTACCTCGTTTCCTGCTCGAATTCCAGCTCACCTGTGACCCCGGAGAGGAGAAGCGCAAAAGAAAATGCATGGATGAATGATAAGCACTATTCGTCGCTGGGCAAATTCCTTCTGAAAAAGAGAAAACACATTTGAATCAATCAGTTTGGAGAAGGACTAAAATGAGACGACCTCAATGCAGCAAATATTACAGGACTCATGAAAATGTCAATGTCAGTGGGCTGGATTAAAGTACGCAGGGGGCCTTTCGCCTGCTCTACGTGTAACTTTGCATATCATGTTTAATTTACCAAGTCATTTTGTAAGCCACATTAAATGTGAGCGCACATCGAGATAGAAGTGCACATTTGTGTTCATTCGTGTACGGTATGCAAATAATTGTGTGAGCACCCAACGTACTTACCAGTTCTATCACGTCATGTGTATACCAAGTACTAGCGTAGCGTCTAAGTGTGAATTACGTGCATGTCACTGTGTGTAAAAGTGTGTGTGTGTGTGTGTGTGGTGTGTGTGCGCGTGTGTGTGTGTGTGTGTGTGTGTGTGTGTGTGTGGCAGGGCATCCGGGCTGGAGTATGCAAAGTGGTTATCAGCCAACTTGGCACAAGGCAGTTGTGCAACTAATTGGAAGTGAGGCAGGCTGCAGAGAATGCACTCGCTGCTTGTGAGTGAGCTCCACGTGCTCGCGCGCACACACACACACACACACTGACACGCACATTCACAATACAAAAATACATTAGCCTTTCCCCTTCAATCAATAGTGTTTTTCCACATAGTGGAAAAACGACAATAGAAGCTCTGAGGTCAGACATAATTATGCTGGTTGATGACGATGACTGGGGTCTGAGGTCTAGGTTGACTAATATTGCTAGTTTTGGCTTCTATGTTGACTTGAAGGTTTCGATTTTGGTTTCAGGCTGATTTGGACGTTTCGGGCTAAGTGCTACATTCATCGAGTTGTCTTGGTGAAGGTCCTAGGCTGACTGGAATTCTTAGTACAGAGTGCTCGGTCGATGTGCGAGCCTAGGCTTCAGATTGGGCTGATTTGGAAGCTGTAGGCGTTTTCTTAAGTGCTGGGGCGAAACTCCACTGCACACTCCCATTTCTGGTTTTAGGTAAGTGAGCCAACCGGCCACCAACAACTCCAAAAGAACAATAATACTGTATATATGGTACAACATACACATTGTGTGTTACAACAATACTTAACCATATTCCCAATTCCATATGCAACAATGGATGAAATGGTTACGTTGATGGTCGAAATCTTCGCGAAGTGTGCGCACCTTACACAGACCTTGGTCCCAGTTACAGTATATGCCCAGGTAAAAGTTTTAGTCTATTTTGGAAGGATCGGGCCAGGTTTTCGCCCTAAAGTCTTCCTCTCCCAATTTCTGTCTTATTGTCCGTTTGAAGACACCCAGTAAATGAATGCATTATGTAATTTTGTAGTAGCAAGGCTTCTTATAACCAGGTGCACAGACAGAGGATGCGACAGAGGTGAGAGCGCCGGAAACAGAGCAGATGCGTGTGAGGAATAATGCCCAGAACATGTGTGGCATGAGTGTGTACAGTGTCCATGCGTGTGTGTGTGGGGGGGGGGGGGGGGGGGGGTTGGCCTAGGTGCAGATGGCGGATGTCAGTGTTGAAAAATTCATGATGCCATGTTTGGGGGACTTCTCAAGGGATATGTTGATGTTAGCGAGGGCACACATACAAACACACACACACTCACACGCATGGGGAGACACACCTCTAAGGTGTGTGTTGACAATATGGAATGCTACAGAAAAGGCACAGATGCCAAATGCAGAGATATTCATTATGGCTTGTGTTGCTTTTATTGTATTTTTAGGGAAAACCAATCCATGAACTGGACTCAGTGCAGTCAATGCGGTTTCAGTGCCACACTGTGACAGTGTGAAGGGTGGTCTCGGTGATTGACGGCATGGATGCATTCACACTTACTAAGAATTTAGAGTATCCAAAGAACCTAACATGCATGTTTTCAGAATGTGGGAGGAAATCGGAATAGCTGGAGAAAACCCAGGGAGGAAATTGTACGCCGGATGGATGGAAGGGTGGACGGCAAGACTTTTTTTTCTGAAACAGAATTGAAATCAGCTGGGTTCAGTTTGTGCATAGTGACACTGTGAAAGTGAATGCTTGTCTGTCTCGCTCTATCTGCCTGCTGATTTAGTGGCAACCAGTCCATTGTATGGTTGACCAGTCAAGCGCAGGGCACGCACACACACACACACACACACTTGATGACAATGACACACACACACACGCACACACTTGATGTTCGCTCAATGTTACTTCTGCATTGGTGTCACAGAGGACGTGTCATCAAAAAAATGAACACGTGCATTTTAAACTACGGTTGCAGTCATAATAAAAATTGTATTCAGGCCAAACTAAAAACGTGCTACATTTTTTTCCCCATCACGTGCACTAAGAGTCTCCCATGAGTCACCACATTCATCATTTTGGGGTGTTGATGACTGACCAGCTTTCTGCACGTCGCAATTACGGGATGATAAATGATGCTGGGTGCTACATTGCAGTATTGAGGCAACGGGGAGCGCCTCAGTTACAACGGCAGACTGACAAGCAAGCAAGGAGGGACTAATGGGGACCCGGTGGGAGCCGGCCGAATGAGAATCACAAAATACCGCACATGGACATCTGCATGGAGGGAGATGGATCAAGTTGCTGGATCGGAGCGTCCATTTAAATGAATAAATAAAGAAATAATAAGTAAACAGGTACGAACTGCAATTACTGGATTTTCTCAAATCAAAATCTCTCGCCCAATACTGTATTTTCACAAGCGTTGGCCATCCCATGTAAACACATCAGGCCTGAATTAAGTCGCCGGTTGCGTCACCCGCTTAAAAGAGGAAATGGAAAATTGGCTAGTTCATGTCCGCTGTACTTGTGTGTCGAGAAGAAAAGTGCCTTGAGATACAAGTTCAATTTGTTCCATGACCATTGAAATGATGGCCAGCCTTGGTCACCTGGGGGCGGTATGAGATAGAAAGAGATATACTGGTACTACTCTCAGCTCATCAGTACAGCATTTGTTGTTCTTCGCAGAGGATAAGGAATGTATGTGACTGGCAGTAACTCCAAGAAGATTGTTCTGTTTTCAGTGCTCTCTTTTGGGGTCAATAAAAGAATAAGCAAGTTATTTTTGATTTTGGCTATTGCGTCCAGTTAGCCAGAGGTGTTTTTACACTTGGGCTCACGTTGATGGATGAAGGTCGTACAGCGTGTGAATGAATTAGTGATGAGGATCGTGATGATGAAACATCAACAGCCCAGCCGGTAGCCTGAATTTCACAGAGGAGGCAGGCCCTCATCTTCAGAAGCTTTCTTGGTCAGGCCTGACCTTGTCGTGAACTTGTCAACCCTCAGCACTACTCCACCAATGTGTGCACCCGTGACACGTTACTTTTAGCAATCCAAGTCCACAGACTGCTTCTTCTTGATTTGTTTTGACAGTCGGCACCAATTTGAAAGCGCACTTTACATACCGATGGGATTTATTGGCTCATTATGCAAGGTTACTTTGAACGTCTTGTACACGGCATTCAGCAGTACGGTGTGCAAAGTTTAGCGTGTCTGCCTGACACCTTTGGTGTTCTGTGTTCAAATCGTGGCCTTGGCCTTGCTGTGTGGCATTTGCGTGTTATTCCCATGTTTTTGTGGATTTTCGCTGGGTATTGCAGCTCCCTCCAAATATATAAAAATAGCAATCTACAAAGCTTTTTCCATGAAAATATTGTCTTATCTTCTGAAAAAAGAATTTTCGTTAATTTTTTTAATCTTCGAAAAACAATTTTTATGAGGGAAAAAGACTACCTTGAAAACAATTATTTTGGAAAAGTTTTTGTTTTTAATCTTGAAAAGATACTTAAAGAATAGACACATTTTCTAAAGAATATTCATAAAAATAAAAAAAATTAAAGTTTAAAAAAAAGAAGGCTTTCTGATCTGAAAAAAATATGACCAATCTGGTCAAATATGAAAAAAAATGCTTTTTCATCTTAAAAATAAATTGACAAAATATCCATCCATCCATCCATCTTCTACCGCTTATCCGGGGCCGGGTCGCGGGGGCAACAGCTTTAGCAGGGAAGCCCAGACTTCCCTCTCCCTAGCTACTTCTTCCAGCTCTCCCCGGGGGATCCCGAGGCGTTCCCAGGCCGCATGTTTTGGACACTCGGGTGAAGAGAGGGGCGGAGCTGTCAACTGATCACCACCTGGTGGTGAGTAGGCTCCGATGGTGGGGGAAGATGCCGGTCCGTCCTGGCAGACCCAAACGTATTGTGAGGGTTTGTTGGGAGCGTCTGGCGGAATCCCCTGTCAGAAGGAGTTTCAACTCCCACCTCCGACAGAGCTTTTCCCATGTTCCGGGGGAGACGGGGGACATTGAGTCCGAGTGGACCATGTTCCGTGCCTCTATTGTTGAGGCGGCCAATCTGAGTTGTGGCCGTAAGGTGGTTGGTGCCTGTCGTGGCGGCAACCCTCGTACTCGCTGGTGGACACCAGCAGTAAGGGAGAAGGAGTCCTATCGAGCCTTTATGGCCTGTGGGACCCCAGAGGCAGCTGACGGGTATCGACTGGCCAAGCGGAACGCTATTGACAAAATAAAATCTTTTAATCCAATGAAAAAGGGCGATCTTGAAAAAAATCTGACCGGCTAAAAAATAATAATAAATAAATAAAACATTTGAAGTCAAGTCGAAAATTGGGGCTGCATAGATCATATTGTAAAAAAATGTAACTTGACTTCCCCTTTAACAACAAAAAAAAAGTTTAAAAACTGTCTTAAAAATGTCTCTATCTTGAAAAAATAGTATTTTCAATTTGTGTTAAAAAAAACGACTTTTTAATCTTGTAAAGTAAACATGACTTACAGTAAGTTAAAAAAAAAAAAAGGATTTACCATATTCGAATACGATGGCAACCAGTCCAGGGTGTACCCCACCTTTTGTCACAAAGTCAGATGGTGTTGGCTCCAGCTCACCATTATGAGGACACGTGCTTTCAAAGGATGGATGGATAGATGGATGAATGTACACTGTCTCCATAACTACCGTTCCGTTCCATGCCTTATGCAAATGGGGATGACGCTAGGGAACGAGGGATGGGAAGACAATAAGATCTCAAGAAAGACAGGACGACGGTTACAAGGAGGAGATAAAAAGGTGAAAATGGGAAGAGGGCAAGAGTGAGAAAGAGAAGATGAGGAAGAGGGTCACTTGAGGAGAGGAGAAAAGGACATGCCGAGAGTGCGTGTGTGAGCTCTCACTGCTTCCTGCTGCTGCAGAGAAGCAGCTGCCACACGTGCGGGCGCGCACACGCTCAAGCACAGAGCTATGGGGAGATGTACGCAGAGCACAGACTGGGAGATTAGAAAAGCAGGCCAATAGGACGCTTTCCCATGATGCATTTGTGGGAGCATCCGCATTAGACGAGCTGTGTCAACACTCACTGTTGCTCCAGCTGAGGCCGGCATGCACACACACACACACACACACACACACACATACGGACTAATAAGGAGCTCATCCTAGCATTTTCCTGGTGTGGACCAGATAAAAAGGCCACACATGCAGTGACACTGTGACAGCGTAGATGTCAAGGTTTGTGCTACACCATATATAAAGACATGCACACAGCCACACACACACACAATAATTAGATACTCATCCAAGCATACTTCTGGTGTGGATCAGATAAAATGCAAAAGCAAAATTCCACACTGAAAAAGTGTAAATGTAAAGAATTGGGCCACACTTAGATAAAAATACAAGTCTGGACACACACACACACACACACACACACACGTATTCTAACATGATGAAAGTCTTAAATGTCCACATATAGACAAATGTCCATACATTAAAAGGGTAAAGGGCTGCGCAAGACACAAAGACAAGAACACATATATATACACACATACAGGTATTATAAGGGATGACGACAGATACCTCAAATGCATCGGCAGGAACATTTTAAGGTTAAAATAAATAAATAAACACACAGAGGGAATCTTTGATGTGACAAAAATGAATCATGTACGAGTGAAGGAGCGAGGGAGTGTCACGCTGTCAGGAAAGAAAGAAAAAAGGAAAGTACAAGACGTCATGTTGAGATGGAAGGATGATGGAAGAAGGATGGACGGAGGGATGAAGGGGATGAGAGTGACACGCTCCCGATGAGGGGGGAAAATCACACAGCGTGGTGGTAGACCGAGAGAGAGATTGACGATGGAAGGATGGACGGAAAGATGGAGCGGGGCCCGGTAATCAAGGAAAGCGAGAGGATGGAGGGATGGAGGACGAGTGCGTTCTCAATGAGTCAATCATGATTAATCAGCACGCTTTTCTCTCGCTCTGCTTCTCATTGTGCACTAAATCATGTACATTCATTTTTCGCTCTTTTTGGTTTCATCAAATAATGGCAACGAAACAGACACCGAGATGGGCTGATCAAACATGATGAAGCAGCAAGTGGTTCATTACTTGCTGCTTATTTGAGGACACTCACTTCCGGGTAAATGTCAACAATTGGATGTTTGCGCTCTGGTTCCGTTCGACTGAGTGTGACAGCAGCTGGCGGAGTAAAAGAAGTCAAAGAAGTTGGAAAAGCGTAAGAGTGAAGATGTAATGATCATATGATGAGAATAGTTATGATTAGAGTTTTATTTTATTTTTTTATTAGTAAGTATTTTTGGTAAATCTAAGATAAAAGGTCATCCTATTTTAAAGACTAAATCATTCATTTTTTCATTAGTATAGTTAAAATAAAGTCTCATGAGGGTCGTTTTTTTTTTCAGGACAACAGTCAAAAGATAGAAAGTGATTTTCCAAAATGAAAAATCAAATTCTTTTTTTTTTTAAATAAGAGATAATGCTGTACATTTTGTCTTATGTTTTTCCAAATTAAAAAAGTTATATTATGAGAATGTTTTTTTTCAAAACAATATATTTGCTGAGAGGAATAGTATACTTTTTCTAGTTAAAAAGATAAATTATATTTGGTAAAAACAGCAAAATCATACTTTTCAGCATAAAGTTGTAATATGAGAATAATGTTAATTTTTTCCAGGTGAATAATAGATTGTCAACTTTTTTTCCAAGACAAAAAGTGGTATTTTTGTTCTTGCATATAAAGTGTTAAAAAGGCATATATGGTCAAGATAAACATCTGTCTTTTTCTAGATAAAAAGTCACGTTTTCAAGATCCAAGTTTAAAGAAAAAGACTATGTTGTTTTTTTTTTCAAGCTAACAGTCACGATAAAAACAAGTTGAACATTTTTGAGACAAAAAGTGGCATGCTTCTCGAATTTCCGCCTCTAGGAGCCCCTCTGTGGTGTGGAAACCCCCAAAAAAGTTCAGGTTGAGACTGAATTGTAAAAGGGTCAATCTAAATTAATCTAAATCAGAATCTGAATCAGAATCAGAATCAGAATCATCTTTATTGGCCAAGTATGTAGAACACACAAGGAATTTGTCTCCGGTATAACACGCTGCATTAGTATCATCCAAATCCAAACACTGTGTGAGCATCACAAGCGGGTGTAAACGGGTCAAAGTTGATGCGGTCACACGTGGCTGACAAGAGGTGTCAAGCCGAGGGAACAGCAGTTTTGTGTGAGCGTGTGTGACAATGCTTTACCTTGGACGATGATCGACGTGAAACAACAGCTCCTCCTCGTGGACGTACAGGGAACAACAAGCACCTCGGGCTCTAGTTGACTGCACTCATATTTCCTGTATAAAACACCCGTTAAACAGTCTTGGCACTTCAGACAATCAATAACCCTTTTGTCATCACCAGGCCGTGTCTATATTTTTTTTCGAGAATTCATATCTTTCAAAGACGATTTTTCAAGATGAAAAGTGGTATATGTCTCCTTCACCCACACTGCCCCATGGTACACCCCCAAACTCTGCCTAATGAAAACCAGGAAACGACTCAACCAACAAAGCTGGACTCCCGGTTCACACCGTATCATACAAGGTCTACAATTCAGCAATAGAAAGACGCCCTCAACGCTGCACGCTCCACTTACGACTCCAGCCTCATCCACTCCCAAAACACCAAGACCCTCTTCTCCACAATAAATAAGGTCCTCAAACCCATGGACAACGCGTCCCACTCCTTCTCACCTGACAAATGTAACTCCTTTTCTATTATTCTTCCAGGCAAAATTTGACACCATCTACAACCAACTGGCCATTTCCACTTCCACCGCCCCCCAACCTACAATCTGTCACCAGCTCTCCCAGGTCACCCCCTCTGAACTTGGTACATTACTCTCTGGCATAAAGACCACCACCTGCACCCATGACGCTATCCCCTGTTACACGTCCTTAAAAAACCTGGCCTCAACCCCAAAATCCAACATAACTATCGTCCCATTTCTAATCTCCCGTTTGTGTCAAAAATACTTGAACGAATTGGTCACCTCACAACTCGACACCCACTTCAACTCCAATAACCTCTACTAACCATTTCAATCCGGCTTCAGATCCCATCGCAGCACAGAAACGGCCCTTCTCAGAGACACCAACGACCTCCTCCTCTCCTCTGACACCCACTCATTCGAGCATTCTCATATTACTTGACCTCAGTGCCGCTTTTGAGGCCATAAATCACTCCATCCTCCTACCCGTCTTGAGTCCTCCCATAACATCACGGGCACTGCTCTCTCCTGATTAAAATCATAGCTCACCGACCGCCACCAGTTCATATGCATTAATAAATTTCAGTTCAACACAGCTGCCTAGGTGACCCCCAAGGCTCAGTGCTTAGCCCCTTCCTTTTTATCCTTTACATGCTTCCCTTTGGTCACATCATATGCCACCATGGTCTCAAATTTCCACGGCCACGCCAGTGACACCCGGCTCTACATCAACAGCAAATCCATCACTGCTGCCACTCAATAAAAATTGGATGCAAACCAACCCAAAATGTTAGATGTTTTTGTTCTCAGCACTTTGTCGTAGTGAAAGAAGAGCTTGAGCGAGGCCAATTATGATTTGATTGACTTTATTTGTAAGGCACCAGAAGTCCTTCCTTACTGCACAACATTTCATATTATTTCACATAAATGTCTGCTGTACTTTTGATAGTTTCCTTCCCCCCTCCCCCTTGTTGTTGTTTGAATGTAGGTTGGATGGAGGACACAAAACATTTTCACTTTTAGGTTTTACATTATAGTATTAAAAACAAAACAAAGAAAAAAGAGCTTACAATGCTTCACGCTATGAGCTAGCAAGTCACGGGATGAGAGGAGGGAAAGGAAAAGAGGGCAAAGGTCACCCACCCCACACAACAACCATTCAGAATATACTGTATGTACACATAAAGCTTTCTATGCATGTCCAAGTGTACACGGAGGTATCACCTATGTCAACTAATACATTGGTTTTTCCTACCAGGAGAGCCACACTCAATATATGAAAAATATGATGTTTATTGTCATTATATATGATCGTCATTTGTGGGTTACGTTTTTTTTCCCTTCATTTTTTTCCAAATGTATTTTTTTTTAATTGTTTTTACAACAGTTGAGTTTTTTTTAGTACGGCAGGCTGCGATGCCACGAAAATATATTGAATATACTACAAATTCAACACAAGAAAAACAAATGCACTGATCACAAAAAAGCTCTCTTAAAAAAAAAAGAAGTAATTTTCTTCCCCTGTAGATCATGCAGTGACACATGTGTGTCTGTGTGTGTGTGTGTGTGTGTGTGTGTGGCTTCATTACAATAAGCACAGCATGAAAGAGAGTCAGGAGGATGATGCCCTGCATTAACAAGCAGAGAAATGGATTATTCCGATAAGATATACAAAGTAGATGGACCCATATAGACACATGCTAATACAAGGGTAATGTACGGGTGTCTTGTTGTCCTTCCTGCAGTTTGGACAGCAAATCCACACAATGCAACCCCCCCCCCCCCCCTCGTTGCTAACACACACAACAGACACAGTGCTTTAATGAGGCGCTTTTATTGGCCACCCTGGGGTATTAAGGACACACTGAAATAGGGCTGGGCAATAATTCAATATCAATATATATCACAATTGACACCTTATAAGATAAGAAAATCAATATCAATATCAACAGAATTTGCACACAAGATAATAGCGCTTACCAAAAAAAAAGAGGAAGTATCAGCCAAACCTAAGCATTCTGCGTGTTGTAGGCAGAGGATCCACTATGAGGTTGGGTCAGAATTAGAAGCACCCATAAAGAAATTTGGAACACAAAACCATAATTTACTACCAGATATTTTGATTGGTATTTTTCTTCTTGATAGTTGTGTTTTTATTTAATTTTTTTCTTTTTCTGGATATGAAAAAAAAACTATTGAGAGACTAATATAAGACATCTACTGTATTTTGTGATTCGCCCAGCCCTACTAAACACATAATGCTCCAAAAGTTATTTATTTAATCTTGAAATTGACCAATGAATTCAATTTTTTTTCAATATATATCGATAGCGACTGACATGAAATATCATGAGACGTTTTTGAAGCATATGGCCTTAGCCCTACACTAAAAGGAACAACCTGATATGATGAGACTGACATTGTCGGAATAACAGTTGGATATTTCTGAGAGAAAAAGTGGTAAATTAAGTCATACTTTCCGAAAGATAAAAAGTGTTATTTTTTGATAGAAAGTTTGATTATGTGTTTATTTTAACCCTTTCAGGGACAGCAGTGACCACAGTGGACAGCTTATCATGTTATCAGATTACAGGGTGCATGAAATGGTTTAGAGATATAATATTCAAATAAAGTTCTTTTTTTGGATAAGACAATTTTTTACAAAGTTGTAAAATCAACGGCGGGGGGGGGGGGGGGTCGCTTTTTTTTAAGGTAGTCAATAAATGGAATGAAGATAAATTCATATTTTTTGGGGGGGGGGGGGGTCCCGCCAAAAGTCAACTTTTTTGCTCAGATGGAAAGTAATTTAAAAGAAAAAAAACACAGTATGAGCAGTAAGTCGTATTTCTTGGATAAAGACAAAAGGTGACTGTACAAGAATAAAGAAAATTTTAAGATTAAATATGACATTTATTTGAGAAAGAAATACTAGGAGAACGGTTCTGTTTTTGGGAAAAAAGGGTCCGATTTTTTTTCTTCGGTTATATATTCTTTGAGAATAAATCATTGTATTGAGAGAAAAAAATTCCATGACAAATCACATTTTTTGAGACAAAAAGATGACAACTATGCAGTTTTGCAAGAATAACTGCTGAGAAAAAGTTGCAATATTATGAAAAGAAAAAAAGGGCAGGATCTTATGAGTTGAAAAAAAAAACAAATCTGTTCTTCTCATTCTCCCCCAGTGTGACCCTAATAGTCCCTCGTACCATCGTCTAAGGTCGCGCCTCTTCCACACTGACCCCCTGCTTGCCTTTTATGAAGGCTAGATCCTCCTCTGTAGGTGCTACTGTTTTGGTTAGCAAGATTTCAAACAAGATCACTCTTAATTCTTTTAAGTCCATCTGGGTGGGCAACACCGTCAATGAAATGAGACATTTATACAACCCATTTCCGACTCCAGGGCTGTTTACATGCTTGTGTAGGTGCTGCTGTTTTGGGTTGCACAAGAGTTCAAAGATTCCGACACGTGCAATCTCATGAGGGGAGAAAAAAAAGTTTATAGGATACTTAAGTGTGTTTTACAGGCCAGACAAACAACTCCTGTGATTACCATGTCTGCTGCGTTCAAGAAAACTGGGGAAAACGGACATTTCCAATCTCATACAGTATATAAGATGATCTGAATGAGATGTATTGGTTATAATGGAAAGGGGCTTTTCCGACAAGCTGTTTGCTCTGCATGAAAAGTGGACCAATTGATCAAATTCAAATTGACATCGCAATGTGGAAGAAGGAAATTTTCAAATTGTAAAGGCTGCAATTTGGTAAGAAAAAAATGCTAATTTTGGTTAGTTAGTGGGCTTAATTGTTTAGGTTTTTTTTTTGGTATATAGCTTTTAATTCGGCGTACCAGTACATTTATGCATCCTAAATCTGTTAAATGTGTGATACAGATTAATTTATTGCTAGCGTTTGTTAAAAATGTATGGGAGGAGGACCTTGAAAAAAACAATCACATATTAAATTGCAAATATATTAGGAATGGGGGGGCGGGGGGGGGGGGGGATCACAACTAGATTATTTTTCAGAATCGTTCAGCCTTAATTCAAAGTCTTCATGAGGGTTGCAGGTGAGCTGGAGTCAATGCTAACTGATTTTGGAGAAGAGGTTGGGTACAACCCGGACTGGTTGCCAAGTAAACAAACAGACATGAACAGCTAAGGACAATTTAGAGTCTTGGCTGAACCTAACATCCGTGTTTTACGAATGCGATCCATAGTGCACTCCTTTGTGCCTCACTTGAAGACATGATTAATCAATTAACGGATTGATTAAGCCATTATCATGACTGCCCATTGTTTATTTACTTTCCGGTGGAATGCCTGGGGGAGCGTTGGGGGGGGGGGGCACTCCCTACTTCCCAGCAGTCTTGAACGCAGCGCCAGTCGTGATAAATGTAGGTAGAAGAAAAAAGGCAGGTGGAGGAGAAAGGAAAAAAAAGGAAGGAGAAATAAAGAGCATGAAGCTTGACGCTTTTTTTTTTCAACATTCAATAAAAAAGAGTCATGAAAATATGAAGAAATTCGGAGTCTGGTGAGAAACTCGGGAGGCCATTTTGTCTCCGTGGAGAAGAGTGAAAGTCAGGGGGTGGGGGGGAGGGGTGTCTCCGAGTTGAAACCTCAAGAGAGTGAGAGAGAAATAGAGAGATAGAGAGGCCGGGGGCGAGGAGGGGCACCACTTAGTCAGACTTGTCGCCGTCCTCCTCGCGGTGGCTGTCGGCGGCGTCGCGAGAGGCCTTCTCCTCCTTGGCCAGCTGTGCCTGGGAGGCCAGCAGGGAAGAGAGGGAGAAGAGGCCGGAGGAGGTGGTGACGGCGGGCAGGCTGGGCTGGCTCAGGCCCAGCGGCAGGGGGGTCATGGGCAGCGCCAGGCCCTGGAGCTGAGACAGCTGGTGGGCCTGGAGCTGCTGCTACACGGAACACAAGCGCACGCCACTGAGACTCAATATGCGCATCAAGAGAATCCAACGCGATTTCCCCCGACGCCAAGGCGCTAATGGATCATGCATAATGGAACACAAAGAAGGCTCGCTAACGGGGCTGGGCAGTAAGGACTTTCGACAAAATAGATTTTTTTTCCCTTTCTATTTATTTATTTTTAAACAAAAATCACATTTCCTATTCACGGACAGTACTACTGACAGTTTTTTTCTGTGAAACCAATTCTCAGCTATTCACAGAAAAATTCATCTACACCTGTTCTGCTGCAATATCGTATTTTTTTTTGTTGTTTTTTTTTGGTTCGAACATGCAGTGGATATAAAAAAAAATACACAATCTACACCCCTGATCAAATGCCAGGTTTTTGTGCTGTAACAAAACTTTATCCAACAACATTGTGACCTGTGACCTCAACAAGAAATTTTAACATCTTTTCAAGAGGTTGAAGTGAAAAAGATCATTTCAATGTGGCTATGTTCAGTAATAACTGGGGCACATCCGATATGGATAATTTTTTAGGCCACTTGCCATATTTGGCATCATATCGTTGCGATAAACGATAAATCAGGCAAAAGATTTGAATTACAAGCAGAACATTGAACTTTTTTACAATATTTTGTTCTGTAATATTTGTTGGGCTTCTGTCTTGTATTGTGATGTGTAATAACAAACAATTGGCAAAAAAGATTTAAAAAAATAGATTTGTGACAATTTTAAATGAGGTAATATCGGTCGATCAGTCAATTAATCAATCAGTCGGGCTATTATAACCAATCAAACTCAAACTCATTTAAAGTAAATTATTCACCCCAAATAAAGTTCAGATGTTCTAGTAGACTTTTCCTGACGTACAGTAGGTTTGCTTTCTAGCTCAAGCATGATTGCTTTATGCTAACTCTGATTAATATTTGGAAATGTTCATAATTCCCTTTGCCTTGACTAAGCCCCAGGTACAACTGAGAAGAAAAAAAAATCATGATAGCGCCACCATCATGCGTCACTCTTGGGATGGTGTTGTTTTAGTGTGTGTGCCCAACATACCTTTTGGAAAAATCGGACATGTGCTTGGTTTAATAAAATATGCATTCACATTTTCTTTCCAGAAAAGCTAAAAATAATTGTAATTGTAAAAAAAAAAACCTGTTCCCCCCCCCCAACATGTCCCCTAACTTTCAAAGGTTGGTGGTTACCCATCCAACTTCCTGTTTTCCATGAAAATAAACCATACATATAATTACTAGCTTTCCAATATTTTTTTAAACGATTTCTGAAAGCAAGAAAAAAAATGTAACCACGTTTACAAAGTCTAGAAAGCATTTCAGTTCATTTCAATCTGAATTGATTTTTATGGATGCGTTGCCCAGCCCTATGCTCACACATTACTCACACTCAAGACCTTTTTTTTTTGAATCACATCACAGAGAATATGTGTACAACATCAATGAGTATAAGCAAAGACATTTTACAAGAGTCTGCTGACTGACAAATTGCATGTGCATGCTCATCCTCACACACGTCGCGTTTCTAAATAATGCATCAAAGTGCAGCAGTCACCAAAAGCCACGGAAGACTAATGGCCACCGCTGCTCTTTTGACATCTCAACTGACTGAAACATGTTAAGTCGCCGGGCTCACGCGTGGTGTCACCACAATCAATTCAGATTATTTTTTTCCGGGAAAATTTAAGTCTGAATATTGTGAATAAAATCGGAATATTTCCCAGAAGAAAAAGACGGTACGCCAATGTTCCGGGATCATAATTTTTTGTGAAAAAAAAGAAGCTTTTTTTTCATGAAAAAATGCCATATATTCAAGAAAAAATAAATATAGTAAGAATAGAAGTTTTAGTATTATGGAACTAGTCCATTTTTATTGATATTTTTACAATTTAAAAAATCTATTTATCATCACATCCTGAGAAGAAGAAAAATAAAAATCATGACATCCTCACAAGGATGGAATAGTTCAATGTGGGAAAAGTCATATTCTTCTTCAAAGAACAAAATAATTACAAAGTCAAATTTCATCCAGATGAGGATGGGAATAAAAGTCTTTATATTATGAAAAAAATGTTTTACTTTTACAGATAAATATCGGTAGTTTATTATGAGAATAAATTTACATTTTTGAGAAAAAAAGCCGGAACTTTCCTGAATTAAATGAAATCAAGATGTATATTTTTTTCAAGAGAAAAGAATATTATTACATTACAACACAAATAGATTTAAAAAATGTGAGAATGCAGTCTATATTTTTTTCAGAAATAAAAATTCTTAAGAGGAGCCTGCACGCCCCCCCCCCCCCAAAAAAAACCCAACACAGGGAATAAAAAGAATAAAAATGACAATGACATGCACTACCGCAGCAATTATCAAGCGCTCGCCAAGCCCACAGGGCATGCCGGATCATCCTACCCTTATGATGGAGTTCATCTCTGGGGGGGTGACCTGCTTGGCCCTCTCGATGGCTGCCAGGACCTGCTGCTGGTGCTGCACACGGGTGGGGGTGGCACCAAAAAGGAGAAACGCAATGAAAGAAAAGAGGGGAAAGACAGGGTGGATCAATATCAATCTTCCAAAAACACACACACAGACACCTTTCAGCTCTTCTCACACACACGCACATGCACACGGTAAAAGCCCGGTGTGACATCAGTGAATGGATGGTGTGAAGTAATAGGTGCCGGTCAACCCCCTGGTCGTGAGCTAGATAAGAACCCAGCTTATCTGAAGCACACAGCTAGTTATTATTACACGCGAACACACACACACACACACACACACACACACACACACACACGCGCGCACACTCACATACGTATGATCGGTGGGGGGGTGGGAAATTGAGAATGGCGAGGCGAGGGGGTCAGTGCGGTGTAGAAGTAACGAGGAGGGAATGAGAGTGATCTCACTCCCGGATGTTAAGGGTCTTGACCTGAGGGTCATCGGTGTGTGTGTGTGTGTGGGGGTGTGTGTGTGTGTTTACCTCCTGAGACAGGTATGGGAGGACTTGTGCGCAGATCCCGTTTAATCTCTTCACAATCTCAGCCTGTAGAGTAAAAAGGAAAGGGGGTGGGGGTTGTTATTGTTTAAAAAAAACTGTTCCTATATTATATTGTAAGGAAACACCACGAGGTGTCTTTCCAATAAGGATGAAGAAACATTTTACAGCGCAAATGCTTAGAACTCTGTCAGCAACAAGTTCTGATGACTAACACAACAGCTGCTATCACACTTAATTGCAAAAACAGGAGCCATCAGGTGATCCTAATTGTTTACAGGCTACATGGAACAAAGAGAGCACAAATAACCTGAAGCAATGAGCCACATGTTGTTTCACTAAAACAGTTTTATCTTGATCACGTTGTCGCCAGTTGCAGTTTCTAACTTCCTGTTTTTGTTCCCATTCCTGTTGGCTTGAGAGCCTCATCTTGACCTAATCTCTGAAAAATGTAAATTAGATCTTCGGTGGACTTGTTCTCGTGCGTTCGGGTCACATGTGTCGGAACCTGTGGTAAACACGAAGACTGCTACGTTAGCTTCTCACGCATTTATTTACCTCTTCTTACCTCTCCTTTTCATGATAAAAGTATCTTTTTTTTAAGTCAAATTTTTTCAAGATAAAAGCACATTCTTTCTAAGATAAAAAGACATTCTTTACCAAGACCAATTAAGATATCTTCAAGATAAAAAGTAATCTTGTTTTCAGAGAAGTTACTTTTCAAGACAAGTCTATATTGGAAGAGCTAAACAATTTTTTTCCCTTCCAGAAAAAGATATCAGATGAAGATTTGGGGGTCAGAGGGGAGGTCGCTTATGGTGTAGCGGTACGCTCGCCTGACTTGTGTGCAGCCAGTGTGGAATCGGTTCCCACTCAGTGACGGACGGGGTGGATGTGGGTGTGAATGGTTGTTTGTCTCTTTATGTGCCCTGCGACTGACTGGCGACCAGCTCAGAGTGTAGTCTGACTTCTGCACGAAGTCAGGCTCAAGCAACTAACTCCCTGCGACCCTGTTCAGGATAAGCGGTGTTGAAAATGGATGGATGGATGGATTATGTTCCAAATGAAAAGTCATATTCCATCCATCCATTTTCCGATCGGCTTTATCCTCACAAGGGTGGCGGGGGGTGCTGGAGCCTATCCCAGCCGTTTCCGGGCAGTAGGCGGGGGACACCCTGAAGTGGTTGCCAGCCAATCGCAGGGCACACAGAGACGAACAACCACCCGCACTCACACTCACACCTAGGGACAATTATGGAGTGTTCAATCAACCTGCCAAGCATTTTTTTGGAATGTGGGAGGAAACTAGTGTACCCGGAGAAAACCCACGCGGGCCCGGGGAGAACATGCAAACTCCTCACAGAGAGTCCGGAGCTGGAATTGAACACGGTACCTGTGCACTGTGAGGTCGACGCACTTACCACTGGATGACCGGGCCGCCCATAGTCATGGTCTTTCAAGATAAAAAGTGATAGTTTTCATGTTAATAAATCGAAATCTTTCCAGGTAAAATGGCGGCCAGACCGTCACAGGATGCAAAATGAGATTTGAACCACACCCTCAGAACTGCGAGTCAGACAGGCTAACCACAACACCAATGTGCTGCCTGCCCAGAACTGCATTGCTTTCAACACATTTTTAGGCTGATTTGATTGCATGGAAGCAGCCCATAACGTCTTTGACGGTGTTTTCACGGGGTGTGTGGAAAAGGATGGAACACCCCCCTCCCCCCCACAGAAGATAGCCCAGGATTTAACCTTTCAACCCTCAACACATGAAAACAGCCAGTTTGTGATTCCAAGCACACGCTCATTTCGTATGAGCAACAGCAGGTATGACCTCCTCAAACCCTCCCCTTTCACACACGCGGCACACACACAAACTAATTGTGCACAATCCTTGCTATCGTCCTCACACACGGGTCTATTATCACATTTGGCTGCTAATCACCCAATCCGAGCGAGATATGCAAATGAGCACTAATGGTGTTAGAGCATAATCGGTGGCGAGATGAGGCGAGAGTAGCAGTCATTAGATATGCAGAGCACGATCCCCCCCCCCCCCCCCCCAATCAGGCGCTCTGCTCGGCTCCCACACACGCACACAGTCTTGAAAACGTCTTCCTGGGACTCATCGCACGCTAACAAATATTCCACTTTTCCTGCCGCTTTTATCTTCGCTCCCTGTCATCTTCGCAGGCTTTGTTGTCCCGTCCCTCCCTTTCTCTACTCGTTGTTCTCTGGCAGACTTTTTCAAGTCTTGTTGAGGCGTCTGACAGCGGGAATATCGTACGCATCGGGAAAGAAGAAAAGTGGACATCGAAAGCTGAATGGACACGACGCTTCAAGGATCGTTAATTCCACTCAGAGACTCCTTTGCTGCTGCTTTTTTTTTTTTGTCAATTTAAAGAAGCCCTAACTGTAAAAAGGCAGCTGTTCACAAGGGGGATCAAAGCGGAGCACATCTTCAAGCAGAGTCACGTAAACTACAACACCCACTTGCAATGAGCGACGGCTGGTGCAGCTCAATATATGCGAATATGGTGGAAAACTGAATTGATTTCAGTTCAATTTAAAGAAAGGAACTTCGAAAATATAGATCAGGGCGGCCAAAGCATGGCCCGCGGCCTGCTCCATCATTTAATCTGGCTCAACGAACAATTTGTTAGCTAGAAAGCATTGTTGTTATATGTCATTTTTTCCGTAAATCAACAAAAAAATTCAACAAACAAGATAAATCCATTTATCATGATCTGGATGACTGAGAATCTACACCAGATGTTACCAACCTTTTTGAAACTAAGAGCTACTTTTTGGGTACTGAATAATGTGAAGAGGTTAGATACAAACTTCTAAAATAACAAATACTAAAAATTAATTACTTTTAAAATGATTAAATATTATTAATAAATGACATTAATTTAAGACACTGATCATGTGAATGATTTCTCACAATAATTACGAGCCCGAGAAATACCAATAAGCAACACTTTATTCCGAATGCAGTCTGCCAGTGTTTACATTTCCAAATACTTTCTTCTGAAACCTTTGTCAAAAATCACAATCACCTTACTTGCGAGCTATTTTGAGAACAGGCCCGTGGGCTGCTTATGTGGTCTTTAGATACGACCTGGTGCCCATGGGCAAAATTTTCAGACCTAAGCCAAGTTTCGAACCCCGGATGTTTGAACTGCGAGGCAGACATGCTGCTCACTTGTACACCATGCGACCCCGGAACTTAATATTTTCATTTCTATTGTTCAGTAAGATAAAAGTGGTTGTTTTGAAATTCGCAGGAATTGTTTTGGCCGTTGAAGGTCCCATTGCATGTGTTTTTCATTTCATTTCACGAATCAGATCTTCCGAGAAAGAAAATCGAAAAGCAAACGCACCGCCAGCTCAACCGTCGACTTCGAACCTTGTGACGGGCGGAAAGAAAGCGTGAAGAGGCGCGAAAGGTAGGACGAGAGTTTACGGCCGGAGAGGAGAGAAAGAAGCCTTTCTTGAATGGAGGAGACGATGAAGAGCGAGTGAGTGAAGGAGGGAACGAACGTGAGGCGGGAAATAGAGTCAGAGGTGGCGAGGGATGGGCTGGGGTAGAGGGGGTGGGGTGTCGGCGCACAACGGGCCTCGACACGAACGCTCCTACGTGCTCGTTCCCGCACGTCCCCTTCCATTTCAACTCACTAATGGAACTAGCGCCTCTCTGCATCCACTCACACAAAGAAATCACACGCAGGCTGACACACTAATATCTCCAATATGCTCACGCGAGCGCACACACAACATAGCACCCCCAGAAGAGAACAAAAGAAACCACACGAGCAAGTGAGCACATGTATGCAGCAGCACACCCTTCCCCCGAAGGTGTCATCCCAGCCAGATAAAAGAGATAGATTTAACATGAGATTATTTCTGCAATATCCTCTTCCTGTTTATCTTTTAACAAACACAACCGAGAAATGGACCTGTCACTTTAAACAATATCGGATTTATTGTACATGAATGTGTTGGCGTTACAGGTTAGGCTGACGGCAAAATAAAAGCTAATTAACCACGGATTAATTACGAAAGAAAGTTTATTCATCTGCTTTAATGAGTTGTTAACTCGCAAAACACTTGGGAGTTGCAGTCTTAGGCGTTCACTACGACAACGTCACAAAAATCAGATGAGAACAAGAAATGTAAAAATCTGTGGCATTATCGATTCATTTTCATGTTTATAAGTAAACCTGTGGTGGACTGCACTTTTTAAGCACTGAATTTATCTCGACACTATATAAAGACATAAATCATACATCAATAAAATAAATAAAGCAGGCGGCCTGGTGGTCGGCTGGTTAGTGCGTCGACCTCACAGTGCAGAGGTACAGCGTTCGATTCCTTCCTGTGTGGAGTTTGCATGTCCCCCCCCCACCAAAATTGCATTCCACTGTATTGTGATTTCGATTTGAATTGGATTCATTGTTCAGCTCTTGTGTGTGTGTGTGTGTGTGTGTGTGTGTGTGTGTGTGTGTGTGTGTGTGTGTGTGTGTGTGTGTGTGTGTGTGTGTGTGTGCGTATGCATGACAGTCCTTTACATCAGCCCTGTGCATATACATGTAGTGGTTTAAAATCACGGGGGCCGCCGATCTATCGCATGTGTCCATTAGTCAAAGCCGACATGGTTCTCCTCAGATGCCTGCCAGTGAGTGCCGTCAATCATCATGCAGATTGTATGCGCATGTGTGTTTTGAGGGAGCGGATGAGGTCCATAATCATTCTCCTCCTTCCTGCGGCCGAGGCATAAATTACTTCGCAAGCTTCAGCCAGAGCAGCTGACGTATGAGGAAGCACAGGGTGAGAAGTCCCTCCGTATCCTAAACCTAGGCTCCCCGTAATTGACAAGCAAACATTTTCTTTCCCTTTCTCGTGTGTTAAGATTGTACAAATATCCCTCAAAAATAGTCTCAAAAGCAGTGACAATTACTGCTGTCTGGTAAAAAGCGTTATAGTGTGCCTTTACCGGTTCTTATTGGAATCAAGAGAAAAGTCCATTTTTGACAAAACTGTATGCACTGGTAAAATTAACAGGATGATGTGATGTTGAAACATTAAAGGGGGAATTGATCATTTTAAAACCATTTCCATAAATGCCATTTTCAAACCCACGTTTTTCTGAAAATAAACGAATACCACTTATTGTTCAGATTTCAAGTTGGACTGCAGACATTTGGCCACCCAAAGCATGCAGCAAAATTAACACTCGCTTGTCCACTCAGGGGCCACATCAGTGAGTCACTCACATGATTTGTCTGGCACCGTTTTTACACCAGACGCATTTCCTGACACAAAGCACCCATTTTGTGTCCGGGTTGGGTATTAAGGCATTAGCAGGGAATTTAACCCGCGCATCCGCATGTTAGGAAGTAAACATGTAACACTACACCACCAATTCCGTACTTTATCCTGAAATAGCAAACTGACAAAAACGGTCTCTTGAAAACCATTGAAAGCGCCATTTCCCATCCCTTGTTTATCTTAACACACTACCGCAATCCTTTACGTAAACATTGCAAGTTGGATTACGGGCATCTGGGCTCCTTTTTTACACTTCTTAGCTCACTACTGAGTGTGTGTCATTACTGATATTGGATAATGGTGAGTAAGGACCAGACTGTATGGCCATTTCTCTTTCTTAGTTCAAAGTCCAAATCCTGCATTAAAAATAGTGAGTTGCAATGTTTGGGTTGGCACAAGGTAGTCATACCTTTTGTTAGTGGTCACTCAGCTCTATCTATCTGCAAAAGCAACATCCTCTCCTAACCAACAATATAATGTTGGTCGAAGCAATGACTCACCTGTTTGTGCATCTCAATGTTGAGCCCGTAGGACATCTCATAGTACTAGATGGAAAAGAAGAGACAGACGGACAGTTCTCTTAGCTTAGCGTCAAACACATTTTGATATGCACTGGTACCTCGACTCAAGAGTTGCATTCATTCCATGTCCGTAACTCAAAATACTATCCTATACTATCCTATCTCAAGCAATCTTTCATCATTAAAATGAATGGAAAGGCCATTAATGGGTTCCAGCTTCTTAAAAAAACACAAGGAAAATGTTTGTCAAGTAAGAAAAATAACACTCCACAGTGTTGTACTGTACAAAAAACAGCATAAATAAAATGTAAGGAATTCCACCGGTCCTGCTCATATTTTTAATGCTTTTATATATTAAAAAAATGTTTAAACTATTTTTCTCACAATGAAGAAATTCCCAATTCAATGGACATTGTGCTACTCCTTCCAGTGTGCGTGCTTTGGCCATCATAAATACAATGTAAGGAATTCCACCGGTCCTGCTCATATTTTTAATTGTTTGTTTGTTTGTTTGTTTGTTTATTGAACATAAAACATATATACAGTAATAATTTGACAGAAAATAAGGTAGATAAAAAAAGTAAAAAGAAAGAAATCAATCTTCATTCAACACAGTTATTATGTTCAAGGGAGTAGGAAGAAGTAAAAAACTTATCTATCTTAATGCTTTTATAGATTTAAAAAATAAAAAAAAACTATTTTTCTCACAATGAAGAAATTCCCAATTCAATGGACATTGTGCTACTCCTTCCAGTGTGCGTGCTTTGGCCACCCAGCAGCGGGCAATATAATACATACATACATACATACATCATCATTAGCCCATCTATGCTGATTTATAATGCGTCAGCATGAAGCTAGTAGAATTTAGTTCGGCAAAATGATGTGGTGTAGTCAAATGCACAAGATGTAATTCTATTTGTTTTAGGTTTACTTTAACAGATCATGCACTTTGCCTCCTTTTTGAAGAACTGTGAACTATTCACCAAATTACTGTATTGCTTGTTGTGAGGTATGCTTCCGACATCTCGAGACAAAAATCGACAGAATGATGGCTCGAAGTCTGAAAAACTCCTTAGATGGGTCACTCGGATGTTGATGTACCGCTGTATATGTGAGGAGGCGAAAATATTGTGACACAAAACATTTTTCTTGAAGACGTGATGCAGGAATGTCCATTTCGTAAACCTCATGTCCAAATTGGCCCTCGGCGTTCCCATTTGAGCACCCGACATCCTGGTCACGATTTGGTAAAATGAGCAGATACAAACAGCAAACAGGATGTGAGCAAGAAAAGAAGCGACAATAGACAATGCACTTGTGTGTGTGTGTGTGTGTGTGTGTGTGTGTGTGTGTGTGTGTGTGTGTGTGTGTGTGTGTGTGTGTGTTAATGAGAGGGCCACCCTCTGGGCGTAAACCCAGTTAATCACTCACTCAGTCTGCAGGAGGGACTGGCTCTGTGACTGGAAAACAAACAAGCACACACACCAAACACACACATACACACACATTTTGTCTGTGCTTTTCAGTGTAGCACACAAGGCCCGTGTGGAAGCTCCCTAAAGTAATTACAGCGCTTGGGAAATGGAGGTGCTGCCTACCAGGGGAATGGGGGGGCAACCTGATATGCTATTAGAGAAGGTTTTGTGGGTGTGGATGTGTGTGTGTGTGTGCGTGTGAATGCGTGAGTCGGTTTGTATGTGTGAGTTGATACAAGGCCAGGCTTGCTAGCAGAAGTGATTGAAAAGGGAGGCTTCAAGCATTATGTTGTACATTCCCGCTCAATACAACATACACAAAACATGTTCCTTTTACACTTGCTTAAATCGTAGGGAGAAAAAAAAATTCAAGGGGGTGTGGAGTATTCGACCCATCAGTCAGTCTCAGGAAGCAACTCTTGCTGTCTGACAACTTCTGTGTAGACAATATAATAATGTTTCAAAACAATAGGCCCCAGGACAGACTGAGAAGCAAAACATGATGATCAGGTTCATGGAAGGAATTTTCTCAAGTTATGCATTAAATGTTTTGTTGGCTTGTTCTGGAGCGAAACATAATGGCTAGCCTGCTAGCAAACAACAGCTCTAGTTTAGGGCAGTGCTGACGCATTCAATCCTCGACTGTGCCAATAATCCAAGCGACAGAAGATCTTATTCACCAGTCCCTCAATGAGCGTGTTGACTGTCTGAATATCCTCCATATGTAACAAAAAAAACAAAGGCCAAAAAGGTAATGCCACAAGCGCAGTACAGGGTTGATCAGATTTGATTTCAAGTTTAAAAAAAAACATGAAGAGGTGAATTTGCGAATAGTAAAACACAAATGGGAATTGTACTGCATTCAACACACCTTGTTTACGCGACCCAATTGTTTTATGAAAGTAATTTAGAAATTATTGGTGGATAAATTACAGTTTTGTGGTGAAAAAAAAGGCTTAAGTCAAGCAAATACACACAGTCATTGTGGTAAGAGCATATTAGCACTTGGTGTGGCCGCAGTGCAACTTGCACATTGGGCCACATTTAATTTGGGCAGACATGTGATACTAAAGCGCCACATTGGCTTCGGGCAAAAAGAAAAAAAAAGTGCCCTTTTATGAAATAACACGCTTTACATAATTTTGCGTTTGACTGCGGTATGTGTGAGCACAGCTCAGTGCGTGCAGACATAAGGGAGGCCTCTAAGTGTGTGCGAGTGTTTGTGCGTCTCATGGTGGAGGGAGCAGTGTGGCGGTGCAGATTAGATGAGATTAAAGCCAGTCAGAGGATCAATTAGAGGCAAAACATCACAGAGCTACATTGCTAGCAACAATGAGATTAGCCCCGAGGTGGAGCATGTGTGCGCGTGCGTGCTTGCATGCGCGTGTGTGTGTGTGTGTGTGTGTGTGTGTGTGTGTGTGTGTGTGTGTGTGCACGCGTGCGGGTGTGTGTGTGAGAACATGTATGTGGGGAGACAAAAAGGACGAAGGAAGAGGGGGAGCGGGGTGTTTAGGGAGCACAGACGAGAGACAAAGGGCTGCGAGCATTTAGAGGATTATCGTGTGCTCTATTTCAACTGAGATCTTGTTTTTGGGGGGATTGGGCGATTAGCTCGTTGGATCAACTGATTATTAGACTGGCGAAACACACGCTCAAGCTGGACAAACACTGCACCGTTTTAGCAGGGTTGTTGTTCAACTCACATGGTACAAGTAATTCGTCAAAAGACGCTCGGGGTGGGATGCATTATCCGTATTAAGATATAAAATTACTGCTTATGATGCGGGTGGTTGATGGATGTTATATATCTTATATATATTATATTTAAGGCTAGAGGTGTTACACTTCTGCGAGTTTACAACCGTTTTAGCATATGTGATTGACATACTGCGATGCATTTTGATTTACGTCGAAAGTCGGGTTACGTTGCCACTGTTAGGACAAAACTCCGCCATGAACCCTGAACCACACTGTGCTTTATTCACTGTTGTGGACGTTGCTATTCGTCAACTGAAATCCAACTGTTTGTTTAAAGGAACAGTGAAACTCTTCTTCAGGTTGAGTCTGCATGACTGGATTATACTGCACCCAGGTGGCCAAGTTCATGCACTTCAAAAGGAACTGTTTAAAAAAAAAAATTTACATTGGATTTTCATTCCTTTAATTTTCACCCGGAGTGTGTTTTTGGTACAATATTATTGAACACTATTTTGCTTCATTAAAAACAGATGATAATATTTTTTGGTTTATTTTTTGAGGGGGGGGGGGGTTGGAATGGATTATTGGCACTTCTGTTAATTTCATTGCGGAAAGATGATTTGAGAAACAAATGTTTTGAATTACAAGCATGGAGTGAAAGGAATGAATTGAACTCATATCTCCAGTAGGGCTCAAACAGGCCTTCAAGTAATTCGGGTATTTCGTAATTCGTGGCAAGAACATGTCCTGATATAATGTTCAATCTCTAATCAGGGTGCTTCAAAAAAAATGTTGACACTGTATCGTACGCTGCCTGTTTGTCAGCGTTTAGCAATGGCTCCAGCGTTAGCAACAAGCCAGCTAGCCACGAAGCAAACAAGGCAGCAAAAGCCGTCGGATCAAAGTCAGTTTAATGGACAGAAATGACTGCACACTGAGAGCCTGACACAGTTGACCTTCAGACAAAACAAACAAACAAACAAACATTGGCTTCACTCACCATGATGTAATGACGCTGCATCTCCGACTTCTCACTGGCCAGCTTGTCACATTCGAGCTTCAGGCTGCGGAGGAACCAAGTCGAACACAGTCAGCAGCGGTCACTTCATCCCTCATCACCTTCATTTTCATCCACACCTCCTCCCTTGTCGGCCATCTTAACCGTCATTACTGTCCTCGTCCTGACCTTCACGAGATCATCAAGCTGAATCCAACGGGAAAACAACCGTGCTAAAACATCTGCTTTCTAAAGCAGAAAGTGGGCAACTCTAAATATAGCACAGGCCATTAACTGTAATCACGTCAGCTGATGACACACGAGGCGACGGGACAAAAAAGAGGACACGTCAACAAGTCAGCCAGATGGTAAAATGAACACGACAGGGGGGTCAGGGGGGAAGATAAATCACCCCGCGTGCGTTTGATTGAAGGAGCCGGTGCCGACACGCCGGTCTGACAAGGTGTGGTCCCATGCGAGGATGGATAAGGCTGTGATGTTGTAAAGATATGCACAAGCACAAGGTAGAGTGATCTAAAACCTGCTTGATACTGAGCGTACATTGATACTGTCAGCAGCAATGAAAGATGCGTGGTAGTTATAACACGGGCTGTGTCACAATGCCAGATCTAACTAATGCCGGTCATGGGTACAGGATCATTTAGAAGGCAGTCACATAAGCAAACCTGATCAGCAAAGCTGCTTGAAAATTATACGGTCAGAAAAAGTTACAGGACTGGAGTCACCCAAAAATATATCTACAAATTTTCCCCCTGGAGCAGATGTGTGACGAAAACTGATTTAAGAAGATAAGCGGCTTACAGATGACAACATTTTCACCCCAGGAAATGCACAGAAGGTGCATATTTATGTCACCTCTGTAACCTGTAAAAATACCAATCGTCGAGGAATAATGAGACCCCCGTTGTGTGTTAGCATGAGCATTTTAATTGCCACTCGACAGCGCTAAAACATCCTGGACACGAGACTCTTTTCCCACTAACAATCCAGACTAATTGACAAATTTGGCGGCACAAATATGCTCAATCTCAACTATGTTCTCTGGATACTCCAATTTGCTGCCGTACTACAAAAACATCCATATTGGTTTCAATATAGACTCTATATTTATCCAAGAGTGTGAATGTGAGTGTGAAATGGTTGCTTGTCAATAGACATGTGCCCTGTGATTAGATGCTTCGCGCCAAAAGGTCAGCTAGGATATTCTCCAGCTCACTCGCATCCCTAATGAGAACGAGCTCTAAAGAATGGAATGCATCTAAACTTGCAGGAAACATGAGAGTTATTGTCTTAAAGGACGAAATTGTATAGAGCAGACACAGAATGCAGTACACACGGTCGTTTGCAAAAACACGACAACAGCTGCTACACTTCCAGAATACTCATAACAGACACGCCAGATGATCACAAACATAACTGTTGACGTTTACTCGCAACAAAGTGTACGAGCAACCACATGCTGCTTCACCTCGTCTGAAAAACTCAGATCACAAGTAAAAGGCTCCGCTGGTAGATTTGCATCACAGACAGCTGAAACAAACATCAATGTCACGTTCCCGCTGAGAAGCATGGCATCGACTTCCTGCTTCCCATGTGTACGTTTGTCGGCTTTGTGGTGCGTCGTCATGACAACAAGCCTCCCATCCCCTTCCCCCCCGCCGGTCTACCTGGGATTGGCTGTGCGCCTCCTGCGATTGGCACTCATCAGCCGGCGGGCATGCACCGCTGCTCTCCAAAGACACTTTGATGGAGTTTTATTGGCGATTCTTCCGTCTCTAAATCGCTTGCGCTGTCATCTTTATTTTGATTGATGTATTCCCTGATCTATTTATGCATGGGACTGAGGGAAAGGGGAATTAGGAGGACGAGGAGGAGGAGGAGGAGGAGGAAGACGGCGACAGATACAACGGCTGCTCCTATTCCCAGGGGAACGCCTGTTGTACATTTGCCTTTTTAAAGGCTTCCACAAGATACAGCATATCATTACAAAGCTTCCACTGTGACTCCCCTCTTTTTAAATCGCCCTCCCAAGTCAACCGGCACAAAAAACAGCTCTTTCAACTGTGCTTTGGCTCTCTGACGGGGGTTAAATGCTGCTGTTAGCCATTGAGGGAATCACACACACAAAAAAAGACGAAAGTAAAAAAAACAAAAAAACGCATGCACGCTGTTATTGCTAAGTCGCAAACCTCAGCAAATAAAAAGAAAGAAAAAGGATCGCCATTACACTCGAAATAGGCCGAGCTTTCATCTGTCTTTAGGGAAAAAAAGTCTTTTCGACAGTAGACGCGTAAATACACAGGAACACACCAGGAAGGAAGTCAACCTGCTCAAAGAGAAAACCGGTGATGTCTCACCTTTCAGAACTGCCATCAAACACATCGGTTAGCGTTCTAAAAGCCGCTCTGGGGAGACTTCTTACGCCGTAATAGGGAGATACGTAACCGAAAAGGTAGCATAACTTCAAAGAGAGGCGGATGTAAAGCGAGGAATCAATTAGATTACATCCTCAAACGGTAAATGCACTTCCTTGGGCATAAAATAAAAAGGCAATGCCCAGGGTAGCTGTAATGACATGATAGAAAGGTCGCATAGCCATGCAGCAAGCAAAAGTAGGAATCGAGTACGAACAGAACGTATGCTATAATACTAAACCTGGAAATGCCTTTTGGTTACAAACAACTCTTACCACTCACCTGGAACATAATTCTTTTTATTTTTTTTTTTTTAATGTTGAAACAATCAGTTTGTTTTAAAAGCGCAGAGAAAATGATTAGTTTTAAGGCATTTATTAGTTATGTAGAGAGGCAAAGGGACACGTTTGAATGATGTCATTATTTTCATTGGACAACTGCAATTACACGACTGCACTTTTAATGAGGGTTTTTTTTTTCATATTTAAGAGAAGGAAATTAATCAACCATCATGATTTCAGTGATACCATGTCTTGAAAATAGGCCACAACACTTTCCAACGATGATTCCCCCAAGCCATTGTGACAGATTAAATTAGAAATAATCAAGGCCAGGTCATTTTTATGTCTTCTCACCTGTGGTATTGCGCTTGGAGGAACTGGAACTCGTCCTTGATCCTGTCACAGGAGTCCGACGTTGTGAATTTCAGCTGCTGCGATGAAGCCTGCCAAGGGAGGAAGAAGAGTGTGAAAAAGCGGGTGGGAGCGGCGGCTCGAGAGGAAAAAATAATTAAAAACACGAGCGGGAGATAGAGCGCTTTTTCAATTCAAGGTTTCAGGCCAGTGATCAGCAAAAGAAACCGCTAGCCAATGCGGTTCTCATCCAATTACACATTTTAGCACAGAATTGTGATGTACCCCCATACACTGTCATGATTTTTTTTTAAAAACAGTATTTAAGCCTTTCACGCACCCTGTAACCTGTAACACGGTAAGCTGTGCGATGTAGTAGACGCTGTCCCTGAAAGGGTCAAATAATAATAATAATAATCAAACTGAAAATTCAGGGAGGTAAGAAATGAGTACTGCATTTTCCGCACTGAAAGGCACACGCACTTAAAAGCCTTCCATTTTCTTAAAAGCTCACAGCACGCCTTAAAATCCGATGCGCTTTGTGTATGGTCATTACGGTAATATTTCGACCCCAAAATGGCTGACAACGCAGACTTCAAACTTAAGGGGATCGGTTACGCAGTTGAACACGGAAATAGAGCAGCGGCAAGAGAGTTCAACATTAACAAGTCAAAGCTATAATT
Source organism: Hippocampus guttulatus (assembly GCF_054856545.1). Lineage (NCBI taxonomy): Eukaryota > Metazoa > Chordata > Actinopteri > Syngnathiformes > Syngnathidae > Hippocampus > Hippocampus guttulatus. Next base: position 16,691,424 of record NC_141267.1, on the reverse strand, counting down.
TGCTATTGGTTAAGTGAACAGTGTTTGCTTTATTAAATAAGTTTTACTGACATCTGATCGTTCTGTTGGCTTTTCCTTGAGCGTAGCTCCATTTAGTGGATGCACTGTTGATTGCGTCTTATAATGCCCAGTGTATGAAAAAAAATTACAAAATTGGCCATTCATTGAAGGTGCGCCTCATAATCCAGTGCACCTTTTTAGTGTGGAAAATACGATAATGACATTTGTATTCATTTCACTGGGGACATACAATTTGAGAAAGTTGGTGTTTGCGGTTAAAAAAAATGCAAAATCAAGTAATCACACGCATGTAGGTGTCCCAAGTTTAGGCAGGTGCGCCTCACAGCAGTTTTTCGTGACCTCGGCCACGATGCACAAAACATGCAAAACAGCAACTAGAAACAATCCATAGTCACGAAAGTAAGTCGCAGGAACGCAGGGTCGTAACATGAAATGATGACATACCTAAACGTGGCGTTGACATGTCGGCGAGGTAGAGGAGAGCAAAGTCGAATCGCGACCAAATCCGACACGGCGAGTGTGAGCACACCCTTAATCACACAAGGGGGCAGCTGCATTAACCACAAATATTCCCCGAGCGCCACTTTGGATACGAACACGCACCAGCTAGCCTTCATGTCATGTCTAAAGCAGTTTGTCAGAGCCCCATATAGCAACCAAGAACAATAACTCTATCACCACGCTCGACTGATGTCGTTTGTTGTCATTGTAAATCTGTCCACATTTTCAACCGCAGCCAATCGTACACGACCTGCTTGTGTAAACCCAACCGGGGGCAAAATCTCATTATTCCTCAGTCGCGTGCATAATGGCTCACGTGGGAGAAGGTGACATTTTCCCACTAAAACTGGCATGCCGCTATTAGGAAGGACTTGTCCTCTGCTCCCTTTCGAAAATAGGGCCCGATAGCATTCACAGGAGCGTAGCCGGACAACATGAGGCACAATAGAAACGACTGCAGGTTGCAAAAATGCGTTCTGCTTGCCTCACACGTCAAACGATTAAATACGGTAAATAACTTTTACACAGCGAATGGGAGAGACACAAACAGCCTGTATTTCGGGTGATAATGGTAGGAATCATCGACGGGTGTCTTTTTTTTCTTGTATTTCATTGCAAGACAGACAGAAAATTGGAATGCAGCATAAAAATTCTTATGGCATCTGCTTTCAAATGTGTTTTAATAAAAAAATAGTACTCAATATTAATGTACTTTATAAAATCGTACAGTGATGACAAAATTAAATAGAATGTAAAGAATTTATCCGTTTTTGCCAGTTTTTTTTTTTTGCTTCAATGACATTGTGCTGCTCCTTCTGGTATGTGTACCATGGCCGCCTGGGGGCAGTATAACACAGACAAAGACACACACGAAGACGTGTTTGACAACCGGCTCAATAAGTCGCTGTCATATTAGTATTTTTTGGACAAAAGACAAATAATATATGCCTGAGAGCATTGTTATTGTTATCTTGTCTGTCTACAATGAGTTGGGCCACCGTTTTTGTTCAAATATCCGCTGCTTAACTGTTTGTTGGACCGTCAATAACGCTGTGCATTGTTTGTTACCATTAAGGACCACAAGATAAAGCCATGGGCTTGTTTAAAACACAGAACTAGTCATTGTCTTTATGTGATGTTTAGCTTGAGAGTAAAGGCCAACTGGGAGTGGCATTAAACAGCTACTTGGAAACGAGCGTTCAAAGATAAACTTGGACAACGAGCCACATGCGCTAACGCACAACTGTAATGTCAGGCATTTCGCTGGAGCTGGCATGATACACAGAAACAACAGTACACACACACACACAGAGCAAAAAAATAATAATTCTAGCTGTTGCTTAGAGACGCTGACTGTAAAGCCAAATAAGCTTTTCGATTATCTCTCTGGACCGTACTGGCGAGGAACAAACTCATCAAACAGCACCGCGGCTATTTGGTTCTGTGCCACGTTGAGCATGTGTCAACACAAGGCACTTAGCTGCAGGCAGCCTCGCACATCACGCTGCGATAACTGCTCCCTGCACCACTTGGCTTTTGCATATTGTGTGTGTGTGTGTTTGTATGTGTATGTGTGTGGACTTGCATGCAGGTTGGCCCAAGGCAGGAGTTGCTGCCCCAGATCTAGTTTCCTCCCAGTGTAGCGCAGTGCGCGCAACCATTTTAAACATCACATTTTTTTTCTGTGTATGTTTCCAGTCAACAGCCCCAGGTAGACGTTCCTGCTGCACGCAAATGTTGAGAGGTACACCAGACGCAGTCTACAGAGTTTGAAGGGAATCAGACCGCCAGGGCAGGCATGTCTGCCACAGGTCTCTAACTCAAGGCCCGGGGGCCAGATCTGGCCGGACAAAGCAAATCATTCGTGTCAACTTCCACGATTCATGCTAAAATATGTACCGAAATGTCAAATTGTCACGTGTCATCAATTACATTGAGATTCTGCAATAATTATAAAATAAAATGGGATTCTGAGACATTTTTTGTCATCCTTTTTTTTTCTATGAGACATGATTACCAAATTTGTAAAACCGGTAGAGATTTTGCTACCATTTGAAACAGAAATTCATAATCAGTCAATGGGACTATTTCACTTGTAGGATGGCTGCCAAAGGCGTCGGTAAGGGTATGAATTGGGCTAAGCACAACGTGTATACACGGCCATCACCTTGCAGTCAAAGAAAATCCTAAAAGCTGTCAATGTGACACTGTGCCACTGGCCAAAACAACGTGCTCTACTGATGCCCTAACAGCAGATGGACGGCCATAATGTGAATGAAACACTGCCGTAATACAGCGACGTGTGCCATCTGCTGTGACCGAAAAGGTGGCTGCATGCATCAGGAGCCAGAAATGTTTTTGTGCAAGAAACAGCGTGCCTGGCTGACTTGTACAGTGAGCACCACCCGTGGATGCCAACATCCAGTGGTGTGTGCGCGTGTATGTGAATGTGTGACAATGATACATGGTGTGCATTTGTATGGAAGTGTGTTTCGGGGGGCCTGGGCATGAGGGGGGAGGACGGTGCTTGTATGAGGCACAAACATTCATTGCTGTGAGTCACACAGCCCACACAGCCTCTTGCTCACATGCCCAATTTGCATAGTGCACGTGAAGATGCACGTGCGCGCACACACACACGCACACGCACACGCACACACACACAGCACTTTAAATGTAGGACAACCTCTAATTCGATTCTGCCCCGCTCCTTTGAGACGTAATTAAAGCATTAAAAAGCTTTGTGCGCCGGCAAGGCAATTGAGACAGTCTTCAGCGAATAAATGGGACTCGTCGTTTCAGGAAATTACTGCCCCGCCTTCCTTGCCGTCCCACCTGAACCCCCACGCAAAGCGCACGCACACACAGCAAACCTCTCTCCTTGCCTCTTCACCCTGCCTCACCCGTGTGAATTCTATTGCAAAATGTTGTTTTTAGACCACTGAACAGTTAACAAAGAGAATGGAAGGAGATTAGGGCACACAGACAGACAGACACACACACACACACACACACACACACACACACACACAGAGTACCAGCAGGACACATTGGAAAACATCCTCCTCCGTGTAAATCTTGCCTAAGGGTAGTGGGAGTGTGGGGATCGTATTTCCTGGAGCCCTGCCTGGCTGTTTACGTATCACTTAATATGTGTGTGTATGTGTGTGTGCGTGTGTGTGTGTGCAGGGACATAGTGTTGGAATGGTAAGCCCTGGCTAATGACTGGATGCTATCTCACTCCCACTCTTTAAAAGGACTGCAAGAAGATATGCGGAGTGACTAAGAGTTGGCCGTGTTGCGTTTGTGATGGACGAGGCTGTTTTGTTATGCGCCATAGCAACAGTCCAGTCAAGGACGACTTGACTGCATCCACTTTCTGCATCCGTCAAGAGATTCAAGCTTAAAAGTGCAAGATGGAAGCAAACATGCTTTCGCTGAAATGAAGCCAAATTATATTCATAGGTGCCGAAAAATATTGATGGAGGCAAACTTGCTTCCGTTGAAATGAAGCCCAAATATTTTCATAGGTCCCAAAAAATATTGTGTTAGGACACACAGTGGAATGGAAACTTACCGGAGCATGTGGCTCCATATCCATATTTGTTTGACTGATCACAAAGCGGTTCCATGTTTAGTCTCGTCGTCGCGACACAACTTTATTTGTGTTTATTTTATCAAAATAGATGGAAATGACTGTTCTCTATCGTGAATTCACACCTCTGCCGCGTTTGAGCTGGTCACAATTGCCGTTAGATCTTTGGAAAAATGGCTCTCATAAGATACGGCTGCACCCCTTTTGTGGAAACTCAAGACCCTTTCACACAACTGTTTATGACTGCGCATTCAGATAATTCATGCAAGGTGACGTCAGTGTCAGGTGTGGCCAAGAAATTATTGAAATCGGGTGGCGACAGTTGATTTTTAAAGTAACGGGGTGTGAGCACGGCAAAAACTGATTGAACAACTCGGGTTCGCCAGTCAACAGCCATCTCTACACACTCATTCGCTGATATCCATGTCACTCATCAGGCCGGAGCCCGCCTTTTAAAGCCGTACATACTCAAAGTTGCACAGGGTTGCCGTCGTCCTAATGTGCTCTCCATCGGTACACAACAAGAAAACCAAGTGCAGTGTGAAAAGGTCTTCCTGACTCTGGTACTGAGTGGTGAAGTGGCAGTTTGAAATCACACAGAAACCAAATTGGGCAATTAGACCTTCAGTGTAAAGCCATTTAAAAAAAAATTGCTCCAGCCTAATCACTACATTTGAAATACCAACGGTTATGTCCAAGAACCCGGGTCAATGCAGCTCTTCAATGACGTGTGTATTTATGTAAAAATGTGTGTGGTGTGTGTGTTTAGGCTGAGGTAAAGGATTGTGTCTTCAGCCGCTCTGGACAGGGGCTTTGGAGCGCAGAGAGAGCCTAATCCTGTTTGGGCCAGGAATTTGATTTTGATTATTATCTCTCACGGACCAAGCCAAGGTTTAGCCCAATTTACCCCCTCCTCCCTTCACACCCTCTCCCCATACACACACACACACACACACACACACACACACACACATACCCCCCCCCCCTTTGCAGCCTGACAGAGTTGACCTCGTTAAGATGCTTTAAAGAGGATTATTCTACTTTTATCACTTGGAGTGGGGTGCCCTTGCAAACACAGACTTGGCACTGCTCGGTCCGGCTCCCTGCTCGGCGCAACTATCTTGACCCCCGCGTGCAAGGCCAGCCAAGCGTGCACTAAAAACACACACACAAACATGACACTCATGGCATGCTGCCCTGGAGACACAGATGCACATATGCACGCACCTGCGCATGCGCGCACACACGCACACACACACACACACAGAAGTGACAAGGTGCCTGTGGGGAGGCATTTAATAGCACAACTGACATCCACACACGCGCACGCACACACACACACACACACACAGGAAAAAAGAGTGCAGAGATTGCAAAGCCGAGGGAAATGGACAATTTGTCAAGAGTGAGGGGGGGGGGAAAGGTGAGCCAGGACTGGGCCAACAGTTTGGAGAGTATGTCTGAGATTAAAGCCAGACGCGTGGAGGAGGATCGGGGCTGGGGGTGGGGGGGGGTCTGTGTGTGTGTGTGGGGGGGGGGGGGTGCTGGGTTGGGTCTAAAGGGTTAAGATTACACCCTGCATGGTTGTACAGATGATTGATGTCTGCTTGTAAAAAGCAAGGTGAGCAAGGCAAGGGGGGCGGAAGATTAGTCTAAATTTTCTGCAAAGTGGCAAAGATAGATAGATAGCCTAAGAAGGCTTCCATCTTGCAATCCTACAATTGTTGTCACATGTAGGACACAGCCAGACAACTTGCAATCCATTATTGCAGCTCCTTTAATCTTTCTTTTCGCCGTGACATACTGTACTTTGCAGCCACCTGCAACAATTTTCTTTCAACGACTGACCACAACCGTGCAAGCAATTGGTGAGTTTTGTTGAGTTTTTTTGTTGTCGTTGTTAAGAGTCACAGGTGAGCGGGAGCCAATCTCAACCTTGACCGGTCACCAGTCGATTGCAGGGTACATTTTCAGACAAACAAGCATCCACATACAACACACACACACCCTAACCCTAACACACTTGTGCACCTGCAGTACAGACAATTTAGGGTCTTCCAAGAACTAATATGTATGTTTTTGGAACGTGGCTCCTGGAAGTAAGTCTAGCCAAAGACACGCAGATAGTAAAGTAACTTCAAACAGGAACCCCAAACTTCAGAACTGTGAGGCAGACTTATTAAACACTAGTCCACCATGCAGCCTTATTTACACATTAAAAGCTGGAAACAAATTTGAAATTATTCAACCTTTGTCATGTCATATAAAAACCTTCTTATTTTTCTTTAAGACTGGCAAAAGAGGGGAAAGTTCCCATCTCTGGTTAACAGCAACTTAGAATGCAGTGTATAAATAATTTTGGATAATGAGCCAAATGCTACTTCACCAAAGACATTATTTGATCGCATGTCGCTGTTTACAATACATCCGTCATCGTGCATTACGAATCGCACAGACAGGAAAAGTAGACAAACAAATAAGTGGGGTTAACTTGTCATTGCCGAGCTGTGAATCCTGGCGGAGCCTGAAAAGGATCACGGGGATGAAGCAATACATTGTTCCAGTCGGGGCTCTTAGGCGGACAAACAGAGCAGCTAATTCTCTTGTCTGCTGCGATGCGGTGCGGCCTTGTGTTCCGTGTCGAGGCGGAGGTCAAAGGGGGCTCTGGCGGGGTTGAGGCGAGTTGGGCCAATCAAGCAACCCCTGTGGAGAGTTTTGTTCCAGCCCAGCGCAGTGTTCTGCACCGGTGAAGGCTTAGCTTGACGCACCGCCGGCGCCAATCTACCTCCCACCACCGCCACGCTCCCGTAGGGAACAAGCAGCTGAATATTGATGCAGTGGGTCCACACAAACGCACTCAATGAGCATCCAAATGCCAACGCAAATGATAAATCGTTTAAATTCAGGACATTTTGCAGCGCGATAAACAACAAGCAATCACAAAGGCTGCCAATTGTTTTGAAATTGTACCATCTTCCTCCACATTAAAATGCAGACGCATGCGGTGCGCACATTCGTACCGCTAAACAAAAGCAAGAGCGTCTGCTTTTATTTATGAGTTGCGAAGGGAAAACGACTTAAATCACACAAAAGATGGATATATTTTAGAGGTGCAACCGTTAACTCATTCAGTACCAGCCAATTCTGGACCAAGTCTGAAAAGACGTTTAAAAACGTCTTTGGGAGTGAATGAGTTAATCGACAACTAACGGATTATCAAATTAGGCAAGAATCATTTTTGATCCTTGGCGCATCATTTAATTAATGAATGAATTAATAATGATGCAATTAATTTATTTCGACAATGACTCAAAGGTTTCAAGGTTGTTGTCAAAATTATGAATGAAATTCGACGACATCCACCACATATCAACATAGGGCAGAATTTGTCTGCTTGCGCCTCAATCAAATTCACCAAAACCCCGTCACACCACCTGCACCACAACTTAGAGCTGCTCCGAGCTGGTCTAAGGTCTAGTCTACTTTCTGTGACCAAATTGTCTGGTGCAACGCGGTCTGTCAAATTCCCAAACACTGTAAACTAAACTTTCCCCCGGCACAAAAATGAAGATGCGGCAGTATTTACGCCTCGAGCATATGCACCATCTACAAACAAAAAGGGAGCCCCGAGTGTTTCCAATTGTATTCATTTGTATGTTGTAGCTCTAATTGTGTCCGAAGCGGCGACGCCCCTCCCATTCAAGCCATTCTTGACAAAAATCAACATCACCTGTGACCCATGTCGTCAACTTGGCTAGTCAAAAGCAAGCCCCCCCCCCCCCCCCCGCAGAGGGTGGGGAGGTGCACGTTTGTCATGCTAATCAGTTGGCCTAACCTCAATGACCCAGACATCTGCTGGCCTGCGTGTGTCAAGCTTCCAACCGACCCCCACATTCAATTTCCCCTCCCCACACATATTAAAAGAAGATAAGACCCTTGAGGCTGCTAAGAATGTGCGTGTGTGTGTGTGTGTGTGTGTGTGTGTGTGTGTGTGTGTCCTTGCAAGAATGATCAACAAGACTCTTTTTCCACTGGCTACACAAACACTGCTAGGGCTGCCCGCACGCATACACACACGGCACACAAATGCGGAGGAGAGGGTTTGGGGCGGGGGTGCGGGGGGTTATTTAATGAGCATGACAGGGGACCACCAGGATTAAGACCCCCTCCAACACATACACACACACACAGCCGAAGATTTTAGAGTAAAGGCTGGGGGCTGCTCTGTTAATTCAAGTGGGCTTCATAATGTCCCTGACCCTCCCACTGGTACATCAGACCTGAGTGTTTGTGTATGTGTGTATTTGCGGGTGCACGCGTGTGTGCGTGGCAGGGGTCCAACCGATTAGTTGACTAGATGACAAGTCAACTTGACGACTGCCCGTCAACGTTTAAAGCTTGAAGTCCATTAATCTCTAATCGTGTGTTTTCCACATCTCGTCTTCCAGTCGGCCACTAAACATAGTCTGTGGAGCAGTGCGGTGTAATGTGCGGCCAACACAGCCTTCCGTCAATACAAAAATATAGTGTTTAGCTTAGCTAGCCTTGACAATTGAGATTATTGTTAGCCTGAAAGCAAAACCTCAGCACTGGCGACAAAGAACGAGGGCAGTGTGACTAAATTGGTCGCATTTGCACACTCATTTATTTGCAGTATGTGCGAGTATGGTCCAATCAACACAGGCACTGTATGAGACATTTTGGTTCGGAGTCACCCTTTTCTTCAAGTCTTCAATCATTTCCGCATTGTGCGTACACCGGCCGCTTTGGACTTGCACACAGATCGATATGGATGCTGTTTCATTCATCAAAGAACATTCAGGATGTTGGTATCCAATGACCATATTTTCCGCACTAAAAGGCGCACCTAAAAGCCTTCAATTTTCTTAAAAGTGCACAGCGCCTTAAAATCCAATGTGCCTTGTGTATGGTCATTACGGTAATATTTCGACACCAAAATGACTCCTTGCTCGAGACATGCTTACAACGCAGTTCAAATTTAAGGCGATTGGTTATGCAGTTGAACACGGAAATAGAGCAGTGGCAAGGGAGTTCAACGCTAACGAGTCAATGTTATAACTTGCTGTTGGCTAAGTGAACTGTGTCGCTGCTTTATGAAATAAGTTTGACATCTGATCGTTCTGTTGCCGTTTCTCCATCTAGTGGATGCATTGTAGATTGCGTCTGATAGTGCGGTGCACCCAATGTATGAAAGAAATTACAAAATAGGCCATTCATTGAAGGTGCGCCTCATAATCCAGTGTGCCTTTGAGTGTGGAAAGTACACTATTTTTATTTTTGTTTACCGTGATGTATTCTTAGCATTTACAGCCATTGTACACAACGTATAAACCTTAGTGTGCAGGGATTTTGCCTAGCCATCCTTCAACATTAGCACTTTTTTCCCCTCAACTGGCACGCCAAGAGCAGCTTTGTTGAAGCTGCATTAGGATTAATCAAGTTAAAAAAAAAGAAAAAAGCCAACAATATGCCAAATGCTATCAAGTGGGTCAGGAATCCAAAGAGGCTTTTTCCATCCCCACCACAATTAATCCAATGAACTGTGCCCGTAACCTGCGAAAAGAGCAGATTACTAAACTAATTCATTGAGGAGAGGGGGGGATTGGCATTGTGTGTAGCCACACATGATGACACAACATCTTTTTTGATACACGCCCGAAATTGAAAAGCTCCAGTTTGAGGAGAAAGTGTCACAAAAAGCCAAAGACAAATCTAAACGATTCACCCTTTCATGCTCCTTAACTCAAGCGAGACCAAGTGTGGTATGCTGCCGTCTCACTCAATTTGACCTCCAAGTGACCTTTGAGGCATCCCCCCCCCGCAGATGCCGATCCAAATGCCAGAGTTTCATACAAAGGTGATGAAACTATGCCTGTGCATGCCAGTATGAGAAAGACTGACTTATCTTGACATTCTTATCTATATGAATGTCACGCATGAAGCTCATCTACAAGGCTGCGTGACAGTAGAGGCGGCAGCACGACATATGGGGGTGACAGTGGCGCTAACAGGTGCTTTGAAGGCCAACGGCAGATATAGAATAGACTCTATTGTGACGCGCTTCAGTCCTGTCTATCATTGTTAATTATGTGGCTCAAATAGTCAAATGGGTGACTTTTAGCTTGGCCTTCACATTTTATCTTCTCACGTAGGGACGAAACCGTTAACGGATAAATCGTGACAGCACAAAATTTTAATTTGCATTACTAGCGTACTTCGCTTTTGTCACGGTATGACGAAACATGTTAAAGTTACATTGGTCCTGTATTTGTTCACCCACGAAGATTAGGGTAGAAGTGACAATTTGTATTATTGTCATGAATAGGGTTGAATAATTAATCAAATTCAAATCGACATCTCAATGTAATACAATGTAAAATGTTGTCAGTGCATAGAGGTACATATATACACACAGACCGTGTGGCAAAATAAACAATGTGGGACAATATCATTGCGGTCTGTGGACACTATGAGTTACAAAACACAGCAAGCTTCCAATAGCGGCCATCACGACAGCCAATCAGTGTCGAGACTGTACTTACGATGTGACACACAGCAGCATCAAACAATACATACACACACACACACACACACCACGTGGCGAAATAAACAATGTGGGACAATATCATTGCGATAGTTTTACAACACAGCCAGCTTCCAATAGCGGGAGAGCGCGATCCAAAAAGGAGCAGGCTTGGAGAATGGGGAGCTCGGAAGTTGGCATATTTGGTGTGTGTATTGTCTTCTCCTCTTCTCGAAGCCACAGGTGGGTTTGCATTAATTTTGTAAAACAATGTATGATATGCTGACTTCGGTTTAGTCCAAACTTGTTAAGTAGAAAAGATGTCATGACGAACACTTTAACGTAATGGTACTCGGATCGAGTGGCCACTGATCGTGATCGGTCGACTTCCGTGGAAAAATATGTGATCGGCTTATGTCGATTAGACTTTACACGGATCGGTAGATGTTTTGCATTTTAGTGCAAAATCTGTGATTGGTTGTAAAGTCATAATTTGCCAATCAATCAATGACATCCACAAATTAAGACATTACAGAGAACACAATCGTGTTCACCGTTCTGTGGGGCCATTGTTAATTCAAGATTTCTCTGCATCTGCTTTTGGATTTTTTTCCCCAATATTTGTAAACAATTTTGTGATCTAATAAATGGAGTCTGCAATAAACAAAACGTGTGTTTTGGGAGTGCTGGAGGAAGCCTGCACAAGCACATGCAGGGATTTGAACCCGAGACCTCTCGACTGTGAGGCAGATATGCCAAACACGAGGTGCCCAATTTCAAGCATAAGTGATCTCAATGTGTAATTTTTAACTCCAACAAAGTACCTGCCGACTTATGCTTAGCCAATGGTAGAGTGCACGCTATGGACTGAGTCTCTGTTACCATGGCAACGCAAGATGTCGTGCTTCCAATACTAAAATACATTCAAATAAAATATGAACATGAATTTTAACGCACACAATTAATACAATTAATACAATTCTTGGCAGTTTTTTTAAATGATCGTGAAAACAAAATTGAGCATTTTTTCGAAAGACAAATAGCAGGTTCACCACATAATAAAAATAAATTAAATGACTTACTGAGTGTCTTGATTGTGGAAACATCATGTCAGTCCCTTGTTGCTGTCTTCTCCCCCCTAAAACAAAAAAGCCTTGTGTTGATATTTTTCCTTTGTCCCCCCCCACCCCCCCTCTCAAAAAGAACTGGTCCAAGTGGAGCTGTCCAGCGTCTAGCTCACAGCTAGCTAGCGAGACGCCCCCTCCCTCCCCAAAACGCACTCACCCTAACCCAAATAAAAACTCCAATTTTGACTTTGGTTTGGGAATGACGTCGTGGTTAGAGCTAACCAGCGAGCATATAGGCTAAGCTAATACTCCCCCCACCCCAAAAAAAGATGTCAATCAAAAATGATACATCGCTCCGTGGGACATTTGGAATTGCGCTTCACACTCACTCGGTTCAGCTTAAAACAATACAAAAAATAACTGACGAGATTTTTAAAAAAATTTTTAAATAAACCAGGTCGAACAAGTTTGCTGGGTGAAAAATGTGTCTGAGGGGGGGGGGGGGGGGGAATGACAAAATGTCTGCTGGTTAGTTCAATCCCGTTTTTTACGTCCCAACTCGCGAGAAAAACAAGCCACAAAACACAGCAGCAAACAGCCTGGATATGTCGCTGAAAAAAACAACCTAAAAACAGGCTGACAACTTTCTCGAGAAAACACCGAGAAATGTCTTCTTTAAAGTCGTGTCGCCTCTCCTTGCTGTGGCTGTTAAGTCAAGTCTTGTGAGTCTGTCTTCTCTGTCCAAGGACGAGCAGCTCTGCTTGTGCACGCCCCGCATAGAACTACACTGGGTAGATTGGCCGGGAAGAGAAGCACAGAGCCAAAAGCATCGATCTGGATGAGAAAGCTCTACACCAGCAAGACGCTCATTTGCGGGTGTCTGAGCAAATGGCGCCACTATGTGGATACGCCGTGAAAATGCATATTTGTGAATTTTGACTTGCAAACTGAGATGGGGAAACAGCCTATTTTCAGCCTTAGAATTTCAAAAAAATTGTAATCACGGTAATATATAGCAACAAAATTTAAAAAAAATACAATTATTGTCTGTTGTAAGTACTGAAGAGTCATATCAATGCAATCGGAGGGTGCGTGCGAAAACATTGAAAAGAAAGTAAAAAAATCCATGTAGGCAAGTATAGGAATATTTTTTTTATTCCAATTGAAAACATTGAAAAGGAGAAGGCTATGAAAGTTGTTTTTATGTTAAGATGAGGTTCAGGCAACAGTGGTTGAAATGAAACATTAAAAAAAAGGGAAATATGGCTAAAATACTGTAAATCAACAAGTGAACAATAAGCACAACCCTTTCCGTGATAGCATAGCTGGCATGACCACGTCACCCTCCCTGCCCAACACATGCAGTTAAAAACAGCAGTTCAACCATCATTAAATAAAGAATAAAATTGTTAATTAATCACATATTTTGTGTTTCTTTTTAAAAAGTGGACCATGAAAATTCACAGGCCCTGATTCCCCTCGCCCGCCCCTTGCTCACAACATTGGCACTTAAGTATTAAGTCAAGAGTCTGGCTTTACAAAGTAAGGGGATTGGCACACTCATGGTACAAAATTTACATTTGGTATACTTAAAAAAAATACATTACTTTCAATTTGTACACCACTACACAAAGTTATTGAAAAACAAAACATCTTAAGTGGTTGCAAAATATACAGGTGGTAACGTGTGTCTTCTTTACATAAAACAGAGCTCAAAATGACCGTTGGGAGCTGAAGCAAAGCATAAAGTTTTTTTTTTGGGGCGGTGGGGGGTGGAGGTGGTGGTGGTGGTGGTGGGGGTTGAGTATCAAGTCATTACAGTGCGCTGACCCATGGAGATGACACACTCCAATCAAGCAAGGGGCGGCAGCAAATTCATTCATTTCAAGAAATCGATGGCCATTTCCCTACCCTGGGCCAGAACAAGGTTTGCATGAAAATACACACTCCTGCAGTACGTTTTGCTTGGCACTATCTCTGAAATCTAAAAGTCATTATGTTTAAATCATTTCTGAGGCTGTTTGAGTGACTCAATAGGGGCTGCTCTTTTAGGTTAGCAACAGGCTAGATTCTTTGAATGTATCAACGACGATATGTATAAACTGGAATAACGACTAAGCGTGTTCACGGTACGGTGCGTTCGCATTTACTGACATCGGGTACAGTACACAGGCCGACCACCAATATGGAAGTGGGTCAGGGAAAGAAAGTGTACTCTGTAAACAAACACAATGCAGCTCAAACTCTGGCCAGTGAGATGCTTTTGGCGGTATGTGAAATTTATGAAGTACTTTTTTTAATGTGTCATGAAAACTGATAGTGTTCCACAGAAAAATGATCTAATTTTACCTAAATAGTCCAAAAAAATGATTGTCGATCTATGGCATCGACCTATCACAAGCCGAAAAATGAAATGCTCATCCATCTGTGGCTATTCATACAACAGAATAGCTTCATGTTCAACTAAACGGGTACACATTTCATATTAGTCAACTTTGTGAGTAAATTGAGATAAGACCCTCATTTCTGTACTTTGTGACGTTCTATTTGGTGGTGCGTTGTGAGAGTTTTCTCATTTCAACATGGCTTCGGTTGGTAAACACTGCTTTGTTTCAATGTAAACTGAAGAAATGTTTTCCGAGTCCTTCCAGTTCAGGATCGGAACTGTATTACAAGTGCTTTGAAATATTTCAGTGAAATACACACTATAGACTAACTACATCAGTGATTCCCAACCGTTGCTCTGCAAGAATTTAAGCAATTTCACTTAATTGGTCCCAAAATAATTGGTTTACCAACCCAATTCAAATGAAGTTGGGACATTGTGCTAAACAAAAATAAAAACAGAATACAATGATTTGCATATCATGCTCAACCTATATTTAACTGAATACACTACATTGACAATACCTTTTTTTTTTTAATGTTCAAACTGAAAATGTGTGACGCATTATGAAGCGTAAAATATGACAACGGAGACCCGGACTGTTGAACAAATGAAGCTGTACATCGAGCAAGAATGGGAAAGAATTCCACCCACAAAGCCTCCAACAATTCGTGTCCTCAGTTCCCAAAAGTTTATTGAATATTGTTAGAAGAAAAAGTAATATAACACAGCGGTAAACATGACCTGTCCCAGCTTTTTTGGGACATGTTGCAGCCATAAAATTCTACGCTCATGATTGTTTGCTTAAAACCAAGTTTCGGTTTGATTACTTATTTTAAATATTAAGTATTTTGTCTTTATATTCAATATGATTCGAACATGAGTTGCAAAGCATTGTATTCTGTTTTTATTTATGTTTAACACAAAGTCCCAACTTCGCTGAAATTGGTTTTGTCCTACAAAGCAAATCGATTGCAGCTACCTGACAAGCATAACAATTCATAGTTCCAGGATATCATTTTTGAGACTTTTTTTTTTTTTTTTTTGTGGAGCGCCGGGACTTTTAATGTACAATAAAATACGTCTTGGCTCAATAAAAGGTTCGGGAACCATTGCGATGCACAACGAGAGACACCTCGGCTGGCTTTTTGACTTTAATATGAAGACGTCTGCATTATTCGACAAATGGGGCCCTTTTAAAGCACGAGCAGTCTTTAGCAAAAGAAAACACTGTGAGGATGTTGAAATGTCAGCAAAGCGAAGAAGTGAAAAGGTAAAGGGAATAGAGTCGAGATGCTTTCTTTTTGTCTTGTAAAAAGGCAAAATGTGACAAAAACAAAAAGCCACCTGGAATGTTACGTATAGGCATCTGTGGTTTAGATGCCGCCCCCCCTCCCCGCACCCACAATCTCCCCCACCTCAATCACACAGCACTGTTACCTACCAAAGCTGCAAATAGTAGCCCTTGTCATAACAAGGTGATGACAACACACCTGAATTACATCTTCTGAAGAGCTATAGAGCAGGGTTTCCTCAACTGGGTCAACTCAAGTGGCCAAATTGAAAGGCGCTTCTTCCCCCATCCCGCTCACCAAAATACATCACTGCCACATACTCGGAACCAGAGCAGGAACTCATTACAAAGAATCAAAAAGCCCTTTGCCGAGAAAATATCTGACCCCAGAATCAGTTTGGGGAACCCCGCTCTAGAGAAAGAGTAAAAACATCGAGAGACACGATATGGGATTGGTACCAACAGTCAACATATTCTGTTTTAAAAATTACAAAAATTCAAGAATGCTCTGACAGAAAATGTTCAACCACTAGATGTGTTTTTGAGTTCAAAATTTTTTTTTGTCTTTTTCTGACTTTTGCATAAAGCGTGAACCCGAAAATGGAGCAAATGCTGCCATTCCACCGATGAGAATTTTCAAAAACCGACTGCTTGAATGTTCGAAAGACAAAACACATCTTCGCCGGTAAAATAGCTTGGGTATCGTACAGCAGTATAAAAGCCACAGTCTCTTCGTTGGAGCTCGACACCGAGAAGATCCCATACAGAGAAGAAAAAAACAAAATCAACCACTTTTCAAGTCGTTGATCAAATGTGCCAGTTAAACACCGAAAAAAAGCTGAAGCAATGCAGTTGAATGAGAAGCAAAATTGGCTGCACAACTACTACTACTAATAATAATGTATTGAAATGAAACGGTGTGATTAGGGAGGTCGCTTCCACCATTAGAAGAACAAAAGAAATCACAAGTTACCAACCCCAGAAAACAGGCGAGTGTGCGCAAGCTAAGCCCTTAGGCACAGTGATGTCATTTTTAGCCGGCGGCAAATGGCAGTACAAGAGAAAGTGCCCCCCTCCCCCCGAGATGAATAAAACGGGTTATATTCTTGTAAAGACAATTTTTGACTTGACTCCCCCTTTAAAGGTGAGGATTGTTATGCCATAAACAGATTGATATGGCAGTACGGTGAACCCCAGTTTTCATGGAGGATCGGGACCGAGCCTGACCGTGAATAGCAAATATTTACGAGTAATTAAAACCTGAAAAGGTTTGTAAAAGCAATATTAAATTAGTAAAGCATTTTAAAAATATATCAATTGGTCTCGAGTATTAAATACATGGAGGAAAAGGACCACTTTAGGTTGGATTCTTAATTACTAATTCAATCTAATTGCTAGGGCTTGCCCACCTTAAAAAAAATAAAATAAAATAAAAGTTAATATGAAATCAACTTTTTTTCCTTTGATCTGGGTGAAAATGCACATTTGGTAGGCACGTTTATGACAAGTGAGTGTCAAGAATTTATACCTAGTCATTAGGGGAATGCTTGTGATTCAAGAAATTGTAAGTCTATGCTATTTTGGTTTAAAGTGGGCATTTTAAAATTATTTAGCTTTTTTCCAAGAAGTCCTTAAACAAACTCCCCCTAGATTTCAACCGCGTACACTATACCAGTAAATCCAAACCACTGTGCCAATTCCATGAATTTTTTTAACACTATTTATATTCTACAAATCATATATTGTTATTCATCCATCGATGTCGGTGATGTATAGTGACAGGCACAATAACGTAAAGCTTTACCACTTGATGACAAAAAATACAATTAACCTGTGTATCCACATTTTGCCTTTTATGCAACGGAATAAAAGCTTTGTGCTCATCTAATCAGTATCTGTACTTGCTATGACATTTTTTCTTTGGTGGTATGCCATCAGACGTTTTTCTAATGTACAACAAAGGTTGAGAAACGCCGCACTCAATAGATTGCCAAAATTAAATTTCGAATTTGAGTTTGCATCATGTGGTCACAGGACTCTAATAAACTCGTGATTCATAGGAAAGCACTACTTACGGAAATAGAAGAGACAACTCCCCTGCTCTCGTCGGCGCGCCACGTAAATTTAACACGTCTCAAGAGGCAGAGAACTGCATGGCAGACCGACTCCCACTCCTGCACTAAGGGAATACTGGCAACATACTGTACAGTATTTCTATTTACAAAAAACAAACCAGAAATGTGGAGTCAATTTGGCAACGCAACTGTGGAGCGATTCGCAGTAAATATAGTGGTAGTGCTGTCTTAAAGGGGTATTAACACTTGAAACGCCAAGAGGGCAAAGGGGGGTTACAATCCTTTTGAGTGTAGCCACTGTAATTACAAAGTAGGCAAAAAGTAGATAAGTCATCTATGTGTAAGCAAATCTATTTACATTCGACAGAGCAGGTGCGCTCTGGATTGGAGGGCATTCCTTATTTTTTTTTTTTTTTAAACACCAACTGATATATTCTTTAATATGAGCACACTGTAGTCGAGTACAGCATGCACGGTGTACACAAGTAGGGAGAGAGCCCTTTGAACCGGAAAGTCTTAGACATGGGCCACCCAAGTGACACACAAGCACTGCTGATAATATAGTACTGTCGGTTCAACCATGAAACCCCCCCATAGAAAGGCTCATGTGATGTGTACACTGTGATGAGTAACAAAAGACACCCGAAAAAAGAAATAGCGAGTGTGGAGCGAAGCGGATGACTATGTTCCATGCAAATGTGTATGTTCTAGAAGTGGATGAGAGAGAGAGTGTGTGTGTGTGTGTGTGTGTGTGTGTGTGTGTGTGTGTGTGTGTGTGTGTGTGTGTGTGTGTGTGTGTGGCTTGCTCTCTCTCCTCTCTTTCTCTGTCACAGAGCACTTCACACCAGGTTGTACTCTTTGAGGTTGAGCTGCAGGATGGTGTCTTTGACGGCAGCAAAGACAAAGCGGATGTTCTCCGTGTCGGTGGCGCAGGTGAAGTGCGAGTAGATGATCTTGTCGCTGTCCGGGTTCAAGTCCACAAACATTTTCAGGATGAACTCGCGACCTGCCAATGGGTCACGCTGAGGGCCTGGTAAAAGATAAAAAAAATAAGCACGCCACATGTCATGTTTAAAAACAAAAATACAATAAATCATTATTTTAAAAAGTACAACTGTATGCTGAGAAATCTTGGACTTTTAACGATGGTAACAATGAACATCCCTGGAATAAAACAGATTGTGTTTGTTGTAATGTTTTATTTTGTGGATTCGATCAATGACATCATTGATTGGTGAGCAAATTGACATTACACCCTATTACCAATTTTGCATAAAATACAAAATAGCTGCAGCTTTGATCAGCTGATCAGATCTGTCTCAAAAACAGCTGCAATTTCCCAAAGACGAAATGTTTGTGTTGCAATATTACAGCGAGTCACTTGTAATGATAAGAGAATAAATGTGTGACTTGACAACAAAGTATAAATGTGACAAAATTAACCCGCATTGTTGCCACAAAACGTATTTTAAAATATGTATATAATTAAGTTGAAAATTACTTCAATAAAGTCGTACTTCAATAAAGTAGTTAGGACAACGTAATACTGAGAAAAAGTTCAGTGAAAAACACGTTTCATCAGAATGAAGTTGCAATAAAGAGAATAAAGCCATAATTTTAACGAGTGAACGTCAAAGTTATTCTGCATGGAATATGACTTAATTCTGGAAGATTTCATTTCAGTGTGGACCTAATAACACTCCAATTGGTGGAAGTCAAGGGCTATTTTAATGTAGATCCCCTTCTAGCCACATGGTGTCACTATATGATCAAAATTCATCTTTGCACAGGTCACCAAAATGTTTTGATATTCTTTTAGCGTTTGTAATGTCCATACAAGCATAAATAGGGACATACTCACAATCAGGAAATTGGCATGTCCCGACACCTACAACTAAACAGCCAATGTAACTTCATTCAAAGGAAGAAAGCAGTACCGTCAAACTCCGGGAAGTAGTCCACCAAGTGAGAGTACATGATCTTCTCCTCCAGCAGGTCCCTCTTGTTGAGGAAGAGGATGACAGAGGAGTTTTGAAACCAAGGATATGTGATGATGGTCCTGAACAGCGCTTTGCTCTCCTCCATGCGGTTCTGGAAATAATAATAATAATAATAGATTTTATTTAGAAGCGCCTTTCAAGACACCCAAGGACACTTTACAATAACAAAAAACACAAAACAATACGGGTTGAGCAGCGGCAGCCAAAACGCGCCAGCGTTCACTCAACCCGAAGGTCAGAAAGAAACAAGGGAGGGAGAGGGGGAACATCAGTCATCACTATTAAAGGATTAAGACAGTCTTTTGTGTTATGTTGAAGATTTGTTAGCTGGAAGACTTGCTTCAAAATCACCCCTTCAATTGATCCTGCCTACAGAAAAATGCACTTTGATTCATTTGTAGATGGTGAACATACAGTGAATAGACATAAAATGCACAAAAGGTTAGGAGAGTGAGAGGATGACAAAAATACTAACTGGAACCTAGAACAGCAACGCGTTATTAACACACATGGACCTAATTTGAGGAATTTTAATCAGAATCTGCCACGGTCCAACTATCATCTCTTAAAGATTATCCTGAGGTGTGGGGTGTGTTACAAGTGATTCCGCGCTGACAGTAGTAAATAAACATTGAATATTGACAACAGCATCTCCTTATGGGTGTGAAGTCAAAGTGGGGTACTCACATGCCGATTTATTGTGTTAAATTTAAGCATTTTTCCTCTTCCGGTCAAAGTTGTCAAAGGCCCGATTATCATATCACTCAGAGAGTATCCTGAGGTTCGGGGTGTGTTGCGAGTGATTCGACCTGACAGTCGTCAATATTAAATCTGCTCAATATTTATGATAGTAAACCTTGGTATGTGTGTAATTAAAATGGTGCGCACACATTGATTCTGCAACTAAATATAAGCATTGCCCCCTTGGCAAGCAAAATCTTCAAATGGGACGCGAAATGGGAACGATAGCCAATTCAAAAGTTTGCTGAAGTTGGTGCTTTAACCAAACATCAAGAGAGGAGCAAATAGTTGAGTGTTTAGATAATGTGTCGAGCAGGTCATTTATCACAATGTTTTAACAAAAGAGTTAAAAGAGAAGCTAATAGTTTGCGTAGTTTCTTCTAGTTTTATTACTACTACTACTACTACTACCAACACTTGTTTTGTTTTTTTTCTGCCGGTCTGGACACCACGTGGAACCATGCTGCCTCTCACAGGTCTCTCTCGGTAGCGCAACAATTATTGTGTGTGGTGTGCTGTGTTGGTCATCTGGAGTACACACAATAAGTAGTACAAGTAAGAACACAGTTGCCATTTTTTTCCTTATCAATGGGGGGGGGGGGGGGGGGGTGGAAAGTTCCGAATCTAAATCAATATGTTTGTATCCCAGCTGAAGACAAACACTGCTGTAGAACACTCGCAATTCAACCTAAGCACTTCCACATTTCAAATACTTGTACACACAAGAAATGTAGTGAGGGCTAATAACAACAAAAAGAGAGCCGGTGAGGTGATGTGACGAAATCGGAGGGATGTGAAAGCAAAGCATCAAGGGCTTGACTAGTGTGCAAGGTCGGAGGCCTTTGTCTCAGACCTGTCAACACAGCCAGCTTAATCCCTGCACACAGTGATGCCAAAACACTGCTTAGTCACTCAGAAACACCACCACCACAGCGGTCAAGTTTCAATGTATTTATAAAAATAAAAAATAAAAAAGATAATAACCAGACTAACTCATAGAGTTGTGAAGGAAAAATATCAAGGAAAATATTGCTCATTGGTGTGTGTGTGTTAATTTCACCGCTGTGTACAGCACTTTGGTCAACTGCGCGGACTGTGAAAGTAGATTGGAATTGCCAGGAAAGACAATACTTCTCCAAAACATTTGCTTCGACTCACGTCTGTATGACATCTCTCACCTCGTTGTCCGACTCCACCAGCACCTGATCGTACTCGCTGAGCGCCACCAGAAACATGATGGAGGTGACGTTCTCGAAGCAGTGGATCCACTTCCTCCTCTCCGACCGCTGGCCACCGACATCCACCATCCTGAAACGGGACGCCGGGAAGCAAACAACAGAAAATAACATTAAGAAAGTTTCGCCGTAGATATATCGTAATAGTAATGACACGGAGAGCCGCATGCATTGATGAAACTGATGAAGTGTCAATCAAAGGAAACTTGAGGGCTTACATGAAGCGAATCGATTGAATTTAAACATAGCAGTGACTGAAAATCTTGAGGGAAAAGTGGCAACGGAGCCACCAGCCAAAGATATGTTCCAATTCAAGACAGGGATGCGCTTATCATGCAGGAAATGACGAGGTGCAAAAGGACATCCATCTTTCAACAAAGATTTGGATCAAGTGGTTGGTGATTACTATGTTAATAGCACAGAAAACAAGGCAAAAATATATATATCCAGAGACAGTGTATGTTTATATTTTGCGGTATATGGCCTGAAAAATATAACGACCACGACAAAACATAACTGATCCCAGGAAGGGGAAAAAAAAAACCCTGACAACTGGACTGCCATTACAGCAAAGAACCATTTGGCTCGGATTTTAATCTTTTTGAAAATCATCCTCCACATCATAGTTAGCCATTGACAGATAAGTGGTTGTGGTGGCTTTCAAGAGGCCTCCAGCAACCTTTAAAGAAATGACAGATTTTTGCTCTCAAGAACTTGCTTTTTTTGACATCTGGGCGACAGTGCAGCGTAGCAAAACGGAAGCATTTTCTTACAAATGAAGTCTGTCTGCCTATTTATGAATGGTTGAGCTCTGCAGGGTGTATCCCGCCGACTGCTCAAAGTCAGGAAGTCGCAAAGTACTGGCTACGTTTTTAGTTGTGACAACAATCTCCTCTATGTTCCTTAAGGCTGGTCTATGAGGTAGGGGGAAGAAAAAAAACTGACTGCTTACAAGAAAAGGCTTCCATAGCCTATCAGATGGTATCTAGCTGTGCAAGCAGATCTCAATGGTCACAACACTACTGCTCACCTATGAGCAACGAGCACAAGCACCATAGAAAATGGATGAGAATTTCACTTCATTCCCCATCATCATTTAACACTTGAACAGGCAGAAGAAAAAAAAAACCTTGATGATATCACAAAGGGGAAATCAATAACGAGCGGCAAACACAACAAGCTGGCTCAAATAACTCCACATCAGACACCCTCCTATTCATCCTGTGGCGAGAATGAGTGACCCACTTACAAGATAGACTCCCCTCCTATGTTGGATGAGCCAAGAGAAATGACATCTTCAAAGCCAATTAAAAAGAGCAGGAAGTATGAATGTTTATGAAAGGCTGCCTTGTTAGCATTGGCTGGGTTGGGGGGGGTGTCATCATTGGCGTATCACACATATGTGTGTTTGTTACCGTCATGGATTGCGGGTAACATGCTCCATATTAACGCAACTAAACAATCATGTGCTTCAGTGAATACAGCCCGATACCTTTGTCGTCCCTCCCCAAATCATGTTTGTATTTTTGGCCTCTTCAATAAACGCGAAGCCATTGAGAGCATGTAGTGAGTCACCATCAGCAGCAGCAGCCGGGCCGAGCGAAGCCTCTCAGATTCGCTGCAGCGGAGCGGCCCGGGAAGCTCTTGAGTGCAACCACGTTGCAGTTATTTCCAGCCTTGCCAAGCGTAGGAGGCGGCGGACACGATGGCTTCCAATCGATTTGCACTCTACTGTAATCACTCTTGCTTGGTCGCTCCATCCATTTCTAGCTTCTCTCTTGTCTTGCAGGAGAAAGGAATGGAAGCTGTTCTATGGATTGGCGGCTGGACTGTTAGTGGGCCAAATGTTGAAAGGATGTCGAGCGCAGAAGCACAAAAATGGGCTGTTGTCTCTTCTTGGCAAGCTTGCGAATACTGACGGAACATAAATCCAGTTGCAACTCAATGAATTTTAAGATTGTGAAATTTGATTTCGGTTATTGAATTTTAAAAAGAAGTACATGTATGCACATATATATTTATTTTATATAGCTATACCGAGACATAAATAGATATATTTATGGCACATTTAATGACAAGCACATTCAAATATATGTAGAATGACAAAAAATGAATTGCATCATGCCCTATTGGTCCACCAAAATCTACCCATCCTTTAATCGTTTCACACCCCACATATCAGAAACTGTATCAAACCATAATGTGGAGAGATGCGCACGCACACACACGGCTGCAACCAATAATCGATTTATCTGCCCATTACTTTTTTGAACAATCAGTCATATCATTATTTTTAACTGACACCACAGAAAACTGCACAAATGAAGATCCCAGAGCTTTTATAGTCTGAATTATAAGTATTAGATACCAATATTCTTTTAACACAAAGTTGTCACCAAAAATCTTTACAATAAGCCACGGACGACCAGAAAAAAACATTCACATTTATGCCTTACAATATCAAGCACATAAGCAAAAAAGCAGATAATTTCATCAAAACGCATCATTTCAGAAGAGCTTATTTATCAAAATATTAGCTCTGTCAAGAAAGGAATTAAACTCGTAAGTCAAGGTATCAGTATGCAGTATGCTCGAGAAGTGCAATGGACTCATTGGAGGGACGTTAGACATGCTCTCGGTGTCATCGACATGCCATTTGTTCATCAAATGCAAACATGGGCGGGCTGGAGTTAGTCAAAGCGGTGCAATTCTTTGGTCTACCTGAAAATGATGCTTTGCAAGTCGAAAGGGTATTCTATAATCCCAGTGGTTGGGATTCGAACCCTAAGCACATCCTGTTGGGTGGGTAGATAGGAAGATTCAGCGATACGATCCAGATCGCTAAGATAGCTGGAGACAGGATGGAGAGCAAAAGAAACGACAGAGAGAGAGGAAAGAGAAAGGGAAGCATAAGAGCAGATAGCACACAAACCCTCCGAAAAGCAAGTGGATCAGTTTAGATGTAACCAAAGGAAACATTCCCGAGCACCACAAGGGGATTAGATGAAATTTTGTGCCAGAACCCCCAAAAGAATTTCAGCTTCATCCGTGATGGCAGCTCCCAAAGACAGAATTTCACTCTTTGAAAAAGCTTGACTCGAACATGAGCAATTTGCTACACAACATGCCAACCTCCTGACATGCACTGTAGGCCTGGACTCTCGTCTTTTGGGAGGTCACCATCAGGGATGCGTTTACGTGCAGCCTGAAGCTAGCTCATGGCGATAGCGGCGTCGGCGGTTCACGACCGGGCCAACCAGAGACGTCATGGGCGGCGCTCGGGGCCACCAGTACCTGAAGATTATATTCTCCAGGTCAAACGGGTACTCAATGATGCCGGTGGTTGGCACTCGAACCCGCAGCACATCCTGCTGAGTGGGCACGTACCCCGACGTCGCTATTCTTTCTAAATCGCTAAGGTAACTGTGAATTGGGGGGAGGGACATATGACAAGGAGGCACACATCATGGATACGGACTCGCCACACGCAACATCAGGTACACCTCCAATGTAACTATTGACTTTTTATTTTTGATTTGGTTTGTAGTATCACTCGGACAGATGCTCTCAGCATTTGACAGTTTTGACCTCAATATTTGGAAGCCCTTGCCCTTGTTGCACAATTCCCAGCTGGTACGTTGTTCTGTCCATGATTGCAGCTCATCGGTAGATGGTAAACAGGCAAAATGTTTTTCTGAACCCAATAATTATGGATAGGCAGAGCTTGTGAACAACAGCTCTTGTTTACATTTGAAATTGTTTCAAACATCCCCTGCATGACATGATATCTGATGGTAATGTTTAACAATGAAAAAGTTCAAATAATTCCTAGTGTAACTAATGTTTTCATCAGTGGTGGTAGTCGCAGGCCTCCTGCAGCATGGTTTGTCAACAACAGATCCTGTTTTGAGAACCAGTCATGGATTGTGGAAACTGTACTACACGTTGAAGTATTGTGATGGCGCTTCTCAAATTGGCACTGAACTGCAATCGAGGACAGAAAAACTTTTCCAGCTGGCGATTTTGAAACACTGCCCCATTGTCAGCTGGTGAGCCGTAGGGAAGGGAAGGATATGCATATAAAAACTGCAAAGCCTAAACTGTCAAATACTGACGGCCTAACTAACATCTGTTCAATTGATACTTCTGGAATTTTGGGACAAGCTGTATGTTCATGAACGTGGTGTCACTTTGCACCGCATCACACAGTCAGCTGTTTCGAATATCTTGTCTCCCTCATGCAGATTTCAAATGCTGTGTTAAGATCTCAATAGATTCCAGAGGTGTACATAATGTGGCTGGTGAGTGTCATGCAACAATCCAAAACATGGGTGGGCAAACTTTAGTGCTCATCCGCCGCACTCAATTTTAACAACTTCATTCTGATCTCTTTTTTTTTTCCATCGTTCTAATGATAATTATTGCATTAAATAAGATGTTACGTTTGTTTTATTCTTTACAAAAACACATGAACCGTCTATTTAATGAGATAAATCAATTAAAATATATGCACAAAACGAATAATTTATTTAAAAAATACTGCAAAATTAATGCAACATAACTAAAAAGGCCTTTCTGACCATTTTATTTACCAACACCGCGAGACAGATATGGTAAATATTCAGCAACGACATCGGTCACATCGAATTATCAAGCCAGTTTATGGCGGCCAACGATGGCTAGCAACGACTGCTCTTGAATTGTTCAGGTTTGTATCCAAACATTCTATTGCCAAAATGGCACATTACCCATTGAGTTCTTGGTCCACAATAGCTATATTAATCAGAGTACCTTGTTTTTGACTAGAAGTAGCACATCAAAAATATTCTTTCAAAATAAAACCATTTGGGTTTAGTTCCCCTTTAAGCATTGGACGTGTGCGCTTTTCTGAAGTACACTTGAAAAGAGAGGGCAATAAAAGAGACAGACGTACTATTTGGTGGAGTCCGAGAGCTGGTACTCTCTCCTGCGGTCATAGGCCTCCTGGATGCCAGGGTCAGCCCACAGCATCTTGATGGCGCCGATGTACGGCTGATCGAACGACGTCACCATCTCCACATCCACTTCGCGCACCAGCTGCGCATTGTTCTGAGAGGCAAAAAGGGGTCATGCTAATACAACGCTCGGAGAAAAGGCCTTTGGTTTTGGTCCATCATCAACATTACATTAAATATCCAAAGTTGGCAGCTCTTTGTTTATTAAAACTAAGTAACTGTTAGTCTCAATGCAAACTACATGAACGTGTAAATATTTGATTGACGCTTTGCGCGTTTTCAATATTTATTTTAAACATCATGTTATGCATTATGTTCAGAATCATAACTACTCGTGGATTTCTAAGGAGCGAAGGAGTTAAGTGGGCCAGGTCGAAAAAAATAATTGTTCATGCTTGAATTATTTGCATACTCTATTTTAGTTGTGTTCTTGAGGAGTACTGTTTTAGAACATGCTCATGTTTTTTTTTGTTGCTTCAGAACAGACAAAACGTGTGCATAAACATTTCAAAGTAATAACATTGATAATTACTTGATGCTGATGTATGTCATTATTTTTTAAACACATACTTAAGTATAACTTGATGACGTTTATATTGTTGATCTCAAGCCCATATGCTTCTCTGCTTCCTTAACGTCCCTTATATAAACATATTTTTTTGGTATTATCACAACCTTTGCCTCAAAAACATACAACTTTATGCTCATTTTCCAAATTTAGATCTCAAAAAATGACTTCTTGAAAAAAATACATTGTTCTTGTAACGTTACATCTTTCTTTCCTAGTCAGATAAGCAGTCCTGAATAATATTGCCACAAAAAAAAACATTGATGTACATCTTTTTTTCACTTGGGGGAAAAAAAAAAAAATATTACTATTCTTGTATGACTTTGACTCTCAAATGACACCCTTTATGTGCCAAACCCCCCACCCCTCCGCAACTGTAAATAGTCTTGCATTGCACCTTTTTTCTTTGAGAAAATAAAACTCTCATAAAACAAAAACAAAAAATACCTTTCCTCGTAAATTTGGACATAATTCTTCAAGTATAGGTATGTTTCTTTGTTTTTATTTATTTATTTTTTTTGTGTCCGTAATACAACTGATTTGAGTTTGTAATTGAACAGCATCAATTTCAAACGAGTTAAAAGTGGGACTTTTCAACAGGACGTACTTTGTTCTGTTCGAACTTGTATGGTATCTTGAGAGTTTCGGTGGCCCGGATCATGGACTGCATGGACGTGAAGATGTTCTGGTAGACCAGTTTGGTGAAGCCCTTCTTGTCCTCATCGGTGTAGCCCGAGCCGTGAATAATTCGCATTTGCTTGATAAAAGTGCTCTTGCCGCTCTCACCAGTACCTGATGGAAGAAATAAGAGGAACTGAAACGAGGACCATAAGCGGGGCTCCGTGAAACACTTTCCCTGCTCCTGTTGGGAAGTATGAGGGGAAAATAACACACAACCCCATGTCCATACACGATGACGTTTCTGTCAAGGAGCGCAAACTGATGTACAAAATTGAGTCCATAAAGAGCTGTGCGAAGTAAGCTGACCCTGCGAGTCAGACAGCTGCTCTTCTTTTGATGCCATGTGAATTTGTGCGGTTAAAACGCTGCCGTACTTAGCGACAGGATGACCTCAGTGGCCCACCTCCATCCTGGCGCTGGTACACACGACTGTGAAGGAATTTGCACCATCACGCCCTCGGGCATCAGTCCAAGCCCTCCATGCCAAACTGTCTGTGTAACAGACTTTAAAAAATAAATAAATACTGCCAGCGTGCACACTGTTATTTGTGTGTGGAGAGCTGCTGAAGCAAAAGTACCGATAAAATATGACAGCTGTATTAGATAGCATTTGTAGCAAAGTAAAACAACACGATTCCATTGAGGACCGTATTTCAATTTAAGCGGTGAAATCTAGTGGAGTGGGTAATTTAATCACATTTATTGTCAGACATTGGCTGAAAAGTAAAGTATGTAAAAAAGTCAAGAAAAAAAAAGTACAAAAAGGAGTCAAGTCTGTCTTGCGTCATTAAAACCAGGGCTGCAGCTATCAAATACTTTTAGAGTCAAATATTCTACCGATTATACCAGGGGTGTCAAACTCATTTTTGTCGCGGGCCACATTGTAGTTACGGTTTCCCTTGGAGGGCCGTTATGACTTTTGGGAAACCATATAAATCTTTAATCCCCTCCACATATTACATACACAGCGCACAACAAATTGATGAAAAACTCGTTTTCAAATCAGAAGTCAAGAATAATGACTGTTATCGTGGATTACATATGACAATTTGAAATTTTGGTTCAGACTTTAGCAAGCATTATGGAATTTGACATGCTTGATTTGCTTTTGCGGGCCACATAAAATGATGTGGCGGGCCAGATCTGGCCCCCGAGCCTTGACTTTGACACATGTGGATTATACCATCAATTTATTGGATGTAAATTGAACTTGCAATATGAAATACATTTTTAACATCAATTGTTCGACAGATTATCCCACTTGCTTAAAGCGGTGGGGCCTGGCCTGGTGAGTGACATGGGCGGCACCAGTGCACGACAGAGTTGATTTGGCTGTCGTGAGCTTGGGTTTCGTGACTGGCTGTTAAGTGGCTAACTATTAGCCAGTCTGCATGCCGTTGAGTGCCTGCATGAGATGTAGCCATAGGAGCTCATGGATGAATATGTTTATGACGTGTTAATTTTGTTACCGTTGGTTCAATAAAGTAACTGGGTGCACCGTTACTGTGTCTATCCCTGACCACTTGTGGGGGCATTGTAATACAGTCTGACTAGAGCAGGGAGGCTATATTAAACCATCTAACACTGATACCTTAACTTTGTGATCGTAGACATGCTGTTGCGGTACGTAAGTTGGGAGTTTGCAGTAGCCTCATTATAGTGTAACAGGATCTCAAACTGGACATTCTCTGTATATCACTGACTCTTTAGTCCTGGCTCACCACCAACGCGAAAACTTATTTCCACACGGAGTGTATCGTCAGCCTGCAGTTAACAGTCAGTGTGATAAAATGATAACTGTCAAGCAGAGATTTTGCTCCAGCTTCTGTAATCAAAATTATTCGAGCTGTTTGATTAATCGTTTTTCAGCCCTACTACTTAGTAATCACATCCCACAATCAGCTAATTAGATGCTAACTTGCATGACAAAAAAACTGTTGTCAAAATGCTGACAGCGATGATTGCTTTCAACATAACAGGGAAAGTGAGTGTGAACTTGTCACTTGTAACTTTGCCTTCCTGGCATTCTTTTTCATTCAGGCATGGTCCGGCCTCTGTTTAGGCTCTGATACGACACGTGAAGGTGGCAACTTGCCGTGTTGACTCCTTGCCCCGATTCTGCGGCGGCACCGTTTATACGAAACACCAACAGTTAGGACATCAGCATTTTTTTGCTTTTACAGACTTTGTAAGAGGGATTCAAGGTTAGTTGAAGTTGAATACAAAATGATTATCTCACGCGTGTGTGTGTGTGTGTGTGTGTGTGTGCGCGTGCACGAAATGGCTTCCAAACAAAGGCTCCATCCATACATAGCATATTAAGTTCTCAGTTCAATTTACCGCAGAAAAGTGCAGATAAGTAGGTCAGCCAAAGTGGGTTTGCCTCGTAAGAGCATGTGTGTAGATAACGATGAGAGTAACAATCAATATTTGTTTGGGCTCTCACGTGGTCTAAAACAAAAGTGAGATCACCTGTGTTTGCGGCTCTGTGTACGTATGTGCGACTATTTTAAGACTACTTTTGACCCTGCTGAACCAAACCAGTAGGCGGGTGAAGAGTAACGCGCATCATCATCTATCCATGGAAGAGCCTTCAGCTACCGTATTTTCACGACCCCGAGGTGCACTTAAAAGTATTACATTTTCTCCAAAATGGACATGGTGCCTATTAACACAGGTCTAAGGCTTTATTTCCGACTGAACATAGAAAATGTGCAGCATTAATAAAAGACTGAGATATGTCAAATGGGACTAACAAATGGAAAAGTATCCAAAAATAGACAACAGGAGTGACTGGTGTGCACTTTCCGGCATGTTGTATGTGCCCAAAACACGTGGGAAAACAACTAATCTTCCTTGCTTCAGAGCTGTTTACACGACCCACTGTGCGACACCTTTCAAACTCCCAAACGACGATATTTTACTCAGCCGGGTTACAATGCCGATTGCAGATACA
This sequence comes from Hippocampus guttulatus, assembly GCF_054856545.1. Lineage (NCBI taxonomy): Eukaryota > Metazoa > Chordata > Actinopteri > Syngnathiformes > Syngnathidae > Hippocampus > Hippocampus guttulatus. The sequence continues at coordinate 16,660,766 of NC_141267.1, read as the reverse complement.
TCAGGTACTGAATAAGTACAGCTCAGCGTTTGTCTCACTTCACTTCCTGGTCCGAGTCTCACGAGATTATCCGACGCTCCTTTTAAAGTTACAATTCTCCATTTATCAAATGAGGCAGCGTTCACAATAACAGTCAGAGTATTGTTCACCTGGTTAAATATGCCAAAAGAAAACCCTCCCAAAAGACATTGTCGTGGATGGTAGAAAGCCTAATGAAGAAATGGTTGACCGAGTGTTACGGCAGGTAACAGTGCCCTTTTCTTGTTTTTTCCTTTTTTTTTTTAAACCAGCCGTGTGATTATCGGCTGTTTACCTGCCGCCATGCTGCCGCGTTACAGGCAAAGAAAAGTTGAGGTATGTTATTAAACGTTGAAACCTCTTTCTGTGTACAGTCTTTCTTTGCAAATATCTCATGTTACAATATGGGCACGTGCGGCTTATAGACAAGTGCGGCTTATGTGTGTACAAAATGTTTTTTCTTTTAAAATGTAGTGGGTGCGGCTTATAATCAGGTGCACTCTATAGTCCGGAAATTACGGCAAGTCTTTCTTCTGATTCTTCCTCTCCAAAGCCAACTGCTCTCATGTCTTTCACTACATCTAATCAACCTTCTCTTAGGTGCTCCTGTAGCTGTCTGACCTGGCGACTCAATCTCCAAACACATAAAAGTGGAATCTCTTGCAGGCATGATGAGCTCGGTTCAACAGATCCCATTGTTCCTCTGCGTGAGTGGAAAAGTCAGCAGAAGCATTTCTCACGGTCAAGCTACTGTACATTCACTGGTGCTACTCCTTAGGGTTCATGCTAGTTCCCATGGCAACCCCAGCTCCGGACTCATAAATACATGGCAGACAACACTGGATGATAGGCTTCGTCATGTCTCCATGGAGCTAAGGCAAACATGCAGGGCTTTTTTTCCCCCTCTGTCCATACGTTGCATGGAGGTCAAAAAGTGTAATGTACATGATAACAGACTCATTCATAAAGAGCATTATGTCACTACATGTACAATGTTCTGTACTGTAGGCTATCTGTACATTTGTACAGTACTCGGTATAACTGAGTACACTCCAAGAGTTCTCTCAGGGGGGTAAAAAAAAAAAAAAGAAAAAAAAAGGGGCCCCTCTTGGATAAATGCTTCTAGGATCATTTTCAAAAAGATGAATACTATCCATGAATACTATCCTCTGCTGTCAACTGAAATTAGCATCTAACTGCCCTCTAGTTCGCAAACCGATCTAGGTTTGGTTACATGACATTGACAATGCGAGTCACAAGGCATTCTGACGTCAATTCCAGTCGACAGCAGAGGGTGGCAGAATGTTAAAATGAATGAACACGGTGGATTAATGGGTTTAATTCTTATTCTCCTAGCGCAATAGCAATCTGAATATCGCGTTTAGACTTGCTGGGGCACACAGAACATATTGCTCAGAAAATCTTTGCCTTGACTAGTGTTAAAAATGTTTTACTTAAAAGGTGTTAGAAAATGTTCAGATTTAGAGTGTTAGAGGGAAAGGCGTTTAGAAATATGAACATAATACAGGTCAATTGTGTTTGACCTTAAAAGGTCCTGCTGTGTAATATATAATAAAATAAACCCCAATGGTAAAAATGAGGCTCTCTATCCATGAAAGCGTGAAAAACTAGTGTCAATAACATGAATAAGCAGCAACGCAATCAAATTTGGTAATACCTAGTAAAGTAAACCCACGTGGGCATCTTAAGATTCCCACCAACTGTTGTATTAAACATTCAGCCAATGAAATTAAGCATTAACTCGCTAGGTGGAAGAAAGAAAAAAAAATGGAAACGGATCCCATTCATTGGGCAGGGCTATCTGGAGGGCAAAACCGACATTTTAGTGATGATTTACATGAAGATCAATAACCAGGAGCACAGCGTGAGAGACCCGAGTTGAAAAGTAAAGAGAGTGGCGAGGTGCAAAATGTGACCAAAAAAAAATTTACACACCTGAGTAAATGATTCCCTAACACTCCCAACCAAGCACATCAAACAGGAAGCTATAGCCACTCTAGCTCAGTGCTAGCAAGGCTGGCTGGGGCTTTTCGACCTGTACAGAAACTAAATGGCTGTCAAGTGGCCCTTTTCGCCCGCGGGGACTTCTCCAGTAACACTTTTAGGAAGTGAACCTGCTTTCTGCCTGAAGGAATCCAGACCTAGCCATGACAGGGGAAAAAAAAAAAAGCATTTTAAACTAAAAAGTGCTTTTCGGGCAGGTTTGTCTGCTTTTCAGTCACAAGTATGCAAGGATCATCCAGCAACTCATTAACTTTGCTCCGACAAAAATTGCCTTTGGTTATTAAATGTGTACTTGAGGCATGCATATTTTCACCGGTCTCTGTTGACAAGAATTAAAACGTATCCTAAGTCAGGGGTACTTCAGCAAATAACGGCAATATTTATGATAAAGACCTGTCGTGACAATCTTTTCAGTGGTGAATTAAAGTATGCAGGATGGACTCCATAGCACATGCTATACTTAATTATAAAAGATCATCTACCCCTGCCCCCGCCCCAAAAATAAATAAATAAAACAATTCCGGGAGCAATCATCCATTGTCAAATAATAGAAAATGATAAATTTACAATATCCAACTTTGTAAATACACCGCGCTTGGATTTGCACTCACATAGGAAGAGGGCGTGAGTGAACAAATGAATTTCCCATGTTACCGTGAGATGAGAGAAGCTTTGCCACCTCCAAATTTCTTCCCACCATGTAAGACAGCCGAGACAAAACCTTAAGGGACAAATGTAGGAAATGAAGAACAGTGGCTATCATAAAGTAAGAGTGGAGAAAACAAGAAAGGCTGTGGCAATATACAGATGAAAAAAAAGTGTCTGCATTATTTGTATTAGAGGTGCAACGATTAATAATTTCATCAACAACTAATGGATTGTGAAATTAATCGATAATTCTTTTTGAGAATGTATTCATTTTGGGACCTGGACGGATTTTTTTAAAAATTCCAAATCCTTAGAATTTCAGCCACAAGAGCAAATATTTACACATTTCAGGAGTCCTCTGTTAAAGCAGACTGATTGATTGGTTTTTTTGTTTTTTCAAAATAGGACATTTGCAACATCACTTTCACTTGGAAAAACACTTTTGCAGATTTTCTGATGGATGTTATGGACTAAAACTGCAAGTGAATCCTAATTAATGAGCATTTGTGCCTTTTCTGCACTGTCAATTTGAAATAATATCCTGTTTTTGAAGAATGGGATGGAAATTAAAATATATTTCGCCTTTAATTATTCAGCAGATAAATCGATTACTAAAACAAATGTTCGTTGCGGCCCTAATTTGTATATAACTTCCAATGTCATCATAGGAGAGAGTGTGCATTGTCTTTAGGGATATCCACAGCCCTCATCTTTTTTTTTTTTAATGGGGGGGGGGGGGGTGCATCCATGTGATGTCACGCTGGCTTGCTCACACAACATGTGGTGGAAGAACGGAATCGTCTAACAGCCATTCCTGTTTCTATCTGGAACACATTGTCAGCATCGACTTTCACTACCAAGCATGTAAAAGCATCAATAGAGAATATGAATGTATCAAGTAGAACCCTTCTACACAATTTGCTTTTTCAAAAATGTTGTCTTAGAGGCAGAACAGCACAAGCGTGCGAGGGTGTTCTGCCAGGTTTTAAACTTCAACACCCCCACATTCACTTCTCCCGTCCTGTTGTGTTTAACGCTGTCGGACGGACACGTCACAAGAGATCCTGACGCTGTCATGCGTCTAATTATCAGATTGCAGGATGCTGAATCTCGGTGAGAAAACACAAACACACACAGCTGTGTCAATATCCCACTTTTCTGGTTTATGTGTAAAAAGGCAAAGTCGGTTAAGAGCCCTCCGTTACGGCTCTGACGTGGCAATTTGGGGGCGATCTTTGTGTAAAAGAGGCTACAGAGCGTGCGAATTGCGAGAGCACACCACAGGATGCAGTTTTCAGCAAAAATTCCTTGCATACTTTTCCTTCTTGAGAACTTACAATTAAATTATTTGTCCCGTTTTGGTTGCAACTTAATCCAATGCCACTCGGATTTCCCAAAGGAGATTTTCAACATCTCTCAATCAATGAAGAGTAACTTTGAAGGTCTAAAAAGGAATTCCAACATGTTATTCGCCATGTCCCCAGCCATTCCAAGCCAGAGTTTTGTGAGATTTTTAACAAAGAAATAAATTAGGCCAACGCAAATTTCCATTTTTTTTTTTTGCCCACCATGAACCCGTGCATCTCAATTAAACATGTTCTTAATCTTTGACAGGGGATGTAAAATTTACTGTGGTTGCACAAGTGTGCACACCCTCTTACAAACCCATGTTGAATGAGAGGCTGCGCATACAAAAACTCCCGCTTCTGATGAATCCAAAATAGATCTTAGCGGTTCTGGTATTATTTTTCTTTCTCAAACATGCACAGTATGCCACAGGTTCTGGACTATTCGTGACAATCCGTTGAACCAAAGGTTTAACTTTTTGGCGGGAATTCCAAACGGTACATTTGGCACAAACATTACTCATCCCCAAAAGAACACCAAACCTCCAGTCAAGTATGACAGTGGATCCATCACACTCGGGGGACTGTTTTTGCAAGAGCTGGAACTGGGGCATGAGACACGGTGAAGGGAATTAATGAACAGTTGGCGCGAGACGGTTCACCTCCGATTGTGAACAGGCACCTTGAGACCAACATATTACTTTCATCGGTAGTTCAAAACGCCATTAGAGAGATAAAGGTTCCAAAACCACATTGATATCACCTAAATCAATCGAAAATGAATTTGTGTAATTTCTCCAAGACCGTTTACGGAACCGTTAAGGGTGGAGATCATCGACAGAGCAGTTTTTTTTTATAAAGACAGTCCTGGGGCTAGTTTACCACCGGGGCTCAGTACCCATCCCAAAGTCTGACACATATCTGCTGAAAGTCAGGGTGTGTCGATATGGGTTTGCTCAACCAACAGAGCTGCCAGACAAATAGTGCACGACTACAAACATATGCCTTATTACCACGCTGTGAAACGACATTTTTCACGAGTGGCCCTGACCTTTGGGAATGCAAACAGAGCACGTGGCACCAAATAACCCGTACATGAAACCCACCGCTCAAAAATCTTTTGGAGGTCATTTCACCCTGCTCAACAAGTGCGCTGCTCCCGAGAGGTTTGTGTTAACTTCAGCAGCTCCCGATATTCCAAGCCATCAAACAAACAGGGCATACGTCCTGGGCTTACTGGAAGATTTAGGACTATAATGGCCATAGGCTGGCTCCATTCATGCAACATGCTTGGGTGTTGCCTCAAAACAAACACTCATTAACCCAGATGTACCAACCTGTTTGAGCCGCACGTTGTGCATGACAGATGCTCAGTCGGTATGAATACACTGTGTGAAATATAAATGTTATAAGGCACACTTTGTATTTCAATTAATGACGCCAGTCAATGTTTTCTTTCCCCATCGGTTCATTGCTGGTCTGCTCTTCGGTGACATCATTTTGTCTACAGCACTCAAGACAATTTTAGGCAAAGCCTGATAGCTAACGCACTACATTTTTCATGAATGGGCTGCAATTATTAAAACGTGAAAGTGATGGAGATGTCATTTGACTTTCATTTTACGCACATTTGAAAAGTGGAAATATGTGGTGGCCACCAAAATACTGTAAGTGTAGAACCAAATTACGCAACAGTTTTAACACTCCAAAAAGTGCTAACATCTTCAATTAGTGACAACAAAATAACACAACGTCAAATAAAAATGTTGAAGGCCTCATTTGAATCATAATGGGCGGATACAGCAGGGGACTTCGATTATATTCTTACAAGTGTAAAAAGAATTTACCCACTGTTGAAGACAAGAAATATTCTCTTAATTTTGATGATCTTAAAGTGACAAACGACAATCACCCTCTTACAGGGTGACCCAAAATGACTGCAACCAATATAAGTGTCAAAAATTGCTTTATTAAACAAATTAATTTGATAACATGTCAGTCCTCAAAATTTAAGCTCTTTAGTTTTGGTATAGATTTTAATCAACCTTCCCAAATGTGCTCCAAATGTCCACCTTCCAGTCTGCGCCTCATTTTATCAATGACACGGACACGCTCCTCCCCTTACTGCAGAACCACCTTTGGTCGTGCTCTCCTCCCAGAAAAAGTTTTTTTTCTCTGTTCACATGGCCATAGAAAAGAAGGCAAGACCGGTATGAGAAGCACAAACCACCGAGAAAGGTTTTGCATTTCATTTTTTCCCCACAAAACCAATTTCACATGGCAACTAGAAAGGTTTTGCATTTCATTTTTTCCCCACAAAACCAATTTCACATGGCAACTCTTTGGTCCCCATTACCTGGGTGAGCTTCTGTTTAGATCTGAATTTTTAGGGCACTATGATCAAAATCCACGTCAGTGATAACTGGGGACTATCTAGCTTCTAGCTGCATTTATGGATTGATTTAGGGACTGCGAGCAACTGAGTCGGTGACAGCATCACCATTCTGAGCCACCCGAACCCCTCCAAAAATGAATCAGTGTTGGAACCCTTCAGCTTCAGAGCTAAGTTCTGAACAGCTCCTATGGTCCAGAATTTTTTGAGCAATCTGTAAACAAGGCTCGAAATAAGCAGTTTTGCAATGCAGTTTGTGAGGCAGAGTTTGCGCCTCATCACAACATGAAATCGCAAAACTGAGATTTAACCGCCGAGACGGTCAAATCAAAAGCTTTGCTGGTCTGGTCGCACGCGCGTCACATCAACAGCCGGAGGTCGAGGCAAATATGGTACTACTTACGCCGCACCAGGTAGCTAGCAACAAGCTCCGGCTGGCTACTAGTGCATCTTAACACATTGCTGAGTCGGTAATCAAGGCATCATTTATAGTGAATGAGTTCCAATTATGAAAAGTGTTGTTCGCATGAATGGGATGACCAAGGAAGATGGAGAAGCCGTGCTAACGGCTGAGCTAACCCAAGATTGACATGTCATTGTGACATGCCAAAATTAAGTGTTTGGGTGATCGTGTCGATTTTTGACAGAATTCTGTCTGGGACCGCATTAAGCACACCTGTTAACTTGGTGTTGGTAACAATGAGCACTCAAGAGTCGAGTACGGATACTGGTATCGGTTTGGGGGGTAAAAAATGGTCTTGACCATCCTTAGTTAACACAGTAGTAAACTCATAATTAGAGCAAATACTTGTATGAGGAAAAAAACCCTGATTGAAACAACAGAATGAAAAACACTAAGTGCGACAATGAGCATCACTTCTTGTGCAAACGACTTAATGTGGGCTGCTCGCAACTCGGAAACTTCGTATGTTGGGTCCACCGAAATGTATGAGGACGCCCTGTATTGGTGCGTCGTATTTAAGGCATGATGCGGCCAATGTGTACAGGAATTATGGGACATTATGGGAAATATTGGCTCTTCAAACGTGATGACAGATGCAGCAATTTTGCGGGCTCTCTGTGTGAGAGGCTTGTTGCATCCTTTGCATGACCACCTGGTTGCAACTTGCAACTACGCCAGGCTTTGTTCCTCCAAATTTAACGAGACAAAATGACTGTTAATTGAAGGCTACGAAGTGTGACTTGTTTCATTAGCGTCTGCACATACTGATGCGTTTACAGTTCAAAGGAGACAGGGTGACACTTTGTACTTTTTCCTCTTTTACCCACCCAGCCAACTTGTGCAGATTTTACTGCTCAGACTGACTTTATATTCAATGATGAAATGAGTAAAGCTACAGGCAATTCAAATGCTTCTTGGTATTACACACGTGAGTGGTGGAATGCCATTTCATTGAGAACAAAGTGTCGGCACTGGAGTTTTAATCCAAGATGGTATCAGGATTAAGAGGCTCAGGACTCAGAGGGCTCCATGTGCTTCCTTCAATTTGCCAGATGACTCGTCATCACAATCAGAATATAGAAACAAAATGTGTACTGTGGGTCACCTCATTGAGGGCCTGTCTATCCCAGTCAAGCAGATAATTGCCCCCCCCCTCCCCTTTCAAGCCTTACAATTATCTTTTCCCCCATTAAATATCAAGAAGAATACAGGACGGTCGTTTCTCTTTTAATAATATACATCATAAAAGATTTCAAAATATCCTGAGAAAACAATCCGCAAAATGATTACAATCCTCGTAAATGCACGTCAGACCAGAAGTTAGCAATAATTCAACGCAAATTACGATAAACACCAAACACGTGTACCAACTATGACTTTGACTGGTGCTATGCAGCAATTTATAGTCCCAAAAAATTCGGTAATACACTTTTTAAGACCAAGAATATCACATCACAATTACAGAAATCAACAACACTATACAAAAACAAAATCCAACAGCAACCAACTGTGACATGGTTATTTGGAGCGGTTCACAATGAACCTTTATCTAATAACGTGGCAAAAACATTGAAAACGCAAATAAAATAAATGATACAAATATAATACACGCTGATCACGATAACATTTGTTGCAAGACAAAGTTAGCCATAGCAGGTTATTTTTTTTTGAAAAATCACTGTTTAAGAAGAGCAGTCCACTTGTTTATATCTGTTTCATGAAAATTGAAGTGGAAAAGCCACAGATTTATTTGCATTACTGGCAGAATTTGATTTATGATTCAATTTTACCCCCACACTTTTTTGAGAGAATTTTGTGAAGTTGTCAAAGTCAACGCTTAAAAACTGCAAGTCAAAGTATTTCAAAAGGTAAAAACTCTTCTGCCATGAGGTAGATAAACAAAATGCTTTTCATTAAGGTAATTTGCTTTCATTTTATCATAAACTTACCGGTAACCTATAAAACCATAATGTTAAAGTATATACATTTTGGTTTGCAGAATATGGACCATTAACAGAGGTTATACCTCAAACAACCAAACACTACTTCCATTTCTGTTTTGCGGAAAAGATCTTGGTGACCTGGGTCTGAACGATCCTGGCCTGAACTCCTGTTTCCTTTAGTGTACAAGACAGTAACTACAGTACTTTGTTTATTGTAGAAACTAGGGCAATTTTCTAGCAGCCACGGAAAAGAGAGGAGGACAAATGACTGAACACGTCGCACACTGGAACAGTTCACTTAAAATGGCGAGACAGACCACAAAATGTCTTCTTATCAACTGTATCAACTAGTTGATGACATGTGGGGTCATCCAGATCACAATATGCCACAAATTTGCATATTCACAGGCTAGTTGGAGTAATGACAATTTGACAAGTGGATGCAATGTTTTGCATACCACAAGGTGTACTGACACGACATGACATGAAAACTGACCACTTTGGATCCTCTGTTAAGAGGTGTAGGATGATTTATGCTTACCCAACAATAGCAGCTTCAGCTCCCTCCTGGCGTCCCGTTTGTCCCGCCGCAGTTGCTTCTCGATCTCAGAGTTGATCCGTTTGGACTCCTTCGCCTCTTCGCTCAGGCAACAAGCCATCATGGAGTCAAGAGTCATCACCGCATGAGCCAGAAAAGCCCTGCCTGACAGACGAGGGGGGGAGGGGGGGAGGGTCGCGCCGGGCTCCGGAATGGCTCTCCAAGCTCAAGTCAATGGAATCCCGTTCGGTCGAATGGGATCTTGCTACTTTCTTTGCTCGTTGCCGGTGACAAATATTTGACAGCTTAAGACTTAAGTCGTATGCAAATTCGCAGTTTGCAAGAAAAAAAAGACTTGTCGGAAGAATACAAGGGGAAAGCGATGTTTTAAATGGTGTACAAGACCATTTCATTTGTAAAAAAAATAAATACTAGAAGCAACGAGCTAAACATGGGGGCGGGGGGGTGTTTAAAAAAAGATTTTCCCAGTGTGCCAACACCTTTTTAATCATTCCCAGCACCGCTCCTCAGTCGTGGAAGCTGAACGACTTATACACGCGCACGCACACACGCCCCCCAAAAACTGGTTTTAATAAACACTAGTGTCCCGGAGACAGCGGGACAGTGCTGACCGCCCCTGCCACATTTGTCGGAGCCCTCCCGCAAGCCTAGCCGCCCAGACCCCGACGCTTCACGCCCGCGCAGAGGTAGCAACCGCCTCCCGTCAACCCGTCCATCTACCGCACACTCACGTCGTCAAACTCCCGAAGCCAAACACTCGAGTTGCACATAAAAAAACAAGAATTCCCTACTTTAGAAATGACAATGGGCTAAGTTATGGGAGGGTATGGATGGCTAAATAGACGAGCTAAGCAGTTAGCGAGCAACGTTAGCTTGAGCTAGCCATCCCGGGAATTGTAGCGAAAAAAAAGAACAAACTGCCGGGAGGAACTTCATCGCTTTGGAAGCGCGCTTTGTCCAAACGCTCTCTCCGGGGGCCAAAAAGCCCGCAAAGTGTTGAATATTGACAGTCAAATTGGGTAATTCATCGTTCCTGGTGGTGCTTTTTTTTCCTGGTTGGAATATCGCCCCTCCTCGTCATCCACTCCTCGTTCAGTGATGTCACGAGCTATTTAATTGACTGACAGACCGCTGCGCGAATGGAGATAAGCATATACACAGAGTGAAGGCGGGACTTTATTTTGGAATGAAGATCACAATGTTGCAAGGTTGTGTGAGAAGGCGCCTTCCTCCCTTTCCTTCTTCCCTTTCCTTCCTTCCTTTTTGGAGGCGTGTCAGCCCCCGGGCACACTCTGCTCTCACTTAGTTTCCTCTTCCGGATGATTACACTTAAGCCTGACAACATCGCTTTAATTGAAATCGTTGTACACATTGTTAGCACGTTTGCCTCAGTTATGAGATTCTGCGTTCTTATCTCGGTTTGTGGAGTTTGCATGTACTTCCTGTGCATGTGTGTGTTTTCACCGAGTGCTTCTTCCAAATTCCAAAATTAAAAAACATGGATGTAAGGTTAAAGGAAGACTCCAAACTGTCCTTAAGCGTGAATGGTAGTTTGCCTTTGTTTGTCCAGTAATTGTCTGGCAAAAAGTCCAAACTTGAGTCAGTCAGTCAGTCTGACTTGTGGAATGTCTAATTATTCCAAGTGTCAGAGAGGAATAAAACAAATCCTCTAAATAATGTTTATATAGCCATTAGTAAAATTATTCGGAATAATCTCATAAATATTTAGTGCAGTACATGTCAGAATCAAAATGGGTCAGTTTGACCTGTGACAAATCAGGAGGTTTAAAGACATACAGTGGTGCCTTGAAATACATCCGATCATTTCACAATTCCAAGCCATTTCAAAAATTCAACACAACAGCATGCAACTGTGCCACGTACATCATCTGGTGCGGTTCTCATTCATCTTCCAGAGGTCTGAAAATGTTGACATCTTTGAGGGCCGTGAGGACAAATTTGAAATCTCAATGGTTAAAGACGATCCCAGTTTATGAAACAGGACAGTATAGTTAATTGCATCAGCCAGCACTACCGATTCTGAAGGCCCTGTGCAGATTTGACTGATATTTCAGCACAGTGATACTGAATTCTAACCTGCTCATTCACATACTGGAAGCAGTGCAACCAAGAGAAATGCTATGAAATGAAGAGAATGGACTGTTGGGAATGCACCAGATGCATCCATCCATCCATCCATCCATCCACCTTCTAATCCTCTTTTCCTCACAAGGGTCACGGGCGTGGTGGAGCCTATCCCAGCTGTCTTTGGGCAATAAGTGGGGTACGCCCTGAAGTGGTTGCCAGTCAATCACATGGCACACAGAATAGACGAACAACAATCTGCACTCACAATCACCCCAAGGGACAATTTAGAGTGTTCCATAAACCTGCGTGTTTACCAGTCGACCACTGTGCCGCCCTCAGTACAATTTCATGGGAAAAGAAATATGATTTAGGTTGGAAATAAGTCAGTCAGTCAGTCAGTGCTTATGATGCTTAGGGAAGCAGAGATGACTGCTGGCTATGAGACCCCCCCCCCCCCCACACACACACACACACACTGAGATGAAATTAATGTACTGAACATTATATGGTACGGGGAAAATCACTAGTCATTTGAACAACTTGAAACTAGCGTTGATTGTGTTCGACTTTGGGATGTTCCACTGAGCATTTGGTTACACAGGTAACACGACAGCTAGTGTCAATATTTGAAGTAGCTTTTCTTTATTTTAGTGACAAATGACAAGACTGGGGCAAGGTGTCTCACCTTTCCAGTAAATGTGACGTTGTAATAAATAAATACAAAAAGGTTGAAATGTTTGCTATTCTAATGTAGCAGGTGAGAAACCAGATGACACAATGCTGAGTAAACTGACATTCATGCAACTTCAGTTCAGTTCGAACTGGTTTTGGGTTAAGCTTTAATGAAAACAAAGTGTTGAGGTACTAAAGTCAAACTAAGACTAAGAGAAAAAACCCAATGTAAAGTAAGTAAAAGCCCTTGCTGACACTTTTTCACTATACACAAATATTGAAACGTTAGTCTGTTTTTTAGAATGTCCAGTTTGGACAACAACTATGCTTCAATGAGACATAATTGCAGAAAAGAGCATAAACCGAATACAGTACAATCAGTGTTTGTGAAAATATAAAAAGAGGTATTTTAACCTAACATTGAACGACATTTGTAACAAATGCGCAATTGTGCAAAGAAAGAAAGCTTTGATATCAGACCGTCCCTGAAGGCAACACATCGCCTGACTTTATCCAGATAGATAGATAATTTAAATACCGATAGAGTCTATCAGATAGACATTTGCAACAGCTGCTCAGTTATGTAAGCAAACCGATGAGTTCAGACTGTCCTTCAAGGACACACCTGGCTTTATAGAGCTAAAACAGATCGCCAGACAGATTCTATTGTTGATCCCAAGTGACACCTTGTGGCTATTTGTCTAAAGTGCAATTAGGACACCCAGACGCCCCTTCCATGACGTCACACACTCAGTCTCGCCTTCAAGGTTTTTTTTCTCTGAGACTCTTCCGTCATGCACACCACTCTGAAAACGTCATTATACCCATAAAACGTCATTATACCCATTTAATTTCACTTAGCTTCACGATAACAGTGGTGAAAATAATCTAAAAAAAATACACCCTGTAGTGTCTACTCTGTTGGTTTAAACAGACATTGAGCACATATTTTACACTAGAAATTTGTCATGGAACACGACCAAACAAAAATGGCACAAAAAGGATATTGTGTTAAAAAGGGACTTGGTTAACACGGCTTTTGTTCTCTCATCCTTTCCCTGGTCACTGTACTCCTCAACAGTATATTATTTTCTCTCTCCCCTCTGCCTCTCCATTGTGTCTCTCCATCTCAACCGAACCAGAAGAAGCAGACGGCCCCACACAGCTTGAGTTCAAGTCAAGCTTTCTTCCTTCCACAGAGTTTTTGCTTGCTCTCATTGCCTAGTACTTGCTCATGCGGGGTTCACTTGTTTTTCTTATATTCATATAAAAACTATGAGGAGTGTGGTTCTTAACCTCTAAATGCATAGTGTCTTGTGATAACTTCTTTTGTGAAATGGCACAATTTAAACAAAATGGATTTGATTTGGTGAAAAAAAATCATCTTAAAAAGAAACATGAAGTAGACTTTATGAGATTGTTTGAATCAAATTAAATGATGTGCCAGGCCAGATCTGGCCCCAGGCCTTGAGTTTGACACCCATCGTCTAATTGCTACCAAATTTGCACCACGTTTTTTAGAGAGATGAGCGACACAAAATTGCATAAATAATTGATATTTTGTCATTGCGTATGGGTGGAATCATGACTCACTGACATGAAATACTGCAGACAATCCGAGCTGACTACAGTATAATAGACAGTGGCGATAGCTACATTTTACCATCGCATGTGGCAGGGCACGGCCGTGAAGTTTCATGACGAGTTATGAAACGCAAAACTCTAATAACTCCGCTTCATAAAGTCATATCTTGACCCTGAAGTAAGTCAAGCAGCCATTATTGTGTCATTTGGGCATTTTCAATGGCCCCTCAAAGACAACTTTGTCCGAATAAATTAGTTTGATTATTACTACATTGAAAGCAAATGCCCTATACCAGACAGATAAGCGATATTGTGACACGACACTCTCAACTGGAGTATGTCCCACGGGGATGGGCGACACTAACTTGCAAAATGTTTTGTTTTCTTCATTGTGTTATGTCGGGAGCATAACACAAAGAACAAAAAACACTTAATACCTTAGTTCAATGGGTGGGACAGACGGGGCGGATTGTTTATGAAGGGGTATGATGAAGGGGAAGCTGAGTGGAGTTTAGTGAGCATAAAGTCGGGAAAACCTTCGTCTGCCCTCTGCCCGGTGTGTATTGAACATTCGAGAAGGTCAAATTCAGTTCACCTGTAATTGTTACATTGGATTTTAGGTTCATCTTGTTATTTCACCCGAAAGACCAATATCGCTCACATTTTGGAAGTAGTGTCGGTATTTTTACAGCCTGTTTCTTGCCATGGTGAAATTGGCCGGTTTGAGCTATTTAGCCATTTTTCAGAAATAGGCAAACAACATACGATTTACTTGTTTAGTTTAATTTCACACTTTTCACAGTTGGCAGGCATGGCAGAGTCCAAACTATTTTTGTACAAGTAAAATACTTTCCTTTTTTTTTCTTTAAATCAATTGTGGTACATAAAGGGAAAAGTCATCAAAGCCACAAGTGTAACGAAAAGGGATTTGAATCAGAAAATTGATTTGGATTGAAACAAACTCGATCCAATTGTTACACTTTACAATGTACATATATGTATAATGTATGTATACTGGTATACAAAGTAACAAATTGGTCTCAATATAGCTTGAACCTGTTATGAAGCAAAAAGTTATAAATCTCTATAAATCAGTTTGATGTTCCTCATATCGTATCGTAGCCATGTATCAAATGGCCTTTTATTGAAGCGACGCAAACCCATTCTCACTGTGCAAATATTTCGGAACCGAGCTGTCTCAATAGTCCCAACTTCAAGTGTGTCAAATCAAAAAGATGCAATCTTAAAATAATTATGCCCCAGCGGAGCGTATGATGTTTTATTTTATCAGTCCATTCGGTTTAATCATTGATCACGGCCCGTTTCCCACAGCAGCCAGCCCACAGGGGACAAAGTCTCCTCTCTTAAACACTCTTGTTACCGCCAGCCACTGTGGGACAGCTGTAAAGATTCATCAGAGAACGATAAGGCAGGAGAGGCTCCTGAATCACATCGGAGGAAGAACGCGAGACACCGACCGCCCCAATGCATGTTGGGAGGATGAGGCGGATCATTTCCTCCCGTAGTGGAACCCACACCCACTCACTGTGTTGTAATTCCCCATTGCATTTTCCTTCCCTTTTTCCACTTTGCGCTCTTTTTCTCTGTTCAATGAAAGCCGCACCCTCCTATTCCGGGATGTGTACTTCGTTTCAAACATCAATTGTCCTCACATTAAGGAATATAATCATCTATTTCAATATTGTACAGATGAGTTATGTGCCAGGATGGATCCCTTAAGCCTTGGTGAGTGTATCACAGTTTTGTGAAGAAATTCAATCTGTTGTGTGTTCCAGTTGGATGCACTGTACTCTCTTTTACTTACTTTCTTACATGTTTACCTCACATTGTTTCCATAGCAACCGAGCGCTTAGGTGATCTCTGTACATGTGAGTCTACAAAGGCCCGGACAGACCGGTCTTGCAGGGACAAAGAAGACAAAAGATTGACATCCAAATAAGCAGACCAGCATTGCGAGGAGGGAGGAGTGACAAAATGCTTGCCTGTAGTGCTCTCAAAACATTGTACCAGATGACTCACAAAATAAACAGAGTCCCAGATTTCATCATGATTTCTGCACGGGCGCTTAGTTGAGTTCACAGGGTTTCCTCAAGACTTTTTTTTTTGTTCAAGGCCTAAATGAGACATGACTAAAATAATATATTGTAATGCATTGAGATAGGAGTGACTCGCCTTTCAAACTGTTTGTTAAAAAAAAAACCCTCTGCTTACTTCATGATCAGCAACTTTATGAAATAGTCAACATTTCTTAAAAAAAGGCTTCTGGGTGTTGAATGCCAAACTAAACATAAAATAAAGACAGTTACACAATGCATATTAAAAAAAAACCACACACATAGCTTTGTCTTTCAGTCTGCTAGCTTAATGCTAATGCTAAGTAACGCCTACGTTGGGATGCTATAACAACACCTTAGGTCAAGTTAAGTCAAATTTAATTATACAGCCCTAAATCAAAGAAAGGTCTCAAAGGGCATTACATGACCTCAGATGTCACATATTAATGACATCCCCTTAACCCCCACGAGGACAGTAAAAAAAAAAAAAAAAAACATCTGTGGAAACCTGAGGAAGTGGCCGCAGATGGGGGAATCCCCCTTCCGGGATGACCAGGCTGCAATGGATGCCGAGTGAGGTAGATTTTACACATATGTTGGTCTAGGATGTTAGTTGAAATATCCTGAAGTGGGTCCCGGCCCAGTTGGCCAATGCAGAATCCGTCTTAGCAGCGCCTCTGAGGATGTGGTCAACCTCCGATCTTGTACTGGTCAATTGCTGCTGAATCCAATTTGGTCATCGTCACCTAATCCCCTCGCCAAGCCGAAAAGAGGGAGGAGGAGAGAGAGAACAGAAGCGGCAGTCAAACAGGCCAAGAAGTAGTTCAACTAAATACAGAAGTATATAAATATGATAAGTAACAAAGCCTTGAAATTTCAAGTGGGCCAGGAGTCAACGCACGTTGCCTAGTATTGGGTCAATATGATAGAACTTTCCCTTAAGCAATAGCTGGAACACAATTTAAAAGGGGATTTTTTTTAATAAACCTGTTCATATGTTTTTCCTCATACGTTATTTTGAAACTGCAGACAGAGAAGCGTCTCGACTTCCCAGCAGTCGCAACCTTATTCAAAAGGCATGTAACAAAGAATGATGACAGAAGACACGTGATAAGATGTCTGGTGTGTGAGTTTTATAATTTACGGTACAGTACTTTGTTACGCATGTTCCTTCTCCCACATTCTAAAACCACACATTTAACACGTTTAATTGTTTATCTATACAGTATGTCACCAGCGGCGGAGCTACGGGATAGCCAGGGGTGGCCATGGCCACCACTTGTCACTTTGTGGCCACCACCACACCTTGGTGAAATTTTTGTTATCAGTGATTTTTCTGCCACTTTTATATGGATGCAGAATTCTGAAATGGCCATGCAGGAACATCATTCCATGCATTTTTTAAATAGTACTTGTCCCAGAAAGGCTGGCAAATGATACTATGAGAGATCATTCGATGTGCTGTTGGGAGTTATTGCATATAATTAATCCTAATACTCTAATTTATTTATTAAAAATAATTGATTGTTGCTCATCTATCTATGCCGGCGATATATAGCGGCAGGCAGAACAATGCAACGCTCTTCCCCGAGATGGCAAAATGTAAAATTAATGTGTTTCTCCACCTTTTGACATTGTGATATAACATACCTGTCAACTCATATGGTTTAGCCATAGTTCATACGGATTTTGTGGTGAATCTTACTATATGGCCGTATCGCACAAATCATACGGATTCTGACAATTTCCGTTCCCCCCTAACAGGTAGTTCCGTTTGCTTTTGCCCAGAATGGTGCTAGTCTACTCGAATGCTTTCATTTCCAAAGTAAATATGAATGGATGCTGTAACTTCGAGCCGATGGGTCAGCATTTGGAGTTGGTGAAAAAAGTAACGAAGGAATAAAACTCTGAACACAGTAATGCCACTAAGTAGAATGATGATTAGACATTAACCAGACATTGTATTATGGAGATCTACCATAAATATCATTGAAAATTTCGTGGGGGGGGGGCGTTATTTTGACATATAAAATGCTTTGGTATGTTATAAGGATTTTTTGCTCTTTATAAGGATTTTTTTGGTAGTTTATACAGGTTGGCGCTCCGAAAAGTTGACAGGTATGATATAAGTTTAATAGAATCGCAATTTTGTGCTCAACTAAACGGGCTCAGACGTCCCACTGAGTAAGTACATTTCAAATCTTCGCCAGTTCAGCACTGCGTGATGATGAAATGCGCTATATATATAAAGTTGCCTTGCCTGGCATGAGAAGGACTCTAATCAGAACTGCTTGTAAGGGAGTCATTTTGTTAGAAATGTATCTAATTTCTACTTCAGTACAGAGGGAGTACTTGAGCCATCTCTGTATAAGCGGCTCGGATAATGGATAAACGGATGAAATGTCCCGTTTCAACGATACTGTTATTTTGAAGGTTTCCCACCTCCGTCGCGTCTTTTCCGGCGCCGCTGCGGTCGCCCTGCCGCGTTCCTGTCGCGCTCTTGCCGCGCCGTCGCCTCGAGCGCATTCCAATCGCAAAGCGGAGCGTGGACACGGAACATTCCTGCGTAGGCGAGGTGCGAGGTGGACTTACCCGAGCAGCAGGTTGGTTCGTGACAAAATAAATGACACCTTTGGGCCTCTTCAGCCGCAGGTGCATCCAACCGGGCATCTGACGGGACATGGACCGCGTGAAGGAGGCGGCGGTACGGGGACAGTGACGGACTGAGCTCACTTGAAGAGGTACTGGACTGTTTTCGTTTCGTTCATCACGTTTGAGCTTAAACTTTAGTTAAAGTTAGGTCATTCACTCTCATAAGAGAGGTATGCACTCACAGGTAGCAAAGATTGGCCGGCTCACATTCTGTGATTTTGCTGAAGTACAGATTCTTGTGTTTTGTTTTGTTTTGAATGACCCTGGTAAAAAAATAAACATCGATTCCTCTCCTTTTACATAGGCAAATATATAAAAGTACAGACTCTGGAATCAGGGAACGTATACTTACAGTAAGTTTAAAAGAAAACAATATAACCCCTTATACCCCCCCCCCCCCCAAAAAAAATTGGGGGAAAGTGCTTGAGTTATTAACCTTCATTCATTTTTCCTACAATGTTGTGTAGTGTAGCATGTGTCATTTTGCCACATAAAAATCCAGTAACTCCTATTTTGGAGTGCATGTGTGACGATGGTCGTTCACACAAGGTTTGCCCCCCAGCGGTGGCTCGTAACGTGCTACATTTACTCTGTTACATTTACTCCAGTAAATTTGAGGATAAATTGTACCCCCCAGAGTAGATTTGATGCAAGATATACCTTTTACTTGAGTATTTATGTGAATAAGAAACGATACTTTTACTCCTTTACTTTCAGCTCAGTTCTGCTCACTGCGTTTATTTTTATCTATTGATCGATTTTTTTGCTGTGGTTTTCCTGCTTGGTTTCCTGCTTGAGCGCCGCTCAATGTAATTTCACCAATCAAACCGAGCCAAGCAGTTACATGAGCGCGCACGGTCTTGTCTGTTCATTTCAATGAAGTATATATTAATTTCCAAATAAGTGGAAGATACTGTATACCAACATGGGACGAAGAATACACCAGGCCTCACAATAAACCAATGTTTTCATTTCAAGTGTACAAAAAAAAGTTTTCTTACTGCGTCTGCTCAAACATGTGCAAATTTCAGAAAAAATAAAACTTAAGAAAGCACGTTGCAGAAAGATGTCGAATCTTTTTTTATTGTTGTTTACATATTTTGGCTGTGCCTATGTTAACAGTTTTATGGTCATATGTTATGTCAGTCTGGTAGCACTCTATCTTTTTATGCCGGAGCTGTTTTGCTGCGTAACAAGCACGTTTGAAACACTCTTTGTGTAATTATTTGAATTGACATTTAATACATGTTGGATATTTATTGAAACTGCAGTTGGACAACAGTAACTTTTCATTGGAGCTGAATTATGTAGAATGGAAGGGATATGACCAGTTGAGAAGAGGGCAAAAGAACAGAACATAACAAGGCAGTGTTTTTGGTGTGTAGTCAAGTCAATTGGTTCTAACAAATTTAAATAGCACGGAGACGAAAGAATAAAGTCTCAGTGGCCAAGGATCAGAAGTTTGACTTGAGCTGAGGTTTATTAGACAGTGGCCAATGCCTATTTACACTATTAAGAGCATGAATACCTCTGCAGATAGCGATAGAGCTCTGATATATGTAATCTATGCCCCGCCCACCTCCCAATATGTCTTTAATCTCCAATAGGAATCGTTAAAAATGTCGATATACCACAAATTATGATTCTAAAACTCCTTGATGTCATTTCAAATTCGTTTTACCTGTGAAACTAAATTGATTATAGATGTTTGTAATTTTGGCCAAAGACTCTTGATAGTTCCCACTAACAACACAGGCTGAACTTAGTGACTTCCATCACATAGTCCAAATATCTTCCGTCAAAATATGTCACTTCAACATACTTTCTTGACACCAGTTCCTATTGAGATGAGGCCTTGCCACAAATATGAAAAGGATTATGATACAACCAGTAGAGGTTTGATAGAATATTCATGAAATCCTTTGGGGGAAAAAAAAAAAAATATATATATATATATATATATACAGTATATGTACAAATAAACTTCCGTGACTAACGCCGCGATGTCGGTGATTTGATATCAGGTGTGTTCGGGCCATGGCGGGCTACTGGGATCTTTGCCGGCGCACTTGCGTGTGCTGCCTCTCAGAGGAGGAGCAGAGGTCCATCGCCGTGGACAACGAGATCAAGAAGCAACTCAAGAAGCAGAAGCGGATGGAGCGGCAGGAGGTCAAAATTCTCCTGTTGGGTGAGTGATGCCAACCACCTTTTCTGTGTCAATCTGTGGCCTGCCGACATTATTTTATGCCCGCTGAAAAATGCCGGGTTGTTTTCCTAACCCACTTGCTGGGTAGCTGTGGTGTTTGAGCATATTGAGTTACCGGTACTTACCCTTGGTTGGGTTAATTATTTTGAACCTGCAGAGTGGGTTGAAGATTGGATTTGGGCGGGCTGAACAGCTGAAAGCTGGTCACCATTTTGGTTGTGTATTGAATTTGAAGTCATTATTCCATAACATTCTTAGATAATGTTTTTGGAGACTGAATGGCTCAGTGGCCAACCCCGGTTGGGACAGGAGGCCCACCCATGGAAAATGGCCGTTTTGTGTCAGAAGGGCATTTGGTGTGAAAACTGTGCTGAATGTGTCATGTGAGCGACTTGCTGTGGCGTTCCCTGAAAATGGAAAGTTGCTACTTCTTCTTCTTCTTCTGAGAAAATGTTGGTAATAATATTTGTATTAATTTTGTTTTAACCGCAGCTCCGCTAATAACCTGGTAACCCATTTCTTGGTAGCTTATAACTTATCAGTATGGGTAGTTTTTAGTTTCAATGCAATGTGCTGGGTATAAATAACACAGCGTTGGCTTGGTCCCTTTTGGATCCACCACAATTAGAGTTACTTTTGACCTAGAAGTTAAAAAACAAAATTTAAAACGCGTGGCCTGCAAAATCTTGCGTCATTTGAAACGAGACGTAACAATGATGATCAAATGTGCTTTTCCTCATTACAGATGACAGATAAGTTTGGGCCTATCCCTGGTGACTTTGTGCAAAAAGCGCAGTTCACCCTGGGCATGATACAAACTTTCTGAGTAATCCTAACACGCATTTGCTATTCGCAAATTCATCTTTTCATCTGTATGATGGCGCCAAAGCCCTGGCGAATGGGAAAGTACAGTGGCGTCTTCAGATAAGAGTTGAATTCGTTCAGCACGTCCATGTTCGTATCTCAGAACACTCATATCTCAAAGCAGCTCCCTCCGCTTGAAATGAATGAAACTGACATTCAATAGTTGTTGCCCCCCCCAAACACACACACACACACACACACAAAAGGAGATAGCTGGTATGAACAGCGGAGAAGCAGAGAGAAAGACTGAATTAGCGTACTCAAAGCTTTTTCAACGGCTGTGGTTGTACAATTGTAGAAAGTTGAGTGGCACAAATGGAATTCGTTACAAACCTCGATGACACAGCGGCCGTACGGGTTACAACATTTGGGACTCAAGCCGGATGAACGCAGAGTGCCCGCCAACTTCAACGAGCTGATTTGTCGCATTTGATAGGACCGAGGTTATTATCGTTAATGAAAACCAATCCATCCATCCATTTTCAACACCGCTTGTCATGGACAGGGTCGCTTGAGGGTGCTGGAGCCTATTCCAGCTGACTCCGGGCGGAAGGCGGACTGCACCCTGAACTGGTCACCAGTCAGTCGCAGGGCACACATAGACACAAACAACCATTCACCCCCACGTTCATATTGTCACTGAGTAGGACGTCAGTACCACTACACCATCAGCGACTTTATTGTTCTTTAAAATTGCATAAAATGAGTGACAATTTTCTGTTATCTTTTTCCAGTTGTTCATAAAAAAAATTTTTTGGTATGGAACGCACAATAAAATGACCTAAAAATAAATATAAAAACACAATGGAAACGCAAATATTCAGTGGCAGAAAAAAAAACGGTTCATTAACGAAGTTATAATGAAGAAGTGTTTGCGTGTCACATTTAACATTTTGTCTTTTTTTTTTAATTTTATTTTTTTAACTGTGGCTTTTGTTGGTGTGTAAAATAGTGACACCCAGGTCAATCCCTTGCATAACTTGGATTGCCTGCTCATAGCTTGGAAAAATTAAGATGCACTTTTTTTGAATGAACTTATCCAGAGAGTTCATGACATATATTTAAGGACACAAAATTGTTTGTATAAAATTTTAGTGTACTAGATAATAAGACCATTGTTACTTGTGTACAACTTCTGTAAATGGTTTCTGGGCCTTTGTTTGAAGGGGCATAATCTCCCGCCAATTAATCGGTCAGGCCTAAGACGTTAAAAAACGTTTTTTGTTTTTTTTTTGGGGGGGGGGGGGGGCTCATCAATTTTTTATTTTCTTTTCTTTTTTTTGATATTCACGGCAGGGCTCCGTGTCAGTTTTCTCAGCGCTCCAACTTTTACGTCAAGTTACACTTGTGATTTCTTTGGGCCTACTGTTTCAACACCTTTAGCAATGATCCGTTCACATAGTTTCTGCTGTTTTCTAACCAGCCTCCATGTGGCCTGTGATGAAAACAAGTTTGACACCCCTGTGTTACAGTAGGTTGCATAGCCCGGCCTGTTTGCTGGCCCAACAGGATCGGGAAGTATGCCAAGCATGTGCCCACGTGCCAGTATGTGAAGAATGGTCCAGATTGCAATCGCTTGTGAAGTAAAAGTCACCAGACTGGAGAGGACAGTCCCACAAACCTACAGGCCTCTTTTCAAAATTGACTGATGGCTTGACAGCGGGGCTGCAGATAAGGCACAAATGAACAGACGCATGTTTGCCCGCTTGGCCATAAATTCTGCACGTTCGACGACGGGCCTGCTCTTTAACACTATTATGGAATCAACGGTGACGTTGATTAGATCTTATAATGATTAATAAGGTTTACTGTTATACTGTCATACAAAATGAGCGGGCATCGTGCATTGATGATTAAGAACTTCAGATCGTCTAATTAATCTGTTGCATGGTTAGCATTACAAAACATGCTATCTTGACAGGCAATGTTTTACTGAAGGCTTGAACCCTTTTTTCCCCACAAAAATCATTTTCAATGCCACACCCCCACCCCACTTTGCTCATTAAAAAAATCAAGTTTCGAAGTTAATGTATTCATATATAATCAACTACGGTATTATTATAAAGTAAGATTTAAAACCGATCTTGCAATGTAACAACATACAACTGCTTTGTTACTGCACTTTACTGCGAGTAAAACTGTAGTAGATCTGTCTTTTACTTTGTCATTTGTATTTCTGGCAACTTTCACTTCAAGTTCCACAATGATTTCCCAACTCAGATCAAACTTTTTACTCCAATACATTTCCTCTAATCAACTTTATTACTTGTCAACACAGAATTCCGCCAATTGATGATTGATTGTTCAGCCTTAGCATCATCGTGGGTATAATACAATAGTCAATATTTGTGCTTGTATTTTTTGCTATAGCTAGTTTTGTTATGTACAGTATGTCGGATTGTTTAGGCTTGGCATTGTGTTTAACAAAGCAGCATTTTATTCGTCTTGACCCTAAGTGGGCACCTCGCGAGATCGTCATTTCATTTGTTTTGTTTTGTCTTTTTTTACCTTTAAGGGCCACCGTACCTCAACAAGCTTTTGACAAAGGTTTGCATGATGTCAGTCCGACTTGTATGACTTGTTCATCTGCAATATTATTTACACTGAAAGGATTTAAGTTGATGCACAACTTTGTTTTGCTTGTAATGTGTGCGCAACAATGATAGTGATGTCGTGTTTGGAGAGCTGATGTTAATTGAAACATTCACACCACACGATGTTTTCGGGAAACGACACACCCTGGCACAAATGCAACATCACATTCCAATTTTCACAGGGATTGGTCTACTGGGTACAACCTTCAGTTTTTTTTTTGTTGATTTGAGTCGTAGGGCAAGAGAAAAATGTAACCTTATAATCCAAACCTTTTTTTATATAATAAAAGAAGTCATAATATTATGGAGAAAAAAAAAGTCACATTTTCCAAGCTCGTTGTTAGTTTAGGAAACAGTTGTAATATTTACGACAGTAAAGTGTGTTTTTGTTAGCATTTTTTAATGTCGTAATTCTATGAATATAAAAATATATTTTTGATTTTAATATTCAATATTTTTAAAAAGCACTATTCATTTCAATAATATGTATGTTCTTTCACCTCAACATATTTTTTAAATGT
This sequence comes from Hippocampus guttulatus, assembly GCF_054856545.1. Classification (NCBI taxonomy): domain Eukaryota; kingdom Metazoa; phylum Chordata; class Actinopteri; order Syngnathiformes; family Syngnathidae; genus Hippocampus; species Hippocampus guttulatus. Next base: position 16,636,116 of record NC_141267.1, on the reverse strand, counting down.
AACTGTAGGTGAAATAATTTCTCGTTACGGTATCGTACATACGGCGAGCCTTCCTTATCGGAGGCTGCCATGTTGTGGCCGCCATCTTTCTGCTTTGGATACCCGAAGGGGGGCAAACTTAGCGAACATAGTTGCGCAACATCAAGTCTGAAGCATGTGTAACAAAGCCGTTTGGGATAACAATTGTTTGCCCCTCTGCATTTTTGGCAATTTTGCGAAGTGTGGTCTCTCCGATTCACCGTAGTACCCATGTTTCAAAATGCACACGCTTCGAACCGAGGTCGTTGCATTCTATTAGTTCATCACTAGGTGGCGCTAAATTCAACAGACTAATTTTAAAAAACAATTGTATTACTAGTACGGTAATTTGTTTAAACGAAAAAGTCTTGATATCGATATATGTAATTAAAAAGTTGAAACATTACAAGAGTGAAGTTGTGTTTCCTGTGCAGAAAAGTTGTATTTTCTCAAGAAAAATAGTCCTAATATGACGAAAAAAATAGTCTGTTTTTTTTTTTTATTAAAATTCATTTTTTCTGACAGAGTTTAGAGAGATTCAAATAAAAATTCAACTAGGTAAAAGTTAAGTCATTACTTTTTACCTCTTACTTAAAAACTAAATTTTCCTAAATCTTTTTATCAGCAAAAATCCAACATTATTCTTGTAATTAGTTGATATACTCTATATTTTCTCATTTTAATTTGCCTCGAATAGCTCTTCATATGGTCTTGTAAAAAATATATATAAATAAATAAAAAATAATCAAAGTTTTAATCAAAAACCCAAACTGAGATTAAGCATAACGCACAAACTCACGCCTTTGGTCAATTCAGAGTTCCTTCATACTTGTATTTAGGACCAGCAAACAAAATATATTATGACGTTTTTTTTTTGGTTGCTTTCTCAGGAACTGGTGAGAGTGGCAAAACCACCTTCATCCGCCAGATGAGGATCATCCACGGGCGGGGCTTCTCAGAGGAAGACAGGAAAGAATTTGCGAAATGCATCTTCCAGAACATCTTCACGGCCATAAAGGCCATGACAGGAGCGATGAACATGCTCAAAATTCCCTACTCCAACCCAGATAACGAGGTACATTCACCATCACACACAAACACTTGCTGCATGTAGGCCCACCCGGCCCTCTCTGGTCTCAAAATACTGAAGATGCAAAAAACGTCAATTTTGGGCACAGCCGTTTGCAACCAGTCTGATGTAATCTGATGAAGTAAAAAGTTGTCAGAAAAATAAATACTAAAACTAAGAACAAATGTTTGAAAAATCAGTCGAAAGAATAATTATGTATTTTAGTTATAGGATGCTTTCCTGAACCCTATCCTCTTTTGTCTTCTGAAAACTCACCTATTTGCAGTTTTAGTACCCGGGCTCAAGAAATAACAGTATGCTTGCACGGTCTGGTGTTATCTTTGGGTCAAGGATATACAACCGTACCTTGAGATAAGAATGACCCGCCTGACAAGTTTTTCAAGATAAGAGCCATTGTTTGTTCGATTTTTTTTTGCTTTGACTTTTTGCTTTTGCAATGAGCATTGTGCAGTGGCAGTGAACTCAATTCACTTAACAACAAGCGCGAGGATGACAATTTTTCTAAACAATTTTTCAAGCTTCAAGCAACATAAAACAAAGATAATTACACATTGTGAATTTAAAACAATCACATAAATTTGCCTTATATTCTGCTACCTTAATGCTTATACTTAATGGGAAACGCCATTGATGGGCTAACGAATAGCATCTGTGTCATGTCAGTGTTATTAGCCATTAAGCCGCAGATGTTTGAACACAAACCATGGATCAACACTTGTGGACAGAAATTTCACAATAGGCAAAGACATGGATTATTTATCCTCTGTGATGAACAACAATTACTGTGTCTTAACAAGGAGGTAAAATAGCTCCGTGTATCTGTCTTCTACTGTACCCAGATGGCCAAAGCGTGCACACCAAAAGGAGCATGACAATGTACTCTACTTTGAATTGAAACAAAAAAGATTTTGGCAAAAACTGTTACATTTCTTTACATTCTACTTAAATATGCATTGTAAGTTCTGTTTTTCTTAAAAAACAATCGGGGGGGGGGGGGCGAAAATTGATTCACGCCATTTCCATTCATTTCAGTGGGGAACGATGATTTGAGACAAGATTGTTTTCTTTTACAAGCATGGTCATGGAGTGAATTGAATTCATATTTCAAGGCACCGGTTGTATGTTGATTTTTTCTTTTAATGTAGACATAAGGGTTGCTTTGCCACGCCACTCTCTTGTGACATCTATAGGCAGTTACAATTTTTTTTTTTGAGGGGTGATTTTCGGTGTTTGCGGCAGGAGGAATAGCGAAGGTTCGTTGTTTTTGTCCTTCCCATCGCTGCGCTTCTCAACCACACCATCCCGCAGTTCTACGCCAGTAAAGTGGAGAACGTCAACACGTTGCATATCACCAAGCTGGAGCGAGATTACGTGGACGCCATCCGTCGCCTCTGGGCCGACTCCGGCATTCGGGTCTGCTACAGCCGACGCTGCGAGTACCAGCTCCTGGACTCCACGGAGTAGTGAGTGCAGTAAAAATAATGTCTTATTTTTGAATAAAGTGATGCGGATTAAAACTCTGTCATTTCGCATCTTATATGAGTCATCGATTTATTGCCAAAATAATTGGCAATGAATTGATTTTTAAAATAAGATGTAAAAAAGTAGGAATAAAAATAACCAACAATCAAAATGTTTAAATGACATAGGAATTGGCCTTCTGAAAAATATTTTCAAGAGTCTACATGAGTTTCACTTTTTCAGTTGAACTACTGAAATAAACTCACTGGATTCACAGTAGTCTAGATCACTGTTGTCAAACTCAAGGCCCGGGGGCCAAATTTGGCCCTCTACTTAATTTTATGTGGTCTACGAAGTCAAGACTTCAGGTTTCTTGCTCAAATACCCAAATTGCAAATTGTCTTTACTTTTTGGAGATGGAGCATTTTTTTGTTCCCAATAGCCCTTGAAAATAACAGAAAAATAGTTGAGCTTTTTTTTTTTAATCCAATCAATCCATCCATCCATTTTTTTTAATCCGCTTATCCTCACTGGTGAGTCTCCATCAATTTCTTGTGCTTATGTGATAATGATGCATACATTTATAACCATAACTACAATGTGGCCCGTGACGAAAATGAGTTTGACGTGCCTGTTCCAAATCATTGGGATGCGCCCATATATTCTCTGCTTGTGTGCCACTCGATTATTCGACTTGCATTGAGGAGGAACTTCCAGAAGATCTCGTTTTATTTTCTTACCAACCATTACGTTGACTCGTCACTTCATAAAATAATAACTCGGGAGCAGGTTCCTGTCTGTTCATATTTTAGAATCCATCCGGTAGAGGGAAATGACAGACTCATTCCCACTGCCTACGTTCAGTCACTAATGAAAAGAAAACAATGTAATACGGACCGATGAAGCGGCTTTGGGGTTTTTCTAATGGAAACGTCGATCAAACACAAAGTCACAGTTCGTCTCCCGTATTCCTCTGTTTACTGAGCAATGTGAGTGTGAGCGTGTATGCGCCTCAAACAGGGGCCATAAAGACCTCATCGGTACACAGTGCCTTGGCTCTCTTCTTGTCTTTTTTAATAACAGCTAATTTATCACGGATGCGTCGTCTCTGGTGTTTGTTTTGCACACAGGTGGGAGGCAGTTTCCTGGTTTTTACAGATATATATTTTTTTCTTTTTTTTTTTATAATGTCTGTCTGTGTGCTTTCAGCTACATGAACCAATTGGACCGCATCGCAGAGCCAGACTACATCCCCACGGAACAGGACGTGCTGAGGGTCCGATTCCCCACCACGGGTATCCACGACTACTCCTTCACCATCAGCAAGATTACGCTCAGGTGCCTTCCAGCCACAGTTCCCCATTGACAACAATCCAATTACAGTTTAATTCATTCCATGACAATGTTCGTAAATCAAAACATTTCATATCTCAAATAATTGTTCTCCATTTAAATGATTGGGAATAACATTAATCCATTCCAGCCAACCCCCTGCCATCCCCCATTTTTTTTAACATAAGAAAAAGATCACAATAATATGGTACTTTATATTTATATTAACATACAGTAATAACATCATGAGGTAGAATGTAAAGAATTTATTGGGCTTTGTCTGGTGTGTGAGCCTTGGCCACCTGGGGGCAGACACACATAAGAACAGTTTCACAACTGACTCAGTAAGCCGCAGTTATATGAATCTATATTTTTTCACATAGGCCAACGAATATAGCCATTTTGTTGTCTGTCTACATATGTTGCTCCATAGTTTGTGTTCAAATCGCCATTGTTTAAAGGATTCTAACGCGCACGACACAGATGCTATTTGTTAGCCCGTCTATGGTATTTTGCATTGCTTGTTAGCATTAAGCTGAACGGATGTCATTCAAACGAACCTGACTGTTTTTATCAGGTGTGTTAGAGCGGGGAGACGTATAAAACATCTTATTTATTTCGTGGCATCTTGTGGCTCAAGAGCCATGTTTAATGGAGTAGAGGAGCTACGTTGGTAGTGTTTTTCCGCCATAGGTCCCAGTGGCCCTTGTACATTCCATCCTGTAGACTTGGGCCCCCTGTCTCCTTATCTTAAGTCAACAGTCTCAAACTTGGGCCTTAAACTGGACAGTGATTTCAAACTCGATCGGCAAATTGGTGCCGTTGGTACCTCTCCTCTCACATGAACACTTTGAGATGGTAATTCATGCCTTTGTCACATCCCGGCTCGATTACTGCAATGCCCTTTACTTTGGAGTCAGCCAGTCCTCCATTAAGCGCCTTCAGCTGGTCCAGAATGCCGCCGCTCGCCTCTTGACTGGTACTCGTAAGAGGGAGCACATAACTCCTACTCTGGCATCCCTTCACTGGCTCCCCATTCATTTTAGAGTTATTTTCAAGATCCTCTTATTTGTTTTCAAATCTCTGAATAATCTCGCGCCACCTTACCTCTCTGAGCTCATCCGCCCCTACACACCTGCCCGGCGCCTCAGGTCTGTGGACCAGACTTTATTAGAAGTACCAAGAACTAAACTGAGGCTCAGAGGGGATCAAGCCTTTTCTGTTGCTGGTCCCTCTCTCTGGAATGACCTCCCACTAAACATTCGGCAAGCCTCCTCGCTGCCCATCTTCAAAACCCTCGTCAAAACTCACTTGTATTCTTTGGCATTCGACTCAGCATGACTTAGATTTGTTCTTGGTTTTACTGTTTGGTGCTTTCTACCGCCTTTATTACCGATTTGTCTTACTGTTTATTGTGCATGTTAAATTGCTCCATGTACAGCACTTTGTATGCAGCGATGGCTGTTTGAAAGTGCTCTATAAATACTGTTGACTTGACTTGACTTGATAGGTGGAAAGCCATTAACTGTGGATTCACTTGTGGATTTTACAGGAGGACAAATAGCGGGGGAACACCTCACTCTGTCCTGCTCATCTTGAATAATCAGTTATCTAAAAAGAATTTTCCTCACTTTTTTTCTCGTCCTCTCATGCCCCGCCTGTAGGATTGTGGATGTAGGCGGTCAGAAGTCAGAGCGTCGGAAATGGATCCACTGCTTTGAGAACGTCACCTCGCTCATCTTCCTGGCCTCCCTCAGCGAGTACGACCAAGTCCTGGAGGAGAGGAACACCATTGTAAGTGTCATCGCTGAGTAAAGCGGCTACAAGAACACCAATTTTGAAGATCTTAACCAATTTTGCACATAGAGTGTCGGGTGTACTCGAGGTGATTATGTAGTAAAGTAAAAAAAAAAAAAAATCCGTAAACGACCTTCTTTCTTCTGTATGGCCAAATAGTAATACTGACATAAATGCATTGAAAATAAACCTTCTATAAAACAAATTGACGAAAACTAAAACACAACTCTGCTATATTACAGTTGATTTTAGTTTGTGTTAAAATTGATAAATGTAATTTTAGTTAGTGTTCCTTTTGTAAGAAACGCACTGGTTTTTGTTTTATTTCATTGATGGAATTGTTTTACATTTTATTTTCGTTTTAGTTATTTCGGTCGTGTTCATGAACAATAACAACCTCGCACTTCGTACGCACCTCACGTTCCTCTCAATATCACTTTGCTTATCTGCCAGCAGATGTCACTCGAACACAAGAAACCCTTTTGAACACGAAGGCGTCCATTGCGCTCTCACATTTCATTTCCCATGCAAACGTGGTTAAAACAGTTCATTGCGCTGTTTCCAATTACACCAAACTGTAAACAATTTCCATTGTCCCATTAAAACACACACACACGCATTTTTTTTACCCCATACAGCCTCTGTGTCGACAAACTTTGTATCACTTTTGCTGAAGAATGGTATTTTGAAAAATCATCTTTTTAGGGGGGGCGGGGGTGTATATGTCGGGTCACTTTAAGTAAGGATGAAAAAGAAAAAATTATATATTCCGGGTATTTTTTATGCTGTCAAAACAGGTCGTATTTCAAGTGGCTTATAAACCCCCCTCTCCCTCATACCCCCACCCATACACTCGCTCTCATTTCTCTTGCACTGACAGTGTGTCTGTGTGTGTGTGTGTGTGTGTGTGTGTGTACGTGTGTGTCTCAGAACCGCATGGAGGAGAGCCTGGCTTTGTTCTACACCACCATCCATTCACCGTGGTTCCACAACACCTCCATCATCCTCTTCCTCAACAAAACTGACATCCTGGCTGACAAAATACTAACCTCTGACCTGAAGAAATACTTCCCCGGTTTCACAGGTAAGCCCAGTTTGCTCAGGCCGACAATTAAATGCCAATTTTCTTTTAACCGCAGTGTTTCTCAACCATGAGTGAGCCAAAGCGCGTATTTTATATTGGGAAATCACATGGCACACCACCAACTCAACGAAACTGTCAACAAAGGCTAGATACACAGTCATCCCTTGCCATATTGCGATTCACTTTTTACGGTCTCCGTGTTTTGCAGATTTTTAACTAATATAATCTAAAAGTAAGAACAAATTATTATTTTATTATTAACTTTTTTTAAAGAACATATTTTTGAATTATTATTTACTGTTGTACTGTTAATTACTATTCTCTCTCTCATCTTTGAATGAGTTTGCCAATGTGTCCATTTTAAAAAGCAAACGTAGTATAAAATTATGTGCGTGTGTGCGATCCTGTAAATCATGACCTCACTTTGAGGACATTTTCTTGAACAGAACTTCTCTCACTTTTAATCGAGAACCCCCGATCTTGTGCACTTTATTTCAATTTGGGTTGATAAATGACAAATGGCACCGAATTACAGGTTGTCCATCCAATTTTTTTCCCCTCTTCATTGTGTGACTCATGTACCCAGTCACAAAAGTCATTTGCAAAGTGGCTTCCGCCACTCCCCCCCCCCCCCCCTGCTTCAGATTCCTTTTCTTCATCACCAAAGTGAACCATAATTAGGGGCTCTTTTGTCCATTCTATAATTTGCCTTCACATGACTCACTTCCTGCAGGTGATTTTTTTTACTTTTATTGCATACATATATTTCACATATGGCCTCTGCTGCCGGTGTAAACGTTTTCACGCAGAGCACTGCCTTGACACTTCCCATCTTCCACCTCAAGCATCAGCCCCTCATCCTCCTGTCGCCCATGGCAACCACGGATCGACCTCCCGCCCCAAATCCCATAACGTGTGTTGTGTCCGTAGGGAGGGGTTGTGACCGTTGTACGTCCAATTAACACATAAAATGATTGAGTCATTGGTTTTTATTTATTTAAATGTTATTTTAACCCATGGCCCTGTTTAGGATAAGCGGTGTTGAAAATGGATGGATCGATGATTTAAAAAATGTATATATTTAAAACGGTATGGGAGAATCTCATGATCAGATGATCAGACTTCCATTAAAAAACAGAATGTATAATTTGACGTAAACAGTATATTATAAATAGATGTAAAGGGCCGATGTTGGAAATGATCAAATCAGACCACCCATCGGAAGTTTCATGACATTTGCATCAACAAAGTACATCGGCAAAGTTAAAATGGTTCAAACAACAAGGGGGAAAAAAAGAGAAAACAAATGATGCCCACACATATGGCCAGCATTGCAAGGATGTCAACTTCTATGCCTTTCTAAGACTCTTTCCATCTCTCCGTATCTTTGTCGCAACCGCTGATGACACTCGAAACTCAGTGCTCACTTCCCCCTTGAAAATTTCCTGTCTGAAGCCTCGCAATGGTGAAGTACTGCTGATCAGTTGTGAGGTGTCGTCTTGGTCTCATCAAGTCAAATGTGAACTGCATGCTGTAGAGACTGTTTAAATAATTTGAACTCAGTCAGGACATGCATTCGCCCTATTCACTTGTTTGTCAATTGTACTGTTGAACTGCTTGTTAAAGAACTGGAAATTGTGTTAAAATATTATTTGCATTAAAAACTTTAAAGAAGGTCATATTAACTTCACCTCTTACACGGGGAACCCACACATATTCGCAGTTGGGCATTAATTTTTTTTGGGGGGGGGGTGATAAAACGAATCCACAGTATTTGCTTCACTGGCGCCATCTTGAGGTCAAGGAACAGAGTTGAAGGGTGAGAGTAGCTTCATTTAGTCAAGCCATAAGCATTTAAAAGGAATTACTTCCTGCGACTGGTGAGCATGTCCACCTGACAGTGCAGAAGTTATGGGTTCAATTTTGGGCCTTCCTGTGTGGAGTTTGCATGTTCTCCCCAATTATTTCCATGCTGTATGGTTACTGTACTGCTTTGATATTCTCATCCAAAAGAGAACTAGTGCTGTCATCTGCTAGCCGTAGTCATTTCGCAAAGAGGGCAGCCCGGTGGTCAAGGGGTTAGCGCGTCAACCTCAGGGTGCAGATGTTGTGGGTTCGGCTCCGGCTCCCCTATGTGGAGTTTGCATGTTCTCCCCGGGCAAGCGTGGGTTTTCTCCGGGTACTCAGGTTTCCTCCCACATTCCAAAAACATGCATGGTAGGTTAATGGAACACTCAAAATTGTCCCCTTGGTGTGAGTGTGAGCGTGGATGGTTGTTTCGTCTCTGTGTGCCCTGCGATTGGCTGGCAACCGGTTCAGGGTGTTGTCCCCCGCCTACTGCCCCAAAGACAGCCTCAAGCACCCTCTGCGACCCTTGTGAGGATAAAGCGTATCTGAAATCTCTCCAAGACTTTTTTCCCCTAAGAAAATCTGATGGTAACTGATGTCGATGACGCTCCTTGTTAGGATCCCCATTCACAGCAATCGCCATTAACGGTGTTCAACGAGTTAGTATACATAAAGAGTCTCGTTTCACATCCAATGCATTTCCATGTGTTTTTAGACACAAGCCCCTTCTCTGTGCTCTTCCATCCAGGTCGCAGACAGGACGCGGAGGAGGCCAAAAAATACATCCAAAAGCTATACCGGCAGCAGACCAGTAACCCAGATAGCAAGGAGGAAGGAAAAAGCCTCTACCTGCATCACACCTGCGCCACAGACACGGACAACATCCGCAAGGTGTTCAGCGACATTAAGGACACGGTGCTGCTCAGGTCTCTGCGAGAGTACGGTATCTTCTGAACATTGGAAACAGCACTTTGGATGACTGTTTGTGAGACTATCTGGAGAAGGACGGTGAGAATGAAGACCAGTTTTTCTTGCACAAGTAAAGGAGGCGGACACGGACAGGCCACTGGCTTATAGACAGACAAGCATCCATCCATTTCCGAAAACGCGGGTCCCGCTAGGGTTGCGGGTGAGATGGAACCTATCAACAGCTGACTTTGGTCGCCAGCCAATCAGAGTGCACATACTGTATAGACGAACAACCATTTGCATTCTCGTTTGTGTGTGTCGTGGTCAGGTTTGGGTCACATGGATTTCATTGGAAAGTTCCTTCAGGTAGCCCAAATTGTAAATTTTCTACAAGACCCGACGAAAGTAAATGATCCAACACGTTGCACAGTGTTTTATATTGACTACTACGCCTTGTACATAGATCTAGCATTAAGTACTATCACCGCTCCATCTGCGGTGACATTGTCCTGTTCATCTACAGTACATTCAGCGTGAAAGTTCACACCCGGGGGAGCAGCACTTTCAGAGTTCAAACGGCTTTCCGAGCAGAAAACGCAAATTTGTGTGACAGCGGCAACTCCGAGCGCAAACACAATTTGCACCGTAGGAAACAATGGCAATACACTGAATCCATTCCAAAGTTATTATCGTTGAAAGCCATTTTTGTTTTTTTTTAAAAAGATCTTCACACAAAATAGTCACATAAAAATGCTTCCTTAACTTGGAACCAATCTTTTTTTGAAGTGAATATCGCCCTGTTCGAAGTCACTGTCAACAATTATAGGTGTGTAATTACGAGGTGGCTCAGCATTTAACCCTTTCAGGGAAAGCGGTTACTACAGTGGACAGCTTATCGAGTTATCCGGTGACAGGGTGCATGAAAGGGTTAATTAACAGTGTGATGGCAGCTATCTACTTAATCTGAAGATGGGGGCCAGGGAAAATGAAAATTGCCCCCTCCAATGGTTTCTGATTGTTTATAGTCATGGTTTAAACTGAAATATCTCACAAACTATGATCCCAGAATTTCCGCTAACAACCCAGGCTAAACACAGCTCCGATCAGACATATAAAGATCAACGTCTTCATGGAAATGTTATCACTTCAACATAGCTCCGTGACACAATTTGCAAGAGGGGGCTACTGTCCCACTTACACTAAAGACAACGTTCAATTGTTTCCAATTCTTTGGAACAGGGCAAACCAAACTAACAAAAGGCAATGAGCCACATGCTTCTTCATCAAGACATTCGCCGATGATGTTGATCACTTTTTAGTAAAAGCTAAAAACAATAAACGCACTTTGCCCAGCTAAAGTGATGACACCGGTGATTCAGGGTGAGCGATGTTCAAATAATATCAGCGTGTTCTTAATTATGAATTATTTATGACATATTTGAGAAGGTTTGAAAAGTGGGAGCTCCTCATTAGCTTCACAAATGTGTCTATATTGTTTATTGATCGACTATTTTTTTTTTGTGTCACCCTGTTGAACGATGTCGTCTTTTACTCAATCACACCGTGAGGAGTCACTCGTTTGTCAGCAGATTTTGGTGAAATGAAGGAGGGGGCGCTAATATTAAAAACTGGTGAGCATGTGAAGATAATATTTGCTCTTTTTGGACAGTTGGAAGTCTGTCATCTTACATGCCTACAAGAGATCGAGTGGATTTATAACAGTGGTGAGACTTGATTAAAAAGAAATCTCCCTAAAGGCTTTGTACATTTTCTTGTGATATCTTTGAACTACCAATATTTTTAGATCCACAACAGGAAGTGATGTCATTTATCATGACCTGGATTTCTGCAGCAATTGCTCGCAAAATCTGATCCGATCTCATCCAAGTCAGCGTTTCCCCACCAAAATTGCACCACGGCACATTAGACAATCTCACAGCACACTACATTAAAAAAAAAAAAAAAAAAGCATACACCCATCAAAACCTCATCCCAATTGCGAAATATGGTGGAGGGTGACATTGTGTTTTGCACTCGAGCATCAACACGTAGAAGTAGTGCATAAAACATGACTCACAGGCATATATTGTTTCTGCTCTGTGGCGACTGCAAATCTCACTGGAGCTCAGGTGGATTTGGGGTACTTCTCTGCCGCGTCTTCTTATATGATAACTATATCTTGTTAGAAATGACAACATGATGGAGTGCTATTTTACCTCGTTAAAATACACAATACATTTTTTGGGGGTTTTTTTTTTTTTTTGGTCGTTTGGTCACCAGCCGATCTCGCGGTGGGATAATACTACCTTGAAATTTGAAATTATCCTCCAGCGGCTCAGTGAGTCATCGAAAGAAAGAGCTGGCCGCGCGATGAATGTTAAAAATGACAACAAATAAGGCTCACTCTGGCCAAAGGCGATAAGGGGCGGACAACGGGTGGGAGTCTGCCCCTTTACTGATAATGATGTGTTTGGTTTTCGGGAATCTCTGACGACTTCTCCGTCAAATACCCATGCTGCGGGTGCTCTGATAAACGCCGGCCATCCGTTAAAGGCCAGCTTGTGTGATCTCTGGCACGGAAGCAGAGTTGATGTGTGGTAAGAAGGTAAGCCGGCCACAAAAAGAAAAAAAAAAAAGACTAGCCTGCCCATTATATTGCTATGCCTAGATAGATGATGGATAAAAAGACAAAGAGGAAGTAATTCATTTCCACTCTATGTTGTGGTTTTCTTGCTGCTGGCTTTACACCTGCTAGCCTCATACTACGCCTTGTGCATTAATGAGTTTCTGAAAAATGGCTCCGGAAGCCTTGGTTTATTACCGTGGAGGGTGCGAGAGAGAGAGAGCGCAAAACAAAATGTTCCCAATTAAAATGGAAGATGAATTGCGGGAGCCAGGTTCCCCCGTTGCGGCAGTGGCACTTTCTCATGTTTCAAAAAAAATAAAAAAATTTGGGCCTCGGAGACAGGTCATTAAGCGTCGACGGCGGCTCTTCGCGAGAGCTCAGCTTGCCAAAGCATGTTTACCAGTAGCACAAAGCCAGCCAGGAGGGAGGAGAACATTTGCGACAATGCACACTTAGGGGGCGCCGCTGGACATGCATAATGCAACTCGTGGCGCATTATGGATCATCTTTAAAGCGGCGGTCCTCAAACTGAGGACCTTGCGCTGTAACTTGGGGGGGACGGGGTCATATGACAAAATAATGTCTTTGAACCGCTGGTGAAAAGAGACTTTGATTCTCTCATCCACATCCGCTTAAAACGACAAAACGTACGTAGCAATATGGTAGTTGTATTGTTGTTGATGTTTTTTGTTTTGTCTTCGGTTGTACGATTCTTATTTTCTGTTAAATGTTCGACAAAGCGCTTTGTTACAGTTGCATCTGTTGTGAAAGTGATCTCACTTTGCATCGTATAACAGCCAGAGCGAGTTACCAGGGCTTCAAGCCGACGTGGCTGCTTTAGAGCGCCTCGTTGCACAGCATGGAAAAGCCCTGCGCCGGCCTAGCGGGAGATGTTCCAGCCACAGGAATTGGTAATGTGTAGGCATAAGAAAGTTGCTGGCTAAAGTTGCATTGATTTTTCCAGGTTGCAGCAGTGGTATTTGATTGTCAGTTGAAACATTCATTGGACATGGCCACGGCGCTTGAGAGCTGAAGGAACGGCTTATTTTTCAGGATTTCAAAGCCTCATTTGATATATAATTTTTTTTTTAAATTCACATTTGCCAGTGTCGTGAGCAACACTCCGTGTTCTGTCAGATATAAATTATTAATAGTATAACACGGATACAAACAAACATCCAGGTAAAAATCTTTCCTCAGGAATTTAGGGGTGAACATAATATTCATGCTTAACTGTCAGCACAAGTGGATTCTTGGAATAAATCAGGGTTGTCAAATTCATTTTTTGTGGCGAGTCACATTGTGGCAATAGTTTCCCTGGGAGGGACCTCGTGACTGTGAATCCATCAAAATGTAAAACTCGCCAATCGCCACATGTAATGTAAAACTCGCCTTACATGATCACATACACACAACAAACTGACGGAGAGCTCTTTTTGAAATCAGAAGCCAGTAAAAAAATTGTTCAAGTATTTTGCAAGGAACATGAAGTTGACACACAGGAGTTGCCTTTGTGGGCCACATAAAATCAAGTTTCAGGCCAGATCTGGGCCCCGGGCCTTGAGTTTGATACCCATGGGAATACATTACATCCCTGCAAGAGGATCCCTGGATCAAAAAAGTCGGAGATCCCTTGCTTGGAAGCAGCTCACACATTCAAGCACTCAACACAAAGTTGGAAAAAACAAATTTTTCCGACCAGAGACTCGGCGAGCTCCTCGCTGTTCACGCAATTATCGCCCCTTGACCACTGAAGTCCATCTTAAACAGCCAAATAAACACACCGAGCGTCGACATCGCTTGTGAGATGCAAACGTCAGATTGGACCGAGAAAAAGATAAGGCGACGATGGAAAACACAGCAGCGTATGCTAGCGTGCTGCGCTGGCTGAAGGGAGAATGTGCGGTTTATGATGAAACACAGCTAACGTGTTATCCTTCTGTGACGCAACCGGTTCAGGGTGTACACCCCACCTACTGCCCCGATGACGGCTGGGATAGGCTCCAGCATGTCCGTGACCCTCATGAGGAAAGGAGGATTGGAAAACGGATGGATGGATGGACGGACGGACGCTGAATCAACACTTCAACAGGTGTCAGGATGCTGTGCTTAGCGATGGTTGCTATGCAATTTTTAATCAGGACATTTTGGTTGGGTTGGTGGAAATGCAATCAATAGGGCGATTGCGTACAATTCGTACTACATGTTATACATACAGTTTGAAAAAAAATGTGTACTGTATCGAGAGAGAGAGAGAATTTTGTAAGTAGAGTTACCATTGTATATGTGGGGGGGGGGGGGTGTTTTTTTTTCCAAACTTCCAGTGTTTGCTTTTATTTTTTTGTAGGGAGGTTGGAACGGATTCCGAAATGGGATTTTGTTCTTCAATTCACTTTGCACTGTTTGCCATTTGTTGTTAAATAACAGCATATAGATTGTGCTCGACTTCAGAGCTTCCACTCAATACCCTTTATTTTATTTTTTTTTGGGCATTTACGCGTGTCTTTTGTGCGCTTGTGCGCGCGTGTGTCTGAAAAGGCAAAGCGGTTGAGAAGCGAAAGCTCTCCAGGACTGAGTGGCTTGTGATAAAAGTAATTATAGCATTCAGTCGAGCATGTCGGAAACGCAGGTAGCGCTGCCTCGCTGACACAATTATCCACCGGCAACGGCTTTGCCCGTGTGTCGCTGACAATTACGATGTGGTGACGGATGTCGCACGCATCGCGCGGTGAGCTGCTCGAAAATAAATAAGCACTTGTGGTATCATAGGGTGGGATGCCCGTTTTGGACCAAATGACATCCATGCCACGAGTGACATTTCCTCTTCGTTAAATAGCCGGGTGATGCTCATCGCTGTCTTGAATATCTGCTATTACTCCTCCTTTCATTCAAACACTTCCAGATACGCTGTGTGCCATCATATTCATTAGAGATAATTAGCCCAATTAAGCCACTGTCACTTTGCTTTTAGCTGATGAAGCTGAAAATTGCTTGATTTTCACCATCAGAAGCACTTGAACTACTAAGAGCCAGGCTGCTGCTTTTTGTGGGGGTAAAAGGCACACATTTGCAACTAGTAGGCTACTATTATTACGACGGCAGTGAATATAGTAGCTGACGCCCAGCCCAAAAGGTTTGTAAATGCCAAAAGATACCACAGGTAGCCAGCTATTTTTAAATTTTATTTTTTTACTTTTAGACGAAGGTACTCTTCATTGATGGTCTCGTCATGGGACGATTGAGTCTTGTTTTGCATTTCAAAATAATGAAATTATTCTCAATAAATAAAAATAAATAAATAAATTTACATTACTTCCGTTTTATTTAATCCAGACTCTGAAAGATATTTTATTTTGAAAAATTACCAGATCCTCTGTTACATCCGTCTGCAGGTCAAGGCGCGCTTCTCGGTCACCGCTAAAATAAAACCCGGGAGCTAGCAAAATGAGTACAACATTATAAAAACGGTTTTGGAAAGTTTCTTTGGGAAGGGGAAAAGGCAGAGCCAGGAGACGGAAGAGGAGCCTACAACTTTCAAGAAAAAGAAGGCTACATCCAAGAGACAGTATCAGGAGTCCGACTTAAAATAAGGATTTATGTCAACGGGAGATTCCCACACACCAAGACCATTCTGTATAACATGCGGCGATGGTGAGTCGCATTTTTCATGCACTTTGTATTTGCGGCGTATCTTATTTTGAAAGCACGTCTAAACGTTACCATAGCAACCAGAGAGTGTTACAGCCAATTTGGACGTTCCTCGTGTCATGATTCGTGTTTATTATTATGTTTTGAAAATACCACAGTTTTCATGCAGGTCATATCATATTATGTTGCATTATTTATCCGTTACACCTTGAAGGCCGCTCCCTGAAAATATTGTCTGACATTTAATTAATCCGTGGGGCAAAAAAGGTTGGGGACCGCTCGTATACAGTATATTGCTAAGAATATCTTGATTTCCTTGAGGTTTTTTTTTTTTTTTAAAGGTTAACTAAAGCTGAGGATACCTGTGGACACACTGTTACACACACTCTTCTATTCATACTTGTGTAGGAAGAGGCTTTTGAACGTTAAAATAGAAGCTCTTTTTTGTTTTAACTGATGTCTTATTTCAGTATTTCCGCCCCCAAAACATGTCTCCTTTAATCAATCGAAGGATTTGCCTGTAATTTATTAGCTATCTGGGGGACCAGGTTATTTTGACACTTTGTCTTCACTGTGCAATCCTGATCCACGGACAGTTATTTGAGCTCCAAAAAAAAAGAAATTGATATATATATATATATATATATAAGTTAACATTGCACCTTCAAAAGAATCCCTCAAGTATTCGGAAAAGCTTTGGATAAGAACAAATAAGAGAAGAAGGGCAGCTGCAAAAGAACTAATCCATTATTTCCTCTATTATTGAAGCCAGCTCCCAGTGTGTGAATGCTCATTCAGCCCCCGGCGCTTGCTGGGAGGCTTCCGAATGAATGTTTCCTTCCAGAAGGACATAATGACAATGATAGCCCACCCAGATGGCATCTCTACGCTTGCTTATGTTTTCGAGCACAAAACAGTTCGCTGCCTGCAAGCCGCAGAGACACGTGCAAAATTAAATCATTTTGATTATTATACTATGCTGGGTTCAAACCTCCACAGTAATGTGAACTTGGTAGGGGACGAAGATTTATTTGAAGCCGGTACGGAAGAAGAGACACCCGGGGTCTGACTTCTTATTTCTTATCTATTGAACAACCTTTAGCAGGAAGAAGAAATCAATCTGATCACGCCCTTTTCACAGCAGCTCCTCTTCCGAAATGATTTGTTGCATTTGTTAAGACCCGGGTATTTTTGTAGCTATCATTGGTATGATCGCAAGGACTCGTTTCACTCTAATTTTGAGCCAAAGTAACTTACAGGATTCGAAACGGCAGGTCCGATGGTTTGGGATCAACTGTCAATTTATTGAAAATCAATAAAGTCTTTAATGACAAAAATAGTGTCAAGTGATATTAAAGATATTTAATAAGCAAAGAAGCAAGACGGCAAAGTTAAAAATAAGTAGATGATAACCTATAGTAAAAAGTAAAATATATGACAATATCCATCCATCCATCCATTTTCCGATCTGCTTTATCCTCACAAGGGTCGCGGGGGATGCCGAAGCCTATCCCAGCCGTCTTCGGGCAGTAGGCGGGGGACACCCTGAACCGGTTGCCAGCCAATCGCAGCGCACACATAACCGAATGATCATTCACACTCAGAATCACATCTAGGGACAATTTAGAGTGTTCAATCATCTTGCCATGCACGTTTCTGGAATGCGGGAGGAAACCGGAGAAAACCCGCACAGGCCCGGGGAGAACATGCAAACTCCACACAATAAGGAAACAAACCCTACACCTCTACACTGTGAGGCGGACGTGCAAACCAGTCTGTCACCGTGCCGCCCCAGGAATATAATAATTGGTAAAATAGTATGGAGTTTGTATTTCCGCCCCCTTTCCCAGTCGCTAATGCTAAAGCTTTGCTAAAGTCCAACAAAACATTTCTATCTGCTACGCGTCTCACACAGAGAGCAAGAAAAGAAACGTTATCAGTTCAAAGTAGTTTACCTTGTTGTTCAATTTAAGAAGCTAGTCCGACATCTCATTTTTATAACCTTGTATATGAAGTCACGGGAAGTGTTATCTCCGCATAATAACTAGCTTCTGCCGGTTCGTTGTCTTCCGTTTCTCAAAAGTATATTTTTAGCTTTTCAGATGGCCGCCACCCATCGGGACAAACACCTACTTTGGTCCGATGGCTTGATGCTAATGCTAACACAGAATAGGAAGCGGGCCGGGATTTTCTTACAACTGAGTTCACCGCATCTTTCTTTCTATGAATAGATTTTACAAGGCGCGCAGGCAGTAATATCAGAATGTGCTCGAGATAAAGTTAATCTCATGAGATATATTTATCCGTGGGGTTTTCTTTTTTTGTGTGTGTGTGGTCTTTCCGGTGTTTCTCGCCTCCGCCACCGCCTTCAGGGAAATCAAAGTTTTACCGCCGGATTCTTTGTTCTTTTCCCTTTTTGTCTAACGGTAGAGAGAAGCGGGAAAGCCGTTTTGGATAAATGGCATGGCGGCCGCGTACAAAATCACCAGCGTGAGCCGAGGTACCGCATGTTAAATGATGAGCCATTATGGCGATTTTATAATGGAGCTCTAATTGGGTCTCGGCGGAACAGCTGCACCATTTTCACAGCAATTATTTCTCTTTCTGGCACTTCGCTTTTGTCTGGATTTCTTTTGTTCCACATTTGATTTCTTCTTGCTCGTCCATCTTTTTCGCGAGGGCGTCCTTAGCATCTCCATCTTCTTACTGTCGTGAATGTGTTGTGTCATCAAACAACGATCAAAAAGCCAACCGTGAACATACTGGGGATGCCAAGCCCAATTTTTTGCGAAATACGCGTGTTGTCATTTAGTTCCCCTATTTTTAACAATTTTACTTTCCCCCCGCCCCCAAACCATTTAAAATGGCCGTCAATTATACGCAGATTTTCACCCAGTTCCCATCACCCCGCGAATAGCAGGGATCCGCTATACACGCATGTTCTTGATATAATTTGGCCGACGCATCATTTGATGGGCCGTGGTCAGAAGTGATTGTGGTGGCTAACAAGATAAACATGTCTTTTTGAATGCCCCTTCCCAAACCTCCGTGTCATGCAAACCCAACTGGATGTTAAAATCAAATATGGTCCCCTGGTTTGTTTGTTTTTCATATTGTACTTTGCATTTGAGCCTGAAATTGAAATGTGAAAAAAATCTGGTGTTTTTCAGTTTTTTATATTATCGGCACATAAAAAAACGCAACACAAAATTATCTGAAAATTTAATCAGAATTTTTTTTTTTTTTTTTTAAAGATGGAATTGTTTTCGCCTGTGGTATCCTTTGAGTGCAGTAGCTTTCAATCTGCGACTGCTTTGAGTGTCTTTATTATGTTTTCTGTTAATAAAAATAATTTATTGCAAGTTCTAGTCAACATGATTAGCTAATCAGCGGTTCTCCACTTAGTGGTACATCACAGGCCGGATGCTGGGTGTCTAATCACAAAAATAGATGAACACCAAGTGTGATTGTGTACGCGTGTAGCTAAATTACAAGGTTGTGAATGAGGAGCTGTAACCCGAGTGCATTGGGGCGGGTGATCCATATTTGCATAAGGTGACGGAATGATGGATGCTTGGTTGCGCTGTGTGACCTTTTCCATCTATAGGCGGAGGTATACGTGCCTGTAAGGTAACAAGCTCAAGATTCATGCTCTTTTTGTGTCAAAATACAAAAAAGGTCTCACCTCATGTACTAAAATAGTTGAATCAGAACGTCGACTTTGACACGAGTCTCAGGAAGTGTGACTGCTTTTGCCACCCTCACAAGAGAGACGTGTGGGGACGCTGTGAGAGTACCGATAAATCGTGAGGAGACCTTTCAAAACATTACGGAGCACTTACCTGTACCGAACTAATCATATAGTGCGGGCTCTGGCTGGAATATTGGTGTGAGCTCACGGCAAAAGCTTTGCTGATATTCATTTAGATTGTGTAATCACATTATGGCAAAAGAAAAAAAAACACTGGCAAGTGTTGTACGCTACGGCGCAACATAATTTCCATCAACCATGTGATGTGTTTACTTGTCAGGCAGGAGACATATTTGATTGCTCATTTCAATTTCATGATAATGACCAACTAATGTCACCTCAGCCTTGGTGGCCCAAGCTATTATGAGCCGTATAATTTAATTGACGAGAGAGTGGGGCGGGGGTAGGTAAGGTCCTGAGGTGATCAATAATGACACAGCCCAACCTTTCTGAGTTTAGAAATAATAAATAACGAGCTCCGGTGGTCAGGCTTTGGCTAACCCCCGGCCACGGTATTTGTAAGCGGATCAAGGAATGAGTCCTGGCTGATTTGGCATGGAACGAGCCAATGACTGTATTATACTACCGGCCAGTGGCCAAAAATCACACTCACCAGAAAGAGCCGTAATGAATTCATCTTGATGTACAAAGTGTATAATTCTTTACATTCTGTTGTGTTTTGCTTTTTTGTTTTTGGGTGGGTGTTTGAACGGATTAATGGCACTTCCATTCATTTCAATTGGGAAAGAGGATTTGAATGTTTTGAGTTATGAGTGTGGAATCAATGAATTAATTCCCAAAAGGTACCAGTCTATACCATAACCTGTGATCCCCCAAAAAAACAAATTGTATTTCCAATTCACCTAACAACTGGCCTTTAAGATAAATGTCCTACAGATAATTTGAGGTGCATGTCTGCAACTTCCACGAACAACCCAGGCTATTCTTAGCTCCTCTCCAACATACAAAGTAGTCTTCCAATCGAGATGTGTTCTTGACGGCAAAATATTACTTTCCTCTGAGCCAGAGTTTTGGTGTCATTTCGTGGCCTCTTTGAGCAGTGTTGAAATTTCTTCAACCGAATAGCTGAGGATGAAAATTCGGCAGATAGGTGGGAGTTCACCGTGTTGTACTTTTTGGGGCTTGTTGTTGTAGCGAAATGGGAAATTCTAGCCTGAGGCGCTGTGAAAAATCCACCCAGGGAGACAGAAAATCTAAAGCCTTAAGACAGTTTGGAGTGCAACCATTAAAAATCAAAACGTGGCTCCCCACCCCCTGCCAACTCACCCGTAAGCCATCCAACACTGATCGTGGCTCGGAGCATGCTGGGTCTGCTTTGGCTGGAGGACCAGCAGATATTTGGCTCTGCGTGCTGTCGACCCATCAGAACCGCAGCTACGTATAACCTCTAAGGGCCAATTAAGGCAGCGACACCACATGCCTGATGTGTACTGTTTGGTGTTGTGGAGGTGAAGGACTTGTTAAGGTTTTACAAAACCAGAAAAAATAAGGGGATATTGCATACAATCATAGCTGTGATCTATTACTGCGGCAGGACTTCAAAACTGCTTTTGTTTTGTTTTGTGTTCAATTTTTGGGGGGCTTGACAGTCTTTCACAATATTTTTGGGGGATCAGGG
Source organism: Hippocampus guttulatus (assembly GCF_054856545.1). Lineage (NCBI taxonomy): Eukaryota > Metazoa > Chordata > Actinopteri > Syngnathiformes > Syngnathidae > Hippocampus > Hippocampus guttulatus. Next base: position 16,614,913 of record NC_141267.1, on the reverse strand, counting down.
AGCAGTTTATCATCATAAAGAAAGCCTTCATAGCAGTACTAAGAATCCATGGACAAAGCTGCCCGGGGAAAGTATGTTTTTTATTTGTTTTCTTTTCATCAAAACAACTTCAACCTTAGCTTACTGAGCTGTCCGAGTCAGTCATTGAATGCAGACTTAGTCGGTGAGATGAAAATTGTGACTTCTTCAGTGGTAAAAATTTGTTTTCTGTCACACTCAATCAGAGGGGAAACTATTTCATCAAATAGAATAGTAACAACCATGCCCCGCAGACATCCTCCTGGATCCTGTCCATTTCATGTCTGTCAAGACAACTTCAAAGAGTGAGTTTTTAGGCATAAAACAACACTGAAACCACTCCAGACATCGGTGCTTATAGTGTACATCTGTACTCTGACTCTGACTTGTACTCATAAAAATGCTACAATACTAAGACAAGATACTACTGTCCAGCCAGAACATATCTTTTGGGATTTCTATCATGTGGAGATACTTAACTGAAAAAAAGTGATACATCAATCTGAGGTGAGAGGCAAATACTAGATTTCATTGATAATTCAAGTTTATTTGTCAGGTTTTCTGAAGCTGAGCCATGATTGGTCCTGAGCAACTGTGATGTCATTGTCAGTCGACAACAGGTGGCAAAATGTTTGCCCCCCTGAGATGGACAAAAATGGGTGAATTTTACTGCTCAGTTTGTATTCCACAAGTGCAAAATTAATCAGAATGCCGTGTTTAGACAAGAAAGGGCCGCGTAGAACATATTATTAAATACATACATACATAAAATTGGGTTGACTTCCACTTTAGCACATTACAACATAATACAACAATAATGGCAATCAAACATTGCCCTAAAAAAAAAAAAAAAAAAAAAAAAAAAAAAAAAAAAAAAAAAGACCATCACTGCGATTGACTGGCAATCAGTTCAGATTGTACTCCGCCTACTGCCCAAAGTCAGCTGAGATCGGCTCCAGCATGCCCATGACCCTCGTGGGGATAAAGCATTTTAGATCATGGATGGATAGATGGAAAAACAAAAAAAAGGTCGGAGTCTGTTGTAAAGTTCAATCCTAAAGAACAAAGTATTGTAAAACAGTCAAATATTCTGCCTGTTCATATCTTTATTGCTGCAAGCCTTAAGAACCATAAGTTATTTTATTCATTAGGTATATTTTTATTTAGTCTGCCAATTAATCGGTCATCAGAATTTTCTCCAACCAAATATTGGAATTACCCTTGGCCTTAAAAAAATTCTATGTATTTTTTGAATCCATATTGCTCAGGTACTATTTTTAAGACATTTGTCCTACAAGTGCGCCCTCGACATTCCAACGGTGGGCTGAATTTGTCTTACTAAGTGAGGGCAAAAAGCTAACTGGTCCATGGACCTTTCGATGGATCCATCCATGCATTAGGCATAGCGAATACATGCTCAGCTGGCTTCCATAAGTGCTAAAATTGGGAATGAGGGACTTCTAAACCTCTCTTGCCTGCCTGAATGACTCCTCTCAAGCTGAGCATTTTTTTCCATTTGCCTGCAACGACCAGTCTCCCTCACCCCTTCCACCCATCCAGCGCCTCCCCCACCAACCCCTCCTTGTCTACCCCCACCTGCTTCTCCCCGTCTCTCTGGCTCTTATCAGATGCGCATTGAAGCATAAAGATGTCTGCACTGAAGACAACGGCAAGGGAGCAAAGGCTGTGAAATGCAGGGAGACCAGTGAAGTGACGCCAAGGGGCTGAATTTAAGGCTCTGGCGCTGTATTAAAAAAAAAAAAAAAGGCTATTTGGTGCCTTGGGTCTGATAATAAACATTATGGAATGCTGAATATCTATTCAGGAGTTACAGTAGTAAAGGCAGTAAAACTCAACTCATGATCACTCTTGCGAAGGCATAATAGAAGCTGTAATGTTGGGGGGGGTTCAACATATTAAAATTGTTTTCGCAGGTCTTAAAAAAAGTGTCTGTAATATTTTCAGTGGTGTGCAGAAGTGGTGGCGGGAATCTAAACCACCCACCACAACCCCATTGAGCAAGAACTTATTCTAATGGCCATGTATGTTTTCTCTGGCCGTGCTTTACAGTAGACACGCGTGTAGCAACCAGCAAAAATATTTAGTCATCACAAGACTACAATGGCAACGCTGTAAACCACTCGGGTTTACAGAATGGCTTTGGAAAATAAATTTAAAATGCCCGATGGAAGTGTGTTATTTGTCTCACAAACGTGTATCACTTCTGTTGTGTTCTCTGACTGCCCATTAGGGGGCAGTGTTTATTGCTATCTAAATGCTATTGAGTTGAAAAAGGTTGGAGAGGTAACGGCGACTTTCGTGAGTTGAACGAACTACTGTTGTACTGTAAAAATGCCTGATGAGAAAATAGAGTTTTTGGCAACACTCTGACCTTGTTAATTTTGCCTCGCGACACCACAACTTCTTTCTTCAGACCATGTGCAATTTCGGTGATCAGCCTTCCCATTCGCCTTCTTTCAGAGGCATTCGCGAGCACTTGTCAGCAGGCAGCAAATCAGATTCGACAGGCGGCATGCGCAGAATGTCCGGCGACACCAAAACTGCATAATATCTGAACAAAGTATTTTATTTTTTTGTTCGTTTGTTTAATTGTAGTTGTAAATCGTAAGATTATTGTGATTCGATATGTCAAAATAAAATGCTTTACATATTGTATTATTTTTCATCGCTCAAAATGTGAGTCAACAATGCAGATCAGGTCTCATTCAGCGTTCCTCCAGAAAGCGTGTTAATTCTGCAACAATTTGCAACACCCCACCAAACTTTTTGACTTTATAAAAAGCACACAGTGAACGTGTTTAAACAACAATGATGCAATGGTTTGTTCCAAGTTGCTACAATCTACTTCGTCAAAATAAACAGCCTATGCTGTGCCAAACCAGAAAAAAAACCCAAGTGTAACATAAAGGAGAATAATGATTGCACATCTTGGACTGCAACCTTCATTACTTCGGTGAAGCCTCTTTGCCCTAAGCTTCATATTTTATTAAAATAGACTCAGCTCTTGCAAATATTCATTATGTGGCATATGCAGACCAAATGAAAGTATGATGTCAATTTCAACAGGACACAGTTAGATACACCCCAGATGTGAACACCAGAGTAATTGGAGATATGCAGTGGATAAGTCCAGACACCCCTGTTCAAAATCAAATGCCACATTGCAGTGATGTAGAAAAAATAAATTCAGCCATGATGAATCATTCATTTTAAAATCCTTTGAACCATTTCCACCAATTTAAAGATAGGAAATAAAAACAAACAATTGAGATAATGTGGTTGCACAAGTGCGCACACCCTCTCGTAACTGAAGATTTGGCTGTGTTCAGAATCGACCAATCATGACCCAAGTCACGTTAAGTAGGGTGTCATCATACACCTGCCTCTATTTAATGTGCCTCTGATGAACCTAAAATAAAAATCTGATGTTCCAGCGGGCTTTTCCTGACATTTTTTTTTTCTTTTCTGTCAAATGCCCAAAGCTTTTATGCTAACTCTGTCCTGCTTTTTGTAACTCATAATTTCTTACATCTTGTCTCAGGCCCCAAAGCATGATGGATGCTTCTCCTTAGGTACAGCGCTCGAATTCTGACAAGAATAAAATAAAATACAACCATATTAACCCACTGCTCAGGTCTTTGTAGTAATTTCCTGTCACCGAGAGATTTGACTTTAATACAGTGGCTAATAGGAAATTAGTAGCTGGTATTTTTGCTAAGCACCAACATTCATGCTCGTGTTCAATGCAGTTTTCAAAAGTGTCAATGTATTAAGGTCGAAATTAAAAATGTCATTGTTAATTGCCGTCCAGCAGACAAAAAGAGGGAGAAACCCCTGAAAACATCCTTGCTGTTTCCACCAATATAAATAAGGCCAGATGAATACTGTTCAAATTCAAAGCTGGAGTTATTTCAAAATGGTTGGAAGTGTTTCAAAGAAAACACAGCTAGATGATTAGCCAATTTTGATTTGAAAGAACAGTGACAAAGGATGTGTCCCAGATTACTCCTTTAATCTCACTAAATTGCTTTTCTCTGTCACCCAAATTCTTTGTTGGAGGTTCTGTTATTGGGTCGGACGCAAGTGAGTCCACATATTCTCATTAGGTCCTTTGCTTGCTTCCTCTGTCATTGAGGATACAAGTCCCCTGCTGACTCAATGGAGCGCCCTCAAATACGGTGACAAGGGCGAGTTGGATTTTCCTGTGAGGTCAGGACATATTCGCCCACACGAGCTGGCAAAACCAAGGAAGGGAACAACAGAGCAAGTGAGCGAGGCGGTCAGGGAGGTCACCGTCTGGAGTCATCCAATTATCTAACAGAGCAAAAAGTTGCCAGTAACTTTATTAGAAAATAACCTGAGTGACTTGAAACGTTTCCTTGGAGAAGCGAGCTGTTACAGGGTACTAGTTGGCAAAACGAAAGCAATATGACAGAGACAAACTTTAGTTTAAAGCTAAACACATCAAAAGAATTACACACATCGTATACTGCAATTAAAAACAAGACATGCTTCGATAATGCTAACGCTAAAGTCAATGTAAAAGCTCATCGGTGTGCTAACGGGGAATTAGCATTTTCTTTGAGAGCGATATTTCTTCAAATCATGAATTTTACTACACAAACAGCATGGAAACACATACACACTGGTAAGATAACACAACTCAGAGGCACAAATTCTTCCTAATTGGGGGAAAAACAAGTTTTATTAATAATAGAGTCCAATGGCAACTTTCTACTGATCTCTTTGTGTGCACTCCTTTCATGCACACCACACTGCCCCTAAGAGGCCAACGTAGGCAAGAGCAGCCAGTATTTATCTTTATTGTTTGTTTTGTTTTAATTCCTATTATTTCAGTGACTTCATATTTTACGTTCTTGCAAATTTATTTTCTTGTTCCCCTTTCAAGTTATATTTAAAGGTGAGTTTTGAAGGATTCAAGGAATTTTGCTTTCTTCAAAATTCAAGGCTGCAAAGATCCGAGGGCTTTCGGTTATCATACCAACACAAATTTCCGCTTGATATGGCACGAAATACGATCGTCTAAGTCTCACCTTAAACCACTAAGAATTGTGAAAATAAACAACATCAGACGAAATCGATATGATGAAGGCATCAGCGATATGTTTATTTGCGGTTTGATTGTGTACACAACGTGGATTTAGCAGAATGAAAATACAAAGAGGCTTGGACTTCACATTAGAATTTACAAGGTCATTTAGTACTTGACAACGGCAATAGAAAGTTCAAGAGTAAAGTGGTCAACGTGCGGCGAAGCATGAACATGAGGTTGTGATGATCGTTTTGAGTGGGTGAGTTTTCGTAGTTGAATACAGACTAAGTTTTGAAGTTGATGACTACCCTACTCATTTTATTAGTCGTGATTTCAATCTCAATCAAAATAATAGTGATTATGATTCCTTCCATATTTGTACAGCCCTTCTCTTTCTCTCTCTCTTTACTACCACCAGATAAGCTTGATCAAGAGCACGCAAATTGTGCCCCATTTCTCATTTAAAGTGTTGCGGCTTGTCAAATGAATGTTAATTAAATGACTGCACTAAAAGCTCGTTTATCCAAGGGGGCGTCGATCTCAAATGCGGAGACATTTAGCCACTCTTCATTTTGGATGATTGTAATTAGCGTCCCGAAATGTGACCTTTGCCAGATGATATTGTGAAGACCTGTAATGAGCTTCTTTTCAGAGTAAGTACGGAATTCAAATCCTCCTCTAAAAAGTGCCGAGTTGATCTGTGTAACTCGTTGTTTAGAGGTGTTGTTTGTCATTTGGTAAGAATCACCTTTTTTTTTTTGTCTTTCGGAAGTACAGTGGTACCTCTACTGACGAACGTCTCTTCATACGAAATGTTCTAGTTCCGAAACGTCTCGAGAAGGAAATATTACCTCGTTACCAAAGAAATTTCAAGATACGAAAGGTAAAAATACATTCTGGGCTGCTACTCGCATCTGCGAGTTTCCTGAACGCAACATAGCTGCTCTGCCATTGGCTATTACCAAGCATTTTCCTGACATCCCATTGGCTAAGAGGGACCTCGACCAGATGTGTCTATTCGTGTAGATAGATAGATATGCGTCTATGCAGCGTCCTCGTCATTCGCCCCTCGGGCCATGAGGTGTTCCGGTAGTTTTACGTAAATGCGAATCATCCAGAAAAAGTGTTCACCAGTCGGGCGATCGCTCACTATGCTGATGTTTGCCTTGGACATTTTCCAAGGATTGTTAAAAGCCGACAAGGGCAAACGTCCCTGGATCACTTCTTTTCCAAAACGCCAGGAAAAAAACCACTTCTGAGAGAGAACATGGACTAAAGAGGGCAAAAACCGATGAGGATGCAGTTAAAAGTTAAATAAATCATAATTTTTATTCTTTACTCTTTTCTTTGTTTTTTTTACATTATGTCCAACTCTCATCGATTGTGCAATAATCCGTGTGTAAAATGTATTTGTTACATAATTTGATGCATTTTGATGCTTTAGAAAACATTTCTGTCTGGATTTTGGGGAGCTTGGAACGGATTAGGGCATTTACATGGAAAACGCGTCTCTTTTTACAAAATTTTCTAGTTCGGAAATTTCTTCCAGAACCAATTAATTTGGAAAGTAGAGGTACCACTGTAGCGGCTGTGTTGTCATATAAAGCCCAGCCTGGTAACGGAGGCAGACTTTATTAAGCCCTCAAGCCAACGGAGTATATATACTGGCTTGTTTGTCTGCTTTAAGGAATTGCACAGCTCTCAGGCCTGCTGACCAAAAATAAATAAATAAAGAAACATCTGAAGCTAATCCTCCTGTCACTCTGCTCAGCCAGGCTCCCCAAGCAGATTGAAAAGTGTATCGTTGTTGGTGCCTTCCCAACCGAGCTTTCAACAGGTTTCGACTTTTCTTCCAACTGCTTACTTCTTTGTTCAAATTTTTCTTCTTGTTTAGACCCAGGATTCCCTCATCTGACAGTTGTAGTTGCCGTCACCGTCACTTTTATTTTCTCATTATTATTCCCAACAGGTGTTGTTGCTGCTGCTGCTTCTTGCAAATGTCTTTTCTCCTTGTTTATTACAAGATTCCCCAAACAAGTTCAAGAACTGTTGTCGTGATAGTCTGTTCAACACACACATTACATTTGCAATATGTCATGTTAATTTTGTGCCTTCAGAGTTCTGTAGGTTGTTTAGATAACAGGAAGTCAATGAGCGACACATAGCATAGAAAGCTAATGATATTTCTTTGTTCCTTGCTAGGCGGCACGTCTACCTCACAGCATAGCGGTTTGGGGTTCAGTTCTGGGCTCCGACCTTTCAGAGTGGAGTGTCCATGTTCCCCTTGCGCCTTTGTGGGTTTTCGCCGAGTACTCCGGTTTCCTCCCACGTTCCCAAAACATGCATGATAGGTTGATTGAACGCTTTATATCAGGGGTGTCAAACTCATTTTTGTCGCAGGCCACATTGTAGTTACGGTTTCCCTTGGAGGGCCGTTATGAATTTTGGGAAACGATCAATGTTTAATCCCACCCACCTATTACATACACAGCGCACAACAAATTGATGAATGAACTAGCTTTAAAATCAGAAGTCAAGAATAATAACTGTTCTTGTGGATGACATATGACACTTCGAAATTTTGGTTCAGACTTTAGCACGCATCATGGAACTTGACATGCTTTCGAGGGCCACATACAATGATGTGGTGGGCTAGATCTGGCCCCCAGGCCTTGACTTTGACACCCGTGCTTTATATTGTCCCAAGGTGCGATTGTGATGCTACTTGAGGTTGTGATCATCTGGACCTTTTTGTAATTGCACCATTTGTGGAGTGCAACACATTCCCAATAAGAGACCAAAAGACGCTCATAATTTTTTCTGAGCCCTGATTTCTTATTTTTCGTCGCAGAAAGCCAATTTAAAATGAGGGAGAGCTTTGGGGATTTCAAATAAGCGTTTTCCCCAAGCGTGCACCGCACATAGCTGAGAAGAATCGATTACCAGGTCCTGGCAATTCTTCCAAGACACGCATCGCGATCACCCCAATTTTGATTAATGTTTTGAGAGACGCTTATAATTCAGTGTAAAGTGCACAAGTGAATTAGAGGAGGAAGATATCGGCACCTTGTTTACTCTGTCTCATCACGGCCCGGCTGGCACCCGAGCGAGAGCGTGAGACCTCTGCCTCGTTACTTTGAAGCCACGGATCAATAAAGAGCCGTCCACCCTGATCTCAGCTCCGGCTAAACTAATTGGCTCTTGCCGTACGCCGCGCGCACCTGCTGAAAGCACGATGAGTGGACGGAGGCCTTCTCAGCCCCTTTGACAGCAACCTGTTGTGCAACTGTAAAAGCAGCTCGTCTTGGAAAAGACATTCCTTGGCGAGTTGAAAGGTTCTAATGGCAGTCGGGTATTTTCTCACAGCATGACCGGCAAGTATGCAGCCTGTCATACCGCACAATTCAGTTGCCTCGTGACTTCCTCCAAGGGCTCTTAAGACCGTGTGCCTGTTTGCTGGCAGTATTAGGGACAAATGCTTATAAACCCGATTTGAAACCTAACCCTACTTTGCAACCCTGACACCGTCTTAAAAACTAAACCTTAAATCGTTTCAGTAGGACTAAAAAAGATTGCTTGTTATTTGTGTGAGCGTTTTTGGGGGTGTCAGTGACTTTTTTTTTTTTTTTTTTTGCTGTATGTAAAAGGACTTTGGTGAGCCTGCAAGGTTTTTTGGTCCGAGTGAGTTTTGTGGGGTCACTGAAAGGTGAAAATGTGAGAATTTTTATTGTAAGAGTTTTTTGTTGGGAGTGATAATTGCTTTGCCTTCAATGACAGTTTTTGCTGGTACTGTGAGTTTTAGTTAGTGAGAGAGTTTTTGGGGGGGTAAAGTGAAAGTTTTTGGTGGGTATGTGTGAGAGGTTTTTAGTGTACGTGTGCATGTGTGATTTTTTTTGATGTGTGGGTGGGGTGTATGTCGGGATTTTTTTGGGAGGTTTGTGAGTTTTTTGTGCATGTTGCTGAGGTATTTTGCTAAATGTTTTTTTGGGTGTGTGATGGGTCATTCCATCCCAACCCCCTGACCCCACAATAAAATGAAAAATGTAACCAAGCAGGTTTTAATTTGAATGAATCTGTGTAATTGTTGATAAGGACGGCAAAACACAAGATATCAAATTTTAGGTCAATTGGAGTAGGCGTGTGGGAGCTGTATTTTTCCTGTGTAGGTGAGAGGTTTTTGGTGCACCACAAGTGATTATTTTTCTTTGAGTGAGTGAGTGAGTGAGAGATTGATTTTTGAGGTGAGCGCAATCAGCACATGTTATTTTAAGTGTATACTATTTATAGCTTTTGTATTCAATCACTCACTGATTTCACATGTGGCTCTACTTAAACGTATGGTATTATTTGCCTCACAGTTTGCACAATCACACTCAAGGAACTTGGCTTGTGGGTCCATGTAGTCTTTATTAAGAGGCAATCAAAAACAATATGCTGTCTTAATGACTGTCAGCGTGCGTGTGCGCCTGTGGTTCTGTGTGTGTGTGTGTGTTTTTTTCTTTACTCAACGTTTCCGTTCATCGTCTTTGTTGTGGTAATCACGCCACTCAGGTCCAGCCCTGCTATTATCATCATCGGTAGCAGCAGCCCACATTTGGTCAGTTCATCAACCTGGCAATAGAGGGTCTTTCTGTCCATGTTAAAAGATGCAGCTTGTCTCAACATTAACGCCTACACTGGGGCTCAACCCAATATGGATTCTTTTAGGGCAAATGCAGATTCCGATATTTGGCGGAGTAAAATTCAAATAACTAATAAAATGTATCATGAATAAAATCACTTTTTTGTGTGTCTTGCTGGGTTGAGAAAATATTGTACATGTGCAAATGTTATCCGGTTATTTGCATCAGAGTTGACCCAGCTTTTAGTTATTACATGCATCAGTGTTGACAATGGGCGTACAGTATTTTATCATTTCACTCACCCGAATACGACAGTGACGTTTGGCATGCTGTAGGGTTGCCATGCCACCTGCTTTGCACAATACAGTATTATCTTTTTGGAAGCGTTGCACTGAAGCGACTCTTCATAGTTTAACTGTTCAGTTATCTCAATTTTTCATGGTCCTCTGAATAGCGATGTACTCTTTGATTATTTATTGAGGCACACAGCAGGTAATAGCCTAAAAGTAAGCATAAATACAACAAAAAAAATTACCTATCTTTATCCATCACAATGTAAATAATAGACATGAGTTCATTAACTTAATACCTTCATCTTAACAATTATTTGGTCAACGATAAAAACATTGAAGCATTATTTTTCGTAATGTTTTTAAAAAATGTAGGCAAAATAATTTCCAATGTCATCAAGATTCATAGTCAAAACATAATGAGAAACCATACAAGTCGAACCGAACAAAAGGACTACAAATCCCAGCGGTCAACCCCGGAAGCAAAGCCCCTGTCACTTCTAACTCAAACTAAAACAAAAAATCATTCAAAACTTTCCAATGCAGCCAGACAAACATAACGTGGAAACACTCCAACAAAACACAAATAATCATGGCAACCACTGCAGCCAGACAAACATGACGTGGCAACACTCCAACAAAACAGAAATAATCATGGACACCACTGCAATTACAAGTCTTAACTTTTGCCCACGTCGTTTGAGCGCTACTCCCGCGAGTGTTTGCACTGCCGATTGCGAACAGCAAGTAACGTTAAGCGATGCAGTAAACATAAAGCGCCACGGACACAAATTCAAGCAGACAAAGAAAGCAAGCAAGCGTGATTGAATCCAAAAGATACTGTAATTCTACACATCTGACAAAGAAAAGCGGATATGACAAAACGTAGCTCACCATTGGAGTTATGATGGCGACGAAATGAGTGAATTCCGACTGAACCAACTTGCGAAACTTTTTTTTTTTTAATAGACGGCAAGCGAATGGACACCTATCAGTGGAAGCCCCGCCCCATTACAAAGCCCCAGGTAAATCCAACATTAACAAAGCGAAGCCAGATTTGGCATTGGTCCTAAATGCACCCGCTTGATTGACGCACCTGTGTGGGCACTTCTTCGATGGTCTCTCCTACTTTGGGTCGGAGAGTTGGTCAAAGCGAACGAAAAAAAAAACACAAAAAAACAGAACATCAGATATTTATTTGGGATTAATCAGACACACTTTGGAGTGGAGTCAATTATGAACCAGTCCATAGAGCAGTCAGGGTTTGCACAAAATCTTCTGGCTTCTTCTCGAAAGCAAAAACAAAACCAAAAAAAGTCCAAAAAGCATACTAGAACATCTGAAATGCATCCATCCGTCCAATCGCATATCTCCACATGGTGTTGTGGGCGTGCAGAAGCCTATCGGAGAAAATCCACATAGGCACGGGAAAAACAACAAACCTCCACACAGGAAGGCCCAAATCGAACACACAACCTCTGCACTGTGAGGTCAACATACTATGCAGTCGACCACCGTGCCACTTTGAAGTAGAGTGAATAATGAACTGTCCCCATATCGTAGGCAGAGTTAAATCTCAACCTGGCTGGCTTCTGCTCGATAGCAACCAACAAAGTCATAAAAAGCCTTCTAGAACATCTGAAATACATTTGGGGCTAATCAGAGGCACTTTAAATGGCGACAGTTGTGTGGTGACTCCCATTGAACATTCAGGCAACCTCATTTCTGCAGTTGCTTATTTTTATTTCCACCCTCGACATGTTTTTTTGTTGGGTTTTTTTTTCAAATTGAGTTGTGCAGATGATAAGTTAAGTTTATAGCGGGAGTGGTTTTGAAATGGCTTATCTTGCTGTCATGTTTTATATATCACAAAACCTGAAATTTGAGGGTGTCTGTTGACTTTTTATAACCGCTGTACTATTCAGACACATTTTTGAATTCTCACGTTGGGAGACACTGACTTCCTCCACATAAAGCGTTCTCGGAGAGTGTGTTCTTTTCGCAAACGGCTCTAACCCTTTTAGTGGCGCAAAAAAGGAAATCCATTTGAGTGGCTGCGATCAATCGAGGCATCAGCAGGACTACTGGCTGAAAGAAAAACGTGACCTACAATACAACAGGCATCCATGCAGAGCAGAAAGAGAATCAAAACCACACAAAATAGCTCCTCGTGTATCCGAAGCTCATCAGGGGCACTGTGTCCTTGTTTCATCCTGAGGCGAAGGATCCAAATGAGATTTTTTTTAAATTGTTTTGACTTCCTGTGAGGACTTTTTGAAAAAATAAAAAATCAAGCAGAAGGAGAACAAATTGTTAGGATGTCATATCATTTCAATCGAAGCAAGCGCATGAATGGATGAATACAAGGTATGAGGAATGAGGTCAAGACAACTTTGTGTATCTCGGAGATATTCACACGCTGTACCTACGTCTCAGTAAGATACCGTGAATCCGAAATGGTGAACATGTGTTCGCCCAAAAATGTTTCGAATTGCCTGTGTGACTTGACTTCTTCTGAACGGACATACAGCAATACCGGAATACATTTAAAATTAACCCTCATGTAAGATATTAATTGAGAAAGATGAAAAAGAAGGACGTTTTCACAATAATAGGATCTTGTGTCAGTTTGTTTTGGTTTTTATTTTAATGAAAATGTTTTGGGGTTTTTTCAATTTTAGTTACTTCATTAGTTTTAATGAACCATAATAACCTTGGTCTAAATGTAGTATCTGATTAATTTTGCATTTGCGGAATATGAATTAAGCAGCAAAATCCATTCGCTTTCATCCGTGTTAGAGGGTGGCCATTTTGTCACTTGCTGTCGTCGACTGAAAATGACATCACAGTTGGTCAGGGCTCATATAACAACCAATCATGTCTCATGTGAATGTCACATGACCAAACTCAGCAAATAAACGAAGGGGTTGTTTCAGCTCCTCACAGAGGATGAAGAATATATGGCTGTGAGGTCCTTTGGTCTTGGCTGTACCATTTGTGTTCACATTTCAGTTCAAGTATCATTATCAATCAACGCAGTAGTGGTTGGATTTTAAGACCTTTTTTTTTTAAGTATATGGACAATCGCTACTTAGTGAGTCAAGATCAATGCAAGTGTTGCATGTCAAGTATCCACAGTTTGCTTAGATGTGGGGAGAAAAAAAGAGCTTTTCCATCTCTCCAACTCCAATCGCGTCAGACAGACGTACAGCTGTCTTTTGAACACCAACTCTTTGATTTTCACGCCTTGAATGGACGCTCGTTCCCGTGCGCGGCTAATTAAGATCCTGTTTCCGCGGAGCTGATGTTAATTCACAGGTGTCTGCTCCCCTGCCTGTCACCATAGCAACCTGAAGGTATGCCATTTAATCCGAAACACACACGCATTTCCGCCCCTATTTTATCGGGATTGATTAATCTGAGTAAATATTGCTTCCCATGCTGGGGCTACGCGAAGCTGAGTCCACTTCAACGGGGGGGGGGGGGGGTCTAACCTCACTCATTGCAAATGAAGGATTGATCATGAAAGGGATTGAAAAGTCCTCCAAATGACTCATTATTTTTTCAGCATTGTAAGAAATAAACACAACAACAACGAATACTACACAGACACGCAGACGCATCATACGATTAAATGTCATACATCTCATTGTACGTGAAGAAACAGAAGCTAACTATGCAAGTTAGCAAACAAAGGACAGAGACAAATAAAAATATGCTAACTACTAAAGCTAGTCAGCAAATGACAGAGCGAAATGAAAAGACGCCAACTACACGAGGTAGCTAACACCGAATAGAGTCAAATGAAAAATTGCTAACTACACAACTTAACCAACAAAGAGAGAAATGAACAGACACCAACTACACAAGTTAGCACGGGCTCTATACTTTACACACGCCAGCTACTTTTAGAAAATGACTAGGAATACTAGCACTAGCATGATGAGACAGAAACACAAAGCAACCAGTGGAGAGTACTAGCCCCGAGTATTAATTACCCTGTGAAGAGCTTGTGTCTATTCTCCTGTCCACAAAGAGCCTCCACATTCCTTGTGGAATCAAAAAAAATCTAAGTTATGTTCATTATGTAAAAGAGGACATTTTTAGAAGGATTTGTTTGTTGAACAGAACATCATGTCAGCATGCATTTCTTCCTTGCAAGACCTGAATAATTTAATTTGACAACAGTAAGCACCCAGGAGCCTAATATGATGAGAGGCCAGAGAGGGGAAAACAGTCCGCATGATGTTGATCAACTTGCTTTTATTTCACGATGGCCACTTAATTTTTTTCACGATAAAAAAAAGAAAAGAACGAAAAAACTGCAATGTAACATGTGCTACAGAAATGGGCAAATACAAATCTGAGTGAAGAATCCAATTATTTATTTCATTGCCCAAATGCCGCACGATTTAATCTCCATCACTCAGGTTGATTTGTTAAAAAAAGCCCCACGCAAAAATTGGTCACAATTAGTGTCTCATTAGTTTCAAGTTCTATCAATCCCTTTTTCAGTCTGTATTTAAGTCTTCCGCCCCACCCCCTCGCCCATGTTAAAGGTTCACCCGTGTGTTGCCACAGCAACCCACGCAGGATAGTTACCTGCGGTCGCCAGCTCCCATCGAGCCGTCACAGTGGCAGATGCTTCAGTGATCTCTTCGTACATGCTTCTTTTTCAGGCTTTTGTGCAGCGCTCTTGTAAAGGTTCGTCACGCTCTCACTCTGGGCTTCACTCACCTGATCAGGGAGGTTGCAATGTATGTCAAAGCCAAAAGGAACACTCAAGGATTTGCAGGAATTGCTGGCATGTACTGGTTATGTAACTTTGCGGAAGACCAAACTGCCCAGCATTCTTTGCATTTTGGTTGGGGTAACAAAACAGAATCATTTTCTCATAAATGATGTCAATCTATCAATCTTTCTTTGTGAGTATCATTTGTCTACAGGGGCTCTGCGATTGACAAAGTCAACTGGGATAGGCTCCATCTGACCCACGACGAATCAGGATAAGTGGTATAGAAATTGACCAATCACATCACAGCCATGGTCAGGGGAAAGAAAATTGGAAAGGGAGGCTGTTAAGAGGCCAAGAGCAACATTAAAGAAGCCACAGGAACTGTTGGCAAGTAATGGCTATGTTTTATGTGGTGACAACAATATCCCCTTTATGTGCCCTGTGATTGACAGGCGACCAGTCCTGGGTGAATTCCAAACGGAATCCTAAACCGCGTTCAGTACCTTGATAGCTGGAAGTGGTCACAGTGTTGCAGGGTTAATGCCGGAAGGAGAAAATAAAACACTTTAGTGCAATTATACTGGCTGGCAATTTAAACAGCAATACCGAACCTCCCGCAAACACACCCGCACACACTTATTTCATTCCTTTACTCAGCAGACACTCTGCTCCCCGGTTGCCATAGCGATCCCAAAGCCAATAACAGCCTCTGCGTTGCCAAGAAAGCCGGGGATACAAATTGCCCCAATCAAATTTTCCCTCTGGTGTATAGCTTTTCATTTCGTCAGCGCCACATCTCAGATGGCCGTTTGGCCAAGCGCGCCAGATGACAAAATTACAAATCAATCTGCATGCTGGGAAAAGAGAACGGAAATAAACCGTGGTGCCTATTGGTGAAACACGTCTTTGTTTCTTAACTTCATGTCAGAAACAAACAAACAAAAAAACAAAAAAAGTACTTTTTGTGTGTATTTGTGTGCGTGGGCCAAGTGAGCTGAGTGTTTACCTTGTAAAAGTCATCTGTAGTCAGGCAGCTTTTCTGGAGCTCACTGGTTTGATGGTTCGCCATGAATCATCTTCAAACATGAATATTCTTCTGTGGAAAAAAAAAACCTTTGAATGAGCTGGTGCGCACAAATACACACACACACACACACGCACACACACATATACACAAAGGCACACTCTTGATGTGGCGCACTTGTGAGAAGGATGGATTGAAGTGTTGAACACAAATTTAGAAAGGTTTTTAAGTTTTTAATAGAAACGTGTACTTTGTGTACATAGGAATAAGTTTTACATCTCTGAGTTTAACAAAAAAAAATGTTTGTGTTCGGTGTGCACAAAGTTGAAATAGTACAGGAATAAAGTCCTAATTTACAAGCACATTTATGCATTTTGGGGGGAGAGGAAAACTAATATCACATCAATTAAGAAGTTTAAAAATGTATTTGAATCATGCACGAGTGTGAAAATATTACATTGCCAAGTTTCATTTTTAAAGGAAAAAAAGTTGGATCACAAGGCTACATTGTAGGAAACCAAATGGAAATGTATTCAAATTTGATACAATAGGTGTAAAATAGTTCAAATAGTCTACAAGAAAAATAATTTCTATCCGAACGAAGTTGCATTTTTTTTCAAGAATTAAAAAAAATATATATTCAATACCCGTGAAAAGATGGTTAACCTTCTGATTCTGAAAAACGGGACGCGAGGGCCCCGTTATTTCCGCTTGCGTCTTTAATTACGTAATGTGACTCCCAGAAATAAACGAAGCCAACACGTCCGCTTCAGGTTGGTCAATTGATTTATTTTATTCATCAAACTGCTCACGTTTTCTTTTGCTACATGACAACAACTACACCAATCACTTGTCAAACAGAAGTTCACTTAAAAATCACGTAAGTGGCGCGAACCCGACATTGGGGGCAAACGTACACATCAGAGCTCACGGCAGACGACACCAACGCCACTGCAGGCTACCCGCCTAGCATTCTGCCTGGTTGACACACCCAAATTTGAGGCAATTTGTACGCAAGACAGTCACATCAACAGTTTATAATGTATACAGAGCAGAGGAATTCTATTGAAGTTTGATGTCTTTATTTATTTTTCTTCAGTCCAAAACACTTAGGGATGACACCACATGCAAGTGAGGCCATGATGATGTCGCCATGCCAGTGCATCACTAACACATGTTGAGAAAAACGGTACACACTTTTGTTTATAAAATCAAACAAATAAAATAAATCTAAAAAACATGCAAACATTTGCACGTCTTGCTCATCTCACACACGCACACACTTACTTGGTGGCAAAAACATGAGGTACACTTGCAGTAGCAATTCGTAATTGTGCCTTATCAGACTACAATTAACTCGTTTTAGGTAGACTTCCAGACAGCATGGTCTAGTGGTTAGCACATTTGCGAACTTTAGGGTTCAAATTCCACTTTTTCATGCTTTTCTGTTGGACGCTGCTGTCAGGCTTGATCACACTTTTACTTTCTGCTTAACGGACCTGGTTAAGAAGGCTGCGAAGTATGTCAGAGCTAGAAGCAACACCAAAGGATCTGGAGGAATTGCTGGCGAGTATTGGTTGAGTCCCGTGTGTGACAACAACCTTCCCTGTAGTCTTCACATTTGGGCTATCGGGGTAAGAGTGACAAAACGAAAAGGATGTCTCACAAATAAAATCAATCTATATGTCTGTCGGTCTATGAGAATCTAAGTGTTATTTCTCTATATGTGCCCTGCGATTGACAGACGACCAACCCAGGGTTTACCCTACTTCTCTGCCAAAGTCACCTGGGACTAATATCACAATCACATCACAACCATGGGAGGTTGGTGACAGAAAATTAGTCAAACAGGGTGTGAAGAGGTCTACAATAAAAGGAGATGCAGGAACTGCTGGCAAGTAATGGCTATGAGTGACAAGAACCTCCCCATGAAGGTTGGGAAAAAATGGAAGGCTTTTCTTGCAGAATAAGTGAATCTCTCTCCCTCTCCAAAAGAGGGAGTGTGAATGGTTGGCCCAAATCATTGGTCAAAGTCCAAAGCATTCTTACCAGAACATTCCTGGCTAGGTGTTGCTACAAGTGTACTTAATGTAGTGTCCGGTACAGTCTGTAAGGCTTTAGGGTTTCACGCAATATTTCGAACACACGTTCATGCCATGCAACACGCTGCACTTGCATTGTCGTTCAAATGTTTTTTTTTTCCCTCCCGTGGGATCAAAGCATCATTTGCACATCAGGACGTCAAAGCAGTGGCGGGGGTGGGGAAGGGGTTCACAAAAGCACCTTTGTGCACGGACTCGCGCGGCTTGTGGCCAAGGCGTCACATTACAATCATAAGCACAGCATGCGACACATCTGGTGACGCGCGTGCATGGTGGAGGGGGAGCGGTGCAAAGTCCATATGTTGCATTCACATTTACTTGGGGAGACGTAACATTGGCTACAGGGAGGTTTGAGAACCAGGAGACATCGGAACCTGCTACTGATGAAGAATCCTTGAACTGAGCAGCACTGAAGTCAAGTATTCCACCAATTTCACATACTTGGTCCCAAATTTATGTCATACAAATAATGATTTTACTTCATTTATCTATGCCAGCGATGTACAGTGATGCCTTGAGATAGGACTTAAATTTGTTGCCTGACCAGGCTTAGATCACAAATCATCTTTCTCCATTGTAATAAATGAAAGTGGCATGAATCCACTCCGGCCCCAACACAATTTTTGGAATGAGTTTTATTTAATAAGGAAAGTAGAGATCTACTAAAGTCTTTATAAAAACATGTTGCAATAGCATTTAGAACTCCGTTTGTACAGCATGATTTGATTGTTCAATTCAGTACATTTCTGGTATGCCCAACTTGGCCACCGGGCAGCAGTACAATACAGTCCTACTGACACAAACAAAGACTCACCACTATCCTCAGCGACTCAATATGATGCAATAATAAGAGTTTCTTTTTGACCGAGGATAAAGAATATATGCCTGCGTTGCTTCACCATTTGTGTGCAGCAAAAGCAGGGATGGGCAACTGGCACATACCCATATTTGGGATACTCCTTGATTGTTTTTTAGAACATTAAAATGTTGCCTATTGATGATCATTTTACGTTGTGATGACAGTGTATACCACTAGATGGCAGACGTGGCTTAAGAGCAACTCCAGCCCAAGAAGCCAGGACCAAATTAGGTTCAGAAAATAGTGTCTTTCAGGTATAATGGAAAGCAGATAATATGCTCACCAAATTTAAACACAAACATATCTGCCTAGTTTGCTTGGAGACGCCATCAGCCATGAAAGATTTCATTTTAAGTCGCGACGAAAATATCTCTCAAAAATCACAATAGCAATTGGGGACCTTGAACGATTTAATGGCATTTCGATTCATTTCAATAAGAAAGATTTTTTTTTGAGTCGGTGAGTAAACCGAGCTTCGTCATGGAAACATTAAATTTCGAAGTCAAGGTAGCACTGTACAGTGTTCTTCCACCATGGCACTGTTGTATCTCCGGTTTTATTTCTGTGGATCGCATCTCTAAGTCTGCGGTTTATCTTTTGATGCATTTCTGGGTAAAATATCTCCCTCTTATGGTGTCTCTGGAACCCCAAAAGACTGAGAACTTCTGGTTCACAAAGGGTCCGACCGTTCCAAAGCGTCTTGGAACAAAGCGTACGGCCCGGTGGAAACGCGTCCTAACAATACGACACAAAGCGGCGGAGCAGTGCAAAGAACTTGTAAAAAAGGTCCGTTCGCGGCCTTGGTTTCTGGTTGCTCTTCGGACTCTAGACCCCCGAGAGCAGCTTGCTCAGGAGGACCTCCCGCTCCCCCAGCAGAGTGTTCCGTTTGAGACTGGTGCCTTTGTTGACCACCTTGAACTTGAGCGACAGGTTCTTGACCTGGAGTGGGCCGACGGCGTCGAAGAAGAAGTCCTCGTTGAAGACGGGGTTGCGACTGTTCTTGATGATGTTGCTGCGTTGCTTCTGCAACTTGCCAGGGTTCAGGTAGACGGACACGCAGCAGTTGATGCTCTTGATGTCAAAGTGTTTGTCGTAAAGGCTCTCGGCGGCCAGGACGCGCACGCGCAGGCGGGAGGTGCCGGCGTCGTAGTGGGCGCTGATGCGGACGCTGCCGCCCTTGTGCAGGTTGACCGTGTGCTCCCGCCGGGAGCCGAGCTCCGGGGACGGCGCGCTCGCGCAGTGGAAGGACGGGATGCGCGGCCGGCGCTGGACGCTGGGGCTGGGCTCGGCCGAGCTGCACTCGTCGGTGGAGAGGGAGCTGTGGCGGGCCAAGGAGCGCTTGGCCTTCACCACCTTGGCCTGCGTCTCGTGCGTGAAGATCTTGAGCAGCGAGGCGGAGCGGGACAGCAGCGGCGAACTGAAGGGCGACGACTCGGCCGACGAGCAGGTGTCGCTCTCGCCGCCGCTGAAATAGCGGTACGGGTTCATGTGGGAGGCGTTGAAGTCGGCTGGGTTCAGGTGGTTGCCGCCTCCGTCGCCTTTGCCGGGGGTCTTCCTCTGGCTGTTGGGGGAGGTCATGGGACTGCCGATGTCACAGTGGAAGAGAGACTCCTTGCGACGAGTGTGGGGGCTCTCCTTCAAGGTGGTGAAGCCGTAAGAGGTTTGGGTCTTGGGGACGTAGGGGAGGGACATGGCGGTCTGCGACTGGGGGTCGGCGTT
This sequence comes from Hippocampus guttulatus, assembly GCF_054856545.1. Taxonomy (NCBI): domain Eukaryota; kingdom Metazoa; phylum Chordata; class Actinopteri; order Syngnathiformes; family Syngnathidae; genus Hippocampus; species Hippocampus guttulatus. The sequence continues at coordinate 16,594,470 of NC_141267.1, read as the reverse complement.
GGTGTCGCCGCCGGCGTCGTCCGCGCTCTCGATCTGGATGATGTGACGGTTGGCCGCCTTCAGCAGGCTCTTCGTGTCCCCCGCCAGCTTGGCCACCAGACGGGGGCTTTTGGGGCCGCCGATTTTCCTCCCGCCGCCGATGGTTTGCTCCGACGTCGAAGGCTGCAAGCCCTCCTTGGGTTTCACCGCCTCGGCTTCAGGAGGGCAGCTGACCAACTTGGGCGGGATGAAGAAATCCGGGATCTTGTCCGGCGTGAGGACGTTGGTGTAGGGCGGCGCCGCGCCTTTCTTGTCGCCGTTCTCCCCGTGCCGCAGCACACCCGTCTCCACCGAGCCACGGATCTTATCCAAAACCCACATGGTGCCCCCGCACCCTCCCCCCGCGGATGACGGGCCGCGTGGGCGTGAGGGCGGCCGCGCAGTCAGGTGGAAGTGCAGCTAATAATGCAAAAAGGAGAAGCGAAGGGGATGTCAATCAGGAGTCCGTCGGGAGCGCGGACAAAAATAACACCGGCTTTGTTTTCTGGTTATTAGCTTGAATGACAAATCACTTTTCCAAGTGCAAGATGGCAATGGCGGTGAAAAGTAACACGACCGCGTACTCGGATGACTTTTGCTCCCTACGTTCGACATCAAATATCGTTTAAGCCTTGGAAATTTATTTCCTGAAGCGCCGACGTTGAAAAAGATGCAACAAGAGAGAGGCAAAGTTAAATGAGATTCAGACCTTGATTGAGATTTATGGGGCTTATGAATCAGGGAGCATTAATAACTCTGACGCAACAAATTCTCAAAGCAAAATATCCCCCAGCCTTGGCCTTATTTAAAAGAATTTGTTTGTCAGTCAGGTCACGGGTTTAGCCAAGCCAAGGTCCTCGCATATGCCGATTAGAAGCTGATCAAAGAAAATTATTTTTTGGTGCATTTATTTTTTACCATTGCACCAAGTTCTGAAAACTGTAATGTATACAACGAGCCATTCAAAATTCATTTGTACTTTTTTTTTTTTTACATTTCAGAGTCTATCCTGTCATGAGTTGAATAAGTACTTGGACTTCTACCTGCTTTTTTTTTTTAGCCATGGAGTACTTTTGCCACTGGTATTGCTGAATGGGAGGAAGAAAAAAAAAACCTTTTGCATTCAGGTACATTTCAGCATCTGTCCTTGTATATTTAAGTACGGGAGTTGAAACGGTACTTGTACTTTAACCAGCCTTCTAGGTAAGTGCACAGACTATGAATATTGAATAAGAAGCGTACTTTTAACAAGTGCTTCGTTCTTTGGCACATTTAGTGGCATGTAGGCTTACTCTGGGGAGTTTAACTTCACAGTACGCATGCGAAATCAATTTCAGCTCGACTTGCACAATGTAGTAAAGAGCCAATACAAGACCTTGGTCAAAAAGGCTCGCCTTGAAAAAGATCATCAGGCTCAGTTTTAATTGACTATCAAATAACTAGTCATCTGTTTACTATTTGTAAAACTGAATTGCATCATATTACGTATTTTTAAGAATTGAAAAAAAAATAAAGAGCACTTTTTAAAACAGTATTCGATCTAATCACGTTTAAAAAGATTTAAAGTTTATAATAGCGAGGGCTGTTGCTTATACTTTGGTTATTCTATTCACCATCTCTATGTCATTAATGTCTAAAAGCTAGCATTGACTTAGTTTGTCACTTTTGCATTTGGATGTCATGAGGGACTGCAGGTGTACCGAATGTTCTGGTCTCTGATCTTCCGTGAAAAGACAAATCACTCGGCATGTTCATGGGACAAGTCAAACGGCGATGAAACATGAGTTACTGCGTCACACTTATGAGAAACTAGTTCAGTGGGCACGGCTGGATTGTTTTTTTCTTTTCTTTTTTGCGCACTAAAAAATGACCATGAGGCTTTCAAAAGCCGGAAAAGTGAAGTTTGTCACCATTCAACGTCAGGTGTGCACAGACTCCGTAAAAGGGGAGCTGCCGCTGCAACAACAAAAAACTGTTGATATACTTACAGTGTTGGAGGAGGATAAAAGACGGGTTTTCGCTCCGACGCGTCTCGCTTCTCGCAGCCACAGGTGTTCACTTGTTTGTCGTGTGCGAAATGAGGAGTACTTTTCGCGGTGCGGTGCAGCACCTCGGGTGGGAGGTTTATATGTGCAACACAACAGTCGGAGTGACCAATGAGCTTGAGCCGTGTGACACACGCACACACACACACACACACACACACACACACACACACACACACACACACACACACACACAGATACACACGCACGCTTGTATGCATGTCAAGTATTTGCTTCCTGCGCACAACACATTGACAGCGTTGATGATTGCATCAGTGATGCACACATTTCGATTGAAATGGAAAATAACAACAACGAATTTCCTATCTTATCCTATTCCAACCTTTCAAAGGACCCAAAGACGCTAAACGATATTTCACTTTCACACAACATAGAATTCTGCATTTCAGTACATTATGCTACGTTGGTAATCTTATCGACATATTGTGAGCGCAATTCCAGTGGGGTGTTCCAGTAGCATTAAAAAAAAAAAAAAAAGTCCAGTAGTGTGCGAGAGATTTTTACTAGTTTGGGAAAACAGTTTCCGATTCGTGTGAGAGCTTGTAATACTGCAACAAGAGTGTGAGTGTGAGAGCGTTTGAAGAGTGTCCAGGCGTTTTGGTGGTGAGTACGACAAAATGAGAGAGCTACATTTTATTCATGTATAAAAAAAATACGAAAAATATCTCGTCTTTAAATGTGCATTGTCTTCTTCTCCTTCTAAAAAGTTCATTGGCGCATACCGCCACCTACTGTACAGGAGGGGAAAGCGTTTCCATATACAGTATAATAAATGAAAGCAACTTTGCTTGAATTCAAGTCAGCTTCTGCTCCGCGAACACGCGAGAAAATCTTGAGTATAAATCATATTAATAAATATTATATAATAAAAAATAATAATGGAACACTAGAAATTGTCCCTAGGTATGATTCTTCTACATCTGCGTTGGCAACCTGTTCAGGGTGTACCCCGCCTAACTGCTCCAAGACAGCTGGGAGAGGCTCCAGCACACCAGCGACCCTCGTCAGGATAAAGCGATGGATGCATGGACATACAGTATATCTACAGAATATTTAAATAAAATTAAAACCATTAAATTGAATGAGGGAAAAGAAAACCAGGTGTCACATTTCATAACTGTATATACATGAGACAAAGTCAGTGTAAACTCCAAGCCGAATAATAAACATATTGTGAAATGAATATCAAGCATCCTGTGACCGTATCATTGGAATAAGCGCACAAGCACCTGCTGTCTAATTTCAATTTGCGCACATTTTTTTTCTCCTCCCCACCTTCCTCTCTTCTTTGGCGTGTCGGGTTTAAAGTGCTGTTTCCCTGGAGACTTCGCTATGGCAACACTTACACCTGCCATGGGTAAAAAAAAACAAAAAACAAAAAAAAGGTGGGGGGTGGGGAACAAAACTCTTGACTTCGGCAGGAAAGGTTTTGTTCGGAGTCACCTGTGGAATTACAAAAGGCCGATTCATCAATTGTGTAACAACTGACGACACGGATGGAAAGGTCTCGGGCCTCCACTCGCTCGCTCTCCTCCTGAAGTCCAAGCAGTCAACAGAAACACAGCAGGCCACACGGTCCAAGATATTAAACAGGTTTCCAATAAACTTTCCAGAAGAACAACCCAATTTTTTTAAGGATGATGATACTGGATTTTTTTTCCATCATCATATTGCGTATTTACTGTTTTTGAAATGACCCAAAGATCTCAATCAAGATGTCAACCACCGTTGACTTTAGCTCTATTTACGACTTTTCTGTCATCATCAACGGTGATTGAAAGATAAACCGGAAAAAATCTACTCTAATGAGTTGCTAGGTTGGCTTTCGGGAACATCTTCATCTCGTCAAGTACCAAAGGGTGACTGAGGAGAGCCGCAATGAATCAGATGTTCCACGATTGGAAGCTCCTGGGTGAGAGGATCGAACCGGGTCATCTGGGTCACAGCAGAGCAACAAGAAGAAAGAATCGAGGAGGTTGGACATAAAGGTCTGGAATGGAGACGTCGCCACGGCAACACAAATACAGTATAAGCCGCGGGCTGGGTGGAAGTCGGGTCGACGCGGAAATGAACGACAGTAATGTGGCCAGCCTAGAAATGGAATCTGCCATGTCTCTCTCATTCCATGAGAAACCATTTTTACTCCGTGTACTTTCTTTCCAGCCTTGGACTTTTCATCTATGTCCGCAACCACTTCCTTCTCAACGAAACAAGTAGTGCAATGAACCTGGGTTGAAAAATATACTTATGGTCTCAAAAGCCACGTCGAGTAGAAAAAAAATAAAATATTGTGATGGTGCCATCTTGTGGCTAAGTAACATTGTTGTAAAAAAATATCTACCAAGTATTTGTATTTTTTAAAACTGTTCTTCATGCTGTTCATTGTGACATCGTAAGACCAAAATGACGAACGCAACAGTGTGACTGGTAGACTAAGTTACAGAAAGGCAGAAATGTGCACATCCATGAACATTTTATGGCTCAAAAACATGACGTGCCTAAAGTTGTACAGTAAAAAAAAAAAAAAAAAAAAAAGGATATGGATTTCAGCCGAGACCCTTAAATGAAGGTTTTCTGCATTTTTTGGTTCCTGAAAATTTCACCAGAAAGCTAATTGGGTCCCTTGACTGCTCATGGAATCCACTCAATACCTGAAAAACATGAATGCTTGTTACCTTTCTGCTTACAGCAACTGCTTCAAACAATAGCTGAACCTTAATAAAGATCTTTATTTGTTTTTAAGTACACAAACTATAAGAAAAAAAAATAAAACTATCCGCGTGAATATCCGGGTAGATTGTAAAGGTCCAGCAAGATTGAAAGTGAGCCAGAATGTCTTGCCCCCCCCCCCCCGAGTTATTAAAATTGCATTTTTTAGGCTATTTGTATTAACACATTAAATAGCAGACACTGTTAATTTTTTGTTTGCGCTTGTGGTGTCGCTGCTCAATGGGATGGTCAGAGAAAAGGAAAACGAGTCAAAACATCAAACGGGGAAAAAAATTGCACTGAAATAGCAAAACCTCTCCTTAAAAAAAAAAAAGAAAAAAACATCAGTGTTTCCCAAAGTACGTTGCTCAAATGGTATGCTATTGCTCATCCAACAGTATATCATGGTGTTGTGCATACTGTATATATATTTTTTTAGTAAGCTTGGCAATTTTAGAAAAAGGACAATACGTCACAGCGAAAATGTGCCGGAAGACGCTGCCATGAAAGCGTCCGTCAGACGTTTGCTCCAAATACGAACAGCTTCCAAGGATAACACGGACGGCCGCCATCTTGTCGAAGGAACGAGGGAGGGATTTTGCTCCAAAACACGACAGGGCTTCTGACACACAATTACATTTGGCTCAATCCTATCATAGTTTGTGTTTCACTTGATATGGCAGACTTAAAAAAAAAAAAAAAGTGAAAATGATTTGAACTCCACTGATGCATCCCCAAAACAAAAGGAAAGAGAACGACCTCAATAAAATTCATCTTCTGTGAGGTTGTCGTGTGAGTTATAGCGAATGTCCTGGTAGCTGTCCGCCATGCCTTCGTCGGCAGAGTTATAATCGAAGTCGTCATCGTCGTAAAGCAGATTGGAGCCGTCGTCCGTGAAGTTCCTGTACTCCATGCCGTTTTCGTCCAAGTTATTGTCAAAGTCGTCGTCGTAAAGCAGGTTGGAGCCGTCGTCCGTGGGCGGGACTTTGGTGCGAATGCAGTACTCCTCCAGTGTGACGGGAACCTTGACGCCGTCCAGGTCCGCTTCGCTTTTGGTGGCCTGCACCTGCTTCCTGTGAAAGAAAGCAAGAAGAGAGAAACGGCGCGAAGGCCTTGAGCGATTTTGCGAATTTTCTGACAGCCATTTGAATTAAATTCAAGCTTGAGTGCAATATTTACTGTGCGCAGTGACATTTCCATACAGGACAGAAAAAGACGTACTAACAAAACTTTCAAAGCTGAATCTCGAATCGTGCACAGACACGAAAGAGGCCATTTGAGGGAGGCCGTCCATTTTTAAACCCAACGTGTTTTAAATTTACTCATGAAAATGGACTTTATACCTAAATGACAGCTTATCTATGTTTTTTCTATATTTTTGTCAAACTTAACGGCTTCAAAGGGTGACCCAAAAAAAAAAAACCTCACAAAAATTTGACATACTGCAATAACGATGAGCTCTTTGACATCTGGTCGAAGAGCATTTAATTGTTCAGCTTGTCACAAAAAAGAAAAATGGACGTGGACCAAAGTCCTTGAAAGCATTGTTATGTGACACAGAGAGAATGATTTTTCTTTTTTAAAACTGCGGTACCTGATGATCTCAATGTACTCCTGGTCCTCACCCTTGCTTTCCCTCCACCTGCGGTACATGACGGAGGCATCCACGTTGGCGGGGGAGAAGGTGTTGGGCTCGTTGAGCAGGGAGATGACGCTGAGCAGGATGGTCCTGAGCGGCGAGAGAGAAAAATCAAAAGGCGAGACAAAAGGCACTGAGGGGTGGGGGGGGGGTGACGGAAGGGCAGGACTTGAGGGAAAAAGACCTCAAGCCCCTACGGGCAGATGAAAGTACAGTAGTAACTCTACTTATGAACGTCTCTTCATATAAACATTTCAAGTTACGAAACGCCTCAACATGAAAAGATTGCCTCTTGTTCCAAAAGAATTTTCAAGATGCGAAAGGTTCGAATACAGCCTGGTCTGCTACTCACAGCTTGGAGTTTCCTGAACGCAACATAGTTATAGCTGCTCTGCCATTGGCTATTACCGAGCACCATCCTGGCATCCCATTGGCTAAGAGAGACATTTATCATATGTGCCCACATGAGTAGATAAGATATGCGTCCCTCGGGCCATGAGGCACTCCGATAGTTTTACGTAAATGCGAATCACCCAGAAAGCGTGTTCACCAATCGGGCGATCGCTCACTATGCTGATGTTTGCCTTGGACATTTTCCAAGGATTATTAAAAGCTGACAAAAGCAAACATCCTCGGATCGGTTCTTTACAAAGCGCCTGACAAAAATCACTTGAGAGAGAACATGAAATAAAGAGGGCAAAAAAACGATGGGGATGCAGTAAAAAGGTAAATTACCATTTTTATTCTTTACATTACACACAATTGTCATTTATTTTTGCAATCATGTCATTGTAACATGTATCTGTTACATATTTTGATGCTTTAGAAAACATTTGTCTGAATTTTGGGGGGGGCTTGGAACGGATTAGGTCATTTACAGGGAAAACATCTACTTACAACTCTCTACTTACATTTTATAGTAAAGAAATTTCTTCCGCAACCAATTCATTTCCTGAATATAAGTACCACTGTATTAAGCGCCAAACAAATCTGTTCAAATCCAGAACCGTTCATCTTTGATGTCAAAATCCCTGTCGGTAACGAGGATAGCCTACAAGGAGATTGTCGATGTTCTACCTGCCAAAAAAGATGATCCACAAGGTATGGGAGGGGAATTTGGGGGAGATGAATAGTTCCTCAGTTTCTCACACACGTTTATCAATGATGTCACTTTTGTTTCATTCAGTGGCTAATTACGTAATGACGTGAACCTATCGCTCATCCTCCAGCTTGGGACGAGCATGAGCATGAGCGGGGGGGGGGGGGGGGGGCGTGGCCAAACGTCTTACCTGACATTCTGCGTGGGGTTCCACCGCTCTGAAGGCAGCTCGCCGCTATGGGGGTCGTCCACCGGCGGGTGAAGGATCGAAATGCACACTTCGCCGTTCTAGCCGACGGCGCGCGGTGGGAGGACAAAAAAAAATGCTCACGTGCGATTCAAATTGGATGGACATCACTCGGATCGACAAAGTCAACCTCGTAAATGTTGGGATGCCACATTTTGGTGAGGAAGCGGAAAGACGGCGGCGAGTAGGGGTAGTCCACGGGGAATTTGAGCAGGGCCTGCGATGAATCAAATCGGGCGTTAGGACAGGCAGTGGAACAATACATCAGCGTAGCTCTCGATATGCATCAATGACATCGATTCTTTCAGCGCATTTTACTCCCTCTCGAGTTCAGATTGTGCTGAAAATGGAACGAGGGTGAGGGCGAGGAGTAAATGAGTGTGAAGACACCGCAGTGTGTAGAGCTGGATGGGTGTTGCGGGGTGTCGTGTAGTTTTGAAAACTGTCCCTTGCAGGCCAAGACGATCCAGCGCTTCATCCCTCATGCTGTTGTAATCATTTATGAAAGTGAGCACGAACAGTGCGTCAGGGAGCCCTCCTGGATAAGCGTACACCTCGTTCATGGAATGAAAACCTGTGCTGAGGAACCCGTTACACGTATGAGGCAATATTTACTGATTGGGCACGGTCGGCTGGTCATCGCCACAACTCCTTAGAGCAGGGGTGGGCAATTATTTTTTGCATAGGGCCACATGAGAACCAGAAAATATTATGGAGGGCCGGATCAAAAAGGTGAACTAAATTTGACATAATATTAATTGGGTTTCTTTATTTAAAAAGCAGTATTTTGCATTTTTTGGCACGTTTTTCAGACTTTAAGAGTACATTATTCCGTCGTATCGAACGGGATTTGCTTGACTTGGCGCTACTGCGGGCTTCCGTATCGTCTCCCCCTTCCTCCCTATGCTCTGCAACTTCAAGTAACTGTGCCACCTGGCGTTGAAATGCCTGTCATTACAAGTCCAAATGAAATGAATGCAGTCGTTGACATCGAACCTTAATTGTGTACCAACCTTCGGCGGGCCGGATTAAAAAGATCAACGGGTCGGATTTGGCCCGCGGGCCGTAGTTTGCCCACCTCTGCCTTAGAGGTGGGGGCTGGGCGGCGAGCTGGCAGTGGAAGCCTCGCTGGGGGATTTTACATCAAATAATGAGGCTTCTTGCTCACTATAGTCAACCTACATGGAGTGCAGAGGAATACAAAGTGTACGAGGGGTTCACTGGTTGGACACGTGGCAAAAGGTAGGGAGGGCTGAAAGACTCAGCACGAGACACACGGGTTGAAACATCAAACTCGGGAAATAGCGAAGACCAGGAGGTGTCAAATCCAGGTCCAGGAAGTAATAAAAAAAAAAAAACAAGCACAGTTTGGTGTTTCCAACCAATCGGCGGGTCGACGATGCTAACTCCCAAGAGCTAATTTTGAGCCACATAAAATGACCGTTCAGTTTTGCTTTTCAATATATTTAAATGAAACCTCTTTATTCTCAAGGCTTGCAATACATTCAATATAGCACCAGCGGATACCAGCGATTACAAAAGGCGCGATTTGACCCGCCCTCGTGACTTTGCAATTTCTTGCGAGACCAAAAGCTGACAACACGAGACTTTTAGTTTGGCAAACGTCAAGGGATTGATTAACCCTTACAGTCCAATAAAATCCAATGTTGGAGGGTCACACAAGATTGGAGAGTTGAGAGGTTCTCAAATCTTTTGGGGCCTGGGAAAACTTTTTTTCAAGAGGGATCGATTTTGTTGATTGTGTCGCAATCGGCTCATCTCAATCATGCCATCGTTTTTGGAATGGGCAGCGTAAATCCCGAATCGGATCATTACTAGCTTTTCATTGGTTGGGAGAAATTGCGTTCTTACATTTTCCCAGGAATACATTTTTTTTTTTTAATGATGTGACCGTTTTTTTTGCTTCTTATTTTGTGGACCCCCAACCCCAATTATGTCTCGTGAAAATCCAGGGGTCTCTCGATCCCCAGTTTGTCCCCCCTATGGTTCAGATGATGTCACAATTAATGCACGGGGGTTATATAAACTCCTGTGCTTATGTGTCAACTGCAGGTTATTCATACTATGATTGCAAATAATTCTTTTTTTTCGTCAGGGATTTAACTGTTGTTTTTTTTCACCCTCATGGTTGGAGAATTTTAAGTAAATAATGGCTCAAGACCATTCATCAAGTATCAAAACAGATTTCGATAAATTAGATGATCGATAGTTTAATTTTGACCTCTCAGATGCATTTGTTCACAAAGTTGATACTAGTAAAGCCCGTGGGAACAAAACCAGGGCGGAAGAACCAGGAGGACAACGAGCCTGACACGCTGACCCTCCAGTCAAGGAAGTCAGACAACTTTTGACTCGAGTGTATCTGGAGAGGCCAAGTTGACACTTCCCAAGAGACATCAATTTGAGTGACGCCAAAACAAAACCGCCGAGTCAAACTGGCAGGTTTCACACCACGTGCCTTAAAGGCGTCATGTTCTGTTGTTTCCCCTCTAGAGAAGAATCGGGCAAACGGGTTCGATGGCAACCAGGAGCAGAATGAGTCACAGCCACATAGTGGATTTCGCAGCCAGGCTGCGCATTTTCGTAAGCTGCGGTGGAATCCAGGGGTGTGCTCATGAAACTCCGCAGGCCGTGGAGATGCAGCGGGGGCATAAATAGTGCAATCAAAGCTCCTGGGATTTGGCCGGAGGACAATACACATTTCTAAATATTTTAATACAATTAGAGAGCAAGCGCAATGGATAAGGTAAAAATATTGTACAAAGAGTGTAGCAATGTACCGTACATTAAAAAAAAATGAAAATGAATTGAACCCAGTACCTCTGCACTGTGAGGTCGACACGCTATCCACTGGCCCACCGGGCCGCCCTTTGTGTTTGCATCAAGTACAATATTATAATGTGCTCATTTCCTTAATAATCACGTTCGATTTTTTTTAAGGAGGCTCGAACGGATTAATGGCACTTTTATTTACTTCAATTGGGAAAGATGATTGGAGACATGGCGGTCAACGGGTTAGCCCGTCAGCCTCACAGTGCAGACGTGTAGGGTTCGATTTTGATCTGGCTGTGTAAATATTACATGTTCTCCCAGTGCCTGCGTGGGTTTTCTCCGGGTTCTCCAGTTTCCTCCCATATTCCGAAAACATGCATGGCAGGTTTAATGGAACACTCTAAATTGTCTGTAGGTGTGAGTGACAGTGTGGATGGTTGTTAGTCTGTGTGCCCTGCAATTGGTTGGCAACCGGTTATCAGAAAGTGGATGGATGGATGGATTTGAGATGCGTGGTCACAGGACAAATTCTACTCGTATGGCAAGGTGCCATTTTGAACTTTGACATGTTTTAACATCCTATGTGAAATTTCATCTGTGTAGTATTTTTCCCCAATGATTTAATACATTAACCCTTGGGTCCTTCAAAAAAAAAAAATGAAGTTACACGTTTTACAATTTTGTAAATGATGTATGTTGTGTTATACAAACATTTTTTTTTCAAACACTCAAAATGTTCAGAGGCATATATATATATATATATATATATATAGCATATATATCGTTTTTATTAGTTCTTTGGGATTTTTTTTGCCCTTTATGGACAATAAAGGCAGTACTGTGCTATGACACTTCAAATAAATCTATTAAAATAAAACCTGAATTGGAAGATGTCATATCACACAAGTAGAGCCTTCATAATGTCAAAGAATTATCCAAAAAAAAAAATTCTGGATGAAAATTCTTTTTGTGGAAGTGCCGTTTTCATGAATATGTACAATTTCTAGTAAATGTTTTGAGGTGTGATAACTAAGTCATTTATGAATATTTTTTTACTTTCAACAACACAAAATGTTCAGTGGCATCAGAGCTATCCATACATATATAGTTTGCGAAGGAAAGTCCCAAACACAAAACGGTATGGAGGTAAAGAAATTGTCCGTTGTTACTGTGTGCCCTTCCGGCGAGTCCATGCGCCCCGGCGCCGCATGGAGGCTTGCCGGTGTAAACCTCAAGCTTGGAGGCGGGGGAGGCGGCTGCCAGCGGCGTTCAAGGCGGCTGCCAGCGGCCTCCAAGGCGGCTGCTAGCGGCGTCCAAGGCGGCTGCTGGCGCCTCGAATTCGGCGAGCGGCGGCGGTCGAATGCGGCTTTTTTTTTCTTTTGCAAAAAATAAAGTTATGTTGGGTACTCGGCGGCTGTGTGCACCGGCGCCCGCGGGGAGAGGCGTAGGGGGTGGGGTACGGTGCCGGTCATTGGCCGGTTTCCTACCCCCCTCCGCCCTGGCCCACAGCGCTCGCCCCGCGATGGCGGCTGCTGGGAGAGGCGTGGGGCGTGGCGTGACGACGGGCTACGGCGCCGGTCATTGGCCGGTTTCCTACCCCCTCGCCCCGACCCACAGCGCCCGTCCCGCGGCCTGACGTGCACCCAGCCGCCGCGGACCGAACATAACTTTATTTTTTTGCAAAAGAAAAACAAGGTTGTGTCTGGAGGTCCCAACCAAGCCCTACTAACGATCCCGACCGGAATTGTTCATGCAAAAATGCCCCGCAAGGCCGGCAGCGCCGGCGCCGGCGCACCCAGCCGCTGGGTACCCAACATAACTTTCCATCCATCCATTTTCCGAACCGCTTGATCCTCACTAGGGTCGCGGGGGGTGCTGGAGCCTATCCCAGCCATCTCCGGGCAGTAGGCGGGGGACACCCTGAATCAGTTGCCAGCCAATCGCAGGGCACACAGAGACGAACAACCATCCACGCCCACACTCACACCTAGTGACAATTTAGAGCGTCCAATCAGCCTGACATGCATGTTTTTGGAATGTGGGAGGAAACCGGAGCACCCGGAGAAAACCCACGCAGGCCCGGGGAGAACATGCAAACTCCACACAGGGAGGCCGGAGCTGGAATCGAACCCGGTACCTCCGCACTGTGAAGCCGACGTGCTAACCACTGGACTACCAGGCCGCCCCAACATAACTTTATTTTTTGCAAAAGGAAAAAATAATTGTGTCTGGAGGTCCCAACCAAGCCCTACTAACAATCCCGACCGGAATTGTTCATGTAAAATGCATCGGTTTGAAGCCTCCTGCAAAAAGGCAAACTTATTTGCGATCCTCTGGCGCCACCTAAAGTTGCAAAATTGGAATGACCTCAACCCAACAATGTGGCATGCATACGTCTGTCCAAGCGAAAACAAAGCGATTGACGTAAAAAATCGCGTGAAATGCATGTTTACACATTAGGTTTACGATGCATTCAAAAATATGAATTATAATGGGTCTCTGTGGTGCAAAATAAGTAAATTGTAAAAATTACGGAATCAAAACCTTTTATTTTTGCTGCAATGCTTGAGAATTATCAGCCGGTGACGTCATGAAATTTCGGCCATTTTAGAACCCCCCCTTTACGTTTCAGCTCTCTCGTGTTTTTCCGAATGCCTTTGCCTTTGAGTCAAAGACATAATTTTGCATTTAACGTAAACGGTCGACTATGAGGGTTAAAAACATAGAAGGCCCCAAAACGGGCATATACAGCACGAGAGTTTTAAACTCGTATCGCAAGGAGACTTTGTCATTGTCAAAGAGACGTTGTACACGTTAGCAGTTTTAAAAGTCAGGAAAGGAAAAAAATCGTTTGAAAGTTGGGAAAATAACAAAAGGTTGCTGTAGTGCGAGGTAAGGTTAGCCACTCACCTTAAAATAACCGCCCTCGTAGTGCGTATTCGGCGGACCAAATATCGCCACTTCCCAGTTGTACATGTCCGACTCGTTCACCAGTGTGATTTTGAAGCCTTCCACGGGCTCGTCCTGGAGACTTTTCATCTCCAGCATGAGTGCTTTCTGTGAACTGGCCACAGGATTTCCATGCTGAGCCATATTACAAATAAACAAACAAACAAACAAACGACTTGGACAAGTCGTGTGAAGCCGCCCCAGCGAAACGACAAAAAAATTGCCGACAGCCAAACCCCCCAAAATTGAAGAGGCACTCCTGGACAAGAGAATGGTTCTGTGTTCTTGTGTGAGGAGACGTAGAATCGAAACGGCTTTACTGGAGAAAAGCAGCCTTGTATTTTCTCTAACAAGACCATCCAAACGCCGCGGTCCGAACCTCCTACTCAAGTGTTTATATAGTCGCACAAACTTCCGCTAGCGGGTTTTCGATGTAAAAGATTTCTGGGAGGTTACAATTGCAAACAAATATGAAACCAGGTTACAAAAGTGACAATCGGGAGCTGTTTCGTGCGTAAGAGAGCTCTCATTTGGCGTGACGCCTTTGTCAAAAACACGCGTCACGGCCGTATGCCCAAACGAAGGACGACTCGTAACGCGGTGTAAAACGCGTTCAAGTGCCACATTAGGATTTTTATGCTCTTTCGAATTGTCGTGATTTTTTTCCCCAATGAAATGCAATTCGAAGTCGGTAGGTTCGACGACTTATTTTATTCACATAGTTGTGCTTACAAGTCTCTTATTTTGGAAGTCTGAAAGGAAGTTGTTTTCCGAATTTAGCGTGAGGTACAGCCGTTCGCGGTCACAAAACAATAACAATTACAAATGTATGAAGACATGTGAATCTTTTTAAATGGTCAAACGGACGGAGTTTATTCTGCCTGTCAAACACGGGCAAGGTATTATGGGAATTGTAGTTTTGTTTAGTTAGGAACGCATTCCCTTAAAATGTAAAAATAATGACTATGAGCAACATCGTCTTTAAAACTTGTATGACAATTTAAAAATGTAAATTTACGTTACTTTGAGGACTTCATTACATGGGCAAGGCACCAGACTGGAGTTTTCATGAGTACAAGCCTTTGCAGATTAAAAGAATGTGAACTATTGAATTGAACTTGATAGAACAATTGAAAAAAAATACACTTAGTTTCAATCTTTCAATTACCAATTCATGCAATGTATCTCATTTGTGTGTTGCTACATAAGGGAGCCACACTTGGCTGTAAACGACTATGATACACAGAAAAATTACTAACCATAAAAACTGAGCATTATAATCTAGTGTGTGGGGGCGGGGGCAAAGTAAACTACACATCCATATTTACTACCAGTTATGTACATTAAACGTTGCCTTTTTCAATTCAGATCAGAGTATGGATAAATAAAAGGCATACACAGTAGCATCTTATAGTTTTTATTTTTACTTTTAAGTGGGGTAATCTTTACAGGGAGTGAAGATCATTCACGTCCCCCCCTTTTGAAACATATGACATTGTACAGCTGGAGAGTATGGAGAAACAAGACGACAGTACTTTTGGAAATCTGTGGTGTGGAGAGTATACTTTCAATGTCACGAGCTAAGAATGTTACAAAAAGAACACGACGGACGAACCGAGAGGGAATTAAGACAGGTAGTCCCTCAGTGCTGCCCTGTTCTTAACTGGGAGCCCTCAATGCCCTCTTCATCCTGATTTCTTTTAAACACCCCCCACTTGATCCTTGCCTTCGTTTTAATAATTTAAATCATTCAACTATCGAATTTATTCCCCCTCCAAAACTTAGAATGCATAAAAACAACCATCATTGTCCAAGTACTGTATATACTTGATTTAAAAAAAAAACGGTATAGAGAAAATAACAGGAGAAAATGGAATGACAATTCAGGTGAAAATGTCCATGGAAGGGGGAAAAAAAGGTAATAAAAAAGTGTACATTCCTAAATCATGCAATATACAAGTTGTAATGCAATAATATAATGATCCGAAATAGGTGACAATCAATATGGGAGAAACTCTACGGATAGGTCATTGTCGGGAACATGTTTTCGATGGACATTCCTGCAAATTTACAGCTGACCACACTCGTAGTCAGTCTTGTGAAGGAATGTTTTCACGCAATGGCGGACAAACAAACATAAGAGATGCTAACGGTTAGTCTTGAGCTTGCTACTTCAGAAAGTTAGGTTTGAGAGCGCTTTGGCCTGCCGTGATGGAAAAGCAAAAGCGACAACAGGTGCATGTAAGGACAGATGCTGTGGCGCCTAATACTGATAATTGTGTTGTGAGACCTTGGTAAAATAGTGTTCGTGATGAATCACGGATGCCATTTGGGACACATGGGCCACCATAGGCACCTCAAATGTGTCTACTATTCCCTTGCCCATTCGTGGGTTGCTACTGGTAAATTTTATTTTGAGCCTGTCCTTTGCTGGAAAAAAACCCTCCATCTATTTTGAACACACAAATTCCCATCTTATAGAAATGTATTGTCACTGTTCTTTTAGACAGGGCTTTGGTGCCATCTTGGTGCCAAGGAACTATGTTGAAGTGAAATCTCGACAGAGACAAAGTTCATATGTCAGGGAGGAACCGATGTTAGCCTGGGTAGTTAATGGTGGAAGTCACGAGAGAATCATCACCGCATGTCCGTCGTTAAGTTTAGCCTGGGTTGTTGGTGAAGGTTATGGAGCGTTTTTGCATGGAGACGTCTCATGCTGCCGTAACGTGAGTTTGAAAATATCAAAAATTTTAGGGGCATCATAGTTTATGGTTTATTTACAGTTTTAACTATTTATAGAAACGAAGAAATTTGGGGGCTCATCAATTACTCACATTGGCAGCAGGGTTCCGTCCTGATTACTGTACCTAAAAGTATGTGATTCACATTTCTACAAAAAATCCGGAGACCTTAACTGCAGATGGTCGCAATTGAAACTGGACGACGAACTCAATTTTGGACAAATATAAATGCAAGTGGGACGGCACACGGCATTGTAGCGTGACTCGTAGTAAGCCTGCAAACTTTGAACACGACGGGATCATTTACATGCTTGATAGGTGCTGCTCTTTTGGTTAGCAATGGATCTTAAATAGGCTCAGCGGTCAAGTTGTGGAATATACTGTAAAGTATGGGGTTTTCTGGCCTCTATCAATAATGTTTGACCAGCGAATTTATCAACTTCTCACAGACAGAATCGAATATGAATATGGAGCCTCACCATCCACACCAATTTTGTGTTAGTTGTTTTTTCCTTGCCACTCATCACATTACCTGAATGCGTGAATGCAAAATGGCTGAAAGTGTCCCACTTCTATTAAGTTCGGTATAAAAGGCACAGGCAAATAAATGCCTACTGCGATGCTAAAGACCAGTTAAGAGCTTAGTAGGTGCTCGCTCGTCTTTTGGTTAGCAAATGGACTTGGTAGTTAATAAGTGTCTGTGTGAACAATAGCATCTATCAAGTGAGACAGTTTACAGTTGCTGGGTTTTTTTTCCTGATGGGAAGAGGGAGGCATTTATTTGTATGTCACACATGGTCACCTTTTGAGGTAATCAAATGTAACAGTGATGCAACTAAATAAATTTGTGAATCTGATTGGTGTTGGCTGGTGGTACTCGTGTTCAAGTGTCTCTCCATTTTGGTCCGTTGGGGGAAAAGCAGGCAGGGCAGGAGGGATTGGATATCCCAAGATTGGTTACTGCACTGTGCACTACTCACAACAGGTTCACAAAAAGTCAAATTAAGTTCACTAAGGTAATAGACTGATGCATTTTAGGTTCTTCCTAACAGCCCAATATCCTGAACATTTTGTGAGTAGTGCAAGTCGCTCTAAGGTCTCATCTACTGCAGGCCTCGGGGTCAGAAGAGATTAGGTAGGGAGTACGAGTTCCTCTCTTTTTTTTTTTTTTTTTAATTTTGAGAAAGAGACAGTCACTTGCTTTCAAGGCTGAAACAGCAGTCGGATGTTTACACACACACACACACATAGAAGGCGCGAACAGGCGTTCAGACAGACAAAAAAAACAAAAACAAAAATAAAACGGCACATTAATGACAGCATAGTTCAAAACCAGTAAAAACACAATTCAACCATCAACAGCAAAAGTCCAGGTGTCAAAATGGCGCCATGTGACAGTGGAGGAGAAGAGGAAGAAGCAGAGGAGGAGGGACATCCAAGAGCTCAGAGAGGAAATTGAAAAGTGCGTCGCAGGAGAACATGGAGCGAGTACACCGCCAGTCTGTAAAACGATGTCAAGTGAATGTGCTCAAGAGTGTAGGGGGCAGGAAGAGCAAAGAAGAGGATGAGGAGAGCAGATAAATAAATAGGGCGAAGGCGGCATTGCCGGCCGCAGTGTTTTGAATGTGATCATGATGCGTTTTAGCTAGGAGGGAGGAGGTTGGGCTAACCATGGACACAATCAGCACTCAGAGAAGGTCTGTTTGATCTCATCCAGCACGTTCCCGAGCAGGGCGGGTTCGTCACATTTGGCGTCGATGGACACCGTCTGGTTGGACTGCAAGACAAGGAAGATCAAAGTGTCACTCAACACAAGGCATTTTTAGTAACCTGACAATTTTATTTTTTAGGCCATTTTGGCTGTGTTGAATGAAATAAGCCAAATGTGTTCTTGGATAATTATCTTCCCAAAATGACAAAGCTACACATACAAATCCCATTTCCTATGAATGAAAAATGAGAACAAAAAGCCAATTTTTAAAAATTTCAATTTGGACTAGCGTTACCATTTTAATGACTATATTTGCCCACCAGATGGTGGTATTTCACGCATTCAAACCACGGAGAACATTTTCACAACTTATTTCTGTCAAGAATGTTTGAATTTGCCAATATTTCTTTTGGCAAAGCGAGTTAAGGTAGGCCATTTTAAACTCAAGAAATAATTTCCCATAGTTGGAAACGCTAAGTTTTGTCCAACCGAAACTTGTTAGCTGCCATCAACACAGGGTGTGTTTGGAAATTCAATTTGATGCAGAGCCTGTACTTGAGAAAATACCATTGTAATTTTCCCCCTGCAGTTTTTGGAATGCGTCTCGGGCGAATAAAGGAACGAAAGGGTTAGGCAGGAAAAAGTTTGACTCACGGTTTTGACGAGCAGACAAACATGGTGACCCTGGATAGACCTGCTGTACATAGAGGCGCAGGAGTCGACCCTCTCCACAACTGGTTGAAAATGACAACAATTCTTTAGTACAGTACAAAGTATTCACGCATGATAATCTTTTGCGCAAATATGCAGGTACACTTTGTGGGCATGAATGCCCTATTTCGGACTTTCTAATGATTTATTGTGAGTGAACTTCTGACCATAACTTAATACAGTACAGTGGTACCTCTACTTACTAAATTAATTGGTTCTGAAAGAAATTCCTTAACTAGAAAATTTGTAAGTAGAGACACGTTTTCCGTGTAAATGCCATAATTCGTTCCAAACCCCTGTATTTTTATTTTTCGTATGTTGAATTTGTTTTGTAACAAGAGGCAATATTTTCCTGTTAAGATGTTTCGTAATTGGAAAATTTCGTATGGACGTAAGTAAAGGTATCCCTGTACTATACTTCTCGCATGTATGCCAATATGCATTGAGAATTATGTTTTTTGGGGGGCGTTGATTTTGTTGTGGGTTTTCTCTGGGTACCTCCCATGATCAAAAACATGCATGGGAGGTTCATGGAACACTCTTAAATTGTCCTTGGGTGTGAGCACAAATGGTTGTTTTTCTATGTGTGCACTGCAATTGGCTGGCGACCAGTTCAGTGTGTACACCACCTACTGCCCGAAGACAGCTGGGATAGGCAGCATGACCGTGACTCGTGAGGATAAGCGGATTAGTGGACGGATGGATTTTGTTATGCTAGGTTGTTGTGTTTCATTGAATGTTTGTGATTGAGCAACTGAGACCCATGAAATGGATCAAGTTGTGTCTACGTACCGGAGAAGTGGTGACGGAAGCAGATCCTGGCCAGAAGGTGGTGAAAGGGCATGATGATGCCTTCCAGTTTGACAGAGCTGCCCTTCAGGTCCCCAGATTCCAACAGCTTTGCAAATGCATCGCTAGCCAAAGCAACAACCACAAAGCAATAAATTCTTGCGATAACAAAAAGTTAACTCAACTTTTTTTTCTAACCACTTATTTTAAATGACCATGATGTTTGATCACACTATTTGAATTCATAATGAAATGGTTAGCGTTAAGACAAATGGTGGAGCAGCACATGTAGATCGAAACTAACAATACAGACATGAACAGTGTTCTTTATCCTCAGACTGAAATTTTTGCAGGTCCTCACCTGTAGCATGGAGTGGTGATTAGGTAGGAGGTACAAGTAAAGTGCAGTTTGAAGTCCAGTTTCTCGTGAGTTGAAGAGTCTTCATTCTGATTCGGGGAAATAACTTTTACTGTACATCAATCTGTTTGCATGATGAATTTCCCCCATTCAGGTTGTTGCCGTAATTTGACAATACTGAGCTTGGTTTTCTAACCTTGACAATGAAAGTGAGCGTTCCCTTGAGTTTCTGTGGCATCACGATGCTCTGCACAGTGAACACAAAGCGAGCTTCATTGGACACCCCTGCGAATACGAGAGAACGGTTTGTTAGTTTTGGTAGAACATCTTCAATTTCAGATTATTCAAACCTCTGCATGGTTACGACATCTGTGTTGCCACATTTCTTTTTTCAACCATGGCATTAAGAGATGCAGTTACAAAAAAAAAATATATATATAAAATTCAAATTTAAAAGATGGCTACATTAATGCAACCAATATTACAGGGCTATTGGCAATGTACATGCTCGGTGGGCCCGATCAAAGAATAGAGGCCAAAATAAATAAATGCAAATGTTTGAAAAAGTCTCAAAATTTGTGATAATTTGATACATGTTGGTTTGGGAAAAGCTCCCAGATTGCATAACAAACAGGAAATTCCTGGCGGGCGCATTGCGGAGCGCAACTGACCAGGCGGGAGGTGAAAGGGGACGGTGAGGCCGTCGTGCGCACTCGCCCCCTCCGGCCTCTGCAGCTTGGAGTTGAGAGAGTCCAGCACGTTGAACTCCATGGATTTCAGGAAGCTATCACATTTGTTCTCAAAGATGACCGACACCACCACCTGACTGCCATCTTGCAGGTTCCCCTGGATGTCATACACCTGAGAAGAAGAAAACTAAACGTGTCAGATTCCTGTAGATTTATCAGAGGGTGGGGGGGAGAGATTAAGTTGCACAGTTTAACCTCCAAAGTCAAACACCACCAAAGACGAACAATTTAGAGTCAAAACTGGAAATGTCTCCAAATCCTTTCCTGATTTTTTTTTTTTAAGGAAAAACACCTATTTGTGATTTTCTGCAATGTGGCAAAATAAATAACATTTGTTCTTAGTTTTGGGTCAAAATGCTGTCTGGCAACACTGCAGTGCTTGCTCGCTTGTAATAGCATTCAAATGTGTACGCATGAAACAAAAGCACAACTTTCCAAAAAAAAAAAAAAAAGTACCATATTTTCCGCACGACAAGGCACACTAATAGAATTCAATTTTCTCAAAAGCCGACAGTGCGCCTTATAAGCCGATGCACCTTATATATGGATCAACATTCAGATTTCCTGGCCGTAGTATTTTAAATGTTCTGTAAAGCGCTTTGTTACAGCTGCAGCAGTTGTGAATGCTTTATATAAAGCCGTATTGTATTGTATTCCCTTAGCGTAGCTCCATCTAGTGGACGCA
Organism: Hippocampus guttulatus; assembly: GCF_054856545.1. Lineage (NCBI taxonomy): Eukaryota > Metazoa > Chordata > Actinopteri > Syngnathiformes > Syngnathidae > Hippocampus > Hippocampus guttulatus. The sequence continues at coordinate 16,573,206 of NC_141267.1, read as the reverse complement.
TAATGCAACCACAGCAACGCAACATTTATTGCATTGTAGTGTGTCTTTAATTGAAACATTGAATGGTGACTGTCAAGCTGTTTTTCAAAATCGGTCAGTTTTAACTCTCAGATCAACTGCGAGACTGCGATCAACCTTGGAGGTTACACTGTGTAATTTGTCGCACACAGCATCAATCACGCGCGCGCTCTTTCGGCGAAAACAATACGAGAACAAGGCAGCAAGGACAGAAAGAATCTGCGAAAAGAAAGCAGCTCTGTGGCACGGGAAGCCAATCGATGCAGAAGAAAAACAAAACAAAAAACACATCTAGGACAGAAGTTTCAATAAGTTCTGGCTGTCACAGAACTTTGACGAGTACCTGATCGGCATCTTCCATCATCTTAAAAGAAAGGGAGATTTGACAATGAGACTTATTTAGACAGCTGCCTCGAAAGACTCGATCACTCATTTAATCTTCGCTATCGCACAAACGTTTCATCCCGATTTGGTAGTATCCCCGATTCCCGATGACTCACCATTTTGATATAAGCGTTCTCTGCGAGGAGGCAGTAATTGGACATGGGCTGAAATGAAAAATGGGTTCAGGTGAGGTTTCGACATTCTCTGCCTAGCGCCGTACACAAACAGAGCAACTGGATCGGCACAGCTGATGCAACAAACAAGTTTCGGAAGAGTGACGTTCCACTGTAGCGTTGAGATCAGGAAATAGTTTTTATAATCACTACCATTAGTGAAAACTTTTTGATTTCACTTACCGGTAGAGGTTCTTCCTCCTCCACCGTGCCGTTGTGCACAGTCCCCTCTCCGCCTCCATCGCTGTGGTGGTGGTGATGATGATGGTGCTTCTTCTTCTTTTTCTTGTCCTTCTCTTCCTTCTCCTTTTTCTGCTTCTTCTTCTTGTGCTTGGATGATTTCTTCACATCGTGAGGATACGAGAGCGAGAGAAAGCGTATTCAACAGCCACCACAGCAGACATCATCTCTTCTTTTTTTCTTTCCAGGAAACGATGACATCATAGGCGGTGACTCACAGACTCCTCCATCTCCAAGTCCTTGGTCTCATCGGGATCAGAGTTTGGTGTCGTGCCGGATGCTGCGTCTGGCACGGAGGCTGCTTCTCCTTCTACTGTTGCTGCTTCCTGTAACCAAACACACAAATATTAATTAGCAGGAGGCAAAAAAACCCAAACATATTGCACTGTCTACCAATTCCGTGTCAACAAAAATTAAGCTCGTGAACTCAAAAAAAAAAGGGATCAGCCACAATACGTTTTGAGACCAAACTGCGACAAGAAAAGCCAAATGAACCAACAAGAAACAGCAGAAGTCAAGAGTGTAATTGTGTGAACAATTCTTCATCAGAAAAGCCCAGACGGGCTTGAGGTTAGCTATCATTCTTGCAAGACCACTACCCCAAAAATCCTAAAAAAAAAGACACATGAAGGCATGCACCGGAAAAGTGACGGGTTGAGGTCAGAGCAGTCGCTACCTCAAGTCTGACGAATGACAACATATCAAAATAAAATGCATACAGTATTTCCTTCAAATAATCCTTTGGAGTGACTCTTTAGAACGCCTTGTTGTGAAGCCCTCAGCCCTGAGTGCGTGCACGTAACAGAGAGAGTAGAAGAGCTGGCGTGGTTATTTTAGAAGGAGTTCCTCACTGTCGCTTTAAGCCACAGAACACTTGAAGTGAATATATTTTCTTGGTTCATACATGGAGTTATGTTTTAGCACCAATTTTTAATCATTTTCGATACTTCTATGTGGGGTGTCACGTTTACTAAGTACACAATATTTGCACTTTTAAAGGAACTCCAAAACTTCTTAAGGAACCGCTGTCATCCTTTGATGGCACTGATGGCAACAGAATTACAAAACACTAAGTTTGATGTGTGTGTCCCCCGCCCCGAATTATTACAGCACATTAAGTGGTCCAAGAAAGAGATGGAAAAATAACACAATCTTGCCGCGGCATCAGGAAGCAAAGGAACTGACTCCAGGCCAGATTCCTGTTGGACAGCCATGCTCTTATCGTCGTCACTAAGTAATAATGACAACATCCACAAACGTTGACGAACCACTTTCACGGAACAAAAGGAAACAGGAAGAGGAACACTACGACATACATTAAAGTCACTCATGCGTACAAAGGGGGAATGAATGTGTTGTGCGACCTGTGAAAGAGAGGAAGCTGACGCGTGGATGACGAGGAGGGAAAAAAAATGGAATTATGAGAAGGGTGGATGAGTACAACTAAGCGATGAGTGAGGGGGGGGGGGGGGGGGAGACGAGGGGTGCGACTCAACCTGGGCGTAAGAGGGCACTGGAGCCTTTGAGAGCCAGAAATCCAGATCTGAAACCTAGAAGAGCAAGGGAGGGAGAGGAGGGACAGGAGGGCGAGGAGTTGAGAGCGGGGAGGGCCAAACGCACTCTGTAGCTTACTACCATTGGATACATCTAAGGATACTCTATTTTTTGTCTTTATTAATACAATGATTTGCCTACATGCAAAGGAAACCACACTCTCGAATTTCTGAGCTCCCTGAAATTTGACATTATTGTGAACAATCACTCCGATTCCGAAATAACGGTTTATAAAGCCTTTCAAGGGGCCCCACAATACTTACGGAATGCTTCGGCAAAATGTAAAATAAAACACACGGTTGCTACCCGCTGTGTTTCTCAAAAGGTCATACCTCAGGAGTTGTGGAAGTGGGAGGGGCCACCATCTCACTGGGTCCTTCTGATTGGACGGCGGGCTCGTCTGACTGATGCCCGAGAAGATCCACCCCCTTTTCTTCACGTTTGTGTTTTTTCTTCTTCTTCTCTTCTTTGCTCTTCTGCCAAATGCAAATGAAAGATATGAATCATTGAAAACTTTTAAATGTGATGTCGTAGTCATGCTCGAGGCGTAGCGTGCGCTTATCTTGTTTGAAAGAAGGTGACATTTAAAAGCGAACCTTACCTTCCTGTCCCTCTCTTTGTCTTTCTTTTTCTCCTTCTTCTCTTTGCTGGTCCTCTTGGCTTCCTGCAAAGTGCTTTCGGCATCTCCATCTGGGCTTTTCGGAACTTCTGTTGGACGGTGAGACCTGACTGGTAGCTTCTCGCTGTCTGCAAGAGGCCTGGATAAAACAATAGAATACATTACAACGTAAAAACACAATCCAGAAGTGCAACGGCCATATCTAATAGACATAAAGCAACCGATTGTTCTGGCCTGGGCCTGACGTCAACTAAGTTTCTACAACTCTTTTCAGATGTAGCAGAAGTGGATTTTTCTTTCAGCTCAAAGTCCATAGAAGACAGCCCAGCTACAGCTTGAACTATCACTAGTGAAAATGCGCATGCACTTGTTATCTCCGCCAACGCAGCGCTCACTCATTGGACTCGTAAGAGTTTGGCAGCATTCATAATCTATTGAGCGGCAGGGCAGTTTCCTACAGGCCCAATCAGGCAGATTATTTTAGATGCCACTACAAGGGAACCAAAGCCTGAGAGCGTCAGCAGCACCCTATTAGTGATTCAACGTGCAGTGTTTCTTATTTTAATACAATACAATACATGCCGATTTATATAGCGCTTTCACAACAGCGGCAGCTGTTTAAGGGGGATTTTCCTCAAAAGTCACTATTGTGGGAAAAGTCATAGAAGTCATTCAGGGAATAATGCTGATTTTACCAGGCCTGAGAAGGGCACTTTGAATATCAATACCGAGTCAAATGTTACATCCAGTCAATACAGAAAAGGAAAAAAAAATGCTGAGCACTAAAAATCAGTTAGAGAAGCAATGTTAGCAAGCCAGCTAATTGGAAACACAGCAAACGGGATAGAAGATGCATTTTGGAGCGGCAGGTCACGTGGCTGGAGGTGCTACTCACCTGCGCCCTGCCATTTCCACCAAGCTGCCCGTGCAAAGTGGGCAGTAATGGGGGTGTGTGTATGCATAGAAGAGAGGAAGCAAAAAGTCAAGAAGGAGGAAGGAGGGGCAAAAAGGCCACGCAAGTCACATCGGCGATGAAGCCGTGACCGGGAATGCCCAAGACACGCTAAAATGGATTTATTAGAACAGATTCATCTTCAATTGAAGATATTATTTAAGTTAAGCTATATTTGGCCTCAGCAAACGTTGACTCACTTGTCCAGGTCGATGTCCAGGGCTTTGTGAGGGTCATTAGGATCTTTGTCATCCTCATCACTGGGTAAGGCATTCTGGAGGGAGATCAATCAATACAAGAAGGATTCAGTTGATGACTGAGAATTTTCCGCTCGGTCTTACAAATGATACAGGTTGTAAATGCATAGCGTGTTCCCAGGTTACGGCAGTCACCCAGTGAGCCAATTTGACTGCTATATTTTGCGACTTTTCTGACCACTTTACTTTATTTTCCAAAAAGCGACTAACCACTCTAATTACTGCAAAGAAAGAGACAACATACACGTATAATTAATCACAGAGTAAATCACACCAAACATTGCCCAGGTAGTTTTAATGTGTTTTTAAAGCAGGTTTTTCAGTTTCCATTTATATATTGCTAAAGCACTACTGATTCATTAACATGTTGGAAACTTTTGACCTGAGGTAGGTGCTTCCAAGCAAGGATTAAGAGTCATCTTAAGTCTTAATATTTTTAATATTAAGACTTAAGATGAATATAATAATGAATATAATATATAATTATATTCATTATTATATTCATCATTATATTCATTATAATAATGAATATAATAATGAATATTTTGTTCCAGGGCTTTTTTTTTTTTGCTGTAGAACTATGAATGCAGCAAGTACAGATACATTTCTTATGATTGAAGATATGTGGTGAATTTGATGAGTGAAAAAATTTAAATGTGAAAATCTGTATTTTGTGAAAAAGCCCGACATCGCCATCCGTTGGAATGTTTCAAGCCTCGGACCCCCAGCTCAAGATCAAATAGTGACACTGTCACCTCTGGCATTTCCTCTGTGACGATGTCGACCATGTGCGCCGGCGTAATGTCTTCCTCACTCTCCGGACCAGAGTCGTGTTTCTTTCCCCGTCCACTGCGCTTTTCTTTCTTTTTCTTTTTCTCCTTTTTTTTCTTGTCGGCTCTCTCCTTCTGCCGACGCTCCTCCTCCAGCTTTACGTACTGGTCGGACATAGGCAGGCCTGAGGCGAGGAGGAGGATTTGAAAGACATTATTTCATTCTCAAATACAAATGGGGAAGAAAAAATGGATTCATTTTCAGATTATATCAAGCTTCTGATCATTGGAGTAAGGTAGTGCTGGGATGACAAATGATGAATTTATATGTCAGGATAATACATTTATTTTTTTCATAATTCAAACTATGTCCCCACCGGGGCTATAATTGATCGATAACTCCTAGTTTTTATTTCCTTTTGACTTTTATTTTCCCAATTCAGTTAGTTTAAATTTGTTTTTAAAGCAGGTTTTTCCAGTTTAATTTTTTTCAAAAGTTTTCATTAGTTTTAGTAATTTTTTTAAAATAGAGTTTTTGTCCAGTGCAAGATAAAATGTAAATGAGATGTATGTGTGGCTTTTAACTCATTTTTGTGCCAAAACGTAACATTTTATTTAGAAAAAAAATAATAATAAAGGGCTTCGCGCAGCTCCTCAGCAAGTATCAAGGCTCGGGTATAATTTCAATCTGATAAATCACTGTGTGAGTGGGTGAGCATCCAGCACGGCAAACCAACGTGCAAAAGCAGTGTGGTGGTGAGAACATGGATAAATACCGGCAGCTAACACTGCAGAGCTTTTTCAAATCAAAAAGAAGACAAAGTCCATCGCCATCCTTGATCAAGACGCGCATACACGTACACACTTCAACGTTTATGAAAAGTTCATACACAAGTGCACTGTGTTTCTTGTAATAAAATTATTTTTCAATCAAAGTGCCCCTTTTTGTTTTGATGATGAAAACAACAAAGGACGTCTTACCTGGTACTTTAAGAGGCACACTCAGATCAATCTGAACAACTGGGATGTGCTCCACTCCAGGGGTGTCCTGGTAGACCTGTTAGTAATAAAAATAACTTTGTGATACCTATGAATCTATTTTATCTACTTGTAGACAGACACATAATCTAATAAATCAACCGATACAAAGAGATACTGAAGAAACAAAGTGACCGGGGAGAGAAAAAAAAAAGACCTTTTGCGAGGATGGCGAGGCCTTGATGTAAAATGGGTTGTTGGCTTGCTCTTGTTTCCTGGCTTCTCTTCTCTGTGCAGGTAAAAAGAAAAAGGTCACATGTACTTTGGTTATTTTATTGGTGGTGAAAGAGCTATAGAATGAAGGTGCTTATTGAATAGTTGATGGTCGCACCCTCGCCAGCTCCTTCTCGTCCACCTCTGTGTGTCTGGGCCGGGAATGTTTGGGCTCCTCCTTTGTAAAAATAGCTTTGGGCTGCTCGTCCTCGGACTCGCTCTCAGATGGAGGCTCGTTGATCCAGGCATCCAGATCGAGACTTAACGAATAAATAAATAAAATAAATCTGCCCTTGTTTTTTTCCACCAATCATGGAGAAAAAAAGCTATGCCATTTCAGCTACCGGTAAATCTGGCGCAAGAAGCGCTTCATGTTTTTTGATGATTCATGTCTCTACACATTGTCCCTATACTAAAAATAAAAACAATATACTGTGATATAGTACGATTCGTAAACTAAGCACAAAACACAACATAAAATCATATACACAACTTCAGGGTCACTCACAACACTTACTACAATTATATCCTGAGTATGCATCTGAGCACTCACACTAATAAAAGCTACTGGACGTTTGGAGTCAAGTTGGCTCAAGCACAGTTTAAATGGACTCGTCCTCATGTGAAAACGCTCTGATACTCACCCCTCAGGGATAGGCACTTTCTTTTGTGCCTTTGGAGCTACAGGATTGAGTTCTCCGGCAAACAGCGCAATGACTTCCTCCGCTACCTCGACTTCCTTCTGCTGCAGTTTCTGGATGTACTTTACCAGCTGCAGGATGCAAGATGCCTGTGGAGTGTAGTTAGCATAGGAGAACCAATTTTTTTTTTTTTTTAATCTGAATCGTCATCAACAGGTCACCATTAGAAGAACTTTGGATTTGAGAGACATTTCCACAGTCCTTTTACCCTTTCCTGCACTTCCAGGTTGGCGCTCTGGACAAAAAGCGGCAGGCGGTCTATCATTAGCTGGCTGGTTTCTTGGACAGTTGTGCCATCCGTGTTGTCCTTTTGGCTCTGTAGCACTGTGGCGAACAACTTGGCGGCGTTCTGCACGTACACGGCCTGGATGTGGCCCGGCAAAGTAGCCACCTTCGGCCGCAGCATGGCTTCGAGCGTCTGCAACGGGTTCTCCAGGTGTCTAAAGATGATGACTCAAGTTACTGTTTGTATTCTAAATTTGTCACATAAGAATATTCCTTTTTTTTTCTTTTTAGTGCGGCTCTAAGACTTTATGTAATCCAGGGTTACATTTACGTGTTCCAAAAACAAACATAACACCATGCGGCAATGTGTGAAACACGTGATTTTTAACTTCAAGGCATGACAAAAGAGAACGCGACATACTCCGAGAACTCGCCGCAGATCCAGGCTGCTGCGTACAAAACTTCACATATGCCGTTTCTCTGCATGTTCCCGGTCAAAAGGTGAGCGTTGTCCAGCAGCGTGGCCATCTGGGCCACGGCGAACACCCGGATGGCCTTAACCCGGATAGCGACATCCAGCATCTGAGAGGCGATGAGGTGACCGTGCCTGGTGCCCTCTAATCGGGTCAGCTCCACAAGGATACTGATGTACCTGTCAAGGACACATGGGAGAAAAATACAGCTCGAAATCATGTCAAAAATTGATTGTGTAGGCGACTGCGTTGAGGGAGACGAACCACTCAAAGTTGGTGATGTACTGGTAGTTGCTCTGGCTACAAATGTCAATGATCTTGGTGAGCAGTTCATCCCTGTATGTGGTTCCCTCCGCTTTATCCACATGTAGCATCAGTTTCTTCACAATTTCCATCAAGTTCTTTTTGGAGACCTGCAAAGGAATACAGAGTAGTAGGCTGTGCCCGAATCGTCGGTATGTCGAATCAAGTAGTGAATTGGCTGCTGTTGAACCAAAATGTTACCATTCGAGTCAGAATGCGTCATCACATACTAACAACTAACCTCTCCTGAATTTATTTGTGATGAAGATTTTCTAACCCTTTAAGCAATGGATAATTGGAAAAATGGTGAAGTAACACATGTAGACAGACCAAAACAATACTCACAGGCACACATTTATGATCCGCTACGAAAGACAATTAATATTACTGCGGCTTACTGAGCAGTTGTGAGCATCTTTGAGTACATTGGTAGCACACACCAGAGGGAGTGCGATATGGGAGTGAAATGGCTTGAGATGATTTGAGTTATGGTCGTGGTCAAGGAACAAATTAAAACTCCTAAATCAATTTACCGCTGTATTGAAAAGGAGCACATACCATGCCGTAGAGTAGGTCCAAAGCTCTGAGACGGATGGACTCATCCTTGTCATCCAAACACTGCAGGATGAGGTCCTTGTGGCTCTGCACTGACTTAGGGTGGGTCTTCAGGATTTTGGACATAGCCAAAAGGCCCAGATATTTCACTGAAGGAACATATTCGCACATATAAACTTGCTGAGTCAACTGAGTAGACAGAATACTGCCATGCCATGTTTAGAAATGTACCACTATCAATGCCTGAGTTATTTCAATGCTAATATCGCACTCATATTATCTTATCTTATCTTATATTATCGACCGGTAATACGGTTAGCTGTAGCTATATTTATCTATGTGATAGTTATATGTAAATATCCCGAAGAAAAAGATTATTAAAACACAAAGAACAATGGAAAGGACGCACAAACACGTATACACATGCAAGACAAAACACACATTTGGCCATGTGAAAGCTGCCGAGTCACGAAATTGTGGTGTTCTCACTCGCCAGAGACAAAGGCCTCTCACATTCTAATCAATAAGCGTGGCGGTAATTTTGGCTGCAGTGAATACATTACAGCCATGATGAGTGCGGCCTCCGTGCGGCTGCATATGACTCCGACCACGTCAAAAGTACCTTGGACTGTGAAAGAGATGGCGAAAACAGTGACAAAAAGCTTTGTGTAATTCATTTTAAATCGGGGGAAGACACAACTTTACCATAAACTCTCAAGACCAGCGATTCCCAACCAATTCAATTCTGCATCTATTCTCGTTCACTGTATTCCTTTAATTGTGGAAATAGGTCCCTCTTTCATTTAGTTTTTAGCTTAATAATTCCGAGGCACAGATAAATAAACATCTTCAAGCACAGGTTCACAATCTACTCTATTCACACCAGGGCTTCCGGGTTGGACCGATTGGATATTTGATCCCAGGAGTTACACCCTCTGAAATAAGTTTTCTGATGTACCATATTCCCGCAAATAGCGGCCAGAGATGGGGTGGGGTGAGGTCTTAATTTAGTCAAATTTATTGTTGGGAAAATATTAAAATGGGCCATTCATTTATTTTCTACAGCGCTTGTCATCATACATGTTACGGGTGAGGTGGAGCCTGTACCAGCTGAGATTGAGTGAGGCGGGCTACATACTGGACTGGTCACCACAAATAAACAAGGATTGACAGTCACGTTCATATGTATGGACAAAGTACCGTCTTCAGTTTTGGTGAGCAACTGAGTTCAAACCGACTCAACAGTTAACTGTGGACGTGAATATGAAGGAGGCAATTACTTGCATTAACACGCTGCATCCATACCGGTCCAAATTAGAGGACGCGTATTTGAGGAAATATGGTACAAAAAGCAACAAATTGGGGGTGTAAATGGTAAGACTGGTGAGTACCACAAAGAAGAGGTTCTTTTTAAAGACAACTCAGCGCTTTGTGAGGATCACCCAGTGCAGCCCACACCATCAGTTGACAATCTACTCTAGACACAACTATCTCTACGTGGGGGTCGGTCCAGATAACTCGAATGGTTCCGCAATGTGAGGAAAGGCGTACATGTCGTCCGATGAGGAATGTCAACAAGCCCCTTTTCTGCAGGGTGAATGCGATTCAAATCAATACGAGTAAAAAAAAAAAGGTTATGCAGTTCGAGTTATCGAGACTCGGGTGGAGGCTCTGTGGAATCCTCTAAAAAGGGGCGGGGGGCTGGACTTGTGGAGTGAGAAACACGCAGACAATGAGAAAATGACACACTGCAGGCATTGACAGAGGGCTCACAGTTCTGGTCAGAGTCTTCAATCAGGATTCGCAGTTTCTGTACACAGAGCTGGAAGACAGAGAGAAAGTGTGATGCCAAAATCGGGACGCAATGATCAACAGACACTTTCAAGGTAAACAATAACAGGATGAACCGAATAGTGAACAGATAAATGTGAGTTGACTTAAAAACTGTTGTGACTGAGAAAGGAGGGGAAAAAAAACAGTCAAATCATGCACTGTGCATAAACTGGACTGGAAAGGGAGCGAAGGCAGTGGACCTAAGAAGCGTACCTGGATACTAGCACTGTGGTTGGGCATTCCAGACGACAAGGAAATTAACACTGCAAAACAGAACGCAGCGGCAATCAGACTTTCTGCATACGTTCGACTGTGAAACTAAGGCGTAATGGCATTTTTTAATTGAAAATCAATGGCATTTAAATTGGGGTACGGTACATTTTAACTAATCAACAAAAGTGATTTTGAGTGTCAAACAAGATCCTTCTGTTTTATATATGCATTAGAAGTACTGACCTGCAATAACCGTGTTCACACACTCGTACAGCAAAGACATGGCAGATGTACTGCAAATTAGAAGGAGAGCACGGATTATAAATGTGCGAGTGACCATTTTAGGCTACGTTACAATGGAGGGGAGCATTTGGGTTGATCTCACCTGTGAATTAGGTTTGTGAGAGGTTCAATCAGCTTTTTTCCCAAGCGGGGCTCCAGAGGAGTGAGCGCACCGAACTGTAAACGCAGAACCAATCAGAATCACACATACAGATGTAAAAAGTGTTGCGTATGGCAAAGGCAGCAAGAGGAGAAACAGGAGTAGGTCACAATGGTCAAAGTTGTCAGCCCAGATGTTATGTAGCACAAGTTTCAGGTCAGTCAGTGGATTGTGTGTGTTCGGATATCTGCGTCCTGTTGACTCACCAATTTAATAATCTTAATAAGGACCCAGTTGTTCGTGGAGGAGGTCATGAGCTTGAAGAAGAGCGGTGCCAGAGAAAGATAGTTTTTGGGATTCCTGCGCGCCAGCTCACAGATCACGTTGACCGCCGCCGACTGCACGCCTAGAATCAGTGATAGACCCTCCTTTAAATCGCCGTTATGGCCGCCACAAAAGGTTTAACGCTATGTAATGACTTTCTCCAGGTTCTTCATGACAACCGGGGAAGCTAGAATATGGTGGTACCTGGATCTGGGTCTTCAAGTTTCTCCTTGAGTCTGGGGAAAGCAGGACGGAGGGACTCCGGGTACTTGAGAAACACCTTGTACATGATCAGCACCGCTTTCTTCCTGATGTAGGGTTTAGTATGAGACATCTAGAGCAGAGGAAATGACGACCAAAATAAGTCACACTTCCACTGTAGGGGTGTGTCGGTGGATGGCGGTCGATATGTCGGCTACGGAAAGAGTATATCAAGGTATGACATGTGTTCAAGATGAATACAACACAGACAAGCACGCACAAGATGATTGGTCCTTGCCTGGTAATTATGTGCCACCTTGCACAAAAAAAATAAAAAGACGACATGTTGCGGTAAATTGCAGAACTCCTAAACATCATTTTAGTGCTTTATCTTATATCTTCAATCGTTACATGCCAAGTGGCAATTCTCGACCAATCAACAGAGAGCAGCGTGTTTAGCTTCATCTTACATATGCAAATGAAAGAGTGCAACAGTACAGAATGGGAAAAACAAACAAACAAACAAAAAAAAATGACATCGTAAGTTGTGATCTTTGTGGCTCACCAGTGTCATGATGTCGTTGGCCAGATCGCGAGCCAGATCGGGGGTAACGAAGCAAGACAGGCCTGTGAGGGCAACGCCTGTGTCGTACTGATTGGGACTGCTCAGGTCCTGCGTGGACGAGAGCAATACTGTTGATCAGCGATTGCCAAATTAGACATCTGCAAGATCCAACTTGGGCGTCCGCAAGCTAATTTGCAATCGATGATTACATTGTATCATTTTAATGAAGTGCAAACCGAAATAAAAAGATCCAGTACACTAATAAAACAAACGTAGAGGTACTTAACCGGTACTGTTAGAAGATCTGACATGGTAGTGATGCATCAAATAAATCTGACACATCTGATACTTTTTGAATTCATTTGCATTTGTTCATTTACGATGCAGAGGAAATTGTGACAAAAGCATCTCCATGCATCTGTGGTAGTTTGTAGTTTGTTTCAACATTATTTTTGGTTAATTAACACTTGCTCGCGTTTATTCATATTTACGCAAGCAGCGTTTTGCGCAATGGGATTTATTCTATTGGTGTTGCGAGGACATGGTGTTACTCCATCGTGCCAAAATTGAGTGAGCGCTGTCAATCTCAAAATTGTTTGGGTATTTGAACAAGACGTGATCAAACAAAAACACATTGTCATCACGAGTGCCAGAAGGAATGACAATGTTAAGTATTGGTACACACTGTCAGAAAATATGCAAAGGAAAAGTACAAAATGTTGCCCTGTAAGGGGAAGCACGACCCCATAATGTTTTGACAACCCCCCACTGGGGGCACACGGCATTGCGCAGTGACGACGAGGCAAGCACGAAAGCAGCGCAGGCCGCTTACCTTTCGAATCTGATTTGTGGTTAGCATGATGACATCTGTGCTCTCGTGGAAGCATTGCGAGGCTGCCAAATAGCCGATCCTCTGCGCAGGGAGCAGAATAGCACTTAAGACATTGCGCTGCCGCGTTTCACCGACTCGTCAGTACAGGGGCGATCATCGCAAACAGAGACGCCGCCGCTTTTTACCTTGTAGGTGAACTTGGAGGAGCTCATGACTTCGACGATGTTGAACGCGGCCCAGCTGACATCGTAGCCCAGCATCTGAAGCTGTTTCGCAGAGAAGGGAGGTTTCATTATTCATATCTAATATTACAGAGGGGAACATCCGCGGTCGAGGTTGCATGAAATAAAACACACACACACACACACTTTGCCCAACATAATCATAATCTAAGCAGGAACAAATCTAATTGAAAATAGCTAAATTTAGCTGAGCTTGATTTATGAGATATTTTTTTCTTTGCTGTTTGTTTGTCACATGAAAATACATGTCTAATATTACCTCAAATGTATGTACTTCAGGAACACCTTATGGAAGGAACCCATTTAAATAACACGAATATCAAGAACCCAAAAAAAATGTACAACTTTCATTCGATTTTTTTTTAAAGCTAAATTTGATCTCATGGTTTGAACCATGTAAACAAACACTGTCATGAAAGCAAAAAACGCACAACAGTAAAAGACAACATTACTCATTTGCGTAGACTTCTGTAATGAAAGCTATTTAAATGTTCTCAAAATAATGGAATCATTTATTACGCCAATTAACTTTGACAAAAAAAATCGCTTGGTAATTTCAGTTGTAAAATTGAGGAAATAAATCAAAACTAGAGTTTGAGGGTCTCCACATCACAAGTGAAAAGAAAAAAAAAGCACAAATGAAGGTGGAACCTCTTTGGAGAACCTCAGTTCACCAACAAATTTTTTTTTTTTTTCAAAGCAACTTTGCTTTGGTTCACAAAACTGCATCCTGACATCCCAACGGTTCGCTCACTTTCACTCAAACATCTTAAACAGCTGGGATCTCAAATCACGTCAATCATGATTGTAAGGGTGAAAGTGAAGCGGTCAGAAAAAAAACTTTTCAAGTCGATTACAGATACCCTTGCTGGCTCGTGACTACTTCACCAAAGTGTACTTACGTAGGTGAGCTTGCACACAGCATTGGCTTTGACGGCGATGTTGTCCTGCTTGAGCTCCTGTTTGATCTCATCAATGCAAGTGGAGATGTACTTGGCCTGAGGGCAGACCAAAAGGGCAGGCACCAGATCAGATTAGGTGAAATGATGTAGTTTTTGCCACGGGGCTAACAAGAGCAAATCAGAAAACAATTTTAATGCTGTATTTGTCCTCTAAAGCAGGTATACATGACGTATTTATTGAACCACATTCACTTTTTTTTTTTTGCAACTGATCATCAGCAAAAAAACAGATTAGCGGGGTTTCGAAAGAATGATCCTGAGGGATTATATCATTGTGTGGGGTGTCTTGAGAGTGATTTTTTTTCTTCCCGATTTGTTCGGGAAATGGCAAGGGCTGACAATTGGAAAGGTTAACACGATTTGAGATTTGGAACAGCAAACGCAACTGCAAAGAGCGCCAGGTGTAGATTAAAATAAGATATTTGTTGGAGAGAGGGCTTTATTTGATTCGTTGTGCGTTTTACACTACTATCACGTTGACACAAATACTGATACATCAATTAAAAAAAATACTGTATATTCCAACATGCTGTTGTTCATTAAAACAGGTTCAGTACTGTATTTAGATATATTTTTTGTCCGTTTACCTTCTTTGACAATTAATTCTAGGTAACATTAAAATATTACCATAAAACTGTCTTGAAATGAACATTCACAACCGCCTATGAGAGTTGCCGTGTCTATAGCTGCGGAAATAAATCAAACCAAAACCATAAACTGAAATTGGAGAAACTTAAGACTCCATAGGAAGCAAAACTAGCATGCTAGCATCAGTTCGTTTCCGACATTATGTCACAAAACGGAGAAGAGCAGAGAAGTAGCTACCATTTTTTTCCATTTCAAAGCAGATTGAATGGAGAAAAAGTTGAATACCCAAACATTTCAAAGTCATACATTTTAGAGCTGCAATTTCAAGATGGTGATATTCTCGCGGTTAACATGTCATAAGAATCTGTTACTGGCTCACGTCTATATATATTACTGTACATCAATAGCCAACAAAAAGCAAGCATTACCACATTTTGATTTGTTTATTTTTTCCCTAAAACAAACAAAAAAGTATAAGTGTGCCTCGGGCAAAACAGTAATTGCAGCAGATTGGCTATTCACCACCTCCCCCACATTCAGCAAGGAAACGCACTGCCCGGAGCCTCGCAATTAAAAAGTGACACCACTGGCCCAACATTCCATCTACATTCGGTGGGAGAAGCCCAAGCGAGAGCAGCCCTTCACAAATACTCAAAGCTCCGAAGAGAGTGAGAGTGGGCGCCGGTCACGTGTGCGCAGTCATGAGACAGCACAGTGACAGGCGTGTATGTGAGTGCGTGTTGTTTCAACACACACACCGACAAAACTATCAGCAGACCTAAACCATGCTTCCACGTCCCCCACCGCTATAATAGTCCATTCAGAACCAATTTAAATAAGTGAAATAGCTGTCACACTTTACAAAAATGACTTTCAATTGTCCTAAAAATGTATGACGGGAATGAATGAACATAGCAAAAAAAGTTGTAAGATATACACACACAGCTAATACCTCTGGTGTACTCATTTTCGTATATTCCCCTAATATTGCACAATTAAAATTGTGTTTACATAACATGTTTTGATTATAGGGGACATTTTTCCCAAGAAGAAGCATTGTTGTAAACAAAATTGGTGTTTTGGAATGTTGATTTTGGAGGTTGTCCGACTACACAGCTGTTACTCCCGTCCTCAATGGATACAATCCTGCATGTTTTAGATGTTTCCCTCCTCCAACACACCTGATTCAAACAAGCGGGATTATTATCAGGCTCCTGCAGAACTTGCTGAAGAGCTGATCAGTTGAACCAGGTCTTGGGGGCGGGGGGCGCATCTAAAACATGCACGATAGTGGCCCTTGAGGACCAGTGTGACACCTGTGCCCGACTATCAGAGGAACTTTGAGATGCCTTCACACATACAGTATACGCAAGCATTAATAATTTAACAATCTGTTGGCTGGGCAACCATCACCTTATCCGGGCCCTGCAAGGTTGGGTTACCATTGACAAAAAAATATATGAAACAAAACAGATGAGCACCGGCCGGATCGCAACGTCAAGCGCTGGTGAGCTGACACAAAACACAGCAACGACAGTCGCTTCTCTTCAGACAATCGAGGACATTTTCGACCTGCTCTTGTGAGATTCTGAAAATGTTACTGAATTTTACACCTGACCCAAAACTGTATGTGTGTGGACACAACCTTAAATGAGTTTATCTAGACAGCTGATGAGGTGATGAATGATAAGAAAAATCATATTAAAAAAATGTCATCAGCCATTATTTCAGCAAGATAACCATATCCACTTTTTGAGATGTTTTTATTGGGTGGTGTACAGGGAGACACTAAATGTAATCTGTGACTAGGCTCATGTTGAAACACTGATTGAGGGTCCTTTTCATCCAAACGACTCTTTTTTTTTCTTGTGCTACACACTGCACATACTGGGATGGTTAAAATTAGTCAGTGTAAGACCAAAACAAAACAGGATACGAATGCTATTATTCCTATTAACTAACCATAATCATCCTTTTTGGAGCTAGCTGTACAATAGCTAGCTAACTTTACCACTCCAATCATTAAGCGTTAATTTTGTTTTTGTTTCGTTTAAAAAGCGCCCTGGGGTTAAACGTTTCAGGTTGCTTAATATTCCTATTCGTATGCAGCAAATATTCTGCAAGAAGCAGAAGGTCTTGTTAGGGGACTGAGGGAGCTAAGCGGCTAATATGACAGTTAGCGGTGAGGCTAGCATTTTAGCCAGGCTGCCTTTTGATGTTAATTCAGCTGACACGAGTCGCCAAACGTAACGGTCATTATCGCAGGGAAGGGGAGGGGGTGTGACGTGAGGTTGTAACGCTGGTTACGTTTTTTTGTTTAGTTTCTGTTACCTCATCATCCTTGTGGTTCCTGATGCCACGTACTAAATCTTGAAGGTTTTTATCGAACATCCGATCGATGCTCCCCTTGACAATCTTCAAAGCCATGCTCGGTTCTTGACGGCGGTGTCACTGGTACCGGTGGGTGTCGACCGAGCCTAGGGACTGTATCTCATCCACCTGGGGGTTGTTGTTGTTGCTGCTGATGCTGCCACTGCCGCCGGGGTTGTTTCCTTGGGTCCCGGGTTGGGGAGGGGGGCAAGGGAGTTGCTGGAAGGCCGGAGAGAGACGCAGCGTCCTGGGCTTCTGCGTGCGCACAGACGCCTAGCTGGCAGTGGCTCAATGGAGGAAATGGCTGACAAAATGGCGTCTGCAAGTCAGCTGACTGGAGTATTATGCGAGATGTGGGAATTAAAGGTCTACGCACACACACAAAACAAAATCGATCTCGTGCACAGGTGGGCAAACCTTTGTGTTCCAGGGAGCCACGTTTGACTTTTTTTTTTAAAGCACGACAGACCAAAAGTAGGGAAGAAATATGTAAGTTTTTGTTTTAATAAGTCATTAAGATTATAAAGTGATAAAATACAAAAATAAAATTTATATGCCATTGTGTTTACTGTATTATTATACATTTTCTTTTACCATAAATATATCACGCTAATTTTTGTGGTTATTTTATATTTCATTGAATTATAATCAACCAATTATTTTGTGCAGGAATATTAAATTATCTACTTGTTTTATTTCATGTGTTTGTTTTCATAAAAATGCTAATAAATTTTATTCATAATTTATTTTCCAGTATTCATGTCAATATACCAGTTTTTGAATGACATTTTAAGAAATGCTAATTTGATTACCGTAAATGTTTTTTTTGTGAATTTTAATAACAGAAATCATGGTCACTCTATGTATTTTGTTTTCTTTAAAAACGTTTTAATAAGATAGTAATAGTTGTTTACCTAGTGTATGATAGACAATGTCTATCAGAATTTAACTTGATTTACCAATTAATATTTTTATCTCTGTCATATTGTTAATTTTACCAATATACCTTTCCTCTTTACTAAATGTACATGTAAAAGCTTTTATTTGAATAATATTACTTATATATTGTATTTGGCAGTACTGAATAATTTTGTTTTCATACAAATTAAAGAACTAAACCAACTAATTGTGGCCACAAGGCCACACCTAATTTTTAACTTTGGAGTCGAGTCATCTTTTCATTTTTAGTTTGGAACAGAACATATTTGCATCGCCATTGTTAACATGGGCAAATAACTATGCAATATGCAAATTCACACAAGAGGCTTTTTATTACAGTCTCGACTAAGAAAAGGATAAAATGCTACCGTTCACCACCTGCCGTTTGTACTGTTTATTCTTGAGGGATTTCATTGAAGTCTGCAGCTACATGAGATCTCCACACTTTTTGGAGCGCAATTATTACATCAACACGCAAATTTATCAGAAGCAAACATTACAGCGAAACAATGCGTGTGTGTAAGACCCTTTTTTTTTTTTTTTTGCAAATATATGAAAACAAAGCTATAAAAAGTCAGCGGACCTGTTAACTCATTGCCTTACACATTAAAAAAAACAAAAAACACAAACTTAAAGACAAGTTCACCACTCTCAAAATGTCAAATACAAACAACGGGTGCTCTTTGTGATGTTTTTGTAGCATTTATATATTATTAAAAACAAAACAAAAAAAATACGGAAGGAAGCCGACAGACATCCGGGCATCTAGGTGAAAAATTCATCAAGTTTCAAAATTCAGAAAGCATACCTTTGTCAGCCCAAATTGAGTTCACAAGTGCACGTATTAAACCTATATGTGTACAGTATGACAGGCAGGTTTATTTATTTTTTAAAAAACAGTCATGAAAGAAGACATTTTTGCAACTTAAACATGTGACACGTGCAGCATAAACTATCACATTATTAAGATTTCCTTTCTGCACTGACAAAATGGACAAAAAAGAAAATAAAAAATAATCTACCGAGAGTGTGAAAAGTTGAAAATGTCCGCAGCAAGGACACCGATGTAGAGCGAGCGATGTCGATTGTGTCTCAGTGTTGTCTTCCATCTTTAGCGCTTGGTCCACTGCTATAGTTGTTTGGAGGGCATCTTTTGTTTAACTTTCAGCAGGGGATGCTTCCATCTCTACAGAAATGTTGTTGTTGTTTGCTTGGGTGTATTCGTCAGTCTGCTGTGGGCTATCCGGGCTCCGCCTGTGCACAAAGTATTCAACGGAATCATGATTGCAATTCAGTTTTGTTTCGGTCATTAAATCTGCTACATTTTTTTTCCCCCTCCAATTTTCATGGTTTATCCCCCATTATTTCTCGACTTTATTGGCCTAACTCTACAACTATTTTTTGCAATATTACTCTAGTTTTAAAATGCCTTTTTTATCAAGTCAAAGAAATTATGTGACGAAAGATTTTAAACAACAAATTGGTGATCTTACAAGATTGTTGTATTAATACATGGAAAAAGTAGTCATCTTCTGTAAATATTCATATTGATATCTTACAATATTTCAGTATTTTTTTGGGTGGGATGGGGGCAGGGGGGAGAAATAAGTCATTTAAGAAGAATAAAGCTGAAAAAAAAAGTAGAAATCTTTTGTATTTTTGCAGGGAGAAATGATCTAGGAGAATAAATTGCTAGATTTAAAAAAGTAATCAGGGTATTAAGGTCATATTTTGTCAGAAAAAAAAGGTCATAATCTTTCCAGAATATTCATACTTTTCCAAGAAAATGAGAATGAAGTTTTTCTAATTTTCAAAATATAGTTCTTACAAGAATAAAGTCACATTTTTCCAACGAAAAAGAAGCAGTAATCCTATGAGCATAGTCATGTTTTGTGGAAAATGTACCCTTAAAACTGCAATTTTGGGGGGAAAATGAGTGGCGGTCTTACAAGTGTAAAGTCCTATTTTTTTCAAGGGAAACCTTTTTCTCATGAACAACGCGTGTATAGATTCTTCCCCCCCTTTTCTACTCAAGAATTCCGAGCAACTCCTGCTTGAGAATTTACCCTGAATCCCTGACAAATAAATTCAAAAACCAAAACAAGTGCATCACATTCACCTGATTGGACTTGAATCGGCGTGGTCGTTGCTGTCGGCTTCGGCAGTTTTTTCCTCGCCGTCTTCGTCTTTTTTCTCTTGTGACTCTCCGTTCACAGCAGTGGTGTCTGGCGAAACAAAGCTTTTTATTTTTATCGCATCCCTGTGCATGCCTTCATCCATCCATCCGTTTTCTGATGCGTTTTATCCTCAAGAGTCGCGGGGCGTGCTGGAGCCTATCCCAAGTGTCTTTGGGCAGCAGGCGGGGCACACCCTGAACTGGTTGCCAGCCAATCGCAGGGCACACAGAGACAAACAACCATCCGCGCTCACACCTAGGGACAATTTAGAGTGTTCCGTTAACCTGCCACGCATGTTTTTGGAATGTGGGAGGAAACCGGAGTACCCGGAGAAAACCCACGCAGGCATGGGGAGAACATCCAAACTCCACTCTGGGAGGCCGCAGCCGGAATTGAACGCTGCACCTCTGCACCGTTGAGGCCGACGCGCTAACCAGTCGACCGATGGGCCGCCCGTTACACAACCTTCGTGCTGTCAAATTGTTCGTAACCCGGATAATTCATTTATTTATTACCTGTGCCTTGTGTCTCCTTGGCATTGTCCTCTCCTTCCTTCTCTGCTTTGGGTTTAGCTGCCGTTTCTGCTTTGCCGACAAAGCGAAGTTTTAACTTATTGTACACCTCACTGGCCTTCTCCATGACGGCAGAGCTGGCTTTATACCGCCGAATCTGCAAAGAGGGATACAGGCATTGGAGAACACCGAAGGCAACACACACACACACACACACACACAGGACCCTGCAGATGAATTTCTATCGTAAGGGTCACAGTCGGAGGGGGGGGGAACGCACCTTTTTCAGCGTGGCAATGACGTCGGCGTTCTTGTGGAGGATCTGGCTGGTGACGGGCACACCTTCCAGCTCTTCCAGGGCTTGCAGACACCGCTCGATGTCCTGCATGGCACACGCAGACGATTGATTGAATTTTCATTGTCATCGCACGTGCACAGACCGCACAGAGCAACAAAATTCACTTCCGCCCGGGGTGCCCGCACTTTTTCAGGATGCGAGACACTGCAAATGATCCGCCCACTTGATTGACGTGTTCAATCGCCAAGTGTAATTTGTTCGCGATTGTCTAAGTCACGTTCGGCCGCACGCCTTTGGCAATGTCGAGCGGAACTGACTCTGCGATTGTCTTCCACTGGACTCGTCTTTTGTGAGGTGCAAAACGAGGCGAAAACGATTCCGCTCACGTTGTCTGTTTCTTCGCACGGATTAATGTCTCTTCGGTCTGATGCTAATTTTGGGCACCTCTCTCTTTGCATACCGAGTTTTTTTTCCTTAGGATCAAAAGAGGGGAATTGTCATGCGAATTTGACATCTAACAGGGCAAAACATAAGTAACTGTTCAAACCTTTGAATGCTGACCAGTTATTTTGCAGATAAGTTGCCTGCTCATGCACTAGTCTGCATTCTGTGTAGCTGCTCAAAATGCTGATTGTGCTGACCTTCGCCCCTCCCAAAAACGACAGCGCAAGATGCGGGGGAGGGGGCTCCCTTGACAGATCTGTGAACGGTGTCGCTCCATGTTTTTTTTTTTCTTTCTTGAACAAATCTTATCATTTTATATAATACTTGATGTGTTGGCTTCCCTGGACATCATTTTTGTTTTTTTGAAAAATAGTCACTAGGTGAGTGGGAAATTTGCGACAATGACTGCCAAATAATTCTCATTGTAATAAATCACAAATAATGAATGGGGCCACTTACAGGGTTGTCGACTTTGAGGGCAAACTTGATGTCTGTGTGGAGTTTCTGAAGTTTTTCCTCCGGTGACGGTTCTGACATGGGATGGACAGAACGAGCATTTACATTCATTTTCCAATTCCAGCCTTCTGCCGGAAATTTCCCTTCAGCGTGTGCTGCCTGATTGCCACTCAGCAAGAGACATTCCTTACCCTTTTTCTTTTCTACTTTCTTCTGTGGAG
This sequence comes from Hippocampus guttulatus, assembly GCF_054856545.1. Lineage (NCBI taxonomy): Eukaryota > Metazoa > Chordata > Actinopteri > Syngnathiformes > Syngnathidae > Hippocampus > Hippocampus guttulatus. Next base: position 16,551,172 of record NC_141267.1, on the reverse strand, counting down.
GCCTCTCTGGTTTGTGTTTCGATTTTTCGGGCTTGAACCTCAAGGAGAGAAAAGACACTCATTCATTCATTCATGGAGTAGTATCGTTAGAGTGCACGTGAGTTGTCCTGTCAAAAGGTGTGTGTGTGTGTGTGTGTGTGGGGGGGGGGGGGCTCACCTGGCTCTGGACTTCTCCTCAGACCGTTTGGCTTTCTTCTCTTTGAGCTCCTTCTCCTTTCTCTCCTTTGCCTTCTTTAGTCGGCCTTTGTTTTGGTTGTCCGACTTTTTGGCTGGTTTCTTCATCTTTGATGGATACAAGCAAACATTGGAAAATTCAGAAATGATTGTTCAAGGATGACTGTGGACTATTTCGAGCACCTCTGTTTTTCCATTGCGTCATTCGCAATGTTGATTTATTTAGCCGTTATTTATCCAAGCAAAAGAATCGAGAACAGATTCTCATTTGCAATACCAACAAGGCTGCAGATAGCAGAGTCAATACCGATGATTCAGCACTTTCAAAGCATTTCTATCATCAGTTTTTCCAAATTCATACTCTTGCTTTGCACGTTCTTTGAGTAAATTTTGTTAACTGGGTTTTATTTTTCTACTTTGCTCTTGAGTGTCTTAAATTCTTGTTTATTTAAATAGCGTATGTTCTTTTGCCTTTAAATGTTGTAATTTTCCTTTAAAGGTTGTGCAACTACCTGAAGCACATTGAGTGACCTTGCGTGAAATCCACAACACAAATAAATCTGCCTTTCCATGCCTTGCCTAAAACAACGCAAACCGAAGGCAAATGCAAACACGACGGACTGGACAATGTGACATCGTTGCATACATTGCAGTTTAGGATACGACAAAAACATATGGAGCAATTCTGTCCAGCGTCCCTCACCAACTTTTTAAACACTGACATTGGGATGAATTAGGTGAATTTTAATTATTTGTTAGAGAGTCTTCTAGTCGTTTAGGGCAGAAAACTGAAACGCAGAATCGAGCAAAAGTAGTGCGGACTTTGGGAACAAATAGATTAAGAGAACCGGGGAAGGGGGATTGTGGGTGGTGGTCGTCAAGGTAAGCAAGGAGCAAAGATGAGCGCGGTCCTATGAATGAGTGTTTGGGAAATAAACACGGGCCAGTGAGTTTGTTCATGTTTTCCAATAACAAATTGATCATTTCTAATGTGAACAGTTGAAGCGATCATTATATGAAAGTGATTCCTGAAACGTTGAAGTCTACATACCACAAGCGTACCAGAAAAAGGGAAGCGCAGCGCTCTTGAGTGTGTCTGTGAGCACTCACCCCCCAGCCACATTTTAAGTCTCAAGTTGGTACTCAAGCATGATTCAATTTTACGATAAATAATTAAGAGAGGGCGATGGGTCGAGTGGTTAGCGCATCGACCTCACAGTGCAGAGGTACCGGGTTCGATTCCAGCTCCGGGCATCCGGTGTGGAGTTTGCATGTTCCCCGGTGCCTGCGTGGGTTTTCTCCGGGTACTCCGGTTTCCTCCCACATTGCAAAGAACATGGCAGACTGATTGAACACTCTAAATTGGTTGTTCGTCTCTGTGTGCCCTGCGAGTGGCTGACAACTGGTTCAGGGTGTCCCCCGCCTACTGCCCAAAGACAGCTGGGATAAGCTCCAGCACCCCCCCCCCCCCGTTACCCTTGTGAGCATAAAGCGGATCAGAAAATGGATGGATGGATAATTAATAGAACCACACGTGTTTTGACTGAAGGGTGCGGTCACAAAACAAATTAAACCGACGATGGCGCCCCGTGAGATTTTTCTCATGTAAACGATGTGACTTCAATTCCCAATCAATTTTGGGAATCGCAGTCCTCGCGTGAGTGCGCCCGAAGAATCGGGGCTCCTTTTACCTCTGCGGGTGGCGGAGAGTCGGAGTCAGATGGCGCCGGAATCGGGGGCGGAGGGGGTTTCTTGGACCTCTTCAGCGGGTGATCGTCGACGCCTTCATCCGAGCTGCTGCTCTCGCTGTCCTTTTTCATCTCCTTCTCTCTTTTCCGCTTCTCCTCCTCCTCCTTTTCGCGCTCCCGTAACCGGCGAAGCTCCTCCGCCTCCTCCCTTTTCCGCCGCTCCTCCAGTTCCCTCCGCCGCTCCTCGTCTCGTTTCTTCCACTCGCTGATACGGTCCGGCTCGCTGTCGCTGTAGGGACGCAGGGCCTGACGCTTACGCCGATGTAGAACGTCTGCACATATGATTCGGGAAGAAGTCTGACCTGTCGCTGTCTGATGACGATGATGCTGCCCGCTTTGGAGGCGGAGCTTTGGGTTTCCGTGCACGGGGCTTTGGTGCTGGTTTCTCTGTGGAGGGCAACATCGGAAGTGAGTATAAAAGGGGGGGGGGGGGGCAGCAACTAGAGTCAAACTTCCAAACTTGCCCGCAGCTTTTTTGCGTGCTGGCGGAGCCTTCCGTGGAGGCGGATCAGATTCCGAGTCAGACTTAGAGCCGGACTGAGAGTCGGAACCGGACACAGCCGGTCGGGGCTTTTCATCCTCTGAGTCGCTGTCTGCCGCTTTCTTCTCAGATCTCGATTCTGAGTCTGAATCTGAGTTGGATGAATCTTTCTGCAAGGATCCAGAAAAAGGTATTTCATTACGCTCTGGGTTATAATTAAATCAGGAAAAAACAACCAAGCGTCTAATTAGAATCATTTTTATGAACTGAAATATTTAGATGGGTAGCACAGCACAGTGGATGATTGGTTCGTATGTTTGCCACACAGTTCCGAGGTTTGCGTTTTCCAAAGTGGGTCCTGCCTTTTAGACTTAGCATGAATGCCCCATGCTTGCGTGGGTTTTCTCCGGGTGCTCTGGCTCTCTCCCACATCCCCAAAATATGTTTCATTGAAGACCAAATTGTACACGGGTTTGAATGTGAATGACTGATTGTCCATATGTGCCCTGTGACAGGATGGCGAACAGTCCAGGTTGGGCATCGTCTCTCATCCAAACTCAGCTAGGATAGGCTGCAGCACACCTGCGAGCCTAATGAGGACACGCGCGATAAAAAAATGAAACAACAAAAACATGATTTTTTTTTCAACTATTCACTGAAATGCAGTCCAAATAAAATGTTGCGTTTATGTGTTTTATATTCATGATTGATAGGTGCTATTAGAGGTAAAAAATATGAGGGGAAAAAAATTGGAATAAAGGGTTATCATCTACCTTTTTTTTCCCTCTGCCTGCTGTTGCTGCTTTCTTTCCACCTCGTCCAACTGGTTTCTTCTCCGGAGTAAAATCCTGAAAAACACGAATCATGGCATGACACTATGCTGGGGGGTCTTTTTCTTCTTAAGTGTGTTTATGTCTAATGACCTGGTCGCTGTTCTTGCCAGATTCCGACTCCGATGGGGTGGCTTCTGACTCTGACAGGGATCCGCTTTCTTCATCTCGGTCACTGGATGAACGTCGAGTCTTTTTTTGGGGAGGCGGACGCTAAGAGGGGACACCAACACAAAGGACAAAAGTTAATTGCAAATCAATTATTTTAATGTACTTACAGTGGAGAAAACTCAGAAAGTTTAATAAATAAATTCATTAATCCTGACGATGTGTACTTTAGATGCCGGTGGCTTCCTCTTCCCCCCTCCGCCTCCTCCTCCTCCTCCTCGTCCCCTTCCTCTGTCTTGACTGGCGGAATCAGAATCCGCCTCGCTTGCCGACTCCGCCTTCCTCGGCACGAGAGCTTCTTCATCTTCATCCTCGTCTTCGTCGCTTCCTCCGCCAGCATTGTTGCCCTCGCTGTCGGATGAGCTGGCGGGCTAAGGACAAAAAAAAAAAAAAAAAAAAAGAGAAAACAAGTCAGCAACGTTGTGAAACCTAAAATGTAATCATAGTGAACCCCATCCTACTTCAGCTCTCTCTACTCACAAATTCACCTTTCTGCGTTTTTCTTGTGCAACCTATCCTCAGTGTACTGAAGTGATACATCTCGAGTGGCTTATGGAAATTGAATCTCAACTATGTGAATTACCCTTTTGGATAAATTAAGTAGCTAATAGCTAAGTTTAGCCTGGCTTGTTAGCAGATGTGACAGAATTCACCGCATGTGTATGTTTCCGCTCTCTTGAGTGGCTATAAAAACCTCAAGCTAACAAAACGATGAAAGTCTTGCTATTCCTTGACAATTGCTATTTATACTGATTGCAAAGGCAAAATACACCCACACTTGCAGTGCATTTATTTTCCCCAAATGGAATCTTCTGCAAGCAATTTATTTTGAAAGGATAATCTAAAATGAATTTGAAATTATATTTCAGTGTTTGGGGATCATAGTTTGTGGTATGGTTAAATTATAGACGATTAAAAACATTTTTAAGGGGGATTATAAATTACTCTCAATTTTTTGCCCTTCGCTTCAGAGCTTGGTTCTTCTATTTAGCATACTCCCAGGAGAGAGGGTACTAGGTGCGGCTTACCACAGGTGGAGCACTGTAGGAGGCATGTGGATTGTTCTGGATCTCCCATAAGCCTTCATTGAAGCCTTTCCTTTTGTTGGGCTTTCCATAGCGATCGCTATACTTTTCATAGGCAAAAAGGTCCTTGGCTGCCAGAAATGCCCTGCACAACGACATTGTAATAAAAAATACAACTAATTAAAAGAAACATACTTATGAAGCCAACGCGGCCAGTCAGAGAATTTTGGGTTCTCCAGCATATAACCATAAACTGCAATGATGATAACAGAGTAATTCTATGCTACATCACAGTTCAACAAAGTTTTCCGTTAAGCAGATAATTTTTTTTACTGTTATTACAATTAATACGTTATTTTTTCCCCCCGATGGTGAGAGCTTGATCTGTCCACCTTGCAACTACCATCGATGTGATATGCAATAGTTTCAATAGTTCCTACATATAGGGAACATGTGTGAAAATAGTACTTTCATTTTGTTTGTCTCTCAGGAAATTTTTATTGAACTGTTTTAAGTGGTCAGGTTGTTAATCCACTCATACAGACAGTATAACGATACACCACTTTCGTAGTAAACAATGCATATGAAGAAAAACGTCCATGATAATGGTTAAGCAGCGCATGGGATAATAATTACTTCTAGCGTTGGACAGTAGTGACACAAATATCTGTATTCTATGCAAAACAGTTCTGTCCTATCATTTTGGGAGTCCCAGAGAAGAACATATGAATGACATTAAAATTAAATGCACGAGTATCAAGAAAAAACGGCTGCCTTTTTTTGAGCATAAAAGGGACATTTATATCTGCTAAACCTGTCACAAACTTAAATCTCATGAGTCCCAAACATGAAAATTGGAATATTACCAAGTAGAAGCTTCACTGTGCCACAGATACCGCCAACATCGCGAAACAGTGATTGTATGAAAATCAATGTATTGGAAGAAAACGACCTATGAATAACTTCAAAACAACACAAACAGACCTGTCATTGGCGTAACTGCCACAAATGTAAAGTGTCACATTGGACAGTCGCATACTTAATCTACAGGTATCGGTATTTTTTGCAAAACAGTGCCGTACTTACGTTTCATGAGTACCAAAGAAAAAAATTGGAATTTTATTAGGTGGAGGCTTCACTGCACCATCAGCCACGTCTTCAATCTAATGAATAAAAAGAAAAGTACAGCATCAACCATCCCAATATCAACATAATTTGCTAGGCTAGTTCACTGCAGCCGATGCCAATAATTTTTGCGTTGAGGTGACGAGGAGTTTGGGGCAGAACAGTTGCGTCGTTTGTAGTCCGAAGGAAAATAACGTTCGCTTCGCTCGTAATGTATGGAGACGAGGCCGATATCTTCGCATGCAAACCGGACTTGTCGTGCATGCCCACAGAGAGGCCAAGTGGAAAATGTAAAGCTCGATAATGGTGACATTGTATGCGTGTCCAGGTCGCACGGCTGCAAGGATGTATTCGCCTCCACTCCCCCTTCGCCTCCTCCCCCTGCCGCCAGTGTTAGCTTACTCCTTACCCTGGCTGGCCAATGGGGGTAGCCCTTCATTTTAGCGAAGACCAGGTCTCCGGGCTGGAAGTTGTGCGGCATGGTCCCGCTCCCTTCGGCGGCCAGGTGACAAAAGTAGGAATAACAGCCGATGGGCCTTCGGCTTGTCTCTCCCGGTTCGCGTTGGCCAGGTCGACACGTAAAGCCGAAAAACGACAGCGATAGCTAAGGGAAGCTAATGGTGTACGAAGCTAAGCGTTACCGCGAGAACACACAAGCCCAAATATCAGTGTCGACTTCCGCGTGAGGATTCTACTGATACCTTCAGAATAAAGGATATCCTGTTAGGGATGTAAATGCATATTTTTAATTAAAAATGTGCTTTCAGGGGAAAGCCCCGCTCTTATGAAAAAAAACCTAGATAGATAGATAGATAGATAGATAGATAGATAGATAGATAGATAGATAGATATATGCATGGGCCATTTACGCGATGGGCCTCAGTGTTGTTCTCTGATGAAAATTCATTCACATTGAGCAGAAATGTTGGCCACCAACGTTGTTGGAGACGTCAAGGAGAGCGCTCTGCATCAGCCAGTGTTGTCACCAGATGAGCTTTTGGTGGTGGCGGTGTTACAGTGTGGGCAGGTGTGTCCAGTCAGTACAGAACTGCCCTACACTTTGTGAATGTTACAGCGACAAGACCATACTACCTGCATAACATTTAAAAAAAAACGTTTATAAGGCCTTAATCAAAGGTAGGCCGTTTTAAACTGGGAGGACAAACATTTTACATCTTCCAGAGAAAGTATATTTTGTGATAAAGATGAATAATTATAAATGAAAAAAGTAAGATTGTAAAACATGAAAAATACCCCCCCCCCCCAAGAACAGCTAGCTAGCTAAAGATAGATAATGCATTCACAAAGGAAATTAACAACACGAGGCAAAGCAGACATGCAGAATTAATAATAATGTTCATTAGATGGAATAATGGAAAACATTAAATATAAAACACGGTATCTAAATATATGGAAAATGCTAATGATATTGTACACACAAGTCTTTGCCCATACAAGTCAAGTGTTTTTCTTTTGTTCTTTTAAATACAGAACTAAAAATCATTAGTTACGATACGAATAATTATTTGGCTTCTGTGCTTAAATCACTACAAATCTTTGGCACGATATGTTTTCTTTTGAAAAATCTTAAAATACGTTGAAACCGTTTTAATATTAGTGACAGTGACGTTTATTGTTTTCATGATGTTTCGGTTCCGCGTTGAACTGGACATACTAGTTCCGTATTATAAAAAACTTCACAGATTGATTCCGACCTCATCCTCTGATTGGCCTCAAACGACGGAAACGGCGCCCCCAACTGAATATCGATTGGCTGTCGCGGACTCGTGTTTCCAATCGCCCAATAGCAGCCCCCCAATGCGAAACTCTGTGTCGCCAGCGTGACCTCCTAGCTGGGTTCACCTCTAAGGTACAGCCATGTTGCGCTCTTTCCGACGTGTCCAGCAGCTAAAGAGCAACTTGCAGACTTTGCCGAGTGTCCGCGCCGACTGTAAGATCGTCATAAACCCATGCAGGATGGCCAGTTCGGATTTCAGGATCGAGCGGGACACCTTCGGCGAGCTCAAGGTCCCGTCGGACAAATACTACGGCGCCCAGACCGTCAGATCCACCATGAACTTCAAGATTGGGGGACCTTCCGAGCGAATGCCGCTCCAGATCATCCATGCCTTCGGAATCTTGAAGAAAGCGGCGGCCCAGGTCAATAAAGACTACGGTCTGGACCCCAAGATCGCGGACGCTATCTGTCAGGCGGCGGACGAGGTGGCTATCGGGAAGTTGGACGATCATTTCCCTCTGGTGGTGTGGCAGACCGGCTCCGGAACCCAAACCAACATGAACGTCAACGAGGTGATAAGCAACCGAGCTATCGAGATCTTGGGAGGACAACTGGGCTCCAAGGATCCGGTCCACCCCAACGACCATGTCAACAAGAGCCAAAGCTCCAACGACACCTTCCCCACGGCCATGCACATCGCCGCAGCCACAGAGGTCCACCAGGTTCTCATCCCGGGCCTGCAGACTTTGCACGACGCACTGGCAACCAAGGCACGTACCACGTTTTGACAACCACAATCCCGCAGCATTTTACTCTCTATATACATTCGGAAGCAACAGACTGTAAATAATTAAAAAATATATATCACGATGCCATGCATTTACCGCGCATTTCACTCTGGTGGCCACCAGAGGACCCCCCCCCCCCCCCCCCCCCCCGTTGTCATAAACAACTAAAATATTGACGTAGAATCAATACAGTGGGTGCTTCTCCTGTGGTTTTTTTTTTTTTTACAGGAATAGTCTACTTTGTAACGCCCAAGTGTACTTTAGAATCGGTTTGCAAACAAAACAAATGCAGTGGGGAGCTAGAAAAGCCGCAGACTTAAAGGCCAACACGCCAATGCGACTGCGCGCAATGGCACAGCACAATCTTATACCGCAAATTCTCATAGCAATCTCGTTTGTCAGCTCATACAACACAACTATTAAACAGTTATTGAACTTACTCCACACCGGAATAACAAGTACAGGTGCACAATCGAACCGCCATACCGGAAAATAAGTTCAATAAAAATTAAATTGAAATTCACTTGATAAAACCGTTATCAATTTCACATTTGAACATAACTTCCACGTTTTAACACGATTTCATGTTTTAACGTGACTAATTTCATGTTATGCAATGATAAATGTTTTGATGTAAGAAATATTTTTTTGTTTTAACGTGGAAACTTTCACGTTTTAATGTGATAAATGTAATGTTTCAACCAGGTAAATTCCCCGTTTTAACATGATACATTTACCTTTGAACGTAACAGGTTTTACTTTCACGTTTGACAAAACAAAAGAAAGTCTGATGGACCGGTAGGTGTGTGTTTGTCTTACTTTTAAATCTTAAATGTTTTAAAGGCATTATTATTTTACAGTATTGGTGTTACGTAGCTACAACTTTGATTCAGAAAATACAAAAAAACAGATGCACATTCCCAAATAGGGATTTACTAGTGACCTGAACTGGAAGGAGTTGTTTAGTTTAGTTTTGCCAGGTTCAGAAGTGAAAATGATCACGTTATAACTTTTAAAAATTAAAAGTCCAGTGTTTTTGAGAATTGTTTTAAAAAAAATAAAAAATACACAACTTTTCACTCAAAAATTTGTTTAAAAAAAAGAAAACGACTTGTAAAATTGTTCAGCATTGAGCTGAAAGTGCACTGACTTTCTCTTTCTTAAACCCTTTTATTTAAGCCAACAGTGCCATTGAGAGAGTCAAAAAATATGACCGATTCATGAAGCAAATTTTGAGACTGTTCTCCAAAGAGCCTTCCCCCCCCCATCTAAAATAAGATTTTTTTTCCATTAAACTCTGTATTTTCTGATCTGTAAATATGATTTTTTTTAAATTGTAATAAATACATCTTTTTGTCCTTAAAATTGTTTTCATAAAAAAAAAAAAATTCCCTCTCACCCCCCCCCCTAAAAACAACAACAAAAAACAGTATTTTACAATCCCGACTTGAATCTGACTGTTTTTCCCCCCCCCAAGGCCGAGGAGTTCCAGGACATTATCAAGATTGGTCGCACGCACACGCAGGACGCCGTGCCACTGTCGCTGGGCCAGGAGTTCAGCGGGTATGTACAACAGGTCAAGTACAGCATTGCGCGGGTGAAGGCGGCCATGCCGCGGGTGTACGAGCTGGCGGCCGGTGGCACGGCCGTGGGTACGGGCCTCAACACGCGCGTGGGCTTCGCCGAGAAAATGGCGTCCACAGTCTGCGCCCTGACCGGGCTGCCCTTCGTGACGGCGCCCAACAAGTTTGAGGCACTGGCGGCGCACGACGCCCTGGTAGAGCTGAGCGGCGCTCTCAACACGGTGGCGGTGAGCATGATGAAGATCGCCAACGACGTGCGCTTTTTGGGCTCGGGCCCACGCTCGGGCCTGGGTGAGCTTATCCTGCCCGAGAACGAGCCGGGCAGCAGCATCATGCCCGGCAAGGTCAACCCCACGCAATGCGAGGCCATGACCATGGTGGCCGCCCAGGTGATGGGCAACCACGTGGCAGTGACGGTGGGCGGAAGCAACGGCCACTTTGAGCTCAACGTCTTCAAGCCCATGATAGCCAAAAACGTGCTGAACTCGGCGCGCCTGCTGGGCGACGCCACCGTCTCCTTCAGCGCCAACTGCGTGTTGGGCATCCGGGCCAACACGGAGAGGATCGAGAAGCTGATGAACGAGTCGCTTATGCTGGTGACGGCGCTCAATCCGCACATTGGCTACGACAAGGCGGCTGCCATTGCCAAGACGGCGCACAAGAAGGGATCCACGCTCAAGAAGGTGGCCGTGGAGCTGGGCTACCTCACCGAGGAAGAGTTCGATCGCTGGGTCAAGCCCAGAGAAATGCTGGGACCCAAGTGAACCTGATCAAAGTTTATCGCGCACGCTTAATTTAATACACGGGAATCACGTGGCTGTACTGAAGGGCAATTGAATGTTGCAATGTCACAGTACGGAAAAGTAATGGACAGCTAAATTGGATTTTTACATCATGTGCCATGCTAATTGTTTACGAATGGGCTGTGGTTGACACCGTGGTTGATATGTATGAATAAAAAGCAAGACTTCAGTATATTTAGATTTTTTTTTCTTTTAATGCACTAGAAATTCATGACTGAAGAAGCTGCATTTTTTTCAGAGTAGAAAATACGTTTTTTTTCTTTCTAATACCGGAAAGTTTTATTTTGGGGAGTGGGAAAATGTGCACTTTTTGGAGAATTATATATACAGTAATTATTCCTTCCAAGTTTTTCTATCATCCATATTTTTTTAATTTTAAATTTTAGTTCTAGTTTGTATATAGCTTCAGTGTGACAGTGATATTTCTTCAATAATTAATTTAGAGTAACGTTTCCCCCCCACCCTTTTTAAAAAAGTATTTTTTTCTGACAAAAAAAGGTTATACTTCCGAGGTCATATTTTAAGACACTTTTTTTTTTACTCCAGGATTTTTTTTTTAACTTACTGCACAAAAGTAACACTTTCCAGTGTGATCCTTGATGAAATTCCAAAGCAGGATCATCACATGATTCTCAGTCAAAACAGCACACAAGACACTTGTGACTTAAGACAGGAAACGACCAAATGTGACCATGAGTAACTTTTAATTGTAAATACATAAAAATGGCATGACGTAACTTTCAAAAAACAAAAATGGAAACTTTATTTAGTCCAGCTGACTTTCGGAATATCATAATGTTCTGTCAGGTTGTCCAGGTGGCGATTGAAGTCCTGCAGGAAAAACAAAAAGTTAAATTCAATGCCGTTTCACATCAAATAGAACATATTTGGCTGAAAGAAAAGAAACAGGATTCCAAAAAGTCAAATGTGTGTGAGGACATACCTCCACTCTATGCTTGTGCGTTTTGGAGGCTTTGTTCAAAATTCTCTCCATTTGCTGTCGGGAAAAGAGTTCAAATCAGTCTAAAGGACTTACTTGGATATTTTACAGCTCGAACTTTATTCAAGGAAACTTTTCTTCAAGGAAACTTTTCTTCAAAGTGTTTCCGAAGAAAAATCCTATTTTTTCCAAGAAAGATATTTTTCAAAGAAAAATACTAATTTTTACAAAAAAAAGTAAATCTCTCAATATTTTTTTCAGGATAACTAGTATTTTTCTTCAAGAAAAAAACTGTTTAACAATATGTATTTTTCAAGAATTTTTTTCCCCCCAACCAGAGCATTTTTTTCCTCAACCAAAATGTATTTTTTTCCATCAACAAAATACTTTTTGAAGACATTTTAGTCAGTTTAAGTAAAATCATAATTTTTTTTATGAAAACCATTTATGAAATTCCTATTTTTTGCAACAGCGAAGGTCCTTACTTTTCTAGAGCAGCCACTTTTACAAAAATGGGAAAAAGAAAGAATTGATCATCATTTGAAATAATTTTTTATGAGTTGTAGTTTTAAAAAAAAACTTTAATGAAAAAGGTTTAAGAAAAGGCAGCATATTTATATTTTTCAAGATAAGAGGAAACATTTGTTAAGACAAATTAATAGTTTTTTTTAATGTTGAATTTTAAAATAAACTTGTGTTTTCAAGCAAAATCTTCCCGAAAAGGCAGAAAGGTTATTTGGGATTTCTTTTGGTATTGAACAACAACAAAAACATTCTTTGAAGAACTTAACACAAAAGGCTACTTCTCCAAGAACAAAAAAAATAGTTGGAATATTTAAAAACAAATATATATTTCCATATCATGCCACCAGAACAAATTTGTATTTTCTGAAAGAAAAATGGCTTCATCCGTTGACAATAAAGTTGTGATTTTACAAGGTAGAAGTGAAGGAAAACCCTCAGAAGAGCAGTTTGATGCCTGTGTAAAATTCAGCAATGGTGGGTGCTATGAAAAAAACAACATGCAACTCATCTACCTCACTCTTGGATCACACATTAACTTGAAGAAAAAAAACCTTGAAAAATACAATATTATAATATACTGAGATTTAAACTTTTTTTTTCTCATTACCTCACCTAATCAGGAAAATATCTCCCACCGTACCCCAGAATATACATACCCTCTTTTCCTGCATTTTGTCAAAGGCTATTTGCGCAGGCGTCCTTTTGTCCATGTATGCCCGTTTGGCTTTCAACTCCTCATCGTTTTGATTGGTCGCCACCTGTTCCATGCGATGCTTGCTCTCCTTGTCCTTCTTCTTCTTCCTGGAACAAAGTCATCAACATTCGGTTTTGACGGATATGGGATTTATAATAGCTGCATTACAGTAAACGCTCATGCGTTGTGGGAAATACTTTCCCACTGGATGTCTGCAATATAAACGTTCTCTCCTACATTTTGTTATGACAATAAAGGCGATTCTGATTCTGATATTGTGCATGAATTGGAAAAACAGAAAAAGACTATTTTCAGGTGTAAAATACGACACGTATTGTGATGTCAGTGTCCTCAATATGTCCCTATAAGCTCTCAGTAGGAAGCAGTGCTGATCCACACTACCGACATTAAATGCAATCTCAGTGATAGGCAGTGTGAAATAACAGAAAGTGTTAAAGCTGGCGTTATGGTGTAGCCAAGAGAATCTTGGAGGTGTCTAGGTTGTTGTTGTATTATTATTTTTTTGTTCAATCGTATCTAAGGTCAAGTGGTGGGTGTTTTCACTTAATGTTTTTGTTTGTTGACCCCAGACTTCAGAGTGAACGATTCACCAAAATAACTGAGCTAACGCTATTGTTAGCACGAAGGGTAACATTCGAGCGACGTGAATTGAAAGCTAATAAATAGACCACCTCTGCCAGGGAAACGTTAAAATGGCCATTAACTAACTAACCTGTGCGTTTTACTTACTTTTTCCCAGACGAAATGCTTCCCACGCCCTTAATTTTCAGGGCACTTTTCTGGACATGTTGATATTCCGACATGTTTTCCTGAAAGCTGGCAGTGCTTCTTCTTCTTCTTCTTTGGTATTAACGAAAGATTGGCAAAGAAGCATTAGAGCTGCGTCGCGCCATCAGGAGGCGGATGACAGGACGACAAGCAATCGACAATTAAAAACGGCTTTGTTATAAAGTAGCCAATCTAAATCTAGATACATTCACGTTTAACATGGAGATATTCAGGTCAGAAATAAAATACATTCATCCATTTTCTAATATGCTTAACCAGACGAGAGTCGCGGGCGTGGGGAGTCTATCCCAGCTCTCTTCGGCAGTTGGCGGGGACCACCGGTTGCCAGCCAATCGCAGAGCACACAGAGACGAACAACCATCCGCGTCCACACTCACACCTAGGGACAATTTGGAGTGTTCAATCAGCCTGCCATGCATGTTTCGGGAATGTGGGAGGAAACCGTAGTGCCGGAGAAAACCCACGCAAGCACGGGGAGAAGATGCAAAATCCACACAATAAGGAAACAAACCCTACACCTCTACACTGTGAGGCGGACGTGCAAACCAGTCTGTCACCGTGCCGCCCCAGGAATAAAATAATTGGTAAAATAGTATGGAGTTTGTATTTCCGTCCAAAAGGAACGAAGGCCCAGAAGAAGAATATCAAACGTCAAAACTACAGTGGCGAAGCTAACTCCGCATTTAAAACGCTCGGACATACTTCTTTTAAATGTAATAATATCTTAGATCGATATGGATCCGAAGGAGATGAATTTCAGACACAGGCTCGCAAAATAGCATGTAGTGCAGGTTTTCATCCACAGAAGGGCAGTGCAGATTTTACAAGCAGTGTCACAACAGAGTGGGCGGAAGTAGAAGAGTGAATGTCAAGTTATAGCATGGTGCGCTAATGTCGTCCGGAGTAAATCACACACTGCAGAAATGACCAGCCCCGCTTTATTTAGCGTCGCATTGTTTACCAGACACATCGCAAACAATGCACCACTACTCACCATACGCAGGACTAACGCGTTAAACAAGTTACAGGCGTGTGGGTATGCGAAAAAAGTGGGTGAGTAAAGTCGTTTTTCAGTAAATGTTAATTTCCTGTCCTTAACAAGGGCGACATGTTTTTAATAACAATTACATTTTGCTCGCTCCTCCAGCCGCTAAAGGCAAAGGCAAGGGGATGGTTAAAGAGGAGCTGAAAGGACCAGAGGTGTGCAAAGATCCAGCAAGACTGACTTCTTATGCAGTCGGGGTCAACATCTACAAAGAGGGAGAAGACCCCAAACTTAAACCCGTTAAGGAATATCCAGATTGGTAAGAACATTTCTTCCTTCCATTTTGAGATACATTCGTATTATTGCCGTACTTGGCAAATAACATCAATATAACTGCAAATAAAGGACACAGGTTGTTAGGTTTTTGTGTCATTAAATGTAATTACACTGGCGCATGGCGAAATTCAGTGAAAATCATTTTGGCAAATGCGCTTGGCTACATTAAAAAAAAGCCTAAGCCTTGGTGATGCAGCATGTAGCTTTGTTGAACTAATGAGGCAGCTCATTTGTAGACCTTGAATACTACATTCCTCTACAATAAACACATGTCAGAAGTCATGTTTTTTTCCCCCATGCACACCCCAGTTTAATAACAGCTTTCTTCCGTCCATGTAAAATGGGTATTTTACTATTTTAGGCTCTTCCAGTTAAACCTGGAGGCACCGTACATGCTTCACGAGCTGGAGGAGGACAGCTGGGATTACTGGAAGCGTCTTCGAAAGGAAAACATTTGGCGCCACAACAAATTGCGTAAAGGGAAGAAGTTCTAGACCGGACTGGGTTGTTTCGATCATGTCGTTGACTCTCGTGTATATGTGTTGAGATATTGTTTTCTAATGTCCATCCCTCATTAAAAATATACTTTAACCATTTGTTTTGCATTCTAATATGATCTACATTTAGTTGCCTGATGCAATGTTGTCCATTCCGTTCTCTTTTTTACCAAATACATCTGGAGAACATTCTTGTCATTTGTAATTTTTAATGGTGGTTACCCTTGTTATAATGGAACTGGACAGACTTTTAAATTGGTTTTTATTCATGGGATTTACATGAACATTTTCATTTTATGATCGTGCCAAACAAATCAAACCACCAAACGTGTGTGCGTCTTTGTAATGCGAACAATCAAGTGACGTGTGAGGGGCTGAAAACAACACCAATAGACAACACCCAGCAGAGACCAGCTCTGACTGAGAAGACTGGACAGTTAATTAGGTACACATAGGCAATCCGATGGCACCCAACACAAGAGCTATCAAATGTATTGAGTTTTTACAAATGTGCTAATGACATTAATTTACAGTGACCATCAAAACTTGGTGTATTAAAGGCAACCATGCGCTTTGAGTAATAGCTGATTTTATTTTTGGTCAAGTTCTCACTCTGGATTTCATCAGCTTGTGCATATGTACCTAATAATGTCCATTAAATGCACAGCTATCTCTGCCATCCCTCACACATGTGCGACTGTCTCAGCATTCCTCCATCCCCTCCGTCGGGCAAGTATGTCTCGGGCTCTGGTACCGGGGGGCTGTGGAGGTCCGAGCTGGGCCTGCTCATGGGTGAATGCTCTTGCCCGAGGCCGTGTAGAGGGGAGGTGGCGGGAGAGGCCACGTGCTGCTCAGGAGAGCTGCGCTCAGATTTGATGTGGATGCCGCCGAGGCAGGGAGTATGCGTCAAGGTGGAGGAGAAAGAGCAGACACTGGTGGACATCCTGGGAACAACAAAAGGGAGTTATCAGGTTAGTGTGGCTGGTGAGCGTACCCCCACTCGAATGCATCCTTACCCTTGATTTACATGAGGCCCCTGGAGCTGGTGTGAAGGCTGCGTTGTTTGCCAGGAGTTCACAGCTCCTCGCTGCAGATTCACAGAGTGATAGAAACTTGGTTGGCTGTACTCTGATAGAAAAATAGACAAATCCGAAAGTCATACACGATGAAATGATAAGAGGAAGAAAATAAAGTGTAAGCTACCCGAAGGTCCAGGAGAGGCGAGGCCGTAACCAGCCAGAGTGTGGCCCAGCAGTCCGGCTTTGCCCATGGCGCCATGCAGGCCCGTCTGGTAAAGGAGCCCGCGGCTCACGGCGGCGTTCGGCCCGGTGCGTGAGCCCTGATGGGCCCCGTCTATTGGGAGGGTCAGAGGGGACGGAGGAGGAGGTGTCTTCGGGTGGAGCCCTCGGCTCATGTGGGAGAAGACGGAGTAGCCGATACCTGCGGAGGGAAGTGAAAAAGATGATGCGAGCAACTGTGATACCTTCACACTTCTTCTTTCTCTTGCATTTTTTGCAGACAGGATGGAAGGAAACACAACAGTTGAGGCTGAAATTTGACTTCGCTGACTAACTTTCTTTGAGCGCTGGGCAGTTAATCAAAATTGGATGGAGATTTCCCATTTGGACTTTTTCCGATTATAATCAAAGAAAACGATGGCGCCAAATGGAGCGGCATGCATTTGGTATTACAACAAATATCTGCATCATATGATGGGCCCAGATGATGGATGTGTAGTCAGGATTGCCATCGGTGTGTTTTCTTTGCCGATTTTACAACAAATTCACAGAGAATTGTGGAAACAGTCTGTTGCAGAGCTTATTGTCACAAAAAATATATACAGTATATTCATATATATATATTGTTCAATACGGTACATACACATAGCAGAGTGACCTCTGTATCAAACGATTCATCGAGTTAACTGATATCGTTTTAATTTTCGATACTGTCTTGAATGTTTATATCTTGATAAAACACGCTAAGCCGGAATGGAGATATTCACATCAAAAATATAATTTTCATTTTTCTTAACAAAAGAATGTGAACTAATTATTAGGATACATGCAATATATTCACAATTTTAACTGAATTACCATTTTTTCAATTAATATTATGATTATGTCAAAGTTGAAGGAAGCTAATGCTAGGGGAAAAAATGCCTGAGGGAAAAAAATGGTTTCATAGCTTGTTTGGTATTGGGGAAAAATAAAATTCATTGAGGCAAAAAAAAAAAAAATTAATGAATGTCATTATCACTTGCTCTTTATATCTGTACTGTAAACTGCTTAAAGTATCACAGTGGAGTCACTTTTAATGACATCATCACAAAAACAGGTGTGACAACAACTGCAGACAGAAACCGAAGGTGGCCACAGCGGTGGGAAAAAAAAAAAATCAAGTTTCATAAAATACACCCAATGCACTTGCGCGACTCACTTCCTTTGAGGTGACGGACAGCTGCACACACTGTTTCAAGACTATGGGAACAACTTGTGTGAGGATAGACCGCCACACAGACAGCAGACGAATGAAAATCTTGATGCGTGTGGACGCTTCTTCTATACCTGAGTGCGGTGGCATGAAGGAGCCGTGAGCCGTTGCAGGAACCGGGCTGGCGCATTTAAATGCCGGGAGTCTGTGGGGGGCCGTGCCGGGTCCGGAGGAGACTGGGAAGCTGTTCTCCGACACCGGGAACGGCGCTTCCGTGGAGCGCAGGGATGGAGCCTGGAGAGTGATGTGATGATCATATACACTCACAAGTCACTTCATTAGACACAGTTTGCCACTATTTTGGGGGAAGAACTGAGCCTTCTCATGAATAGCAAAAAGCAAAAAAAAAAAAAACAACGCACAACTAATGAAGACCTTGCCCCAAAATATTTAACGGTAATCACAATATTTCAAAAAGTAAATATAAACAACGCTCCCCCCAAAAAAGTAACATGATTTCAAATTTCTCTTATAACACTCCACTCAAAAATGAATAGCTTACAGATACTGTAATTTGAGTTTGAAAAAAATGAATCCGAAGCGTGCATAAATGTTTACACACGGTCAAGACTCTGTAACTTCCACCAACAACTCAGGCTAAAATTAGCTCCTCCCCAAAATACAGAGATCAAAGCTTCTCAGTCCAAATGCATCACTTCAACATACTTCCTTGACCCCAACTACAGTACAGTACTACTTTTCGTTTAGACAGGTTTAAGGCATCTTAAAGTGTCATAGGAAGAGCACAAAAAACGCAACGAGGTGGATCTTCCAGCCAATAAGTAATGATCCACAATTTTTTTTAAACCCTTCTGTAATCTGGAGGATGAAATTTATTTTACGATCCATCCACATTTTTTTTAAACTCTTGTAATCTGGGGGTTGAAATTTATTTTATGACAAAAGTATGAATAGAAAGTTCAGATGTCACTCACAAATGTAGGGTGTAAAAGTAAAAAAAAAAAAAAATTGTCAGCAAAAAAAACTCCAAGTAGCGATACCTGAAAAATCTACTTAAGTATTTGTACTTTGTTACTTTCCAGCATCGACTGTATGCGTGCGTGAGTTGTGTGTGGGTGTGTACTGACATAGATCCGCTGGCAACCCGCAGACACATCCACCCCGCCGCCATTTTGATATTTATGGCCCGTCACCTGCATGCTCTCCTCGCCGTCAAGCTCCGAGGTGTCCAGATCGAGGCCTTTCCTCCTCAGAGTCTGACAGCAAACACAAAATAAGAACCAAGAATGGACCAACCCCCTAAAGCCGCAAAAATTTCAAACGAAAGTTGGTGAAATCTCTCAACCTCCAAGATGTCAGTGTTGGTGCGACTCTCGTGCGGCTCGCTGTACTCCGTGTACTTGAGCAGAACCTTGTCGATGTCGGTGCTGGCATACTGAAAAAGTCGGTTGGTGCTGTTGAAAATGATGAGGGCGATCTCGCAGTCGCACAGCACGCTCAGCTCATACGCCTTCTTCATCAAGCCGAATTTGCGCTTGGTGAATGTCACCTGCAATCCAGTTAAAAAAAAAAAAAAAAGCACAGCTCACCATCACCCGACAAAAATGTTAATTGTACCTTGTGCCATTGAGTGGAAGAGGATGTAATTATTCTGCCTCTCACTCTACATTCATTGGCACAGACAAATTGATCCAATTTTTGTTTCAAATAATTTCGAGAGCAATTCAGTGAAATTGACAAATTTCCTCTGGGTTTGGGAATAATTCTCAGTAATAATAAAAATAAATCATTTGCATTCGGCTCACCTGTCGGTTTCTCTGGTCCACAATGCGAGAAATCTGTATTTTCTTTCTTCCCATTTTTCCTCTGGTTAGAAACCGATGTGAAAACAGGTTAGCGTGTGAGAGAAAAAGCAAAACACAAGCGAAATGTATTTTTCAAAAAATTTTCAGGTGTAGATTCAAATAGTCGCCATAGATTTATTGGTCGCAATTTTACTCGAACTGTTAGTTACAATGTCAAGTACTGGCCTTCATCTTTTGCCTGCAACTTTGATAGACTTTTTTTTTGAAGTGTGAACTGTTTCAAAGCTTGTTTAGTACCAGGAGGGGGGAAAAAAAGCGCTTCCCAGAAAGAAATAAACATCGAGCAAAACGTAATGTGTTTTTTCCCGATAAGCGAAGGGGTGGGTGACGCTATTAAAATCAAAAATCTGATTTGTAAGGCCATATTGCACAGACTTCAACATAACACTGAACATTTCCGTCGCACAAATGACTGCATGGTTTCAAGCCGACTGCCTCTGCTGAGGCTTTTTTGGGGGACCAAAAAAATAAATAAAAAATGGCCGTGGCTTGGACGAATGGACGTCATCGCGCGCACCGCAATCCACCCATGTCCTCACGTATGCTGACCCTCTTCAGTTCTCATCAGGGCTTCTCAAGGCCACGCATGAGAGAAGAGTGGGCGGCTCGTATAGGTTCACAACTTTCCTTCAACTGCAAGCCTCTCACTATTGGCCAAACAACCTTTGTTTAAAAAAAAAAAAAAAATCCGTTCTATACAGTATTTTTAACCAGGTCTCTTGGGGACGAGCAACGCGGTCGTGCACTGCTGCCAGCCCGACCCGGCCCGGTAAGCCAGACAGTGTGGGTGTTAGACTGTGTGGACTTCAGGGGCCACGCTAACTTTAGCTTGCATCGCCTCATGGGGGTAAAAATACACCAGGCTCTTACCACGGGGACTTGAGAAACTTGCAATGAATTAATGCTGTTTTCCCATAAGAGATGAATACATGATAAAAACAGTAGAAATGTAGAAATGCATTCAAGTAGAACGTGATAGTACATAAGTCTATTTGAAGAATTCTGTCCATAGAATGTTGGGGCCCGGCAGAGAAATTGGCCATCCGATTTAATCGGCTGTTATAAGCCATTTCAAAACCGGCCGATTTGTTTGCAAGAGGAGCCGCTGCGGGTTTTCTCCCATCCTCTTAACTATAATGTCTGAAATGAAATGTGAAGAACTGATTCCCCATTGTTCCTTTTTACCACAGAAATCTAGTCAAAAACCTATTTTCCGAGATGTGTTTTAAAGGGGTCTATTTCATTTTATCCTTGAATTCTAAAGTTCAAAAAGTAAAATGGCTGTACATCCATCCATCCATTCACTTATGTCCTCATGAACGTTACAACTGGAGCCTATCTTAGGTGACTTTGGGCATAAATCACAGAGCACATCAAAACAAACAAGCATCCAAACTCGCATTCACACCTCCGAAGGATTTAGTCTTCAAATGGCGCGAAGGCATCCTTTTTGGAATGTGACAACAATGCTGCGTACCTGGAGAAAATCCACACAAATACGGGGAGATCGCGCAAACTCCACGCCGGAAGGCCAGCGCCAACCGAGAACCTCGGAACTGTGCAGACGTCTGCAGTCTGTCGAGTACCGCACGTCTGAACCCTTGACCTGTCTGTCTCATCCAGAGGAGTTTCCACTGGTTTTCCCGCCCCCCTTCAATAATGCACATGTATTTCTATTTTTGGAGACTTGTCCCCCACTGCTGATGATGCCTTGGCGGATATGGCGGCAACGTTTCCCATGACCCCTGACGTGTGCTGCGTACACAGGCATCTTGGGCATTTAGTGAGGAAATGCCTGGCATATTACCTTATAAAGTGCTGAGATAATCATATTCATATCAAGTCTGATCGATGGCCAGGGCAGATGTTAATTGGGAGTCATTTCATTGACGTGATTGTGACATGTATTAATGTAGCCCATATAAAAAACAACCCCCCAAAAAAGGAATAGTTTGATTCGTCCTGGAAAAATGTGCATTAAAAGTAAAAGTTCAGTTTGGAGTTGAAATCCTCATCATGTGTGACTCCAACAATTTCAGTGATACTTAACTGGAGAGCCCCCCCCCACCCCCAAAATTATTTACACCCGGTGCCACCTAAAAAAATACTTTGTTCTCAAAGTACTGCTATCATAGCAAGTAGTGAAATGCAGTACAAAAAAGGTTATATTAAAAAAAAAAGCCACTGTAACATTAAGATGCACAGTATGATCAACATCATAGCGCATCAATAGAGAGAAGAAGACCAATGCATTAAAAAAATTATTTGATGATTTGTACCGAAATACAAATCGAAAATCAAACTGCTCTTAAAGATTAAATGCGATCAACTTACATGTTAAATATAACCGAATTCCTCTTATACAGCAATTCCTTTTTTTGTACCAGGAGCGGCACTGCATTTTAAGAATCGCCAGTGGTCTACTACAATAACTCCACAAGTGCTTTTAAATGAATTTGCCTTTTTTTTTTGTGACGTCACCAGGACAAAGTAGCAGAATGGCAAAAGACAAAAAAAGTGGAATGATCACCACAGGACTGAAAATTGAACTTCGTGCAACCTAGCGCAAAGGGTCTGGCTGATCCAAACAATATGAGCCATACAATTAAATAAATATCAGTCGCAAACAAATTAAAGGTGTCATGCAGATACAAACATAAAGACCATAATGGCTCTTGACGAACACGGAAATGACCGGAAAAGCTCTTGTTTGTGATTGTGGTTGCAGTCTCAGTGCACAGGACAAGCAGAATAATTAAAATAAAAATGAACCCCCTCTCAGACTGAGCGTTATTAGGGCAGCTATAAAGATAGAAACATTTGCCGGATTACTTCATCATTGCACATGCGAGTGGGGCCAAGCGGTTCAACAACGGGCCTTCGCCAAGTGCAATAATGTGCAGGAAATATTTGTCTAATTTTAACAGGAGATAATTGAATTGCCCTGGTATTTTTGATCATGTCAGCATGGCAACAGAACCAAATCTGCCTCCCTATGAATCCATCTGGATGAGGATGCAATTTTCACAACAAAAAGTTGGCGCCGCGCTTCCATGTAAGTTTTAAAAAAAGATTTCCACGCACAAATTAACCCGTTGACCCCGCTGACGTCGGTTTAAGAATAGCATGGAGTTGCCGAGCATCTCTTTTTATTAATAAAGACATGGCTTATTGCACAGCAACTAGTCATTTGGTCGCACAAATGAAATATGCTGAAATCTCACCTCTCTCCGTTTACACTCGAAGGCGCTTGCACATCAATGAACGCACAGGAGAGGTCCGGTCCAGAGGAGGAAGTGTGTGTGGTAGTGCGAGTGTGTCAACCTGATGTATAACAAGAGCACTGCCCTCACACAGCTGGCTGACTGTATCCACCCTCCTCCTCCTCCTTCTGTCACCATGCTTGCAAGCAAATTCAACACAGACTTCCTTTTCGCCATTTATGCATCAATGGTCCATCTAGTAGGAACACACGGAAGACAAGTTACAGTTAATAACACGCTCCTTGGTGGAATATTTTTTTTTAAGTGCAATTGAGATCTGAAGTGGGCAAACGTTTGTGCGCAAGGGCCACATTAGATATTTTTTTAAACTGACATAAGGCAAGGTCATTGTAAAAGTCAAATGTGTATTAAAATTGTTTATTTGAAAAAAATTGATGAAATTAAGAATTAATCGAATGTTTCATTTAAATAGGCTAAGTGGCCCAAATTTGAGTTTTGAGATATAAGCCGCCGCTCGCACAAATTTTTGTCTTAGGTTACTAGCAAAGATTTGAGTTTGGAGCGCTAACTAGTGGCAATTTTTCAAACAAGAGCCAAGTGCCGACGTCAAGCTGTTTATTACCACAGCCAGCAAAACGAAGGGGATTAAACACTGTGTATTTAATCAAAACACAATGAACGATAGTCTGCTCACTTACAAATGCACATGGGAAAAACACGCGTAGACCGACGAACAAAACCAGCATCAATGTTTGCAGCCTTTCAGCAATGGATATACGAACACAAACGATGGAGCAACACTTGCAGACAGACAATATAGCACAAAGGCACTTGATGTCCAATGCTTTCTTAACACTTTCCTACACTTCCTATTTCATGACCGGTGTATATTTTCTATTTCAGCAGTACAGATCCGTTCGTTAAATCCATCGTCCTCTGCAATCTGTCAGCCAGCATAGGTCAATGGCCCACTGTACCTACTGTAGCTTCTGTCACTTCACTTTAATGATTGTGTTTAATTCTTATTCCATAAACGATATAAATCGGAGTACCCCGTTTTGGCTAGTGTTGACATATTCAATGTATTCTTGCTTTAAAAATTTGGGGGGGTTGACTTCCCTTTTACATCTGAAAAACTGCATATCATAGGCCGACATAATGGGAAAAAAAAAAAAGACCACACATCCGTAGTAAACCAGAACTTCTCAACTGGTACGAAAGCAGGATGTCGCCATCAAACTGCTGTGTTATTAATTACATTTTGAGGTCTGCCATGTATTCCGGTTCAATTTGACCCATTGTCAGTGACAGCCTTCACAGAGAAAATAGACAACTATGGAACCAAATGAAAAGTCAATAGGATACAAGTGTCACTGCCAGCCAGATGATTGAATGTTATTTTAAGAACGCGACAATGCAACACACTAAAAATAAGAAATGTACACAGTCAGATGACACGCACGCTTACGTCGGAAGCCGACTCACAAAACATCATCCTCATCCGCATCTCAACAACAACCAAAAAAAATCTATGCTGATGCAATAGTTAGCAACAAACGATGTCCAAGGGATTGTGCACCTTGACTCCCGGCAAGCTAGGGGACGTTGTTGTGACTCACTGAGGTTTCTGCGTGTCTTATTCGTGCTTCACTCTAAACATTGTAAGGTAAAGTAAGGACAGGAAAAACACCCCGTGTCACCTTACACCTAAAAGACCATGCCATCTATTCAGAACTATATAAATATTAAACAGAAAAGTTTTTGCAGCAATTTTTCATTCCTTTAAAAAAAAAAAAATTCTCGCTTCACAGCAGTGTGATTAATTTGCAAGAAGTTGCTCCACAAAATAGAAAGTTGCCCCGTGGATGAAGTCACTGATTTGCAAAACTGCTTTGGAAAAAAAAGTTATTTTGAGCCTTGTGGCGAAAAAAAAAAGTGTTCACATTGAAACTTACTGACAAACTAAACAACACAAAAGATTTTCACTTGGACAGACTGCACTTCACTTGTGATTTAAAACAACTACAAAACTTATTTTGTCTGCTACCTTAATTCTAAACAAAATGCCATAAAAGGGTGAACGAAGAGCATCTATGTGGCGGTGTTATCAAAACCAAATAAATATCTTGTTTTCTGTCTACTTCTACTTGATGCCAGAGCCATTTAAAGAGTTCAAAAGGTGCTCATGAGGTCTTCCTGCCACTTTCCTGAAACCTCTCACTTCTGCTTTTGGCAAGCTACAGCATGCGCTCAAGGCACAACACTCAAACAGCCTGCGTAGGTTTTTTTTTCTAAGATGTGCCAACTCCGCAGCTCTGCTTACCTTTTGGCTTTGGCATGCTTCATGATTCAACCAATACCTTTGCAAGGCTGTCAACTTCTGTGCCTTTGTGTGCCTCTACCAGTCTCTCTGTTGCAACTAGCCGTGGACATTTTAATTTGACATTTACTAAACGTTTGAATAGACATATCCAACAGCAATGGATGTGTGTTTTGAATACACATATCCAACATTTGACATTTTCTACATGTATATTGGGAGAAGGTAAACGGGCATTAAATTACTGTGTAAAAATCCATTGTAATGGGTAATTAGTAATCTGAGGATTGGACGCACATCACATGGGCAGACGGCATATTGAGGAGGAGGGACGTTCACGCACACTCGGAAACAGCACACTTCTCATTTAGGCACACTTTTTTTAATGGACTACTTCAACCGAAGACAACTTTTTACCTTTTTAATTCGATAAAAAAAGATGACACACTTTTACAGTCAGCGGTCCGTGGTTGTCCTGTCTCTACTGGGGATTCTATCGGCCATTATGTCGGTTTTGTCGGTCATTCTGATCTTCCAGCTGCAGCCCCAACACACGACCATAAAGGAATACGCTCCCTCGGTCGTACCCCCTAACGTTCGGGCCTTCTTGTTGCCAGTGTCGACGGTGCTCTCGGCTCTGTCGCTCACCCTTAACCTGAGCTCGGTGGTGGTCTGTCTCCTACATGGCTACTTTTCCACCGAGGTGTGTCGAGGAGAACTGGACACCGAAAGGTAATAGTTGTATAAAATCACCGGTGAAATACAGACTACTGTACGTCTCGCAGCATTGGACGTTCCCACTGTTTAAGTTGACAAAAAAAATAGTTCCAGTCAGGTTTAACAAACCGCGTCACGTTTAATGGTGTACCACACCTGTGACCGCATGATAGTCAATTAATATACTGTATTCATACGCGCGTTTAGTCGTTTGGGGTCCTGCAAAGAATTTGATATCACCATCGAGCGAAAAGTGTGGATTGGAGAAAACATTCTCATTTCCTGAGCAAGATATTGACTTTCCAATCCTTGAGATTTTCTAGCAAATGAATAATCTCCACACTTAATCAATATTTAATATAATTTACCATTTCACCCGCATTAAGACTCATCACCATGTGTGAATTAAGGACCTAGTAAATCACATCCAGTATGTGTGTCGTTAATCTAATGTAGGTATCTTCAATTAAAATTGAGGTCTGATTGCATTTATCAGAGTAAAATCTGTCTGTACAATTAATAAAACTGTTTTGATCCTACTCATGGACAGCATTGCATTTTAATCAAGGCCAACATCCATAAATTGTAATTGAGCAAAATTCAAAGCTGTGAATGAAGGTTCACACTATCCTACAAGGCCAAGCCCCCTTTGTTCCTGCCTCTCAATTCCAATAAGCCCGTTAAAACAGTCACCTTTTCATTCTACAGTCAGAGCACGGCCTCTTGCTCGCCCTTTCCTACGTCGGCTTACAAATCCAGTGCCCCCTTCCTCTGGAACGTGTGAAACAGTCTGAATAGTAATGAGCTTCTACATTTGTTGACACATACTGCACACATGCAATGTAGAAGCTAGTTTGTACGCACAAAAAAAAAAAAGTGAATGTACAGTACCTGTATTGTCTCCACAGAGCAGACTGGTTCCTGTTGGACAGCCGAGCAGTGCGACATGTGGCCATCGGATTGTTCTGCCTTGGAGTTTCGGTCTATTTAGCAGGTATAAACAAAGGGTGGGAATCTCACACATTTACAGTCACCATATTAGAGAGTATAGAGAGTATCCCAGTATCATGATACCACGTCTTGTGCGATAAACGATAAATCAGAAAAAAATAGACTAGAAGGAAGGCAGCTTCCTAATTCGAAATGAATATTTGAAGTGTCAAGACTGCGGCAAAATTGGTATTTTATGCTTGCTTGTGTAGTGATAGCGAAACAATATTGCTATGTGTGGGCATTACAAGGGCAACGCAAGCAATAATGGCAGACTACCTGTACATCAAACAGGGCTCCGGACCGCACCTGAAATTTGAATTTTGTGAAGTTGTCAGAGTGATTGCTGAAAAGGGAGCAAGTCAAAATGTTGAGTAAATTAACAACTAATTCAAGTGGGTAAATAAACAGTCTTTCATATTAATTCCTGGTCAATTTGCTTTTATTTTAGCACAAGCCTAACATACTGAGACCAAAACATTTATGTATATGTGTAATACAGAATAATTTGCTTGTTTGACAAAAACAACATGGGAAGAGGACCTTGAAAAAAAAAAGCAAATATTAAAGCGCACTATTAATTGATTTACTTTTTTTTTTAGATTTTTAAAAATCATTCAACCCGAGTACTGATACATTTCAACGGTGCACCAACACTGTGCCGTAGTGCTAATGACACATTGCTGCAAGTGATATTTGATGCTGATGTTTTGATACCATACAGCAAGCGGTAATAGTACTTCAAAATATCAATATTGTGTCGCACTGACGTGTGCATCAAACTGTGATCGAAAAACAACAACAAGAGCAGGGGATGTCCTTTCCAACTAATGTGCAAAATGTCGGCAGGGAAGTCAACAGCAGAGCGAGCAAAGAGCACTGTTGTTCTTGTCCCACGAGCTCAAGAGAACAATGCACTCTTTGAGCGGCGTCCATGACTTAAGTGGGGTTTTTTTTTTTTTTTTTTTTTTAAAGCCGAACCTGGCAGCGCTGGTCTACTCTGTTCCACTGAGCAGCTTGTGCTTGGAGGGGCAGGGCTAGAGGGTGAAGGGGATTAGGACCTTTCCCACTGCACTTCAATCAAGCACCACAAAATGATTAAATGCTGGGAAGGGTTATCACATTCCAGAGCTGCGCTTCTCTCCGGCATCCCTTGGCATAACATGATCCACCGTCCTTTTTCTGCAGATAAAATAAGACCAAAAAAAAGTGTAAGGCACTTCAATTTCACCCTTATGTTTCAGGTCCAACTGTCCAAAATGGATATGAACATTTAGCATCACATAAAACAATCCATTTACCAGTAATCCATTGGCTCCAAAGAAAACCAACTATGGGTATTATACTACACTAAATAGAAAAGATTTTCTTTTCAGTGATACAAACAAAAATGCCATCTATTTATTCCACCCCCCCAAAAAAACCCTGCCAAATATTTGTATTACACTGTTTAACGGGGATTTTGAGTTCCAGTCCATGCTCTAATTATCCATTTTCTGAACTCATTCTCTTACAGCTTACGGTTAGGAAAATTCTGTAAATTTAGCCTGGGTTGTTCGTTGAATTTTTGCCACATATACACTTCTGGTGGAATTTTTCACAATCAAATTATCTCTTTTATTTTGAATGAAATATTTGATGACTTTGAAATGATATTAACCCTTTCATGCACACCGTAACCTGATAACATGATAAACTGTCCACTGTAGTAACCGCTGTCCCCGAAAGGGTTCAACTGATCTTAGTTTGGATTATACTTACGGTTTAAACTACTAATATAGGAAACAATTACTCATGTTTTTGCACGATTAATCACAAAGTCGTTGAAGTAACTACCCTCATGTCTTTCAGCTATGTCTATTTTTATGCTGCTCATATTTGAGGCGGAGACGGGAATTGCCAGCGCCTCCGTCCTGGCCTCCGGCATCTTGATCCTTCTGGTAGTGGTGATCCATTCTCTTGTCAAGGTTTCCCAAGTGGCTAAACGCGGCCGAGAAGACCACCTCGAAACTCTCTTTCGCAACGAGCACAGAAGCAGCAACAACAGTCCCGTGTCTTGGCCCTGTGAGCTAAAAATTGGTGTGGACAAACTGCGGGTGCCCCGCAGACCGTCCCACCTCCAGCATCACATGTCGTTCACACCTTCCAGCAGCCCCAGACACCAGCAGCGGCACCACCCGCAGGAGGAGTACCCCCCTGTTGGAGAAGAGTCGCGCGGTCACTCTGGCAATGTGGACAGCTACAGTGGAGGCGGCAGCTGTCCTCGCTCACACAGGAGCTTATCTTCAGACTCGGTTTTGCTAAAGGCTAAACCCTGGAATGGCGTCAACAACGAGATGAGGAGTGTCCTGGCACGCAAGTCCGGGATTTCGGCAAAAGACTCGACCCTTGTGTGACAAAAGGCTGATGAAGAGGAGGATTTCAATAAGTCAGCATGGATATACTACTGATATGTAATAGCTTCAATGATTCCAGACCATCTGGAAACTGAACAAAAAAATCCACCCTTTTGACTCTATAAATTGTGATAATCTACTCTGTAAATTGTTTTATACAACAATACAATGATCGCCCACCTCGTGTGCTATGAGAAATTATTTGATATGCCACAGGAAATTATTCAATTCACTTAATTTGCCTGAAAATGATTTATTTACTGCAAATATGTTTTTGTTTGTGCGTCTATGACAGCAACGTATAGTGACAGACAGAATAAATAACTGCTCTTCCTCTAAATGGTGGATTGGGACAATCAACCAGTGTATAGCCATTGCCATTCACACAACAGAAAAATATATTTGTCATCAAATAAACAGGCCCAAATTTGACACAGTAATCGTGTATTTGTCAGTAAATTATGATGAGATCGTCATAATTTCAGTATATTGCTGCGTCGGGCGAAATTCTTCTCCCTCCAAAATCATCGTTTCTCAGGAGACCCTTGTTGTACTTGTGTGCCATTAGGTACTGACCTTGGACATAGCTCTGTCATGAGGAGGACGAAGTGGATGAGGCATGTGAAGCAGCAACAAGGGGACTGGGAGAAGGGTTGGCATCATGCAAAGTTAACGCAGGTGGGGGGCAGGGCGGACACAAACAAAAAAAACTCAGGAAAATGCCATACAAAAAAACCCAACAAAAAAGAACAAATGATTGGGTGATAATTTCAAAGAAGACATAATGGTTACAGATACATCACCATGCATCATTGTTTTCTTACCTGCGTCCTTGAGAGCTGCTGATTTGCTCCTTCATGCTGATGGCTTGTCGCAGGAGGCTGTCAATGTTTTTGAAATACACGCTGCTGTTGGCCATGCTTCTTACGGCACTGTAGAAACCACAACAAAAGATCAGGAGAGGGGTCAAGAAGCATGGAGGGGAGCCACTAAGATGCATACAGGTCTATCCATCATCATGACAAACCTGCATGCATATTCGACTGAGTAGATGGCTCCTTGACTTTGTTCCTCCCAGCTCTGCATATCTGTCTATGGGAGAAATAATGGCAAGTAAGACAGAAATATGGATCAATGTTAGTGGCACTAGTCATGATGCCAGGCCCTAACTTGTCACCTTGTGCATTACCCACTTAAGAGAAGAGACAGCTCCGGTAGTAAGTACAATTATCTCAGTTTGCACAGGAACATTAAAGTCACGGAAGTGAAAATGAATGTCTTTTACATTTTACACACCGCAGAGAAGTTGTTAACGACCCTGGCAAACTGACTCCCAAGTATATAAAACCAGGCTTCAAAAATGAAGCTTCTCTCCACTTTTGAAAGCTGTGGATATGTCCGATGAATGCATTGAAACCACACCATGCTTCACTATCAGTCATGACTTCTACAGCCTGGAAAAACGGATGCTAATTCATCTAACTTTTTTCTTATGTTGACAAATAATTGCATGCTTGATATGAAAACATATATTCACTTCAACTGTCCACTGGGTATGACGCCTTATCTTACACCTGTACTCACGGCGGATAACGAGGCGCTCTAAAGTGGCCACGCTAGACCGAAACCATGGTCCACAAGCTGACTGTCAAATCAAATCAGACTTATCCACCCACCTCCACTACTCTGCTTTTCTGCCCCAAGACCCTTTTAGTACATTATTTATCACCAAGAGAGGGTCAAAACACTTGGAAAAAATTGCAATTGCAGTTTACGCCACAAAAACACACAGTTACCGGTAAATTTGAAACCTCTGTGACATTGGCAATAAAGTTATTACAGAAAAGTCTAAAATTACAAATACAGCTCTTGTATGACATCGGCGTTTGTATCTAATTAAGTGTCTGAGGATCATTTAATTGTCGTTAAGTGTATGTTGGGCTGGATTTATACAGTACCTTATGCTGCACCAGCTCTGGCAGGGATCTCCGAACGTGCTCCTGCAGTCTGTACAGCGCCACGGACGGTTCGTTAGCCAGGACGTACATGCTCTCCGTGAACTTGTCACTCACTGTAGACAAAACAATAATAAATAATAAAATAAAGTCAGATGAATAACAGAAATTAAAATGGTAGCGCAACACTTGAAGTCAAATTACACTGACTCAGTGGCTAACTTGAGTTAGCCATCTCGCTAACCTCCATGAAAAACGAATAAAATATGTGACACTTACCTCGTCTGACTTTGAGTTGCATCTCTTGGTCATCCATGATAAAAGATGAAAATTACATCCACATATAAATAAATAAATACGGGAAAACGCGACTATTGACTTTCCCGCTAGGCACTACTTCCGTGTTTTGAATGATGGTGTGCAACGCTTCAGGGCTCCGGATAGGAAATCAAAACACAAGTCCACCAAAATCTGCCCTCGCAAAACATTAAAGCTCTCGAACACGGGATTTATTCAAGCCTACCATGATTTGATTTCACGTATTTCGATAATTAATGTTTCGTTTGATAATATGATATGTATTTTGTGGCTCATCGTCGACTGTCGCGACAGGTGAAATTAACCTACTTTCACTTCTGCCACAAGGAAGTTGGTGCAAATTAGGCACCCAAGACTTAATGTGGTAAGACGACGACATCGTGACTGAATTTCTACTTTTAACACTTGTATGCACTTAACGTCTTCACTTTTCCTCGCAGTGGTGATAATGGATGCAGGAGGAGAGGAGGACCAAAATAATCACGCATCAAGTGCAAAATCGTTTGAGCACAGAGGTGAGAGGAACAAAGCATGTGTCTCACAGGATGTAGACTTCGTTTTAAAACAAATTCTTGAGTGCTTAATATACAGTACTTACAATTGATACAAATAGATATATTTCTTAGAATTATTTTTCTAAGAATGTGCTGATTATTGTGGCTGTAGTTTGCAATGAGTGGTGTTGCTGATATTTCACCTCCCTCAAATGATTTACTTTGGGCAGAGATACACTCCGAAGTGGTTGCCAGTCAGTCGCAGGGCACATGTTGACAAACAACCATTCACAGTCGCATTAAAACCACTTGCATTGCGTGCCTGTTTTTGTAATTTAGAAAGAAATAAAGAATCCAAGCAAGCAAGGGTTATGATAACATGCAAACTCCACCCAGGAAGGCCAGATTCGACATTTTAACCTTGAATCTCAGAACTGTGTGGCAGATTTGCACACCGCTTCTTCACAGTGTTACAAAGATAATTAGAATTATACTGGCTGCAATCAGTGTCAACAGGAGTTCAGAACATTCAGAGAGATTTTCCCATCACCCAAAACATTGAGTCAATTGTTAGTTTTCCACATAGTTTTCGTCAAATGTCCCTCTCTTATTTTAGCATTAGCTATTTTTCAAAACGTTGTGCATGTGTTCCACATGAACGGCTTTGTGTCTTTAGAGATTGCCGATGTGGACGAAGAGGGTCTCTTCAACCATTCAGACACACTCACCAACAGGCAACGTGGCAATGAAGTTAATGCACGGCCAGCGAACTTAGACTGTGAGTTTTTATGATCATTTAATTTATTTTTCTTTTCGTTAGTGCTTGACTGTATACATGTATTTATTTATCTTTCCCATTATAAGCTCTGTCCATACATCAGCTGGCTGCCCAGGGTGAGGTTTTACAAGTGGCGGTGCGACTAAGTAAAGGTAATTTGGGCATTTGGGTGTGACTGAACTGACATAATATGATTTGCATATTATCCGACAAAGGGGCTGTCAAACTGCGCTCCATGGAGTGTAGCTTGGTTGTCCACAATATAATCTGCACGAATAAATAATGTAAAATCATTTTTGTTATAACAATGCAATTTTTTTCCTCAAAAATTGCCAACTTTTGAATTGCTTCGGTAAAGTACAAACATGGCAGTTATGTTTAATTAGAATTATGTTGGTGTTTTTCAAAAAATGTCTGCCCTGTAAAGAGTCCCTAGAGTCACAAAATTTGAATTTGTTACTTCCGGATTGTAATGTTTGCTTGTTTTGCAGACGTATCATTGCTGAGCAAACAGGACGAACGGGGCTTCACTCCTCTTATGTGGGCGTCGGCGTTTGGAGAGAAAACAGTGGTGGACTTGCTCTTGGAAAAGGTTGGACGGCAGGAGGAAGAAGTCTTATCAGGGCAATCACTCACTGACGCTGTTTTGATTCATGTGCCAGGGCGCAGACCCCAAAATAGTTGCAAAGGACCGTGAAAGTGCGCTGACGCTAGCCAGTTCCGGAGGCTATGTGGACATCATCGAGGTTCTCCTCAGATGTGGGGTTGATGTCAACGCCTTTGACTGGGTACACTTGCGTAGGAGCTTCAAATTGTCACCGTTGGGCAGAAACCAAAAATGGCTAACTATAGTCTGAGAAATGTAAATGCTGCAGGAGCCGGGCGGCATTATGTCACCTCAAGATTTTATTTGTGGCATCATTCATGGCGCTAAGACCTTTGTAAAAGAGTTTGGGACAATGATGTAACCACAAGTCGTCAAATTAACAATAGACCATGAGGTGGTGTTGTTTTGAAGTTGGTGCAGAACGATATATCATAGCACTAAAAGATATGATACTCACTTGGACGATGTGGTGTTTGTTAACTCAAGGAAGGTGGCTTTTTTTCCCCTGATAAGTACGGTAGTCATTTTTGCGATGTGAGGATTCCGCCCAACAGCGACGAAATCATTGTAAACAAAATAAAGTCATACTAAAATCTGATGTTTTGATTGCAGAATGGAGGGACTCCGCTTCTGTATGCTGTTCGAGGAAACCATGTTAAATGTGTTGAGGCGCTCTTGGGTACATTCATTTACTGTACATTGTATGCATATACGACAGATGTCCGATTGCTATACGAATTGATCATTGTGTTCTTTCGTAGCCAAAGGAGCGGACATAACCACAGAGTCTGATTCTGGCTACAGTGCAATGGCCTTGGCTGTTGCCCTGGGATACAAAAAAAGTAATTATCATCTTTCAACGAGACAGCCTTGAACGCTATCCATACAGTATTTCCTTTTTTTTTCTGTGTTGTAGTTCAGAAGGTGTTGGAGGACCATATTCTCAGACTCTACAAGCCAGCATGCCGATAAATTACACTGACACTGAGAAAGTGCTTTTTTTTGTTTTGTTTTATTTCATTTTTATGCAAGGCAGTATAACAAATAATATTTGCCAACTGTGCAGGAAGATAGTTTAGTTTGTCTATAGACCAGCAACACTGAACGTAAACAAGATGTAATAAATGTATTTTTTTATAGTGTGCTGACAGAATCGTCAATCATTTTTACAAGGTGGCATTTGACTAAAATTCCATTGATTGACTCTGGCTGGAAAATGTTGATCACTGTTTTCCAAAGTACAATTAGATTTATTTTTTGATTCAACACTACATGTGTGATGTAATTTTCAAGTCAACATCAAGTTGTTTTTCAGTTTAATTCCTATTCTACAAACACAACATTAATCATAATACTGTGGGGGCGCATAGAATGTAGTATTGTGCAGAACATTTCTGAACTGTTGTCGTGGTCTTCTGAGATGTGAATCATTAGCACATTTGCCCATTGCAATGTCCATCCAAAAGCAGCATTCCAATCCATTCATATGGTGGCAGCAAAGACATCCCACATCTCTGATGTCCTGCGTATTTCTCTCATATTCAGAGTATGGGTCATAAGGATTTCTCCCCCAGGATGTCCAAAGTATAAACAATAATTCTCCCAAAAAAGTCTGTGCTCTTCTCAAATGTTATTTTTACTCTGTCCACGGCGGCCGCCTCCTGTATGGGAAAGCAGTGGGTGTGCAGTTAAGGCAGTCTTTAGGTTTCAGTCATGAAAATATCACTGGCGATGACAAACACACTCAGTAACAATATTATTGGGCACTTCATAACTGTGCGTAATAGCCTGGCAACTAGTCCAGGATGTAACAAGTTGCCACCGCCGACCCCCCCCCCCAAATATGTTCTATTTATTTATTTTTAAGTAAACTAAAATACTTTTAATTTGACACTGACAAAAATAATGAAGGATATCTGAAGAGAGTTGTTGTCCTCAGGGTAAAAATGACTGATCACAGTGAAATCTCCATCTCCTGAACAACCTGCAGGGATAAACAGGAAAGAGAATCTCGATACATGCCGAGTCAAAGGTTGGTACTGTTTACACTTAAAATTTGTTAAAAATAACGTTTTTACAGGTTCCATTAATAAATTGTGGAAAATTATTTATTTCAAGAACAAAAATTGGATTCTAAAGCAGATTTTGATCGATCCTGGATAGGGAGGAAGGAAGAAAGGTAGAAAAGTAGTTAGGGTAAGGAAGGATGCAAGAATAAAAAGTGGGTCTGAAGAGAGAAAGGTGAAAACGCAGAGAGGAAGATAGAGGGAAGGGAAGAAGAAAGCAGGTCTAAGGTGAGGAGGTAACGAAAGAAAGGAGGGAATGAAGGAAGGCAGAAAAGTCAGAAATAAATTGGTGTGAGAGAAATGGGGAACAAAAGGAGGTTAGTCAGGCTCGGGGAAAAGCATGGCAGGAGAGTATGTTTCAGCAAGAGGGTGGAAGTCAGAAAATGTATAAAGAGAAACCAGAGTCAGGGTTCCCAGATAGGGGTTCAAAGCAGTTTTTGTGTTGCCAAATTAAAGCATAATCATGAATTAAAAAAAAAAAAAAACAGATGTGAAAGATGGTAGGGAGGGTGGCGGGGGTGGGGGGGGTGCAGAAACGAAGGTATATAAAGAAAAGATGCTCGAGGAACAACAGAAAATAAAGTACATATACTGTAGTGCCTACTGTATATACATATTAAATAAATGACGATTAAACCTAAAATTATGAACATGTCGCTATTGTTTTTCTCCTAGAACTATAATTATCCTCAGAAGAGGATAGTTCTAGCATGGTTTTTTTCCCCTCTCCCTCCCTTGTGGTTTCCTTTCTGAACTCTGACTGTAAATTTCCCCAGTGTGGGACAAATAAAGGATATCTTAATTACTTGTACCTTCCAGCCTGCATGTTTTGGCGGAAAAGCCTCCCTGGAACTGAACTTTTAACTCGGACACGTTAACCGACTGGGGGAAATCCAAAATCAACCACTGACAGTCACCCTAGACAAAATACAAACATTCATCAACACGCCTGTAATGACCGATAAACACATAGGGACCGACACCGATCATCAGGTTGCTCGAATAACTTGCCTGGTCTGAGTTCCAGCATGTCTCCTCGTTGCTGTCAAACATGAACTTCTTCCCAAACTGCTTCACATCCCTCTTTAGGACTGAGCTCACCCTGCAAAGTAGCCTAGTTTCACGTTTCTTTCCCCATCTTCATACTTTTCAAATACGTACGCGAGGTTTTCTTTTCCTACCTGTATTGTGTATCGCCGCATATCAAAGATTCGCCCATGTTGATTGTGGCACATTCTATCGTCAAGCGGTTCTCTGTCGCGCTAATTTTTACGACAGTCATCGTCGCTTGCCGTTACAATTAGCTGCCGCTAGATGGGTCCCAGGTGCCGTCATAAAAACAATTCTGGAAAAACCTTCTCAATACTGTAGTTTGATAAGTAAAAAGTTTAACGGTAGAATTTTAAGGAAGCAATTTTTTTGGTCCTCTCCTGAAAGACGGTGGAAAATATGAAGCAAAATGGCTTCGATAAGCTAAGTCGTAAAACCTTTGGGAATGAACCACAGTGGGAACTGGAAGTAATGAAGTATGGGACACTCTGCTACTGTGAAGATTTTGAAAGTATGAGTACTTTAGCATTTAATTGGTTGCCGACTTTTACTCGCTACATTTGAAAATTATATTTGACCTTTCTATTCCTTTGTCAAAATAGGCTCATTGGATGGCTGGGCTTCAGAGGCTGATGTGAGTGATTGTTTTTGTCTTTTCACATATTTCGTGAAGCACGTGTTGCTTTTTATTAGAAAAGTGCTATATAAAAAACTGTTTCATTGACTGAAAAGGCCATTCAAAATGTACTTTTGACGAATTTAGGCGAATCTTTAGCCATTATAAAAAGAGAACCAAATAGATAAGTGCGAGTATATGTGTTTTTAAGCCAAAAGTTGTTTGTGAAGTTCCATACAAAAGAAATGAGTGGTGGAACGCAAATTGAAGGAGGTTAACTGTATACTGAGACTTGCTGTGAAATGCCTGTTTTTTGTCATACCAATATGGCTGCTCACAGCAGGCTGAAATGCAGGTTCTTATGTCAAGTAGTAGCACATCCAGTTTGATTTAGAGCAGCACTAATGTCTTTAGTGCTATGTGTGCGCGTGAGGCTGCTGGCTTACTTATTGAGCGCTGCCTCATGATGAGCTCGCATTAATGCATTCTAGTGGCTCTGCTGGCTCAGGTCTGCGTGTGTGTTTCACGGCGAGGACCATTAATAGTTCTAAGATGAGCTTGTATGTGCAGTCTTCTCAATAAAATCATTTCTTCTTTTTTATTTTTAATGCCCCATAAAACGGAAAATCATGACCCCAGTCAGTAGGTTGCCAGGCAACCGTTTCAACAACAACAGTTTTTTGTTTTAAAAAAAGTAGTATGATGGACCGAAAAAAGACGTTTAATTTCAGGATTGCTGTTTGGAACACAACTTTGCATATTTAAATTGGATTTAGGCAATCTGTCTAATGATTACGCACAAGCTCAGCTGCCTAAAGACACAGATGGCATCTGCTCGAAAGTGGATGTGGGCGAATTAGAAGGACATCATGCATCCCGATGGTTGTAAACATGCCAATTGTCGAGTGGGAAAAGCAGGAAATGGGGAGAGAAAAAAAAGTGAAGCACATCTGCCAAATGGCTGCAGAAATTAACATGGAATTGTGTGTCTCTCTCTTTCTCTCTCGGCTCCGTGTTGAAATTTTCCGCTCCAGTTTGAGCGAGGTTCTTTAATTAAATCATTAAAAAGCAGCGCGTTTGCACAATATGCACCGCTGCATTCATTACAAAGCGCGATCGCTTGTAATTTATTCACTCACCATGAGGGAGGGATGTGATTGTCTCGGAGCTCACTTTCTTCTCGCCTTGTAAACGGTGGCGAGGGATGCCACCATGGCGTTAAACCACCGACACTCACGGAATTCTTTTTTGGAAGGGTACTTTTTTTGGTTCCAGCATGACTGAACTCAAGGTCCGTCGAAGGCATGCATGTGTAAGACTGGAGTGGAGGAACTTGACATAAGACCGCTAAAAGTATTTGGGATACATTTTAGTTTTCTTTTCGTCTTTTACAATTTGACTTACCGTTACTTTCTGCCAATTTATGACTGTACATGTTTATATGTTCAATAAACAATAACCCCCCCAAAAGGTTTTAAAATGTATGAATTTAAAGAACAGAAGCAGAGGTGAGAGTAAGTCACATACTGAATGTGCATGTCAATTGTTAGTCTAAAATCTTTACCTTAAGTTTCAAGCAAGTGCAATGTTAAAACATCATATATCAAGCAGGTCGAGTTGCATCCCGACTGGCATTTGCTCAACGAACTTTTTTTTTTTTTGTCGTCGACAGTCGAGTCAGAGTCGATGATGTCACAGATTTTGTTTTTTTGGGGTGGGGGGGTTTGAGCTGCAGGTCATGTTCTTCTGGATATGATGGAGAAAATTCCAGTAACAATAATCTGTACGGTCAAACAAAAGTACGTCATTAACAACCGTATTAAATTAGCCATCGTTACAGTATCCATGTGCAGCTGCAGCAGGCAGATGTTGACTATATTAGTGACTAACTGGTGAACATTTAGCAGCTAAAGAGGCAGATGTTTCCCTCCAGAGTTTGTTGTGATCAAGACAGAAGTAAAACAACATGGATTGGATTTTTTACTTCAAGGGCTCTATTTTCGAAGAAAGTGCATGTGCACTCAGGCATTAAATCAATGGTGCATCTTAATTTTTCGTGCGTTCAAATCACCCAAATTAGCCGTGGTACAACAATGGAGTAGGCGATGGTGGGCGGGTCAGAGTTGGAAATGTCAGCGGTACACCCAATATAAGCAAAAAAAATAAACATTCAACCATAAAATTGCATCTATATAAGCCCTATAAGTCTAGTTGTTTTGGCGTCATATTTCAAACAAATTCGTTATCAAACACAAACATCTTGGGCAAAGATTTGTATCACAAAATTTCCAGATGGAAGCTTTGAGTTGGAGTGACACAACGCAAACAGAGACAAGACAACTTTCAGAATCACCTCCGCTTTGAACGAAATGAATGACATCAAGGGTTGCACGATTCATTTCCACCCCATGGAATCTGACATGCTTCGACGCTGCAATTAAAAAGAGAACAGGGTTTTTTTTTTCCTCTCAATGGCTTTTTTGTTGGCTTGCCCCTCGCGTTGACAGACAGCGTGCCCGGGGGCTGATCGGGTCAAGTCGCGCTAACAGCTGTGCAGAGGTACCTGTGTGTCAGGTTGGTTGCTTTCTATACAAGCATTCTTGATGTACTGCACACTGGTGTGTTGAGCTCCCGTCAGATGGGCTGCCTCTTTAATCTGTGTCGACAGCTTTGTAATTGGACCGCTTCTTGAAGGGTGGAAGCTGCACCTGATAGCACAGCCATCAGGAGAAAGTGGGGCTGGGCTGAGGATGCATCTGGAGAAGCAGCTTTAGCCCTTTAAGTACAGTTCTTCACCTGTAAAAACCTAAACTGTGGAAAGACGGGACGGCATCACACCAAACGCTGGCAGAGATGCCACCTTTCCTGCATTCTGTGTAAAAACGCATGCAGCAGCCATACGTCTGGCTATACCGGTGTCAGACGGAGCTTTACTTAATGCCGCTGCCCTGGTTTCTCAACACCTGTCCCGAGCTTACAAGGCCGACTGCTGTTCACATTCACTGCCATCTTATTTACGTACTCTCTGGCCCCCACAGATTTAAGACTGGGTCGTTTTGCTGGCGGGTTATTTTGCTGCTTGACAGAGCGTTATAGTCCGCCAACAGCAGTAGATGGATGAATGCTATTTCCAGTAAGTTAACGCTTTCATGCACTATGTAACCTGATCACATGATAAGCTGCCCACTGTCGTAACCGCTGTCCCAGGAAGGGTTAATTGGCTGCTGGTGAGACGAGATGCCAAAAACGTGAAAGAGTGAAGTCTATTTCATCGACTAGTCGACTACCTGACACATGAGGAAAGAAAAGGGAAAATGCAAGCTTTTACAGTTGGTGTGAAAGGGGCTGTTCTTCCTACGCTTCATTTTTTAAAGGTAACAAACGATAACAGGGCTCCAGCCTGCCCCTAAACGGTGACATTTTGCTCCCAAAATTTGAGAAAATGCAAGTTAACCCTTTTATACACCCAGTAACCTGATAACATGATACTGTATACTGTGTAGTAACGCAATTGTCCCAGAAAGGGTATATTTTTCACTCTTTGTGTTGAAAGCAATTTTCACTGTCTGACGGGTATTTAATATATCACACCAGACACCATTGCTGACGTCATCTAATTAATATGATCGCAAGGGCATGTAAAAGGACACATTATTCTGTATTTGCTGGGTTCTGAGTAAAAGGCAACAGTGGATGAAGTTCAGCTCTTCTGTCAAAATCTCGATGCCATACAGGCTGACAGGGTTGCCCCAATGCCCATACCCCTCCCCCAGAATCAGGGTATATATTGACTGGCTGTCTGAATGACAGCCGTAACAGCTTTCTGGATTTTCCATTTCAATCATATTTCGCTTTCATTTCGTCCTCATTGTGCAGCCCACCATCGTTATATGGTCTTCTGATGCAGCCCCCGCCCCCCCTCCCCATTTCCCCCTACCACCTTTGAGAACACTGCACAGGAGATGAACTCCAGCAGCAGACAGGTGCCGCGCCACTCGGAATGACAATTTGCCTTTTGGAAATCAGCCTGGGGCTTCATTGTGTTCTCTGGGATTGAGTTAGCCCAACAGACACTGGACAAACCCCCACGTGCACCCTTAGCCTGCCTCATGCCAACCTTTTCATGTTAAAGCTAGCGCTTCAAAAAGGAAGCCGGTTCAAGAGTCTATGAGACCACAAATGATTTCATATGAGCGCCGCATGATGATCAGCTAAATGAAAGACAGATACATACCAAAACCATACTATACCATCCTGTGCTTTACTACATTTTACCATATTGCACCAAACGATACCAGTGAATGTGCTTATACTGGTATGATATATCATCATTGTAATATCATTGCCACAAATCTTTTAAAATGGTGACAGTAATGATGAAATGGATGGCTGATTTCCATTGAAAATATATTGCTCAAATTTGTTTCGTCATCGTAACCAAACCTTTTTCACTAGTTTCCCCAAATGGGGTGGGGGTGGGGGGGCGTATTAAAATGAAAAGAAGCCTTTCATTTATTCTTACTGTCATCTTACAGACTTAACCGAGTCCTCTCATGATTGGCAAAGGAATCCAACAAAAGGAGTCAGATGAGATAAGAAGATAAGACAAAGCCCGGGGAAGGCTGACAGGCCCCCCCCCCAAAAAAAAGAAAAGAAAAAAAGGAGTAGGTCATAAGGGATTTGGTTTGGGGAAGAAGAGGGAAAGGTGAAAGGCAAAAAGATGGACAAAGTTGGCAGAGACAAATCCGCAATTCATGCGGGACCACCACTGTTCTTTGTAGTCCAGTACAGTGGGGGGGGGGGGGATATGCATGCGCATGTATACGTCTGCCGCCTTGTTAACTCCAGACACCCTCCCGGCAGTTTGTGTCAAATCAACATTGTTTTAATCGCACACGCACTCGAGGCCCCTCTTCACATGGTGTTTCACCCCATTGAGCAGATTTTTGGGGGTCGGGGGCAGGTCGGATAACGGCCTGGCGTGAGGTGTTTGCCCCGCCGCGTTAAAATGAGCCAAAGAATATGTTGTTTATGCGCCAATGCTTTTTATCCTTCCTGCCTCATTTCAGTACACGGATCCTACATTTGTAGCTTTCAGGAGCAGGGAATATAGCAGGTTCGGCAATTGAAAAATCCCTTCTGTGAGTCGAAAGGGAAACCTGGTTTCTAGCTAGCTTTCATGTGGAGATTTTAAGTAGAGACAAAAATCTCTCCAAGGTTGGAAGTTATTCACTTGAAAAGAAGTCTATCACTATGAATAGACTGTGGGGCTGTCAGGTGCTTTTTTTTTTTTCCTGGGAGCCAATTAATCAGCGAAAGGTGGCACAGGGTGGGGATAAAGGCTCATTAGAGCGGTCCCGCTCACTGTCATTACCATACATTTACACAACGTGGCAGCCGCCGCACTGTAAAGTTTGCCAGAAGTCCATTAGTCTTACAGCACAGCGAGAATAACCCTCTTTTCTGGCAGGAAAACGTGTCCGTAGGCATCCCTCCTTGTCTCATTTATTACTTTCAAGAGGTAGTGAGGGAGCTCGTTGCTCACGCTCGGAATTAAATGCTGAGATTTGACATGAGACAGCAGCAATGTGGAGGTTTTTTCTTTTGTTTTTTTAACTATACTGTATGTTCCAAGTACAGTAACAGGAAATGTAATGTAAATTGTCAATCAATCACCCAAGCAATCAATCAAGCAACCACTCAACCCAATGAAATCATGTATTGAACCAGGTGAGTAACACCGAGATTAAATCCTCGTTCCAAACGATGGCAATTCCAGGTCCTTTTGTAGCTCATTCCAGGCTGAAGCACCAGCAAAGCTAAATTCCCTTTTGCCGACAGACATTCAGTTCGAAGTGCACGGTTGGTTCTTCTGGATGCACAAAAAATATGCTTAAGTAAGAGGCTACCAGCCTAGTCGTAACTTTGTGCAAGAGAGAGAGAGCCGTCACGTGAATCTCCGTGTGGGAAGTGATGGGCAATTTGCAGTTGCACAAAGAGTACTATGATGCACTCAATTGCCGCATTTAACTCACAAAGCATGAGGTAGAATTTGACAGAACGTTCAAGTCTTCAGGATACTGATCAGGTAGCCTTGAGGTGCAGCAATGACTCGACAAATAGTCAATTATCAAACTAGTCAATTGAAAATCTGATTTTGGAATTGGAATTTTATCTTAACTGTCTGGTGCACTTCGATTCCCCATCAC
Source organism: Hippocampus guttulatus (assembly GCF_054856545.1). NCBI lineage: Eukaryota > Metazoa > Chordata > Actinopteri > Syngnathiformes > Syngnathidae > Hippocampus > Hippocampus guttulatus. Next base: position 16,507,863 of record NC_141267.1, on the reverse strand, counting down.
TGAAGGTGTCAGTGTGTGTGAATACTTGTCTGTCTGTTGCTATGTGCCCTGTGATTGGCTGGCGACCAGTCCTGGGTGCAACCTGCCTTTTTGCCCAAAGTCAGCTGGGATCGGCTTCACCTCCCTGTATCCCTGAACAGAATAAGCGGTATAGATCATGGGTGAATCGATGTTTGGCAGAGAAATGGAGAAATCACTTTCACTTCATCTATCTCCTCAGTTGGGCATTGCATCACGTTATTTATTTTTTCTTCCCCCCCTCTTCTTAGTTTCAGTCTGTGTTCCTATTCAGCACCTGTTAAATGGTCCGTGGCTGGCAGAAATAGCAGTTTGTTTTCATTTTACCTGTTTGGGAACTTATTTGAAGAGAACATGAGGAAATCATATTCCGCCAGTAGATATGGCCGCCGTTGCGACATTGATATATTACTTGGGCGGCGAACACTCCCGTGCAACTTCGGCAGTAATTGAGTTTGGAGGAAAGCACCTGCACACTGGAAGAAACGTTTGGAGAGGGCAAGAGAGCAATGCGCATTAAAACAAAAAAACTATGGCTTATTCAGTTCAATGCTGTTTGAGGTAACGGTGTTTGACTTGAGGAGCGAGGCAAGAGGTTCCTCTGAGTATTAGACATTTGGTGAAATCAAGCCGGGTGCTCTTATATCAGCTTTAAACTTTACAGTCTTGTCCACAAGTGCCAGAAAAACACTTGAATGTCCTCTGAGTATTCAGTATAAAGTTTAGAAAGTAGAAGGACGGCCTCTTTTGTTGTCAAATCCTCTTGTAGCTTCAAAAGACGGGTTATTTAATGAAAGTTGCACACACAGTCCCTTTTAGGATATAAAACATCTACTTTCACAAAGGCAATTGCAGAATTCGTGTGCTAAAGTAAAACCTCTCCTTCCTCATGAGCACTTTGAAACAGTAATTCATGCCTTCGTCACATCCCGGCTGGATTACTGCAAAGCGCTTTACTTTGGAGTTAGCCAATCCTCCATTAAGCGTCGCCAGTTGGTCCAAAATGCTGCTGCTTGCCTCTTGACTGGTAGGCACATAACTCCTACTCTGGCATCCCTTTACTGACTCCCTAAACATGTTAGTGTTCTTTTGAAGATCTTAGTATTTGTTTTCAAATCTTTAAATGGCTTCTTTCCACCTTACCTCTCTGAGCTCTTCCGCCCCGACACACCTGACACTATTAGCGGTACCAAGAACTAAGCAGAAGCTCAGTGGGGATCGAGCCTTTTCCATTGCTGGTCCCTCTCTTTGAAATGACCTCCCACTGGAGGTCCGGCAAGCCCCATCGCTGCTCATTTTTAAAGCTCGTCTCAAAACTAAAAGATGATTCTTCAATCTCGGGTCACAGTGTGCATGACAACCCTTGCATCCGTCACTGAAGTTTGAATGTAAACAAACAACTTCGCTTTCCATAAGGAACATGCATGGAGGATGTTTGCGATAGATGGAGTCAATACGTGGCGTCAAGACGTCTTCATCTCTGTGAATGGACATGACCCCGGTGGGAATTGCGATTTGGGTGGCTTTCAAATGTACTTGCGCTGAGTCGGAGGTTGGAATTTTCCAGCATCCCCAATTGCCTGGAACATAGCATCATTGGAAGTATTATGAATAATTCCCTTCATTACGCAAAGCAGAAAATTAGTAGCTTCCCATCATGCTTTGTTACATTTACTTTGACTAGTTTATTGATGATATTGGAAGAAGCTGCGGAACTGGAGAAAAAAAATCCCCAAAGAAAGTGCAAAGCTCCTTGAGACTCTTCTCTCCCCTGCGAGTCCTGACATTTATTCTCCAATGACATCATTAGAGTGGGAAAAGCTGGAGGCGACCATATGGACAACACGGCTGTTCGGCTCGCTCCATAATTTAAATAAACCACTTGATGTGTTGACAAAGATGAGTGTATGTACTAGACACAATTCTAAAGCCATGAAACATGACGAACGCACACTTGAAAATACATTGACTTTTGAATAACTGTGTCTAGAAGACACATCAAGGCCCAAAGAACGATGGATGCTTCCATCATAAAACATAATACATTATTTCTTTGAAGACGTTTCGACATCCGAGAACCCATTCGCTCCAGTTGCCCAAAAGCAGCTCATTTGAACATCTGAATTCATCACAGCAGAGGCATGAGGGAGATTTATCTCTCTCTCCATGAAAACACAGTAAATGTGTCATAGCACGTGCCCACAGGCAAGATACGGGTTTTCAAGGACGTTTAATGGTTCATTATGTCATGGACTTCTGAAGTTACTGAAACAGATGGAAACTTAGAGGCCTATTTTTGGAGACAGGCGGGCGCATCTTCATTTTCGTGCTGGGGAAAGTCTAGTTTACTGTGCTTGGGACTGCGTGGTGCACTGCTGGATGATAACTTCGCATCACCTTCAAGTGGAGATCTTCTTGCAGTTCTTTCGAGTGTAAATGCACTTTGCGATCCTTCCGACAACGGCGCACATCGGCGCAAACACCTTCTTCGATTTGTGCTAGACTAGCAAAATACCAAAAGAAAGAAAACTCCATCCATGCGCACCGTTAGATTGCGATTTATGCCAGACCGGCGCTGGGTACGAAAACAGGGCACTTAGCATCCATTCTAGCTCAAATGTGTCTTGCAAAGGATCAAATAAATGAAGGCAAATAAAACAAATTGGCTTCTGTGGAATTTAAAGCCTCTTTCATACAGAGACGTTTTTGGGGTCTCCTGAAAAAGTGATGATTTTGAAGGTACAAGGATTCTGTCACTCGTGAGACGAGAGCAATAAGACATTGGTGAGGCCTGCTACTGGAGTGATGGATGACAAGGTGAAGGTGAGACTGCATGAAAGATGGGCTGGGAGCCCCTTCTTGTTTGCTTACACTGATGGACCGGTTGACAGGTGAGGTCAGACGGGAGTCTCCGCGGACTATGATGTTTGCAGATGATGTTGTAATCTGCCGTGAGAGTTGGGAGTTGGTGAAAGAGGACATAGACAGGTGGAGGGAAGTCGTCGCAGGACAGAATTCACGTGTGCGTGAATGAACAGGAGACATGGTGAAATGGTGAGATGACAAGAAGCAAAAGAACAGATGGTGCTGGAGTTGGAGTACTGGGGATCAATTGTTCAGAACAATGAGGTGTGGAAGAGATGTGAGCAAGAGAGTACCGGCAGGATGAAGCTTGTGGAGGCGTTAAGGGTGATCTGTGACAGAAGAGCACCAGCTAATGTGAAAGGAAAAGGTTCTGGAGACGTAAATGGATCTCAACGGAAGAACAGGACAAAGTGGTCGGGGGGAAGAAGTTTGCGCTTCCTTGCTTAAGCTGCTGCCTGGCGACTCTAAAATGAATAACCCTCCCAAAAAAAACTCAAATAAGCAACGTTTTGATTCGTATAGCCTGTGATGGTGGTAGGTTATTTGGCATTAAGATTATGAGGAGGGATTCTTGAAAACACGTCTGCCTTGTAAAGGGTCCCCGAACCCAAAAGGTTTGGGACCAATGTGCTATACAGAAAATACGAGGGAGAGAGCCACTGATGCACACTGGGTCAATACCAATTCGAACATCAATCCCAACTCTTGTGGCTTCCCAACACTGGCATCCGTTTGTGTTAACTGTTTGTCTGTATGATAAAGCCCAAGCTAGCAATGACGTGCCACATTCTTTTTGTGGGCTATTCGCTTTTTCTTGTGGCTGACTGAGCGAGGTGTCAGACAGATCACAATGGGGGCGCGGGGGGAAGTGTGTGTGTGTGTGTGTAATCCAGCTCAGCTGCCATCACCAACAGAGTCAGAACTAGAATGGAGCGAGCTCATTTTCAGTAGAGAAGGAGGAGGAAGATGTTGGAATGGGATTGGATGTAACAGACGGCTTCTGTTCTGTTTCATCGGCGTCATCCATCAAAGTCCATTTCTGCCTCTCGCAGTGCATTAAGTGCATTAATGCCTGCTGTGGACATCCATAATGCCTCCTTCTGTCATCACTTTGCTGCCCTCGTCCCGGCACTTGCGCCATTATTTTACTGCAAGACACACAGAACGCTGTTTCTCAAGAAATGAAGAGTGGGTGTGGATAGAGGCAGTCGTGCTTGTTGGTGGTATGTTGACAGCATCACTAATCCCTTTTACCTACACGGCTCAACATACTGTCACTCCCTCGAATTATCGCTTTGACATTGAAAAAAGTGGAGCACAAACAGTCAAGTGATGCTGGTCGACTTCCACATTGTTCTGAGCTCAAAGCATTTTTTTTTCTATTTTCTGTAGGAAAGTACTGTAAGTGATTGGTGTTGGGCTCAAACTGTCACAATTCATAAGAACTTCATTACCAGCTCAGATTGACAGACGCACCCCTTAACGTTAGTATTATCCTCCAGTGTCTGATTTGCTGCAGCAGCCCCATTTCTTGTTGCCCTCAGTCTCCCCCCCCCCCCCCCCCCATTGCAATTAGCTTCCCTACGTGGTTGAGAGCGAATACAAGAGACCCTCATTTTCCTCCAGTGTTGTATTTTGCTTGCGTGATGCATTCAAGTGGTTTTTCTAAGTTACTCGGGTATTAGTATGTTCGAAATGTAAAATCACCCAAGTGGAGCAGTTCAATGATTGATGAATGTGCAAAAGACATACAGTATATCTAAAGTAAAAGTGAGCTTTGTTTTATACTCCACATTGTGTTTTGCAATATCATAAAATATCTTTGCCAGAATTATTATTTTTTTTTCTATATATATATCATATTAACTCTAAAAGCATGTATAAGTCACATTACTACTGGCCATCTTCTAAACCATAACATCTCATTCCCTAATTTCCCCATCATCTGTCCCCCCCCCCCCCCCCCCCGTCATTTTCATGCACTTCCTTAATGAGATGCTTGCTCAACACCACGCAGTTAATCCATCAATGGCTAATTAGTTATCATCGTTTCCCTCGGAAGTGGGCGGAGGAGCATGGCACAGGACGATAAGCCAATATTTGCTCAAAATACATGTTCTTACGAATTATGATGACAAATTAGCATAAAATATGTAACCAAAATGTGATATTATGGCACTATCTGGACAGTGATGACAGTATTATCGGGATATACGGATTAACTGGTGGAGTTGAGACTTCGTGCCCAGAAAGCTGTGACGTAAAGTAAACTAGACTTTAGAACAGGTGAAACCAGGTCTAAGTCATGGTGCAGGGAATGTAATGCAATTTTCGTGTCACAGGCAGACAGAGCCCTGCTGATATGCGAAGTGGATGCCTTCGTATTTCATTCATAAATATGACATCGGCGAGCAGCGAACCCTCTGAATTATTGTTAATCAATTCATTGAATGCATTTTTATCATGATCAGGGGTTGATGATAAAATCATTTCCTCTTCTTGCAAGGTGACTTACTGCTATTAAGCCTAATTAACATTTCAGTACGTTAACGAGAGCAGAGGAACACTTTGGCCACGGAGATTTTAACATGTTATCTGATTCAGGGGAAAACACGGCTGAATGTGTTTGACGTTATCGGTGCAGCGGGTGTGATTTTATTTCATCACACTGCTTGGTCGGTATCCAAGGCAGACGGGAAAGGGAGGAAGCGTTTGGGTTGCCAGGAAAAACACATGCCAGTGATGGTGCAAAACATTGCAATGGAATGTTGCAGAGGAACTGGCAAAAATGACGATATTTTCCTCATCATGAGCTGTTTCTGCTAAATCTGTTCCAACAAAGATTGCAACGTACTTGATGGATAGTCTTAAGTTTGAAGTGACGACGTGCTTGGCCCAGAGATGCCGCCAAAGACCTGTCTAAGTTGTAAAGTAGCACGGTAATTAAGATAAGATATCCTTTATTTGTCCCACACTTGGGAAATTTACAATTATTAGGTGACAAGGAAGTGTTACATCTCAACTGAGAGTTTAGTAGTGAGTGACTCAAGCAAGTTCGGACTGGTAGTTGATTTGGAAATGATTGTAAAAGGTGGATAGGTCAAGTCAGTCCATTTCATCAGCTGTATTGTAGCTTTGATTCGAAGCAGGTTATGTTCGCCAAATCTCATCGGAATAAAATTGGATGTTCCAGCTCCCCCTTTGTCCTTTTTGTTTGGGAGACAAGCCACAATGCATTATGCCTATTATTTAGTTTGAAAAGAGAGATTAAAAGCAAAAAAGAAAAACGCACAATGGACTCTTTGCTGCAAAAGCCTTTTGTCCACACTCCTGCTTGTATTGCGCTTGTACTCGAGTTGGAAACATCAATAAACATAAAGCCATTGTGCCTCCGTTAGAGAGCCTTAAACTGGGGTTCTGTGTTTATTAGAGAAACAGAGAATCCCCTCTCCGTCTATAGCCCCCCAACAGCCTTTTAGCTCCTCCTCAGCTTCATTCATTATAGATCACTTGCCCCCACCTGCACGCCATCATTAAATCCTCATTTTCAGCCGGGATGGGACCCTTTGTCCCCTCAGAGGCCCAAGTCCTCCTCCGGGCCGTACAAAATTGATGACAAAATGGGATTCAACAAATGCTTATTATTATTTATTCGGAACATTTATGGCTTAGACGTTTTCAGAACCATTCCTCTGAGATTTTACTTGTCCTTTGACTATCATGGCCTGCGAAGAAAGTTGACACCGCATTTTGTGATTTTTTATTTATTATTCAATGGTACCTCTACTTACGAAATTGTGTTCTGGAAGAAATTACTTAACGAGAAAATTTTGTAAGCAGAGACGCGTTTTCCATGTAAATGCCCGAATCTGTTCCAAGCTCCTCCAAAATTCAGACATAAATGTTTTCTAAAGCATAAAAATGCATCCATATGTATAGCAAATACATGTTACAATTCGATTATTGCCAATTAATGAGAGTTGTGCTTGTGCATAAAACAAAGAATAGAGTAAAGAATAAAAATGATGGTCATTTAACTTTTAACTGTGTCCTTGTCGTTTTCGCCCTCTTTAGTTCATGTTCTCTCTCAGAAGTGGTTTTATAAAGAACTGATCCAAGGACGCTTGCTTTTGTCAGCTTTTAATAATCCTTCGTAAATGTCCAAAGCAAACATCAGCAGAGTGAGCGATCGCTCGACTGGTGAACACGCTTTCTGGGTGATTCATATTTACGTTAAAAATGGAAAAAAAAACACAATCAAATTTGAAAACTTAATTGTGTGGGGAGTTTTTGTATCATTGTCGCTTCCTCACCTCTATTGAGACTTTTCGTTGCTATACCTTTAGCATTCTCCATAATTCCTTTCCTCCTGCCTTTGTGCACCTCCCTCTTGCCCTCTACTTCCTTTGCCCCCCACTAGCCCTGTACACCCCTCACACTCTACATTCAGGTAATCTCGCCTTCAATCAGGCGGTGGATGACAAATGACTGAGTGTGTTTTGCTGATTGCCTTTTAGTGCTTGCGTCTGTCGTATGCAGGTCACTCAGCTGTGAAGTCCCCATCAGCGCTTCTAACCTCAAAAACCTCCAACCGCATTATTTTTACTTAACCACCTCCCTCGAGCGCACATACTCCTTTTGCGGTCCCTATCGCCGTGTTTCTAACCACCAGCCAATTTTATCAAACATGGCTGCCACTATCCAAGAGAGCATCCCTTCCCTGCCCTTTTGCCCAATTAGCCCACTCAACCCGCACCTTCGGGGGTACAGTCTCGCAATGACAATTACATTGATGTTGACTTGTAATCCACTTTAATTGATTCGAATGACATGTCTTCGCAAACCGGGTTTTATCGCCCCCTTCGTTCAAGGTTGACTTGATTTTACCGCTCTTTAATTGTCCTTGTTGGTGCTCGGCAGGCAAGCCACGTGGAGTCACAAGCTCATCTCTCATCTGTCTGTGCTGTTTCCATTGTGGCCACGTTTCGATGGATAAGCAGGTTCTTATATGCGGTGAAGGAAAGACGACTCTGTTTGATTCATTGTTTTCGTGACGATCCTCTGGCTTATGAATGGTATTCGAGGTCGGCCACGTTTCCCGCCTAAAGATCAACCGGAATTTTTCCTGGAATTTTCCGATTTTCCGAAGTTGCATCAGTGTGGCTAATTCCACAACATTTCCTGCAGACCGAAGATAGTTGCGTTTGATATCCGAAGAGATCAACGTTTGAGATTTTGCTGTATTAACATTTGAATCAGAGGGAGAGCATTAACCCTTTCAGAGACAGCGGTTACTACAGTGAACAGTTTATCATGTTATCAGGTTACAGGGTGCATGAAATAGTTTTCAGATGGAAAAGTATCAGAACATATAATTGCACATCCTAATTGCCTGTGACCCACTGATGGTGTGCGACTGTTGTTGTCCTGTGGCTGTAATTGTTGCTCATGTGTTGTGAGTTTCAGAGAGTGTAAGAGTGGCGAGGAAAGCAATTAGCCGACCTGTTCAAATACTTCTGGAAGGGAGTTTACGTTCAGCGCTGCAGAGCCGGCCGGGCCAAAGGATTTAAGACCTCTCAAAAAGTAGCCCTCCACTGGTGAGGTCTTTCTTTGATCTCTGATTAATTACCCTGCAATAAAATTTTTAAAAATCCCACAGTCCAAGCACACAAGATTAAAAAAAAATGTCAAGTTATAGCGTAAAATCTTTCCAGTGGAAATGCACAATTAATTACTGTAAACGACTTAGATGAATAAACGACTCGTTGCCCCCCCCCCCCCCCGAAAACAATAAATAACGGTCGCTTTTTAAATTCAGGAGTGTAGCTATCAAATATTCTTAGGCTTGATACTCTGCCAATTATCAATTAAGTAATTAATTGGATTTTTAAAAATATTTGGCATTATTAAACAAAATGATGTGCAGGTGAGGTGCAGGGATTATTTTCGTTCTGAATGGGGTACTGTACTATCTGTGACTTTGGGTGTGCATGGCTTGAAAAGCGGGGCCTAGGCTGGATAAGTGACTGAGAGTGTAGTTTTGATTCACTGTTAACCTGCTAACCCGTTGGGCAGGCTGCGCGAGTGACTCGATGCGAGTCAGCAACTCGTGTTTAGACGCGTTTCCATGTTTGTTTCCTGTTTGTTCAGTGAAGTGATTGAATGCGCACATTGATCACTTGCAGGGACATTACAATTGTTATTAGCGATGGTTTTGCACATCTTTGTGGGCAGAGTAGTCGTTGATTACAATGATTTATGATCACACTTTCTTATCTGCAATGATGCACCATATTCGTTTGAAAAATGATACACGCGTTGTCATCTTATTGTTCATTCAAGATGTTTCCAGGGTGTTTACCAGGAATACGTCTGGGTTGATGCCTGTTGTTGTCTGATCTAGAGGCGGATTTATTTTCCGCCTTCGGGATGTTGTCTCTGCGCAAACAAAGCCGCCATCTCAAACGGGTGTAACTCGGAGTATAACTTTATATCCCCCCTTCAAAATAAAACCTCTCAGGGGCAAACATGAGTAATTATTTCAGTGGGATTCAGGGGTGGCTGTACAGTGTTTTTTTAATAAGACATTTTCCCTGGGATTAATTCGCCTCTGTGTTTGTCTAATTAAGTCATGCAGAAAATGTAATAAACTCCAGCCAAAGGACGCTTCCAAGCAATGCGTGGGGTTTGAAAATCTCCAGCCGCCACATCAAATATGCATTTAAGAGTATGATGTAGCAACTACACAAAATAAACACAACAAGCTGGGTTGTCATGGGGTCAATAGAGACGCCTTTTTAAAATGTTGGGATTACTTTCAGCATTTCCTCTATTGTTTGGTAGTTCGGGTCATTTCGAGAAGAGCGGACACATAAAAACGAAGCTTTAAAACATAGCTTCGTGGTCTTAACATTGAAGATTAAATGGTACAAAAGGATCTTGGCTAAATGTATTTACATTTGTATGATTTTTTTTTCATCGTCCTCCTTCCACTTTTTCAGTGACCAATTATTTGGGCTCACTCAGTCAGCACCACGGACAGCTCCCGATGCTTGACTAACCGCCACCATGTTGAAACGAGCGTTAGCAACGTCTCCAATGAGAGCGTTTTGTTAACAAAAGATATATCGCAATAAAAGCAAAATCGCCTTGAAGGGAGAGAAACACAAGCCACCCCCTGCCTGCTTTGCCTGCATGCATGCACGCGTGCCCTCCTGGGGGATCATTATACTTTCGACGCTCCAAAGCGCCTCCTTGTTCTGTATGTATGACGACGCCGTTTCTGCCAGATCTTTTAACTGTAGCGCTCTTCCCTCTCTCTCCATTTTAACGAGAAACAAGTCGTCTGTTCATATTTTTAGTGAGGGTCTGCACGTTCATTGGAAATAAAAAATACTCCTACTATTACTGATAAAAATAATCGTGACTTTGTTTATTTAGCACCTACAACGACACGTTTTCAAAGTGCTCTGACAGAACAAGATAGAACCGAATAAGGCACAATCACTAGCATAAAAAACCCAGACAAACATGTAACTGTACTCACTTTTGTTGCCAGCAGTATGGACGTTAGATGGAAAGTTAGCAATATTTTAAAGGTAGATCACTTTTTGTCATATTTGTTTAAAAATAAAAAGTTATTATGATTTGACAAGTAGTTTTTGATAAATATTAAATGTGAAAACAATCTCTGGTTGTTTTTCCATTGCAGCGGTGTTTTTTTTTTGTTTGTCAATTTTTTTTACAAATATGACAGGAAGTGTTTTTTGGATGCACAAACTGTTTCTTTACATGCTGTTTAATTTTGTTGTTACTGTACGTTTTCTATGGCACGTGCAACAATGTTAAGTGCTGAGTGTTTTATTTTAATTCAAAATCAAAAATATTCATTGGTGTTTTTTGTGTGGCTGCAACAAATTAATGGTCTTTGCATTCATTTTAATAGGAAAAACTGATTTGAGATGCAGGCGTTTTGCATTGCGAGTGTGGCCATGGAACAAATTAAACTCCTGAGTCGAGGCACCACCGCACGTAAATTACAGCAGGCAAACAAATTGCATTAGTACAAGACATAAAGAAACTGGAAGAATTGTCCAAATTGTATGATTTGAGCTTTCATGCAGTAACTTGTGATCTATAACCCCCTCCTCCCCTTTTCTTGTAAGAACCCCTACGCCGCCCCATCTCCTCAGCCTGCTCCTCCTCTTCCTGCTGCCGCTAACACTCATTAGAATACTGCAGCTCGCTCTTTTGTTCAGTTGCGCTCAGCTGCCGGAGAGGTGAGCACCGCTCCGGAGCTCCTCATCTCCACCGTCCACTCACTCACTCTTCCTCCTTTTCTCCTCCTCCTCCTCCAGGAGTCACACACGGATGCCGCTCCTCTTTCACGGATAAAGACCAACAGCGAGTGTGGCTGTGTTTTCTTTTCCACACACGTTTTTATCGACTTTTTTTTTTTTTTTTTTGGATGCCCTGTGGCTCACTACCACTTGCATCACATCCTAAGGCTCTGGGAAGGCTGCGCGAGCATCGCACTGCATTCCTCTGGACCGGACCTCACCTCTGCCGGAAGGTGAGTTTGCCTCTAATGCTGAGAGATTTTCAAGCATGCTGACTTTTGGCTGCACTTGGAAATTTGGAAAGAAAAAAAAAATATACAGTAGAGGATGCGCCTGATGATATATTGTACAATAATTGGGTGAAGATCATTTATTCTTGTTATTCTGCACCAATTATTTTTTCTGATTATTATGACACTTTTTAGTCCATCTAAAACTTCAACATTCCAATACCCAAACGGCACATTTCTCCACTTATTTTGTCATCCAACTTTAACTGTTCAGCTCATTCAAGACATGGTGGAAGGTCACTTTTCACCTTTTCAGAAACAAAATTCCCCAAAACTAACACAGATGTTGTTATGATCACTATTGTGACAATTTTTTTGTGGCAAATCCTTCCACATTTCTCTCATTCAAACCATTCCAATGTCAATACCCAGCTCGTTCATATGACTGTATTTTTTTTATTTATTAGGGTATCCCCAGTTCTCAATATTGAAATTGAATGAAAAACCCCCACCGAGAATGAAAGTAACTATTTTCCAAATTGATCTCCTGCTTCCGTATTCCTCTCCTTATTCAATTATTCAAATCAGGCCAACTTCGAAATGTTGAGCTCATTCACCTCACATTTGTAGTCGCATTCGCAACATTCCCATTTTTCAGTGTTTCACCTTTTCCCAACTTTTGCCTCCACATTTCTTGGCTTATCCGAAGCATCCCAACTTCAAAATGTCTTCAAAATAAGTACTTCAATACGGGACGGCCATGATGTGACATCATCACGGCCCTCACCGATTCTCATTATCTTATTTTTCCACTGTTCATATTTTGCAGTTCCCTTAATTCTATAGCATTTCCGTTCAGCGTCATGAACTTTTCAACACTAATTGCGATTGATTTGATTTGTTTTGGTTGTCTGTACATGAACCAGCCTTAGGTGCGATGTGCTTTATAATGTTTCTTGGTATTATTTGACTGGTTAGAGGAGCTCTTTGGAATCAAGTTGTTGGGGCACATTATCACACTGTCACTTAGACGTGAGACGTGTACAGTATTCCTTTCACACTCGGCATTGAGGGATTATGCGGTGTGATATTGTGTGTGTAACTTTCATCGTTTTTCAATTCATTTCAACAAAGAAAATGAGCACCAACCGTTTGGTAGATACCATAAAGTAAAATGACTCAACTTTTGAAGGTGCCTGAAAGAGACTTAGTGACAGAATGGAAAGCTGTTTGCGCTTAGCAACATTGGTCATGCATTGCTGAATTTACAAAATGAGGTATTTTGTGCTTGCGGTTAGCATGTTTTGCTCACAGTTCTGAGGTTCAAGGTTCAAATCTCAGCTCAAGCCCCTCAGGTGTGGAGCTGAGTCTGCGTGCTTACGTGTGTTTTATAAGGTGCTTCCTCCCACCTTCGGTGTGCTATAAGTGCCTAATTGCTGCTAAAAAAAAATTCACAATCCACTATCCACAATAAGTTGTTTTATCAAACAAGTCATGTTGGTCATGTTTCATCTTTTTTTTAAATAATATAAATATTGAACATTTTTGCTTGTTTGTTTGCTACCGAAGACGAATTCCTTCCTTCTTCCTGGGTTGTGACGTTTTTAAATGTACCTGCCCGGTGTCCTTCTTCATGACCAAAGCCTGTATCTCCAGATCAGCTGGCTCATTGCTCAGGACTTCATTTGAATTGTGTCCGCTTGAGCGGCCATGTGCGGGGCCTTTGTGTGACAATGACCCATTGCTATCATTGCCTCCTGCTTCTTCGGCCCTCATGCATATTTTAGTTGGTCGCGCTACAATTCATGTTGCGGATCACAAGCTCTGTTCTTTATGTCATTGTTTTCCTGAGATTTGTTCCTTTGTGTCATCCGGTTCCCAACATTTCGATATTTTCCGGATGAGTAATCGCCGATTTTGGTGTCGTCGTGACACCCCAAGAGGACTTGTTCTTCTTTCCTTTCCGTCCTCTTCTTGAGTCTGTCTAGCATTGTGATCTACTCTTCTCTTGAGGTTGCGGCTGTCACCTTTTTCTTCAATGTTGCCACGTTCTGCCTGGCTGAGCGAAGCGTAATCCGGACACAGACAAGGGGGGATTCGATTTTACACTTGAGTCACAGGTAAGCACGTGAATGGAAACTGAAGAGATTTTTCTTTAAAACCTGCAATGGGAAAGTGCGAATAGAACAATTTTTACCAAAGCCGAAGCTAAAGTAAGTAAGTAAAGTTTGCTGAAATCCAACAAAGGAGGCCACTCTGTGTCATTGTGGAGCGGTTTTCATTATGGAAGACCTCGCGCAAGATATCTGGGTGTTACAATGGCGATTTTGGGTAATAAATGGCCAAGTTCCCAATACATCAAGTGGAACAAGAGCAACAACAAGCAACCGTTGATTATACTGCATTATGAATTTTCACAGCATATCTGAACACCTAAGATGTTCATGTTGTATTTAAATTTCTGACAATTCAGTGACATTATCTTTAGGTGGATTGCCATACAAGCACAATGCAATCTTTTCTTTACAGAACACCTTTCTACCATCAAATAAGTCACAGACAGATTTTGTCACATCAAATCTAACAAGAAATCACGACAAATTGCGACCTGATTTGAAAAGATTTTCATGAACAGGTAAAAGTTATTTTTATTGAGTTTTTATCAATTAGGACAGTGACATTATCCCTGGTGGATGGCCACACATAGATAACGCAATAATACTGAGCGAAAAACTCAAAACCTGACAAGCCCCCCCTTAAATTTTAACACATCATCAAACAAAGGGTGTTGTTCGTGAAGTTTGCCTTGTTTCTCATCATCAATGTGTAAATTACCATACAAACATAAGAAAAGCTTCCCATAATTAAAAGTATAAAATCCCAACCAAATTGCAACCCCGAAGATGTTCATGTTGAATTGGAATTTCTGATGAGGGGGTCCTGTGTTGAATGCCGTACAAATATCCCCCCACTCATCACCTCGTGGCCATTTTATTGGCGTAATCAAAACGACGCTGTCTATCCATCCGCTTGATTGACAGCTCAGTGTCCAGCCCCTCTCCCAGCAGAGGGAGACGAGCCTAACTGGCTCAGAGCGGCTTTAGCTCGTCCAATGGCGCAGTACACGCGTGGCTCGGGCCATATTGATCCCGCTGTCGCCAAAAGAGCCGAGTGAACGAGTGGTGCAGCTGAGCCAAATATCCTCCCCACCTCCATCCTTTACAGCATGTGAATATTCATCAAGCGAGCCCCCTCCACGCACACACACACACACACACGCGCGCGCCACCCCGAAAGCCACCCTATAAATGTATTATTCAAAGGAAGCATTTTGCCCATTAAATACTCTAAATAAATAATGACATCTGGTAACTGTTTTGTGTGCTGAATTAATGAAAGTCAAGCAGTGATTGGAGGGGCCAGACAACGGACAGGGGCTTGGTGTTGTACTTTGTATTCCTATTCAGCTGTCCGGTATCCTGCTGCTGTTTTGTTTTGTTTTTCTTTGTTGGGGGCGCTATGCTCCTTTCTTGGTTTGCTTCGGCGACTGAACATGTTTTGAAGTAACTCCACAGGAGATGTAAACACTACTGAGCTGCTTAGTGCATGTTAATTATGACCGCTCTTTTTTTTTCTTGTCTTCCCATCCCGTGTGAAGCAATCTCACAAAACCCCCCCCCCCCAAAAAAAACCCCTTTCATGCACCCTGTAACCTGATAACATGATAAGATGTTGTCCACTGTAGTAACCGCTGTCCCTAAAAGGGTGAATTACCGTAAGCAATATTATCTGACTACTTTCACACAGTTGGGCTATGTATCATACTCATAGTTACTGTATGTCAGACTCACACCACTTTTTTTGAAAGGAACTCTAGTTTCGTTTGTACAGGTGTAAACAGAGCAAATCAATGGTTCCTAAACACACTTTCAGCATCTCACAAATGTGAGCACACCTTTCACATTTTTGTAAATATTTTATTATATTTCTCTACGGGACAAAGCTGAAGAAATTACTCTTTGCTCAAATGTGAAATTCTCAGTATAATGTTCAAAAAAAACAGTGTCAATCTACTTTCCCGTCAAATTACCCGAACACAAACAAAATGAGTACATCAATAAGTGAAAGGTCGCGTGTAAACGGATTATTTGGCTGAGTTAAAGGATATGTCTTAGGTTTAGCATGTTAGCAGTTGGCATCCTCATAGATGGTCATTATTTTTTGCCATGTTAAGTTTTGCAAAAGTCTTTTGAAGCGCACTCGCCTATTTGCTGGTGTGCTGTTCACATCTTTTAAAAATCCACGTTCTAAACAAAAACTATTTTGATCCATTTGGCGTGTATTTAATTTGTTTGTCACTCCTGATCCAACCTTCCCATTTGTATTCTTATACCGAGTTAAAGAAGAGAGTGAAAGCACCTGGCTTGTTGTGCATTTTAGTGTGCATGAATTTTTTTATTGTGCGATCATGACCCGAACGAGGGAGGCACATGGACATTGTTTACAAGCCATAAACTGATTTGGACCGGAGAAAGCCAACGATTGGCCAACCAGGTGTGAACGCATCCTTGTTGCCAAAAGCAATAATATGCAGGGAGGAAAAAAATTATAGAGACTTGAAGAATATAATTTCTGTTGAAATCCTGCTCACGCGAAATCTCACATCCCATTGCATTTGCTTGCTTTATTCTTAATTGATTTCTGCTTTGTTGGACTTTCTGACTAAAGAAAGCAGTAT
The DNA here is from genome assembly GCF_054856545.1 of Hippocampus guttulatus. NCBI lineage: Eukaryota > Metazoa > Chordata > Actinopteri > Syngnathiformes > Syngnathidae > Hippocampus > Hippocampus guttulatus. The sequence goes on along the minus strand of NC_141267.1, from coordinate 16,491,673 downwards.
TTCCATGTTTAGGATCAGAGGTTAAAATAAAGTTATATAAATGTAAATTCAAAACTGCCAAACCAGGCTTTTCATTAAGTGTGACGGCATACATCAACCTGTAATGCCCCTGGAATGAATCAAAGATTAAAAAAAAAAAAAAAGCCGTCTTTGCCTTTGTGTCTCCTTCACTGGCACAGAGAGACAGTCGAAGGAATTCGCCCATTAGGTCAATTAACCTGTCTGTCAAAGTCAGAAGCAAAGTGCTGACGCACGTTCAATACATAGATGGCGGCTTTGGATATGCTGTAAAACTTGATGTCTCACAGCTCAGTAACCTTAAGGTAGCCTCTGCTACCCTTTAACGGACATTACACAACCTTTGCTTTCAGAATTTCAATGACAACAATGCCCCCCCCCCCCCCCCCCACTGCATTTGTAAGATGGCCAATGAAAAGCAGCAATGCACTCCGCAAACATGATTGACTTGTGTCTCTGTGCGGATCCACCGCAGGCATGCAACACGAAAGAAATGATTCATTTTGCATTGAAAAACGATTTGGGATGCAATTAGGCTTAAGGTTGGTGGGTTCACTCGAGGGCAAATTATGAATATTGTGGAATATCCAATGTTTGAACCCACTCCCATTTTCCCTTTCGGAAATAATGGAAACAATAATAAAGTGTTACAAAGCCACTAATTGACATGTGCATTCACCAACACACACTCAAACAGACAACTAATTTGTGAGCTCTGCGCAGCCATTATGAAACAAAGATAACACCAAACGCATAGTTAACTACTGACTCAACGAAAGAAGAAGGAGACAAGCAAGACTTCTAAGGATATTTAGCCCCTTGTGGATGTGAGCCCACAAGTTTTGTGTGCCTTTTAGTTGAATCTATTGTCTTCATAGCTTTTGTCTTTAATTCATTGTTTTGTAATTTGTATTTAGATGTTTCATGTCTGTGTTTGTGACCAGTTCTCACCGGTTGCCAAGGAATAAACCCTGTGTTTTTATCAACTTCGTGTCGTGCTTCATGCTACATCCTGAAGGAGCCACGTATGGATCAATATTCAGATTTCTTGGACGTAGTATATTAAATGTTCTGTAAAACGCTTTGTTTCAGCTGCAGCGGTTGTGAGAGCTCTACATAAATAAAGCTGTATTGTATTGTATTGTATTCCCTTTAGCGTAGCTTCACCTAGTGGATACATAGCGTAACTGCAGCCATTATTGTAGCTTCACTTCTGTGCGCTTTGCAATTTGGCCCTCTGTATGAAAACAGTTTTAAAGCAGGCATTTCATTGAAGGTGCCCCTTATACTCCGAAGCGCCTTATGGTGCGGAAAATATGGTACTTTATAAAATAACACAACAAAAGGAATTGACATTAAGCCCAAAACTTTGAGGGCAATGTGTTTCTCCTACCATCTTTCGTGCCTCTTTTATGATCAACAGCAGTGAAATATGTTTTACAGGAATTTTGATTGCTTGTTGCTCTTGTTTTTTATCCAATATGCCAAACAGATCTCAAGATGGAGATTTGTAAGGCTGAAGGCCAGTTAAATGTCCTGCCAATAGAGCCAACTGCACTGCCAAATCTGCAGCCAAGTGGTACGCAAGCGCGAAGTTGAGCTGCACCTGGTGTTACTTCGTTGAGGCTCCAAGTTATTCGGACAGACTTTGTTTTTGCCTTTCATGGCATTCACAAGAAAATTGCATTTTGAAAGGCTTATTTCCATTCAAATGGCCTTTAAATAGTTTTGTCAATGCCAGGCAAGACGTGGAACCGCTTGCTTTCCAAATGAGGAAACACCCCCGCCACCATTGACTCTGCTGAATACGAAGGTCACCTGTTCCGAAAAGGAAACATGAACAATGAGCATTCTTTTGGGAGAAAATTTACTTTCTGATCACAATTCGACTTCTGTTTTCCTCCAGCAATTTCCACATGAACCGCAGGGATGGTTTACCACTTCTATAATTAACTGTCACAGTATAATGAAAGGAAATTCAGAAATGCAAATGACAATTTTGTTTCCAAAAAATCTGTTTATGTCTGACTTCTTTTTTTTCTTACTTCCTTTTTGAGTTGAACCACATAGATGTCGTTCAGCTATAATTAGCGTCCTGGTAATAATTCTCAATTGGGGGTTTCTGGAGCCCTCAACAAGCTCTTGGGCCTCTTCAGTGATATTTGGCTCACAAAGCCGTTGCAAAATGGGAAAATGGGTAGAATAATGATCCCCTGTATGGTGATACAGGGGATCAATGGTGTATGGCAGGAGTTCTCATCCAATGTTGTTATGTTGTGTATGTAAAACAACCACATTACCTTGCCTTAACACCCGCTAGCTTAATGCTAACGCAAAATGGACACGTCCCTAGAAAGGCTAATGAATCAGGTCCAGGTGACAGTCTTATATCTCTTTAATCAATAAATATTTAATCACTAGTGGTGCTGCAACACATGTAGCCAGACAAAACAATATACACAGACATATATTTTTTAACCTCTGAGAAAATGACTGTAACTGCAGTTTATTGAGTCACTTACAACAGTGCTCAAATTCGTCTTTGTTTGTGTCTGCATGACTGTATTATAATGCCCGTTAGCAAAGTCTCACTCACCAGAAGGACCTTGCAATGATGATGCGTGAACTGCTTTATTCTTTACTTTCTATTTAATGATGTTATTGCTCTTCCAAATGTTTTTATGAAGTACACTATTAAAGTGCTACTATCCTTATTAAAATGACATAACCAAAATGAGAGGGCTGGAATTGGCATTACCATTGATTTCAATGAAATGAATTGTCGCTGGCGTAAAAGTGTTGCCATTTTTGACTGCGATTCTAGAAGCGAAAAATTGCCACTTGGGGTTTCCCTAACAAATCAAGCGATTTCCCGTGCATTTCAGTATATCATTTTATTATATTTAGTACCTTTCCAACATACCAAGATTGTCTCTCAGTTGAGACGTATCACGTCAACAAACTTCCTTCCTTAACACTTATTCACCCTGAGATGGGATTTTGGTGGTGTCTTTGGGTGCTTCAGAGCGAGTACAGAAAACACGAATTGGTGAAATCGGGAATAGCAAAGCGTGAATATGCAGGGGATTACCGTTGTCTCACTCATTAATGCACACAGCTAAAACCTTCCACCCTTTGCCGACAGAATCACTCTTCACCCCCCACAGTATCCATATGTGAGCTCACATTGCTTCGAGATTGCTTAGTGTGATGGATTGATGCGAGCCAGGGAGAGCATACCCTGATGTGTGCGTCACTCTCCTTATGTGGCGTCTACAATAACGTCCCATCAGCTCAATGAAATGAGGTCTGCGGTTCAGTGATGGACTCCGCTGTCATCGTAGGGCCGGGACATCTGTCGCCTGCCCCCATGTGCTTTATTCCTTCATACTGTCGAGTAAAAAGCATGCAAAAGCAATCCTTCATGTCCCACATCGACAAACACACACATAACAAGGGGAAAGAGAAGGCTACAGGCAGAACATTTGAGGCCCCGTCTTAATTTGGCCCCATCTTAGCGTGACCTTCATCGTTTTGACAGAGTGGCGTGAATTAGAGCGAGATGCCAAAAAGATGAGCTGCTGCTCATTTTTCTCCTGCTCATGTCAATGCTACACGCTCAGCTGGCAGGAAGCTGGAGCTAGCACGCGCTAAAGATGAAGTGCGAGAAGACGTGCACTTCAACGTATTTACCTTCCCCAAGGCCTGGACTTAAATTTTGTGCCCCCATTTTTTGGGGGGCTTCCTTGTTAACTAATATTCATGTCATTGAACTTTACCAGGGCACCACAGTGGCAGTGTGGGGCTCGAGTCACATGACATGTCTGAAGCCGGACTTGAGTCACCAATTTTAGGACTTGCAACTTCATTGGTTAAAACTTATGAAGGACTTGACTTTGACCTATACGACATGACTTTATAAGTCATACTGCTTACATTGAAAATCTGCGTTTTCAATATTATATAGGTGGTGTTTGTTTTTTCAAAGATAAGTTATTAGTTTTAGAGTGCAGAGGCCACCTTGGCAAACTTGTATCACGGAGGGAGCTCCAAAGATGATTCCATTTGGATTCGAGGATTATGTTTTTGATTCAATCAGGAAAAATACAGTGGCAACATGCAGGGTTTGCAGCTCGGGCGGTGACACTGTAACCGTTCCCCAGACCCTTCATGACGTCACCTTCATCTGAATAGCCGACAGATGTAGCTGAATTTTTCAAATGACGCGGCAGAACTTCACTGCTTACTCTCATTTCCTGGTTTTAAGAAAGCAAGCCAGTTAACCCCCGCCAAGTCACAAAAATACAGTATATACAGTACCCATATTGTGTTTTACAATAATACTTAACCATATTGACAATTTCACATGCATCTGTGGATGAAATAGCAAAGTCTGTGATCACATATCACCTCTGTCCAATCTCATCAGATCGGTTGTAATTTGTTGTGATGTTGTGATCATATTAGCCAAATGGGGACCATGTTGGATTTTAACAGCAGAAACACGGGCCAGTAATTTATGAATGAGGTTTAAAAAAATACGATAAAATGTGGATTAAAAATTGTGAAATAGTTTATTTTGAAAAACAAGGTGATAATTCAATGCTTCAATCCATTTTTAAATTTGCATTTGAAATTCATATCGTTGTAATTAGTTGACAAATTATCCAATGCATTAAGTGCCTGGACAGTCTTGATTATTGTACCCACATTTTGCCAAGTTTTGTTATTTACAATAATCAGTTAACCGATTGTTTAATGAGTTAAAACAATTATAAAAGCAAATAAATACATTTTAATGAATCAGCTGTAGGGAAAACCCCCCCAACAAATATTACAGATCTCACCACTTTCAGAATTCTTTTGTTGCTTTTGTGCCTTGCTGTAGTACAAAACAAATGTCAAAGAATGTAAAGACTACCTCCGCTATGCAGTGGTTGCGTGAAGTACAGTACAGTAATTTACTATGCCCTGCTGTAAGGTCCAGTTACTATATGTTAGCAGTTAAGCCACGTGTGCTTCAAGTGCTCCCAGAGGAAGTTGAGAAAGGGATGCTCCACGCTGTACTGCACTTCACTCTGTTTTTTTAAAAGCTCCCTGGCAGTTTATTAGAGATGGAGGCGGGGGGGGGGGGGGGGGGGATCTCCTAACCACCTACCTTTTAGTTCACTGCTTTAGAAGGTATAGATTTAAAGCTTTACACACACTTGTAATGCTGAGGCAGCAGCAGTGCAGCTGAAAGTGGATTTCATGTGGATAGTGGAGATTCTCAGTGGATCATTGATAGACTCAACTTCATTGTACCCAATTTGTAGGCCAAGAAACTGCATTTAGTAATTAGGTTCGGATTCGCGAAGTTTACCTGTTATGGCAAGAGGGAAAGGTATGATTATAACCAGCCAATCTGTCAAGTACATCTTTTTTGGTGGTTATTAAGTAAGAATGTTTCCCCCTTTGCTGAGGTGTTCTTCCAGGGTCAATCTTAGGGCCCATCCTTTTTCTGCTGTACATGCTCCCTCTCAGCAAGTTCTTATGTATCTCAAACCACTTGTATACAGATGACCTCCAAATGTATTTTTCTACACAGTAAATGAGATAAGTGCACCGCATGATTGTTTGACTGCAATTAAGAGCTGGATGACTCACAACTCGTTTCAGCTCGATGCATCATCCATCACGCCAGATGCCAACAAATCTTGTGAGACCTCAGCTTTGTGAGCACTTAAAGGATTTGACTCCTTTGTGTAGTGTTTTTGGGGGGGGGGGGATTTTTTTTTTGGCTTGTTTGTGTTTTCCGACAGACAGGTATACAAGGTTTTATTCACTCTGGCGTTATATCATAAAACGCCTCTTGGTGAAAGTATTCTTCCTAATATGAACGAGAGAGCCTAAGAACCCCTGACAGAAGAGAATACCTTTCCAAGGTACCTCTTGTAATCTTAATTAAACAAAATTCTCACGTGTACCCCAGATGCCAAAGAAAAACCGAATGCTGTCACGTTATGTCATGTTATGAGAGTCATTGTTTTTGGTTGGGAAAAAAAGTCATCTTTATAATAAAGATTTAAGTCGTATAATTTGTGAAATGATGAATTTGAAATTTAAAAAGCAAACAAAGGCTTATCTTCGCAAGTAAATTTTTAAATTACAACTTTATTCTTATCATATGATACTCTCCATAAACATGACTATGTTACTTTATTCCTGCAATGCAAGAATGTCAAGTTTATGTGGTGGGTGATACATCTCAATCATAGTAATAATTTTGTTTTTTGTTTTATTGGCTTGACTGTTCGCATATGTAAGAATGCACCTTTTTTTTTTTTCAAATCATAGGGCATATTTCATTGGTCCCCCCAAGCTACGGCTTGCAGACCCCAGTTTGAGACGGACTGCTTAAGCATATGTCCAAATTGGTATGAAAAATGTCTGCCGTGCCACCGCAATTGTGTGTGCTTTGTGTTTAAAGCGGCCCACCTGTGTGCAAAGCCCATGCCACCACGTCCGAGCGCTAATCTAGCAGCCTGATGTCGAGGGCCTCCTGCCAGCTCGCCTCGCCCCCTGCCCACGTCTGCTCTTTGCGCTGATGTTCGGATAAATGAGATGTTTGCTTTTCTTTGGCACCTTTCCGAAGGTCACTCCGGCTGCCTCGATCTCAGAAGTGAGGGTGCATGTGGGGCTTGGGGGGAGGGGTAGTTTCGGTGTGATGCACGCGTACCGCCTCACTCAGCCCTTTAAAGGTCCATTAGTTTGAGATGTATTAGCCCATTAGACAAAACTCATCTGTGCTTCATGCAACTGCAAAGCGATTGCTCCTCCGTTAAAATGAACCTTTTCTCTTCATTTGTGCTGGCTGCTTATATCTTCATTGAGGGCGATGCTATCGCCTTTTGATGTGAAATGTGAAGTCTTACTTAAACTAACTTGAATAGAAACCATTATCAAGGAAGCGCCGATTACATTTTGGAATCCAGATTCAAATGAACTGAACCCTACCTATTGGCCCTGGATAGGGACTAAGACCTGGCATGGAAAGGAACATTTGCATTAGATTCCCCCCTCAGATAAATGTAAATATAATAAATAAATACAATATCGGAATAAAGAAAACTATTCATAATTTGCAGATTCACTCGTGTGCCGATTTTTTTGTATACCTATCCTCACTTAGAGCTTAAAAAACTCTACTCTATTTTCTCTTGTTGTACTCATGCAAAACCAATAAAAATATTGGTTTGGTACCATCTTGATGCCAAGGAACTATGTTAAAGTGAGTTGAGGAGCTTCATTAAGCCAAAAGGAGTTTTTTAATGCAGTTGGACATGGCGGGACACCACCATGTATGCCTCCTTTTCCAAACCTTTCAAAATACCAATTACTACCTTCCTACTGACCATTTTATGAAATTTTTGCCTGAGTATCACATAGCTACATCCGTTTTTTTTATGCATGTATCGCAAATGACTCTTTATCTTTAGATAATGGTGATACACACCTGTTTCTGTCTTGACACAAACACCGCTCGCCCAAAGTCAGCTTGGCTAGGCTGCGGCGCACCCACGACCCTGATGAGTACGAGTTTTCGAGAAAATGGACAGATGATGAGAAATGTAATTTGGATGGAACCGCGTACGTGATTCTCATGGCATGCCAGCTGTTTGCTTTTCCCCTTTCAACAGACACTCTTTCATTGCGTTCAATTGGTTTGGGTAACACCCCTTCCTTCGAAGAGAATAGCAAATGTCGTGGATGTCACTGTAGCCGATTGAGAAAACACCCACACTACCAACTCATTCGTCTCACGGCCTGCTCGTCTATCTGCATCCGCGGTGACTCACGGCGTGGGAGTCGCCTGCGCTTTCATGTTGGCCGTCATTCATTATAGATGGCGTATGTAACTAAAAGGTTGGCTCATTCATTAACGCGGGCACCTTCTTCAGCGCGGCGCCTTAGCCGCCTCCAGGTTCTGCATGTAGCCTACTGCGCTAGCTTCAGGCAAAATGTTCGACACGGGTCTTGCACTGGATCTTATTCAGTCGAATGAGATCCAGTGCAAGACATGCTGGTCGGTATACCTAATGAAGTGGCAGCCCAGTGAGCACTGAACTATACAGTGGTACTCCATCCATCCATCCATTTTCCGAACCGCTTGATCCTCACTAGGGTCGCGGGGGGTGCTGGAGCCTATCCCAGCTGTCTTCGGGCAGTAGGCGGGGGACACCCTGAATCGGTTGCCAGCCAATCGCAGGGCAACAGTGGTACTCTTTGCCAATAAAATGAATGGAAATGCCATTAATCCGTTCCAGCCTCCCACACAAAACAACAATAAAAAACGAGAAAAACCACCCACTATAATATTATACTATGTACTACATACAGTAGGCTCATAACAACATTATATACAGAAGAATCAAAAACAATTTTTATCATACTTTCTCCTCCAATGCAAATTCTGCTGCTCATTCTGGTATGCACACTTTACCTTCCTGGGGTGTGAGGGGTGGTTAGGGACGTAATTCAGGATTAGCTTTCACACTTATGAATGAAATACGTTTTTGTGAGCGTTTCAATTGTGCATATGAGAGCATTTTACGGTTGTGTATGAGTGCATTTTCGCAGTGTTCACGACTGAAAATAAAAATACTAAAAATAAAAATAAAAAAGTGTAGTGTTTACAAGAGCATGCCCTAACGGCCCATTACACTACAGGGAGTACAAGACAGGCATACGTACAGTATATTGTGTACTCAAGGCCCAGATCCTCTCTAAGCTTCTGCAGAACACATTCTTTGCAGAGGATAAACAATACATGCCTGTGAATATCGTTATATTATCTGTCTACAGGTCTTGTTTTGAGGCTAACAACACTGCCACATAGATGCTAATCACTCTCACTATCACACACTGATTGAATTTTTCCCCCCTTACTCTAATTTAGTTGTGATCCCTGATTTGGATGCCCCTGGAGGCCTCTTGATGGCACTCCTGCAAAACAGCAAAATGTAAAAATGTAGAGAAAAAAAAATCTTTCTTCGGCTTCTCAAGACATTTTAGACAATTGCCCTGTATGGTCCCAATTTCTATAATATCTAGGGAGATTATTTCTAACACTAAATACCTTGGAATTAATAAAAAATGAGAACCTAAAATAGATGCAGCAAAGCCTGAGTGAAGCGCTACACACTTTAGAGTTAACGTAATGAAAGCGATAAGTACCTGCAAGCCTGAAGCTTGACCGGGGAAATATTACAGCCTGCCGTGTGGGTGCTTATTCATTTCCATCACCGTCGACCATCATGGAAAGCCACATTAAGGCACTCCAGCCTTGAATATGGAGTAATAAAATGATTTAGCCGCTTAATTGGAAGCAAATTAACCGCACTTTATGGCAGGGGGGGAGGTGGGCTGCGATTGTGCATTTCTAGTATTTCACCCCGCTGTGGAATGACGAATCTCAACATAGAAAATTAAAAGGAAGGGTTTTTTTTTTTGTGACTTACTTACGGTCGGTCGCACGTAATCCCTTCAATTGCTGTTCTGATCTCGGAGGCTAATGGTTCTTATTGTTGGTGCGCAGTGCCATTAACCTGTCATATATCCCGGCCCTCTGTGTCAATGCTAATGACTCGCTGTTTTGAACCAATTAATACATAGGGACCGACTCATCCGTAAGACTGGTCATGATTGATTACAGCGTCTGCCATCAGGTTAAATGTTTAATTGTGGAGAGGATAGGACAGTCTTACATATAATACTTAACTTCTTCTTCTTCACTCATTATCCTTCTATTCATCCATCAACAGCTTTCCTTGGTTCGGAATCAGAATCAGAATCATCGTTATTGGCCAAGTGTGTAAAACACACAAGGAATTTGTCTGCGGAAGTATAGGCTGCACTTGTATTGCAACAACAAGCAACTATGTTAAACAAAGACATGACATCTAAGTATAGAAAGACTTTTCGTAATGTAAGGGTACCATTGTGCAACAGTACCAAAAATTACATTTCTGAATAGATACTGTATGTTGGAATCTTTTTTGTTGGCGTTTCAAAAATATTTACACAAGTGCAAAAGGTCTTGCCAACTTCCTCAAATTTGCTCCTTGCGCTTTGCCGGCGTTGCTTCGCGACTTGGTTTGCACCTGCCCTGTTGACTCGTGATTTAAGACGTAAAAACCAGCCATCTCTATTCGGCTCTGGTTTGATAAATTACATTGCTGGTGCTAAATCACCTCATTTGCATATATGCTCCTTAAAGAACATAACAAATGAATGTTGCGATTTGGCGTGTTGGGCAAATATGTTTGCGCCCTTATTGCCATCAAAGCTTGAGTAAATCAGGCCTTCTGTGACTCTGTGTTCATGCGTGTGTGTGTGTGTGTGTGCGTGCGTGTGTGTGTGCGTGTGTGTGTGTGTGTGTGTGTGTGTGTGCGTGCGTGCGTGCGTGCGTGCGTGTGCGTGTGTGTCGCACTACAAGCATCGAGGATTGGAGCGCTGTCAATTACTAAGAGATGATCAAAGTGCAGCCTGATGTTGTCTGGCCTCTGTTTTCCTTCCTTCCTCCGGGGGCTGGCAGCATCAGGAGGAGCAGGAGGAAGGGGAGTGAGGCGCTTGCTGCGGGGTGGTTTGACGCTCTTCTGCGAGGTCTGCTTCACACTTGACTATGGTCCTTCTTATCACACACGCGTATCAGAAAACAACGCTCCGCCTTTGATCCGACACGCCGCGCACATTTGTTTGCGCTCTGTGGCGATCGATTGACGTCCTCTGTATTTTATTTATTTTTAAGTCGAAAGACTTGTGGGACCGGACTGCAGCAAAAAGAAGGCTTCGATGATGCCAAGGCATAATTGAATGGCTGTAAACTTGGGGGACAAAGTGTCATTTGGTCTCTTTAGTAGCACCCTGGTTGTTTTTTAAGGGTAATTCAAACACTGGAAAACTAGACGAGCACGAGTTTGGCCCTCCATCAAGGTTCAACGGTGAAAAAAATGCAGCCTCTAACTTCTTTTTCTATTTTGTATAGGACGATATTAACCAAGATAATAATACGACTAAAATTATCCGATTGTGGCGAGCTGGGTCGGCAGTGCGAAAGTACCAGCAGCTGCAGCAATATGGCGCTAAATTTGTGTCTGTGTAAAAAGTCGGAGTGAACGTCGGCTCTTTGTCTGTCCATTTTAATTCATGAATGAAAATGTGGATTTTTTTTTCCAGTTGTAGTTATTTCGTTAGTTTTCGTAAACTACAGTAACATTGTGGCCAGTGGCAATTTAAGCAGTCCAAGGCACTTTTCATGCATTCAATGGTGGCTCCAAAATTCCTCTACCTTTGTTTTTAATCCAGATTTTTACCTAAATTAAATGACATGGAGGAGGTAACAAAAGTCATTTGGGGGGGGGGGGGTGCGTCAATATTTGGGTTCTTGCCTGCCCAACAAGGATTTGCCATATTATTATTTTCTGTAATTTTTGTGTAATTCTGCTGGCAATCCAACACATGATGATGGTGCTGAGAGCAGCTAATAAAAAAGTAGTCCCGAAGGTGAACCTTTTCTGACATCTAATTGAAACGTGTCACCCCTCCATGAACATTCATGGGAATGTTTTTGCATTTTTGTGTAAAACAAATCAGTCAACAAACAAAGCAATGATCGTCAGACAGCACCAACCTCTGCCAAGGCTTCAATATTTTATGCCCTGCAAAAATGAATGAGTGAAGTACTATGATCACAGCTCTGAAGCCATGAAAAGGAGATACTCATCCATCCATAAATTTAATCAAGAGACAACATTTCGTGAAACATGAAAGCAGCAAATTGCAAGCGGAGCCCGATGAGATTTGACAATGATTAACATTTTAACATTTGCGACAAATTGGATCTGATTGAAATGTGATTTGCAGAACAGCTTCTGACCCTGAAAACACATTTCATTTTTTAATTCAGTCAGTGAATGTCATTTTTTTCACATTGATCCCGTTCAGTTGTTTTCAGACACCTTGCTTAAGTGCAGGCATTGCACAATTCTGGTTCCACCTCTCTTGCAGCTCCGATCCTACCTCTGACGGCAGAAAGTTGCCCGGTTAACTTTATTGCCCGATTCCGTGTCTCTGCCGTTCAAACAGAATAGCGACATGGAAGTAAAAGCAGTCAAATCCAATTTCAAATCTAAGGGCTTTTTCATAATGAGAAGATGCTTCTCGAAATCTCCATTGTCACTTTAGAGCTAAAATGTTTTCAGGGTGCAATTTCACGACCATTGTCTTTGCAGCAGGGGGTTGAAACACAAATCAATCTGTGACGGCTTCTTCGAAGCAACCCAAACCCAAAGTCTGACAAACACAATGATTTTAGGCCCCTCTTGGTGAGTATCAATTTAGCCTCTGAATGAAAGTCACGTGAACTCACACCCTTAAATAATGGTCCTACTTGGATGTGGCTTGCCCATATAGGCCCCAGAGCAGGCACTAGGTGAATAAGTAAATAAACCTGGGCCCTGGCAGGTCTCATAAATTGTGTTTCTCCCAAATGAGAATGCCCGAGAATCGATACACCCCGGGGGGATCCCGCTGTGTCTCAGAGCAAGGACGCATGTTTGGTGTGCACTGCAGAAATAAACAAGCCAGGAAAGAAGAGCTTGGCTCCATTGTCGGGTAAAGAATGAAATCAACCATGTGTATTAAGTAAAACGTTAAAGCCGAATCAGACTTTTAACATGGTACCTTATGATCCCACGTGACAAGCACCTGGCAGCTAATCTGTCAGTTAGCTAAGCTAACATAGCAGTCTTCCTTGTGTACTAACTGTTCCTTCCGTTTCACGTTCCAATCATAAAGTCTAGTGAAAAAAATCACTCTTAGTACTCCATACACGATGGGATAATCAGTGAGAAAAAGCTATCAGAGATGTCCAATAATTAGTTCTTCTATGAACTTTGATCACAAGCGGAAAAGAAAGTATGTGTGCACCCCACTCAAGTGGGAATATTTAATAAACACAAAGCACAAGAAAGCAGGTGCCGCTCTCTTGATGCTGCTTTTTATTCACCCTCCCCGCTTTACTCCCTTGGGCATTTCTTTTCTTGGCGGTTTCTCCGTTTGATTTCTTTCCTTGTCATTCATCCTCACATGTCGATTCCTCCCGCCGGGTGTTTGGTCACCACCACGTCTCACTTTCTCACCCATCTTGATGCACTTTATGCCCCCTTTTAAATTGCCTTTCAAGTTAATTCATAGATTTGTTTCTCAACACATTATACATATTTGAAGAAAATTGCCAAAAGCATGTGCAAATACTAAGATCTAGATCATAATATAGGTGTTGAGTACACAAGATGCTCACATAGCAGCAACTCCCAATCAGAGTTATTTAGCATGTCAAATTAAGAAGAACAGCAACCCAGGCAAAGCTGATTTACAAATTTAGTATCAATGCGAAAATGGCCTGTTCAAAATAACAGACATTTTCGACTAACGAAAATGGCTTCCTAACCCAAATTCCCAAATTATCTTGCAAGCTCGATTAAAGTACATCAAAGTTGATTAAAAACCAAATAAATGAAAGAAAATTGGTTAGGGGACCCTTTATGATTTGTGACTACCGACTTTGTCCCACCTCTGTCTTCCTGTGAGGTTTCACTTGCTTTTGGAATCACATAGTGGGCCTAAACAAATGCAAAGTATTTTCTAACCCCCCTCCCACCGCCTCTTTTAAAACCAACACCGGTTCATCTTCATCCCGCTGGTGATTTGGCCCTCCGGTCGTAGGTTTCTCTTTGGATTGTGATGAGATGCAGACTGATTTAGCGGCACATCACAGTGGCAGATTACGCCGGCGCTGGTCTTTACTGAAGCCTCACACACTCATACGCGCCACTCACATATTATTTAATGACTAATATAAAATCATTGGGCAAAGAGGAAGTACTCGAAAGAGGTCAAAAAATAAAACACGCACACACACTCAACTGGGCACTCCTCCCTGGGGTAGTTCCTATTATAATGTGCAATTTTAACCATGCCATCCATCTATCGCCATCCTTCCGCCTGTCACGCGTCCTCCTCCAAGGTGCTTCTCAACTTCCACGAGGAAACACATGAGGAAGATGTCTTTACATGTCAAAATGGCTCTCATCCCTCTATTCAAATAGTTGTCTCCCGTATTAACGAGTGCTTTTATTTCCACGTCGTATGAAGATAGACGTAGAAAGAAAGTCATTGGTGGCTTCTGTGATGCTCATTTATTTGAAGTGATTGTCTTGCAGCAGCGGCACCTGTTTAATGACGAAATATATCTTGCAGAAAGTGAGCAGCCATTTTTTTAAATGTGATCCATTGCAAGCAGATAAAATGGGAAAAAGTGAGACTTTGGTCCTTATTTTGGTAGACAGGCGCTTGCGGTAAAAACTGCCACATTGTAATTTTTGTGCCGAGACAAGTCCAGTTTAACGTGTTTGAGAATTTACCAGACCGCATTGGGCCTTGCTGGGCGTTCTAGTGGACAAAGGGCTTTTTTTATTACGTGCACCTGCCAATTTGATGACAAAAAGTAGACTAGAATGTAGACCAGCTAAAAGCAGGTCTAAGTTGTGGTGTTACAAACGCAATTTTAGTGGATTTGAAGGAGTTGTTGGCAGACATACTCTGAGCTCCGCAGACGTGTGTGGTGGAGGTCGTACTGTTTCATTCATGAATATGACAACAGTGTGGGACAAACCCTCTGAATCATCGTAGAAGTCAATTCACAGAGCAAATCATAATCATCTTAAAAACATGTGTACGGGCAATCCCTGACCAAATCACATCTATGGAACTGTACAATATTCCAGAAAACAAAAAACCAAAAGAGAGAATGTCCCATCTGTCCATGATCACAGATATTGTCATCACGGAAATCAATCAAATAATGATAACACCGAAAAACCGACAGAGCTGTTTTATGTTTTTCTAGTGGATTCTCTACATTTACCTAGAATGACCCAAAATGTGACAAAAATCTATCGTGTGGATAACTCAGCAGAAGTTTTGCCTCTTGTTACCCGTTGTTCCGGTCTTGATTTTGGCAGGTGTCTCCTGTCTCCAGTCACAGCTGTTTGCACTGTTTCACAAAAAAAAAACATTACTGTAGACCGCTAAGTATGTTTCTCCAACGAGCCACCAACTGGCTTGATGCGATAAACTTGGCCCTCGTGCTCAAATTTTTACTTGGAAATCAAAAGAAAAATATAATATAATATAAAATATAATGGATGAACTTGTGTGTGATTGTGAGTAAGAATGGTCATTTGTCTACATGTGCTCATGGAAATGACTGGCGACCAGTCCAGGGTGTCATATACCACAAAGTCAGCTTGCATATTTTGCTTTGTCTCACTGCCGGGGGGATTACTGTCCCACTTTTTGGCGACAAGTTTCCTTTTTAGTTTTGCCATGAGCAGTTTCCTCTTTGGTTTTGTCTAAAATGCACGACTCGCTGACAGACTGCCCAGTTGGAATGTGATATAGCTTCGTAGGACTTCTTACTGAATTCATGTTGTGTGGCTCCCGGTCAAGACATCTGTTATTCTTCTGATCTGAAGAAAGCCCTCTGGTTTGACGCCGCGGGTTGATCGACTGCTTCTGAAACCTTTGGCCCTTAAGGTGATGTGATGCCTGCCCCCACCCTCCCCCACCCCCTCCTCCCTCATGCCGCAGAATTAGATTAGCACTTCAGTCTTTACGATCTGCCGTCAACACGGAGGATTTATTACATGTCCCTGGATGCTGTCGACACAGGCGGAATAGAAAACAGAGACTCAGAGAGAGGATGATAGTCGAAAAAGCTAACGGAAAATGACATCCGTCTCACGCTCACCGTTGAAACACTCACCTGTGCGCAGACGTGTTTGAACGACTGTGGAAGTGATAATGGCTGCATGTTGATGCCTTGCTAGAGTACATGGGAACCACCTCAAACGAGGCCAACTGTGTCGGAGACACCGCTGGTATGTCTTGGAGTGGTCACGCCTATATCAACAATGACGAGTGTACATATGGGCAGCGAGAAATTAACCGAATTCACAAAATTTCTGATTGATCAAAAATGTAGCGTGAGGTACTAACTGTTATTGGCAGACAAAATTAGCTTCAAATGTAGTTTCACAGGCAAACAGTGTCGCAGCAGTTGTGGCTAGAGTGTGAAATGTAGCATCTGGGATTCGCGACTCACGCTCCTTTGTGTTGAAAGCAATTGCCGCCGTCCCATTGGTGCATGTCGAATTATCTGAACGTGTGAAGCTGCAGCAGCTCTATGGGCATGCACTCCGGTTCCAGAAATGGTTTGCTTGGGCAAGTTCTATCTGGAAGGCACATTTGAATAAATTCCAACTTTAGTGTCACGCCATCTTTTGCCTTTTAATTTTACAGGTGGGTGCCCCTATTTTCTTACCTTGACCCTTGATGTGTAGCCACATTTGTATTCCTTCTGCTGTGGAAAAACGAGCAGCTGGTCAAGGCGACCTTGACGTGCCCCCGAACAAGTTTAACATTTGCCACCATGGAAATGAGAAGTCTTGGACATTTGTGAAAATTGACCCGGCCGTACATTTCCGCGCCCCACTCCCCCCATGTAAAAAGCTTTCCGCCTTCCTCTCATTTTTCACGAGCCTTCTCTTTTGCCGCCCCATCTTTCATCAATTCACATCCCTCCACCTTCTTCCTGTCTCATATAGGGTGAGCTTGCCTCTCCTGGACACATGAGCGAGGTAATATGTTTTACAGAAAGTAATGGCTGATCCTCCTTTAATAGCATTGGCCGCTGGCTGGCTCGCGGGGCCATGTGTGAATGAATAAAGCGGACCTGTGTGGCATTCAACTGTAAGTAATAGCTTTCTCTGTAGTTCCGCACAGCACTTCAACTTATTCCGCGCTCTGGATGCACGGCAAAGTCGCTTTTGTTGGAAGCAGCCCGCTCAGCATCGCGTGGTCCTCTTTCATCGCGTCCTTTTCTGGTTTCACATTTGGCTGAGAGGCAGCTCATTGCAACAAACAGCAGCTTTCCACTTCTATTCAAATCCCGTATCCTTAATCTTGGAAAGCGATACAATGCAGTTACGCTGATGGAAAACATCCACAAAAGCCATCCAAACGTCTGCGTCATTAGCTTCTTTAAAACCGACTCCATACAAAATGCTGCATTAGAGCTGTGAGATCCTGCATTTGTCTGCTGGGCCGTTCACACAAACCAAGCAAAAGTAGCAATTTCCGCCACGTTACGTTATCGTGACATGAAATAACGGTTGGAAAACGACAGTGCTTTCAACACAACAGGGTGAGAGGAGTATCAGCTGATATACTACACTTGTATATCATATCCTTACAAACAAGTATTGTCATCATACTTCTGTAAAATTGCCGCGTCAACTCCATCTTGGAGTGATGTACAAAATACTTGTCAATGCAATAGGGTAGAAGGAGTAAGTGTCGTACCCTCACACTGTCAGGTTCCTAACCGAACCAAATAGTGTTTTGGATTCCAAAAATGCAGCTTCAGACAAAGTGCGATCAAAATATTTATTACAGAAAAGCGCACCGACAATTTACAAACCGAAATTCCTGGTCACAAGGATGCCAGGAAAAAACATAAAAGCGCTTGCAAAGACAAGCTACATGAGAACACACAAACGAAATATCACAAGTCCAATAATGCGAAACCAAAGATCAAGATGGCTAAAAAGGAATGATGAAAATACAAAGTTCACTGACAAAACAAGAGTGACTATGAAAGATAGAGAGGTTTAGAATACAACACTTGCAGCACAAGAGCGAGCAAGGTCAATAATCCGACAAGAGACGAGGCAGCGGAACAGGTGTGCCTGCCGGAGGGAAACGCCCTTCACTCCGGCTGGGGCTGAAAACAAAACAGACCGACAGACGTGATACAAACCCGTGTTTGATGTTCTGTTATGGCTCTGAAACTACCCTAGGAGTTGACACTGTGACCTCTTTCTGGTGCGCCGCATGAAAGTTTCATCTGGACCATGATGATTGCTTTCAACACAGCAAGAAGGGACAAATTAGTGTCAAGGAAAGACGAGGCAAGGCAAGGCGTTTTTATTTATAAAGCACATTTCATACATAAGGCAACTCAATGTGCTTCACACAACCAAAAGCACAAGGCCTCAAAACATTTACACATAAAGACATTTAAATGCAAAGCAAAGAGAACAAAAGTAGCTTTGCAACAATTATTAAAACAGCGTGCACTGACAACAGTTAATTAAACACGAATCCAAACTAAAGATTTAAAGGCATTCAAAAGCAAAGTAAAGAAATAAAAAGTAGATTTCTAAAATGAGTGAGAGTGAAATTGATTTGAATGCCTAAAAGACCTTGTTTTCCCATCCAAGCGCACACGCGACGAAACATCACGAGAGGCAAAAAATTATGGACGTTGAAGAGCGGGCGCGTGAGTGGAGCCGGAATTGGCTTTGCTCTTGTTGGCATTCAATCATAAACAACACATTCCCGCGCCTCCTAATGATTTTGACCTCCTGTGAATCTTTTGACATTTTCTCACTGGAGATATCACAGCAGCACCGAATCGTAAAATAATGATAGCGCTTGCCTGCGTGGAATGCATTGTCCTGGAAATGACCTTCTGCTATTCAAAGGCTGTGTCCTCCAGGAGCTCGCAGTTTTAAATGGAACAAAAGTCATTACCTTGTCCAACCAAGTTGACGATACCCAATGCTTCTGTGGGATCTGTACTGCCCCAAAAATGTTCATGCTCTCACATCACAAGAATTGTGCTAACACTGTTTGTAGTTTTGACATTAGTAAATGTCCCAGCCTTAAAATTTGTGTCCATGTACACACACGCAATGTAACCAAATTTCATGCAAGAACATGCAAACTCCACACAAGAAGGCCAGAGCTGGAATCGAACCCTGCACCTCTGCACTGTGAGGTCGACACGCTAACCACTCGGCCACCAGGCTGCCCCTACATTCTACATATGATAAACAAATGTATGTCCATTCACACAAGCATAAACCGACGCGCACACACACACACGAAATGTAAAGCTCGAAATATACGCTTTTGCATCGCAGTGTCTGTGTCTTGTACTTTGGTTTCGTATTATGGTACCGCTAATGATAGCCACGTCGCATTCATGCTAGCAGGCACAACTATGTACGTTGGCCCACAGCTAACCTCTTCGCTTCTCTTTTCGTCATATTTAATCACTTATTTATGCAACATTTGGTCTGTGAACATTCGGTACGACCACCGGGAACTTAAAGAGATCGGCGACTGGCACCGCGTAATTAATTAGGTGACAGGTAACCATTTAACACCAGATATAAGTGCGTGGGTGATCGAGGACACTTCTCACAGTCTGCTGTGTATTTGTTTTTAGACTTATATACGAGCTCGTTACCCTGCCGGTTGAGTAGAAGCACCGGTGGCTGAAGCCAAACTGTGGCAGGGCTCATACTTAATGGACGAGACGCATCATTTTGCACGTGGGTGTTGCGCAGGCTGCTCCACTTGGCCTCTGACTGGCGTTGTAAAACTGGGTTGTAATTGCAGTATTTTCACTTGTGAGGTACAAATAAAATGTTTGGGATTTTTTTTTAAACAGAGGCTTTGGCTAAAGTGCAAAACAAAACAGATTGCTATTATCAGGAATCCACACAGATAAGAGTTTTTTTTTTTTTAAGTGCACGAGTCCTATATGGAAGGCACAATAGTTTTGATTATCCTCTGGGGCTTTAAGTAATCATTAAGTGGCAGTGGAGTGCAGGTTCATTTGTTGCAGCTCATTTGTTTTCAGAGAGATTTGAGGGTTTGTGGCGAGGAGGCAAAACATGTCATCACTGTGCAAACTCAATGATCAAGCATAGTGGAAACAACAGTCCAAAGCACCAGCAGTAAAATTGCTCTGCTTATTTCACTTCAAAGAAAACTTTCAGGATAATGACATAATTAGCTTTCCTAACAATCAGCAGAGCAGCTTATCCTGCTCCCTGATTGTTTTCTTATAGTGTTTGTATTTTAGTTTTCAAGGATTTAAGGGGCAATTTGTAGTCATTTAACCGTAAAACAAACAGCTTGAATATCATTTGGACACGCCCATCTCATTTCTCCAAGCGTTTGTCGCTCCTCGCTGATCTGTTGATCCTTGTCTCCTCGATGGGATGTCTTCCAAGATTGACTCTGGGGGGATGATTTTCTTTGGGTCATCCTCTCATTTTTCATCCTCCAAACACCGCGGTGGGGTTGATGCCAAATTAATTTGTTTTAATCTGAATGCTGCACTCCCTCCCAGGCCATCTCAGAGCCTTTAGATGTTCACTTTAAAATGAACACGGTATTCGAATTCATGTTATGTGTGTGGAATATGAGTGAAGCACCAAAATCCGCCACTTATTAGCCATCTCGCGGGCCATCTATGCATGGCAGGCTGATTGAACACTCCAAATTGTCCCGAAGTGCGAGTGTGAGCGCGGATGGTTGTTCGTCTCTCTGTGCCCTGCGACTGGCTGGCAACCGGTTCAGGGTGTCCCCTGCCTACTGCCCGAAGACAGCTGGGATATGCTCCAGCACCCCAGTGACCCTTGTGAGGATAAAGCGGATCAGAAAATGGATAGATAAATGGATGGAGTTGCTGATAGCTCAGGAAACAACCAATCACGGCTCACCTGTTTTCTGAAGCTCATCCATGATTGATCGTTACTTGAGCCCCGGAGCAACTGTGATATCATTTTCAGTCAACAGCATGTGGCAAAATGGCCGACCCCTGAGATGAACAAAAATGGGTGGATTTTAATGCTCAACTCAATATTCCACCAATGGAATATTAATCAGAATGAGGTGTTTCGACAAATGGGGCTGCATAGAACATACTTATGGATAGACAATGGCTCCACTGGGGCCTGCGCAGATAGTCGTGATGAAGTCAGCATTTGCGTCCTTACATGCACATGTAAGCGGACCTACACAGCTGTAACTGACACGGGCTATCAGTGTCCAGTCTCGCCGCCGTCCCACGCGCCAAATCCGCCCTCACTCTCTCTCCTCCCGCCCTCGGGCCCAAAGCATCTCCCCGGAGAGCCCACATTCATTATTTATGCTCAGAGACCCCTCGGCCGTCCAGGCCTGACTTCATTCACCTCATTTGGTCGCTGTCCTGTGGCTTTGGGGACACATATATCATCTTATATACACAATGGATACCCAGATTGCTGGAGCCCCTTTATATCTATTCCATGTGTGCCTTGATATGATTTGATTCTATGGATGATATCGTTATGAAAGAGGAAGGGGGAAATGGAGTTGGCTCTCCATTCTTTTCGGTTGATTTTCGACACCGTTTTTCACAGTGTCAAGGAGATTATTTGATGATTCATGAGTAAGAACATGGGATTCTTTCATACCAGATTGATCCAAACGTAAGATTAAGGGGAGACCTTAAACTTCTCGGGGGAGAATTTATTGATGAAGAACTGTATGTCGATACCGCGGTGAAGCGAGTTGTTCCAATTTGGGAATGAATCAATCAAACTGTCTCTAAAATCCTTATCAACTGAACCGTTGCTGCACAGAAATCTTGTTAATTGAGCTTCTCTTTCATTCTAGTGTAAAAGAAAATGAAGCCCCTGATAATAACACAAACCAGATTATGGGTGAATGGATCATGTCATCAGATTACAAATTGTCATTGTTAGTGCATGAAAGGGTGAATTTCATCTATATTGTAAATGTGTAACCAGTTTGCCACTCCTAATGTGTTTTAATGCAGCTTTTCTACGCTTTCATCATTTTCTTTCTTAATTTGGTATGGAAGTTAGCTACAACGCTATAATTTACTAGAAAGCGTCTTTGCTCTTGAGGTTTTTTTTGTTTTGTTTTTTTACTGTACATGAGCCGTGGCAAATAAACAAATTAAATATTGTATGACAATCGTGGGAGAGATATTGAATGACTTTTGGAAGGGTTTGGTCCGTGAACCATAAACAAAGTAATTTTTCTAGAATATGCCTGCTGGTGGAATTCGGTAAGTTTTGGAGTCTGTTAAGTACAGTTTTGTTGTCGAACTACTGTTAAATGTAGTAAAAATAATAATCATGAGAAATGAAGAAATTCCAGTTTTGCGCTTGGGCCCTAATAATAAAATGACAATAAAATACAACTACCAGAACATTCCCTATTCAGCAGTTGAGGTAGTCGTCATGTATAATACATCAACATTTCTGTAGTATACTGCCCCCTTGTGTCCCAAGTCTCATACACTGCAGCACAATGTCCACAGAAGTGATGCAAAAATGTGGTAAAACCTGGTTCATTTCTTTAATAATAATAATAATAATAGATTTTATTTATAAGCGCCTTTCAAGACACCCAAGGACACTTTACAATAACAAAAAACACAAAACAATACGGGTTGAGCAGCGGCAGCCAAAACATTCTGTTTAATAAATTCCATACATTGTCATTACTGTATGTAAATCCAATGTTATAAAGTGATATTTTTCTTATGCAAAAAAACACTACAACAATATTTGTTGTTTTGTTTTGGAGGCTGCAACGGATTAATGACATTTCCACTCATTTCAATGGGGAAAGATGATTTATGATGAGTTGTACGATTTCCCATCTAGTGGCCTCACAGTTCTGCCTGTCACTATACATCACGGATAGATGAACAAATATAGACGTTGTTTGTAGGAAACAATTGCAGCAATCAGTTGAAGGCGGATAATTTTCCGCCATGGGAAATGATCCAATTTCACCTAAGTGGTTGTGAATCACTGGCCTTAATGACAGCTTAATTAGCATCCACACACATTTCTTGTATTACGATAAATTCCATTCCACTTCCGCCACGTCTCCTCTGGTGCCATCACCCAAAAAAGACAAAGAAAAACACATCCTCAGATGCACACCGAGCTTGTCTTGCATACAAACTTCCATGTTGTTTGGGGGCGTTGAGCATATTTTTATGCTCCATATAAAACCCTTCATGCCCTTTTAAGTATTTCAATGCACCGAGTCACCGCGTGCGTGTGTGCATGTGCATCAGACCTGAACACAATTTGACAGTTACTTAACTTCTCCGCGCCTTCACCGCCGCCTGCTCCTGCCAGCCTGCCAGATAAATAGCTACTGTATGTGGCCATGTAGTGTTACTGTATAATGTGACAGTATATGCGCTTGCTGCTCTGCGCACACTCTGACACACATCCACACCCACGCATCATGTTGGATTTGCCTCCCGGGCCCTTATCTGCTTGTTACTCTTGCTGATACCCGCCTTGCGGCTGTGTAAATCATGTTTTTGTTCAGAAATGTCGCAGGTTTTATCTTGTTGGTTTTGACGCAATGATCTGGACACCAAAGAAATTTCAGTCGTCAAACCTTCCCATGTTGGCTCATTGCTCACCAAATATGCATTCCTGCGGAGTGTTCCTCGCGTCTATCAACACCAGGCAACAAAACCACAAGGCAAACGTTCAAATTCACTATTTCCTTTGCAACATTTCATAACGCACTGAACTTAATTTCCGAGGCAGAGGAGCTGATCCCTGCTGTGAATAGCGAAAATCCGCCAGTTGTTTGATGTCCACGCTAAAAACGTTTGTACGTGCCTTGGGGCATGAAATATTTCTTACATGTTTAAGATAATAATAATAATTATAAGGGAGATACTGCATGCTTGAGTATGTTCCATCCACCCACTGGTCCTGATTAGGAATACATGGGGAACGACAAAAGCAAAACGAGGCTTTAAAAGTCGTTAAGAGTGAGCTGTCACTATCCAAATGGGAGCTACTTGTCCTCTGAAGTATAAAGATAATGGCCTATAGTTCCAGTGACACTTGAGAGAGATGAAACATGACAGTTGCAGCCAGCTGAGTCTGTTCTCGCTGCCCCTCCTTTTCAAGCCTCATAATAACCAACGGAGCCTTGAAAAGGGCTTCGAAGTACGCTTGAGCAAGGAAACCGTGAATCACCATGACAAATGAAGTGACAGCTGTCACTCCGGAGACATTTGGGCCAACACGTTCAAAGACTGTAGATCTCACGCATTTCTTTCTTTTCCTGCCGTCAGGCCTGGCAGGACGTGCGACGTGATGCCTCCGTGTGGACTGCAGAACTTGCTGGCCCTCCTGCTGCTTCTTCATGCTGTCAGCCACGGTGAGTACAAATCCAACTTCACCCAACTCCGACTTTGTTGAACCACACAAAATGGTTTTTTTTTCACACATCGTATCATATATCCGAAGATGAGCATTAGTAGTACTTTTTTTTTTTTTACTCAAGAGTACAACAAATGTAAAACAATATCAAATAACACAGTGAACAGGTGTGCAATATCCAAGATAAGCAAATTGACCCATCAGGAATTAAGTCAACACTTTAAAATGGAAACTTCATTTTAAAGTTAGCATGCGACATACATTCATTCATATTTGAATCAGTCAACTTAATCGCATTGAAAAAAAAATGCAATTTTTTTTTCCAATCGTTGCATTAAAAAAAACAACGGAATCGTGATTGTGAAGTTTGTTGGGGAACACAAACTCTGATGGATTTGATGAACATTTTGGCGCTTCAACTGCCACTTGGAGTTGGAACATATTGTGGATTAAACTGCAGACGGCAGAGACTGTGGCTATGGTGGCTGACGAAAGTACACTCTTGTCTGGCTCTTTCCACCTGCAGATCCACCATATTTTTTACAGCAATGACTTAAAACAGCTTGAAGCAGTCACACATGTAACATCTTTTTGGCTGAATGCGCAAAAGTACCGGTACTAATACTATAGGTTGTCGTTTCATTTTTAAATGCAGAGCATTAACGTACTTCTGTAATATCAACACCTTTCTGTGTGATTAAAAAAAGCAACGAGCTAAATAAAAAGAAAAACTGACACAGTTTGTGGACAAACTGAATGGTGATGGGATCCCACCTATGTAGACACAAATAAAATACGGAACCAAAAATATTTATTTAAGGAAAAAGGAATGACCGTCAAGTGAAAACAAAAATGGCTGGCACCAAAAATCCAGGAAAATGAATCATGAACAGGAAGCACTTGCAAAACAACAAAACCGGAAAGAAGAGTCCAAGCAGGCGTAACCAAAATCGGCAAAAATCGCCATCACAAAAATACTTACAAAACCAAATTCTAAACATGAACAAGAAGATCTAGAAAAAAACACTTGAAGCAGTAGAGCGAGCAAGGACAATAATCCGACGAGGATTTGGGAGCATGGCAGTCCTTAAATACTTGAACAGGCTTCATTAGAATAAGGAACAGGTGTGCCTGCTGGAGGGAAACGCCCTTCACTCCAGTTGGGGCTGAAACAAAACAAACACACAGAGAACATGACAGAAACAGGTTTGCGGAGTCTCACATTCATTTATTTGCATCCAAGGCAGAGGCACACTCAATTGATCAAGCAATAATGATTTCTTGGTTAAAATAATAATAATAATGGTGATTTTATAACTCCGTCCTTCATTTATTCACCCAAACAAATCAGTTCATTGTCTCAGAGTCGTGTCCATCTCGGAACAAGGAATTAGCCGCCTTGGCTGCACGCGCGAACCAGCATCAGTCACGGCATCGACAGAGCCCGTCAGTCGTAATCGCCTGGTTGCCGTCGTTGGCTTAACAATTAGCGTCAAGGAAACAACCGCAGTTAATCTCGACATTTCTGTCTCCTGGTCCATTTCGCTCCAATAATAAAAACCCATCATGGCTTTCCCGCCGCTCAGACGGGGTTTTTCCTGCGAGTTAGACGGCTTAGAGCTTCAAAGAGAGAAGCAGCATGGTCACATCCTTCTTTTTAATCTTTGATTTGATTTTTTTTTTTAATGTACAATTTTAATCCGCTCATTTTGTCAGCAACTCAAGAAGGAGGGGTTTTTTTTTGCGCTTCTGTGGCACACTGTTTTACTCTTGATAAAGCTAGAGTTGCAATGCTTATCTCAGCTGTCGGATCATTTTTGCTGCCTGTCAGCTTGCGTGTCTGTTTGCATCCGTTTATCATGCACAGCAGAGATTACCAAACTTTTTTTCAGCTCAGTACCCAAACTTGAAAAGTACAAACTGACAAACTGCATTATTTGTCGCAAAATTGTCATATTCAGCGGGAACTTAAGTCATGCATATCCCCAAATCGAGTTTCCTGATTGTGATGAATAGAAATGCTATAAATGCACTCAGGCTACCTAAAAAAGACACCCCTCCAAAAAACAACATGTTTATTAAATATGAAAAATAGCACTGGACAGCATGATAATGTATAAAACGCATGAATAACACAATTAAGTACAATGAAAAAAACTAAACAGTTTGTGCATCCCCGATTTCATGCTTCAATGCCGATTGACATTGTGCTCTTTCTATTGTGCGTGACACAGCCACCAATGTAATATTGACATAAACAATAATAAAATTCACAACTAAGTGACACAGTAAGCTGCAGTAATATGAATTCTTTTTCTACATGCTTGGCAGTATTATTACATTTTCTGTTGAGAATGTGAAGAACTGAATTGTTTTCCCTCAATTCATACTTGATTAAAAAAACAACAATCACTTCACTTTTCCTCAATTAATCAACACAGTTTTAATGTTTCATTTATTTTTATTTATTTATTTATTTTTGCTTTCCTCGCATTTAACAGCTTTTGCATCTTTTCATGGCCACAGGTCGGCAGCTCAGAAATCATTTCAACGCCCTTGGATGCCATTGTAGCCTTTATCGACTCTTTCCACTTCAGTATCGTACATATCATGGAATTACAGTCGGACCTTGAGAAAAAAAATGCATGTCCACAATATAGTCATCTCGGGATTGTATAAATGAGTGGTTAACAGTATTGAATTCTGTCAATCACACACACACACACACAGAATAAAAACTATCCCAAAATGGCCCCGCCCGATGTTTTGTAAAGCCTACCTTAGAGTCGTGCTTTAGTCTACTTGCACTACCTGCTTTGGGTGTTTGCCTTACTTCTCCGTGCTCTCCACGGCTTCCAATGTGTTTGTTTCCTTGCTTGCATTGAAAAAGAAACAGACTTGTTGGCACTCAGAGTCGAGTCTCAGAGTCCCGGGCAGAGGGGGTGATGAGAACACAACTCTTGGAAAGCCTCCGGTTAAATCTGCCAGGTGGTTCGGTATATGCCACCGCACACGGTGTAACACAAACAGAGGAGACGTATGTGCCAAGTGAACTATTTTCTGTTCATTTTTGGGGTGAGGGGTCTCTGGAATTATATTGAGATCCTTGGCAAAATTGGCTGTGTTGTGCTTGTGCCGTCATACGAAACCCAGCTCAGGCCAGATATGGCGGCACAAATATTTGTTCCACTCAGCTCAGTTTGCCAGGGGACGGTTTAGAATCATAAATG
Organism: Hippocampus guttulatus; assembly: GCF_054856545.1. NCBI lineage: Eukaryota > Metazoa > Chordata > Actinopteri > Syngnathiformes > Syngnathidae > Hippocampus > Hippocampus guttulatus. The sequence goes on along the minus strand of NC_141267.1, from coordinate 16,464,243 downwards.
CTAATCGGGGATATGTAAGAAAGGTTACTGGGTAATTTCTTGCTTAAAGCAGAAGTCAAACATTTTCTTCACACCTCCACTCGTCTAAACACGGCATTCTGATTCATATTGCATTTGTGGAATATGAATTCAACAGTAAACTGCACCGGTTTGTATCCATCTCAAGGGGTGGCTATTTTGCCACTTGCTGTCAACCGAAAATGACATCACAGTTGCTCAGGGTAACAACCGATCACGGCTCAGCTTGCCAACGTCACATGACAAACCTCGGAAAACAGGTGAATAAAACCAGGTAGATTTTACTGCTTAATTCATATTCCACCAAAAAAATATTAATCAGAATGCCGTGTTTAGATGAGTGAGACTCCATTGAACGTATTATTGTGAAGAAAACGTTTGACTTGATTTCCCTTTCAATGTATGTTTGTTTATCGACCGATGCCAGTGGAATAGTAACAGACAGAAAGATTAAATGTTCTTCCACTAGATGACAGGAATCAAATAAATAACCTCTGTATCCACTTCTTATGATTTATTTATTTATTTATTTTGGGTGGGTCTAAAACTGGTGCGATGGTAAAGCATTGCAAACTGTGCTGCTTGGAGGAAATGTGACTCCAAATTTGCAATGAGGTTGCAAGGGCATGTTTAGGATGTTTATCCGTGTTTATGATTTTGAAGTGTTGACTGCGCACCGCACAAGATTTGAACTTCATCGTCTCGCCTCAGACGGCGCAAACGGTGGCAGCAACCTCCCTTTGAGTCGCTACGATGCACCAACATTCAAGAGAGCTGCAGACAGACCTTTTAATCAGTCTGTGGCTGGGACTTGAAAAGCTCCCAAAGATGCTCGGAGAACGTATGCTACTTGGCAGGTTGCGAGAGGTGAAACGAACGTTTATTTATTTATTTTTATTTTTACATGAGAAAATGTCACGCCTGCATCCTTTTTTTTAACCCAAGCCCTGCGTGACGTCCACCCTGCAGAGCATGTCGATGTCAATGTGAATGTGCACTCACGCTAGGTCACCGACGATCTGGATGTTGGCGTGCCTCGTGTCTATGTTCAATGTGTGCATGCGACGAAAGCATCCGCAATGCAGCGAGACACGACATTACATTATACAGGTCCACGATCTTAATGCTAACATACAATGGGAATAGGCTACAGACGGGCAAACAAATAACAAAGGTGTTGTGTCGTTATAACCCATTAATCGGTGGATATTTGAACACTAACGGTGGAGCAACACAGACAATAGTAATACTCACAGCTTTACACTATATTCTTTACCCTCTGCAAAGAAAGATTAATATTATTGCATCTTACTGAGGAGCTGAGACCATTTCCACATACTTATAATATAGCCGAAGGAGCAGCACAATGTCCATTTAACTGCAGCAAAAAGTGTGGCAAAAACTGTTGAAGTCTTTAAATTTGATTTACATGGCATTATTATTATTATTATTATTATTATTATATATTTTTTGACAAAGTACAAATTTCACTTGCATCTCATACTTTGCAGACGGCAGCCAACTAGAGACATAGTAGCATAACATCAAATCTTTTTTTTTGTAGAAATCCCCCAAAATTCCTGTGAGAAAAGACTTCTGAAATTAATGAATGAATGCCAATCTGTCTATTAATATTGTATTATATTATATTAAAATAGATATGGTGAGTTCAAGCACCCAATAAATTACACCCCAATTAAGTGCCACATAATGTGTCTGAGATTCACATTTGTTTTTATCATATTGGCTGTCATTTCCTGACAATTCACCAATAGCATCGAGGCAGCTAAAAATTTCCAGAATTGAATGGCATGTAAACAGTTTCGGGCCTGGTGTAGATCTGAAACAGAAGGAGAGGATGCAGTTGGCTGTTCTGGGGTGAAAATCACAGATGGGAAAAACAAGACATTGGGTGTAATTGCGCTCCCGCGGCTGTTAAAATGCCATTTGGACCTTGCGTCTGCGCAAGACACGTAAGGGCTCCTACGCGTCGCTTAATAATTCCAAAGACGACCAACACCGAGACAGATGGGTCCACCGGTGATGACTCGCCGAAGTATGCGGCTACGCCACACTAAGAGCAGCTGAGTCACACGTTGACCGTGCCGATCCTGGTGCATTTGAAGGGTCGCAAGAGCTCCCGTTAACATTTAAAATGTAACACAGATTTTTTTTTCCTAATTATGCCCTTTTCTTGCTTTTGTCACTGAGACAACACGCCGGTCTCTTGAGGCATTATGGCTCGTGATAACTTTTCCATCTAAATGCAGATTTATAACACTAGCAATACGCACCCCCGCTAGTTTATGTTAATCACTGCTGAGGAAGAGTGCCGCGTTTTTTTTGTTTTCTCCTCACCCACCATGTAATTTACTGATTTCTGGAGGGAATTTGCAAATTAATTTCATTGGATTTTGGCTGTGCAGCTCACAGCTTGCCAGGCTGGAGATAAACATCCGTATGGCGCGCACAAGTGGAATGTGAGTGACATTGAAAAGTTTGTTTGGCTCCCCGCAAAGTTAGTTATGTGAGTATAAGGTGAGAGCTGACAAGCATCTGGCAGAAGAATTAAAGGTTATTGATGCAGCTCAGTTGGAAAAGGAATACACCTGTCTTTGTTTCCTGAGTTGGCTCCAAATCTGCTATCTTCCAGGACGGCTCTTTATTGCGCGTTTGTCGATGGCTGTGTTTAAGAGGAAGGGGGTACAAATGTTAGTGTGTGGTAAACAAAGATCAGTGCCTCATCCTCAAGGGGTTCGAAGCAAATAGAGAGACAGCAGCCAGGGCGATATAGACGCCTAAAGATGTGCTTTCTGTGTGTGTTTGTCCGTATGTGTGCGTGTGTGTGTGTGTGTGTGTGCGCATGCACAGTAATTTGCCGCAAAGTCACTCTTACCACACCGTCTGCCATTTCACAAGAGCTATTCTCGCCTTTTTCCATCATCCTCTCTGAAAGTTTTTTCTTCTCAACATTTCAGTTTTTTCTCAATATGGTTGGTGGCTAGGTGGTGAGGAAGGAAGGGAGAAAAAGTAGGAAAGCCCGTTACCCGTACACGTTACAAACTCAACATTTCAAGTTACCTGAAGTCAAAAATACGCGGTACCTCAAGTCAACATTCCAAGTTACCTAAACTCAAAAATACGCGTTATATCCAAGATCCAGTGTGGAGAATTGAAAATATCTGTTTTAGTACTTGCCAATTTTGTAGACTCCCAAAATTAATGTGTGTGTTGTGTAATACTATTTTTTTTGTCATCATTGTATTTTCTTCAAAGGATACACTATTTTATACACTTATTGTATTTATTTTAGCATGAGAACTCTAGACATTGAACAATAAAAGGAAAGAAATACACTTCAAAACATTTATGTTTCCTACTTTCAGATTATGTTTTATATATACAGTATATATATATATACAGTATATATATATATATATATATATATATATATATATATATATATATATATATATGATTATATATTGCAATATGTTGTCAAATATAAATATCGAGCCCTTTTTGGCCTCAATTGCAACACTTTTTTCATATATTTATCGATATATATACACATATATGGTCTATGCATATGTTGAAGTATTTTAGAAAATATAAATACAAAATCTCATATTTGACAATATATTACTTCATGTATTGCGTGATATCTTCCAATATATTGCCAAATATTTTTGTTTCGTAAGGGGTCGCACAACAAGTGGCCCCCTTTCATGTAGTTTATTCAGAGCAAACGTGGTCCCCCCTTCTAATAGATGCCATCCATTTTGTAGTTGAGTAAATGCAGGGTATCTTTCTTCTCCTACTCAGGCTTAAGTGATGCCGACCCTCTGGTGAGCATGCATAAAGTGACCTATCACAGCATCAGCGAGGAGATGTCCAAGACAGTGGTGCTCCCCTGCCTCTTCTCCCTGCGCCCTGGCGCCATTCCGTCCCACGAGCCTCCCCGCGTCAAATGGTCCAAGGTGTGGGGTCAGCAAGGCTCGGACGGCTCGCGGAAAGAGCAGTCGATCCTGGTGGCCAAAGACAATGTAGTCAAGGTATGCTTAACACAGAAGATCCAATCGGCATTTTGAGATTTGATTAATCCATATTATCTCTCCTCGGCCAGGTGAAAAAGGCTTTTCAAGGTCGGGTATCGCTGCCTGGTTACAGCGATAACCGATACAATGCCAGTCTGGCTCTGACAGGCTTGCGATCCAGTGACTCCGGCCTGTACCGCTGTGAAGTTGTGATGGGCATTAACGATGAGCGAGACACTGTCCCGCTGGAGGTCACAGGTCAGTGTGATGTAAAAACGTAAAAGTGGCATACAACCGGTGAACATAAAACATAATTTATTGTGATGTCATTATGCGTCTGACTGGTGAGTACTTTCAGTGGGGCTTATTGTCATTTCATTTCCTTTTTTCATGCCATTGTGTCCTGTTTCAGAAATTCGTACCCGATTACTCAAGGTCAAATGTTTTCTGGCAAGGTTCTCCGACAACGGGATATTTATGCTAGCATCTGCTTGGTAGAATTTGTCAATGCCATTGATCGACAACACAGTGGAATGACGGGGAGGATGTTGGCCTCACAGTTTTAAGGTTCCAGGTTTGAATCACGGCTCCAGCCTTCCTGTGAGGACTTTGCATTTGAGGTTCAGTAAAATTTCAAAATGGCCCATCCCATAGTGGTGGACGCAAATGGGAAGAGTGTGCACATTCATTAGCTGGCAAGCAGTCCAGGGTGTATCCTGCAACTCGCCGAAAGTTAGCTGGGATAGGTTCCAGCTCAGCCATAATTCATTTTACAACAAATGCTGGAGGAAATGGATTATTACTCATAGCATGTGGTGCATTTATCAGAATGTGCCAGTTGCTAGGCAGAATTTGTGGAATGCCATACCCACGGACGTAAAATTTAAGGAGAAAAGTTGATGGAGTAGAAACAGGGATTTTACAATTTAATCACGGCTCTGTCTTAAATATAACACATAATGGGACGGTATTAAAACACAGTCCGCCACACTGGCCTGTTTTTTATGATCTTCCATTGTGTTTTATGCCGTTTATGATATGATGAGCGGTGACGTCCACCGTAATTACATCATTTAACCATCATTCAAGTGCGCCGCTTTTTGGCCCCCAGTAATTATTATTGCAAATTAACACTCTGCTCTTTGGTTGTGTGCGCCTGCCCCTTTTGCACCCGAGGTCTGCCACGATGAATATTAATGACGTGTCGTGCTAATCCGGTCATTACACTCGAGCTTGTTTACGGTCGGCATAGCACCACAATGAGGGAAATAAAGGTGAGGGAACTTGAACCCATTAAAAATCATTCCTTGAGCCGACCATGTTCATGCATGAAATGAAACTGAAAGCCAACAGAGACCAGGCTATTATCAAATAGTGTAGACTAAGCGAGGTGTCTTCTTAATGGGAGGAAAACATTGCATCATTTCACATTTGTGCAATCGCATAATACCATAATTACACTCATGACTGTTTTAGATTGCGAGAAGCGAATATCATCACGTCTGCAGGACAAACCAGCCAAAAAATGAACGACATTTTGCCCTGTTTCATCCCGTTTCACTTACGGCGACACCACTCCATCACATCTTTATTTATTTATTTATTTTGGGGCCATGGAAAGTATATAATATATTGGGTATTTTCACCCATTGTACAAACACCACAGAAATTAAATAGTTGCTTGTTTTCAAGAATAAAGTACCAGTTATGGCAAATTCACTTTTGGGTTTTAATCTTATGAGATTGAAGTTTGGGTTTTCACCTTTTGGTAGCCAATCTTTTTCAGGGCCTAAACGTTCTTTTCCTCCTTTGCCACCCTTTTCTCCTGAGCGTCACCTGCTGCGTACGTTGCTAAGGAAATATGAGAATGTTCTCTTTTTACATCCCACCTCTGTCGAACAGTTGATTAGCGAGCTTCGAGCACCAGTAACTCAGACGGAAGCCAATTACATGGCGAGCGAAGAGTTGCCGTCTGTGGGGATTGGTCATAAATGGCCGTCAGGCTACTCTTCGCGAGTTAAACGCTTGTTTTTTTAAATGTACCATTCGGCATTATTTAGACCGCTTGGCTATATCGATAACATATTAACGCACAAGGATCTTACTCCAGATTCCATTCAAAATGATAGAACTCCCTTCCTTTGATAGTCCTTCTTTAATTTCTCATAGGCCGCCTTACTCACAATCTCCTGCTTAGATTCTCAGTGCACGTATTTTCGAGTCAATTGTATGTCTCTTAGACATGGCGCTATTGATTGTTTGAGTCCCTCGTGGTGATGCAGGGGAACTGGTTTAACCAGAGAATCGGCAGCCTTGACTGAAATAGTGTTCTAATTGACAGGGGTATTGTTTCCCAACCTCTATTGAGCCAAGGCACATATTTTATGTTCTCACAGCACTGCATCAAAGCAAAATGTCACAAAAAGTGTCTATACTGAAATAATGCTGATCTCTTGTCTCAATTTCTTGTCAAATGTGAAAAAAATGGAATGTGTGTGGATCCTAGTGAAAATGTATGACTTTTCCCCCCCCAAATTAAAAAAAAATAAAATAAATAGAAATGCCTCCAGTTACCTGGGTTGTCGATCAATATGAAATTTTGTGCACACGTCTGTTAGAACAGGTTTAAGGAAAATGTTTCAAGGACCCTTGCTTGGCAGTTTGATCATTTAACTGTGAGTTCCATAGCGGTTTTTGTTATGTGCAGTACATGCAGCCGCACAGGGCAGCGTTTATGTGGGGCAGGGCAGAAACGGACGTCTCGTTATTGTTTCATAATCAATGATGATGAGTTGTGAGATTCTCCACTTTTTTGTTTCAAAATAGGAGTTAGTTTCTGACAAAAAATGTGGAGCGCTAGCGTGTATGTTGACTGAGAGTTAAACAGTTAAAGTCAATGCATGTTTAAATGACATGTAACATGTTCATTTCTATGCCCAATCCATGCATGGTTCAAAATTATCGTGAATTTGCATGCAACATTAAGAGCACCCCTTAAATATTTTAGAGAAGCTTCTGCCACTGCCCTTGGGCTTCTGATGCTAAAGTAGACCGACAATTTGAGGCAATGTTGCTTTGGAATTCACTCTACAGGCTGTGGATCCACATTTTTGTCAGGAGAGATTCCATTATGCTGGAGAAACAGTCACTTGAAAATATAATTGTGTATGGAGGGACATAAGTTATAAACCCGATGAGAGCTACAGTGTATAGAATATATTTTATTACTCTGGAGGGCCAGGAAGTGTTCACAGTCGACATTCATAGTGCACTGTGGCTCTACTCCGGAATGGCCCCTTGCTGTTTCTTCTCCCAGAAGAATATGATGATGTGTGAGAGCGCAATTTCCCTGGCTCAAGCACACAGTTGGATTGTATCTCTGTTTGGACAGCCTCAATATTTCTGCAAAAGGACAGCACTTTCAGACACAGAATGGAGTGCTAATGGACTCGGCGGCACCCAACTCTCCGTATCACATGGATCTGTGTCACTCTCCCCGATAAAGTAGTCGTGTTAGTAACCCGTCACCCACTGGTTTCATGTCGATCGTAACGGGAGCAGAGCTGCGTGTGTGGCAAGCAAATATCGGAGGTGATGGAAAGCTATTTCTTTCTCATTTAAATGAAATGTACGGCTTGCTAGCATACACAGCTGCGGGAATTAAGACTTACTGTGTTCCTAATTACAATGAGCAAACACCATCTCCACTTAAGAGTTCCTGGAAAAAAATATATGAACTCAAAGAATTCTAAACCACTGAATACAAACTAACCAAATGGCAACCTCTGCACTGTGAAGTCGACGCGCTAACCACTGGACCACCGGGCCGCCCCTTAAGTCAACCTGAATACTGTATATGCTTTTGGAATGTGGGAGGAGATTCGAATCCTGAACCTCAAAAGCGTCAGATAGACGTGCTAACCACTAGCTCACCATGCCCAATTGGCAGAATCACATTTTCATGGCGATCGGCAGGTCCCAATAGATCTCAACGAGAATGCTTGGCACCATTGGAGATTTAGTTGCACACAGACACACAGACACATACACACACATGATTCCCATGCAACGGCAAACACCCAAACAATAATCTAGTCCCCTGGCAGGAGTGCTTTTTCCGAGCCAGCCGACAAAGACAAAGGCAGGTAGAAAGCAGGCCAGATGGATCCGGAGTGTAAAGGCAAACTGAAAGCAGGTCTTTTACAAGGTCAGAGGCAATAACCAAAAACAACCAAGGTCGGAACCGGGTACTCAGTCCAGAAACTAACACTGTAAAGTCAGACATGACACGAAGACGATTTTGGATGGATAACAACCTTCATCTGGGCGCTGCAGGTGTGGCTGGTTGGCTAATGAGCTCAAGTGTGGCCAGGTGGCAGAGTGGAAAATTCCACCACAGTCGGAGAGCATCCAGGATGGATTGTGACAGACGCTAAACACACTGCCAAAACGACAGGGCAGTTCATCAGGGTCAAGTCAGTCTCCAGACTTAAACTCTGCATTTTTATCTTACAAAGTTGAGACTCAGATGTCCGCTATCGTAACCACTGTCTCTGTATGGTTAATCTGGTTAAGTCTCTCCGTTCCAAATACAAATGTTATTAGTCCAGAGCAAAAATTGAGGGCATCGGCCACACTGTGCTATTACTTTATTTTGAGAAAAAAAACAAAAACAAAAGAGAGTGGAACCCTGTTGGAAGGGGAAATTGTTTGTTTTCAGAAGTCGCCTTCTGATGCAAATATTCTCCAGCGACCGCACAGATGGACGTGTCGGTGCGTGACGATGACATCCATGTGGCTTTATGTTTACACTGCTTGTACGTGCTCATGTTTGAATGCTCCAAGGTTGACTTCTCTCGTCTCCCTCCGCTCCAGGCGTGCTCTTTCATTACCGCGCTCCCCCCGACCGTTACGCCCTGTCTTTCGCTGACGCCAAGAGGGTGTGCGCTGAGAACTCGGCAGCCATCGCCACGCCGGGTCAGCTGCAGGCGGCCTTTGCCGACGGCTACGAGAACTGTGACGCCGGGTGGCTGTCGGACCAGACCGTACGGTGGGTCTCTTATATAATAATATATAAATGCTCCATGATCGCATCTAATGGCGTGTTTGCGTTACGTGCATTTGAGCAACGGTACCCACTGGCAGTCATTCCAACTGGTCGGCATGACATGTGTCCGAAGTCGACCGGGCTCATATTTTCGTATTAATTACACTTTACTGCGGTTGTCTCGCTGGCAGGGTTTTCTTTTTTTTCTTTTTTTTTTCTTCCGCTGCCCTCCCTTTTACTCCCTTGTTTCCACTGGGGACACGGCTAATTGGTCCGCATTGAGGAGACTCAAAGTGAACATCAGCCAAGTGTCCAATTAATAGCGAGGCTGCCATTGATTCATCAGCTGGAGGGGGCTGGGGAGGGAGACGACTCCCAAGAACTTAGTGTTTGAAAAAGTCCTGTCGTGTGTGCTCGTGTGTGCACCGCATGTAATGTATTTTCGGCGCTCAAGCAGAATCTTTTAATCATCCCCATGTGAAACAACAGCTAATGCTGGCACCCAAATATGGATAACCAAAGCACTGGAGGAATTGAGAATGCTTTTAACCTCTCACTGACTTCCCACATTCGCCTCCCTTGAGTTTGAATTGTGTTTAGAAACACTATTGGGAGATTTTTTTTTCCCCACAGGGAGATTTCATTTTCTTTCTTACGTTAATTAGTAAATAAAATATGATTAACCCTTTCATGCACCCTCTAACCTCATAACATGATAAGCTGTCCACTGTGGTAACCGCTGTCCCTGAAAGGGTTAAAGTCCGAGGAGAACATGAAATTAATTTATCCTGAAAGGAGACACTCTTTCCGAATATTGAAATCCTCAATAGAGCAGAATAATTTGAAAAAATATGTTTCAAGTCAAACAAAATATTGATCGGCAAGTCTTGAGAGCGAGGGGATCCACTGGTTGCCGCATTGACCTCACAGTTTGGAGGTACCGGGTTCGATTCCAGCACCGGCCTTCCTGTGTGTAATTTGCATGTTCTCCTGCGTGGGTTTTCCACAGGTACTCCGGTTTCCTCCCACATTCCAAAAACACGCATGGCAGGCTGATTGAACACTGTAAATTGTCCCCAGGTGTGAGTGTGAGCGCGGATGGTTGTTTGTCTCTGTGTGTGCCCTGCGATTGGCTGGCAAACCGGTTCAGGGTGTCCCCGGCCTACTGCCCAAATCGGCTGGGATAGGCTCCAGAGTTTTTGACTGGCCGAGTAAATCCCCAGACTCAAACCCTATGGAGCATACAATTTACATGCTAAAGAGTAGACTGAAGGAAGTATACTCACCAAAATAAAATGAAAGCCTGGTGAAAAGTGCAATAGTTTGGTGGTGTCAACACTCAACGACTATGAAATATTTAATCTTACTCTCTTTGTCACTTCATTCGCTGTCACTTGCCAATGCAAATATTTTCAGTTCATAGCAGGAATTGAAGAATTGACCTCACTGTCTGTTTTGTATAACCACCTCTTGCTGCGTGCTGCAGGTATCCAATCCAGTCACCTCGGCCTGGTTGCTATGGCGATCGTGACGACTCACCCGGCATCCGTAACTATGGCAATAGGTTCCCGGACGAGCTGTTTGATGTCTACTGCTTTGCCAAGCGGCTACAAGGTGGGAGCCTGGAAGAGACAAGGTCCTTCCTTTGAGTTTTAGTCCCCATTGGCCCGGTCTGATTATGTGGATTATTTCGAGTGGCTCTGTTTTTTTTCAGTTGTGCACTGTGGTGGCGACATCAACATTGTGCACACGTATATGCCCTTGAGAGCTGCGGACTATTTTTTTTTTACTCTGGGTCATTTCTAGTCATTCTATTTACTTCTATTGTGCAGTGGCTGCAATTATCACCATTAAACTGGCGAACACTGTGATCACCTACAAAATAAGACTATTACATGTATGCACATATAAGCCTGTTCAGGCCGAATTTCTTAACTTTGCGGATTGTTTCGATGTTGTATTTATTTCTGTTATGCAACGTGGTAGTATTAGTAATCATTATTAACTTGCAAGGAATTATCACATTTGAGTAATTTTACTGTCTAGATTTTGTGCGGTATCGTCAAGCGTGCTGCAGATTTTTTTGACTGTGTGAATTATTTCAAGTGGCTCTCTTTACTCATATTACAGTCGTTCCTTGGCATACAAGTTTAATTGATTTCGTCACCACTTTCATAACTTAAAATACTCGTCTCTCACTGAAAACAATGGAAAAATGATAGTCCAGTCTCCCAGGAAAAAAAGTTTGTCATGTGTTTTATTTTTTTTTTTTAGGAAAATTGCACTCGATAATATTGAACTAAATAAAACCATAAATCAATTCCGTAAATAAATGGAAAGAAATCAAGCATTTTTGTCGCATTTTTTGCTTCATTACAATGGAAATTGTGCTGCATCTTCATTATACTTTGTACTTGCCGAATTATGGGCAGTTATTTTTGTTTAAAATGTGTCATTCTCTTTTGTTTTATGTTTAGTTTGACAGTAAACTCCAGCTATACACCACATTACAAATATGAATTATGCCTCATGAAATGGAACCGTCACACGTTTCGAGCCCCAGCCCTTTATGAAACTCTGCTATTAGTAAACTGAGCTGTCTGTTTCTCCCACCCAGGTGAAGTGTTCCACTCCACCGTGGAAGAGAAACTGAATCTAGCCACGGCCTCCACCCATTGCCATTCGCTGGGAGCCCAGCTGGCCACTGTGGGCCAGCTGTACCTGGCCTGGCAGGCCGGTCTGGACCAGTGCGACCCGGGCTGGCTGGCTGACGGCAGTGTGCGCTACCCCATCAACGTCCCACGGAGGAACTGCGGGGGGGACGAGCCCGGCGTGCGAACGGTCTACAGCAACCCTAATCGGACCGGCTTCCCCGACACCACGGCCATGTTTGACGCTTACTGCTACCAAGGTATTCACACAGTGTCTGTGTGATTTACCTTAAGCGACAGGGAAGAGGCTTGTGGCTCTTGCGTTCGACAAGCACCACATGCCTGTAAACCGAGTGGCTTTGTTGTCTGCAGTAACAACAACCAATTAATTAGTGCAGTGAAATTATTATTCTTATCTATGTTCTCAATGACACACTAAAAAAAAGGCCCTATTCAGTGGTTGGGCATTTTTTAAAACACACCGATGGGCATAAAGTTAAAACAAGTAAAACAAAAGATAAAATGTGGTTGTCAAATATGCAAAACAGTTAAATTTAATGATAAAATGCATTCTAATGTTTAATTTTTCTTAATTTGATCCTAATCAAATTAATGAAATATTTGATCAAAGAAAATAAAATAATCAAATTAATTAAAATTATAATTATATAAAATGATGCATACTATGTTTTTTTGTTTAATTAATCGCCTTGGTTCGTTTTCTTCCATCAGAAGTGTCTAAATATTTTTAACCCGACAGCCGTTACGACAGTGGACAGCTTATCATGTTATCAGGGTGCATGGTGCATGAAAGGGTTAATATTTACAATGGCAAAACGTATATCCATTTGTCATTTTGCGCAACTTTTTGCTGTTTGCCATACGAAAAAAAAACACGTTTGCATACGAATGCACCATTCTATGAGATTGTTTTTAATTCCACAACCAAGTAAGAATGATTGACACTTTCTATTCCAAGGTGTCACATCAAAAGGCTTGTGAATAACAATTAATTTTAAGTGAAAAACAACAACAGCAGCTTGGGAAAAGAGCTGCAGTACATTTGTCAAACACGAGCACGTAGATCATCATCTTTCCAATATGAAGGATTGAAACAAATTATGTTCTCCAGAAAGCTGAAAGGAGATGAAAATGTCAATTTTGGCCTTAATAACCGACTGCGTTTTTACAGGCACAGGCCAAGCTATGCGGCTAACTCCCTTGTTGACACTTTACCCTGAACAACGCTATGGAAACAGCGTGATGATACGCAAGAGGAAGGGAATTAAAATTGAGACAAGAAATGAAGTCAAAGAATACAACAATTACAACCATTCAACTAACTAATAATGATTTTTTAATTGTCACACATTCCTACAAATGATATTTTCATGTTGCCAATGACATTTTATCAGCCTTTTGCACTCCAAATTTCGTCAGGCTGATGTTTGTGTTACATATTTAGTCTTGCTGATTGCATAAACCGCAGATTTAACAAAAACGTGAGATGAGGTGAGGCATACCGTTCTCTGCCTCACGAACTCACTTCATACAGTATAAAATAATAGCTATGCAATTTCAATGAAAACCTTTCTACTCTATGATTGAAAATGTCCTTGTGTGTTTTTAGCCCATCAGCCTGCAGATGTACAAGCCGCAGAGGCCCTTGCTCCCCTCCACGCCAAAATCCCAGCTGCACAGACCGGCTCCCCACTCAGCCGTACCCAAATGGGCGCCCCATTACCCAAGACGGCTATTCGGACCGATCTGACGGACCTGAACGAAGCTATCACAAAAGACTCCTCCGACATCTCTGACGAGCACGTCGTCATCCACTTGAGTCCCTTGCAGGGTTGGGATAACCAACAAGACGGCGCCCCGACCGGTCGATCCCGCCCAGCTGAACCCGACGAAATGAAAACCAGCAATGCTCCAACGGAGCAGGAGAGCCACGGAGGTTCGGCCCAAGAGGAAGTAGATGCTTCTTTTGACACTCTCCCATCAGCGGCCTCGACCACCTCTCAGCCTCACACCAGTAAAAGCATGCTGACTGACTTTGTTAACACGCTAATGAAGCCTTTCAAGTACTGGGCTGGTAGCGGGATGGCCCAAATCTCCAACAGGAGCCAGACTTTGAGCTCACAAGCCAGTGAAAACAAGGGCGGCAGCGACAACGCCATCACGGAGCACGGGAGTCACGATTCTCCCTCCAGGCTTCTCCATGCCAGTGGATTACAGAGCGCTGAGGATGGTCTGTCTGAGCAGGAGAAAGAGGAGATGCCGCTCTTTCCTGCACTGTCCGCAGTCCAAAACGGCAGGAAAATTGAGTCCACCACACAGCAGGAGGGCAAATTTGCCAATCATGGTAAGAGCTTTTTTATTTATTTGCCTCTACTGTATGTCTTTGATTGAAGGTGTTCTGCTGGAATTAGATACTGCAGATAAACTGAATTTCTTTACTTCAAGTTTGGACGAAAGACGTCAGTGCATGACTCTGTCCTACTTAGGTTTTTTGTTTCTTCCATCATATTTTTTTAACATTGAAAAAGAAATTTACCGATTTTTTTTTTTTCAAAGTGTGATTGTGATGCTGTAAGGCACACCTGAAAACATTCACATTTCTCAAAAGCTGACAGTGCGACTTATACATATGGCTCAATATTCTGATTTCTTGGACGTAGTATTTTAAATGTTCTGTAAAGTGCTTTGTTACAGCTGCAGCGGTTGTGAAAGCGCTAGATAAAGCTGTATTGTATTGTATTATATTCCCTTTAGCGTAGCTCCATCTAGTGGATGCATAATGCAACCTCAGCCACTATTGTAGCTTCTATTCTGTGCGCCTTATAATGCGGTGCACCCTATACATGAAAACAGTTTTAAAATAGGCCATTCATAGAAGGTGCGCCTTATACTCCAAAGTGCCTTATCGTGCGGAAGAAGGTACTGAAACACAAAACATAAATGCGGGCTATGCATGACCACTATGACTGTTTTCATGCACTTAGTGGACAACATCAGATTTAAAGACGTAAGATGTAATGCGCAAATAAACAAATTGAATTGAGCTCTGCAGTGGAGTCCTGAGCGTCCGTCAAAGAAACACGTACCCCCTTCGCGATGTTTCCAGCAAGGCCACCGGGAGAACCAAATTGATGTGACAGAAGAGCTGACAGGCAGCGTAGATGCTCCTGACACGATTCACAGAGCCTTGCAATAACTTCCCCGCCTAACCTTTATTTATATATATACAGTATATATATTTATTATGAAATGTCATACCTGCAGATGGGTGGCGGTGTTGTTCACCGCACAACTTCTTTCCCGTCTGTCTCTCGGATTGTCACCCTCTAGTTTAATATTACCTCTGCCCGACTCTGGAAGGGATTCTTGTGCCACTGAAGCGGAGTCACTGGGGGTTTGTTTTGCAGCATTTTCCAGTAATGTTTTTTGTTTGCCAGGTACACCTCACAGTTGGTCAAAATCTTTTAACCTCGAATTCAGCAGAACCTAAATGGTCCAAAAGGGGTACGTCACGTCTAAATTCTCTCATAAGTTTAAGAATATGGACCATTTTGATGTTGTTTTTAGATAAGTAAAATGAAAACATTTTACTTATCTAAAAACAACACAAATGGATATTTCTCAAAATATTTCCCTTCTTGGAGCCTCATTCTCATGTCATTTCCAGCTAAAATTTAACCAATAACCATTTATCAAGAAAAACATCATGAAGAATTTTTTAAGGGTTTGTATCATTTTAATAGTCATTGTCCAACAAAATAAGGATGTAAAGTCATATAGCAGAAAAAATGTCATATTGGTGGGTCTCATGTTATAGTAACCGTTTCATTGAATGAACGACATGGACTATTACTGGATGATTAATCCTAATTAATGTGCGGGGTTTTTTTGTACATCCGTGGGCGTCGTAAAAGTATAAGCGGCAATTAGATTTGCCTGCCTCCTATGGAAACGATTCCCACGATCGCGGACCTCGCTTAAGCGTCAGGCAACAGCGTTTGAATAATACATTTTACCTTTTAATATTTCATGCGTACAGTATTTGTGTATGTTCTCCCTCTGGTAGTAATCTGTTCTATAGACGTTTACACATTCGATAAGCGATGACCTAACCGGGTCCTCTCAATAACATAACTGGCCTAAATAAACACAAAGCAGCCATGAGTCACAAATGCTGACAGGATGAATTATTGATGACCGAGTGTCTACTTTAAGCCCAAGAGCAGATAAGCTACTGGGGGACCTCTTGGGTCTCAATAAATGAGAACTGAGACGTTTCACTTATCGCTTCTCTTGCCACAACTGCAAAGCGCAAGAAGTTGTTTCACGTAAACAATCCGGAAGAAAGAAACCGAGAAGTGTGAAATGACTTTGAATACATCCCCTCTGCACTGTTGCTTTTCTTTATAAATATATATTTTATGTGGGAACCAAAGGCCCCAAATTGTACACTAAAATGTGTCCAGCGATGCCTGCCTACTGCTTGTGAATTAGGTGAAAATATACAAAAACATGTCTCCCAGTTGCATGCTAATGTTTTGTCCTGCTCCAGCGCAGCCACGTTTAAAGACTACAGAGAGTACTTGAGAGACTCAGTACATTAGAAGCTCTTTTATTACTGTGAGAAACCTGAGCCTTTCCTCTGATACTGTAGACTGAGCTTGAACGGTTGCATTTCTCATCATTAGAGCTGAGTTGGGCGCATGTTTTACTGAAAAAACTGTTTTTGTTATTTGCACTAGTGCTATTGTTCTGTTAGAGACTGAGGGAAGCGGTTTGTACAAAATGAAGGCAGGAGGTTTGCCTGCAGTCCACACTTGTGATTCATCTTCCATACAAATAAAATCCTTATAATACGGTACTTTATAAAAACATACAGTGATAACAAAATTAAATCGAATGAAAAGTATTAAACCATTTTTTTTCATTTTTAGCAAAAGGATAAACTGAAATTAGGGCCTATGTATTTAGTTTTTTTAAATACACAACATTCACTCCTTGTTTGATGTTTACTTTGACACTTCAACTGGCAGTAAACAGTTTGAAGCTGCCGATATCATTCTGGCCCTGATTGCGGAAAGGGGCTAGGATCGGGTCAAAATCCAGGTAGTAGAGTTGCTGACACTCACACATGCGTCTCTGCCTCCACTTCATATTGTTGATATTGAGCATATAGTGTTTTATTGCCAAACATTTTTTGTTGTATCGACAACTACTTTTCAAGAAGAAACAGCCGGAATCAGGAAAACATGGAGGCACGGGAGTCGCTAGAGATCACACGTGCATTTCTCAGTTCTCAGGTCCGTTTTATGTGAGGGTCACTAATGGTGCGGAGTCAGTTGCCACTCAGTGAAAGTGTGAGAGCGAATGGTTGTCTCTCTCTCTCGCTATATGGACCTTGTGACTAACTGGCAGCCACACCAAGGTGTAGTCTGCCTTTCGTCCTTAGTCAGCTTGGATAGGCTCCAGCTCCTCGCATCTCTGAACAGGATAAGCTTTATAGAATTTGGATGGACGGTTTGATGTGATTAAAATAT
Source organism: Hippocampus guttulatus (assembly GCF_054856545.1). NCBI lineage: Eukaryota > Metazoa > Chordata > Actinopteri > Syngnathiformes > Syngnathidae > Hippocampus > Hippocampus guttulatus. The sequence goes on along the minus strand of NC_141267.1, from coordinate 16,446,932 downwards.
GCTTCAAAAGCCTCTGTGTTTATTCCCGGGTATACAGATGTTGCTACTTTGAGCATTTCCTGCCGCTTAACAGTAAGGTCTGTTCGCTCCCCAATAGGACATCTTGAAGGAGGAAGAGCGAGCGAGTTCTCCTTGACAGTTGCTTGCCAGGAGCTGAATCGTCTGCTTCGCCACAAGCCACTCGCCTGCCTCGGCCAGTGTGCCTCCCTGCTTTTGTGTGCTTTCCTCAGTCTGTCTTGTGCCGCATTTTAGAACCAGGACTATCATTCTTGTCCAACATTAGAGCGATTGAGGAAAGTGGACAGGAGGAGGACAAGGCAAAAGAAAAAGATTGGCTCGCAGTTAGCAAACATGGCAATCACGTTTCCTCCAATAGTTACAATGATAGTCTGCGCAAGTGTGAGATGATTAAAATATACATCTCTTAAATTTGCTTCTGGGCGCGAGCAATTCGCCCGCCTCAGCCAATGTGTTTTCCAGGTGCTTATTATTGACACTTTCCTCAGGCTGTCTTGTGCTGCTTTTATCACCATTTGAATTGCTGAAGTCTCTTGATCACACACCAATCAATATCTGAAGTGTATGTACTTCCCAAAGGTTGTGGTGGCAAATGGGGTTTGATTGTTGGGCATCTGTAACAAAAACTGCTCCAGATCGTGATTGCATCGCAGTTCACACAAAAACGCTGTGCTTCCTGTACTGTTCAGTGACCGTGTAAGACGGTCTTAAGGTTTAATTGCTAATTCCACATCCATGAAATTAAAGGCAGCCCACAACTACCCACCCCCTGGTAATGCAATCAAATTAAATACTCTCACTTTGTGTTCCCTATAGGGATAACTGCAGTGGACCCTGAAAGTCATACAAGTCCTAATGAACGGGTCAAGTTTCCCAAAGGAGGTCCAGCGTGGCCCATCAAGTCATTACGGCGCTTCAGAGTAGGCTTTCCAAGGAATGTTGCCAGAAGTCCCACTTGGGATCCTCTGGAAGCCAAATCGGGACTCCTTGAGATAATCACCCTGCCTGACTCTTTTCGCCAGGACACAGTAGAAAATTATTCTGGTGAGGGGAGGGACCAAGTTGGAGATCAGGCACAAACGACCACCGCAACTGGGACGGATCAGAAAAAGGAAGTGGAGGGGAGCAGTGAGGGGAATAGTTTTCTTAGTAACTTTGCTAATACCGTTCCCAGCAGTCCAGAATCCGAGCCTTCACTGCACCAAAGCCAGAGTGAACTTGTGACTGTGGCCGAACTCACTACGTCATCCCGGTGGCAGCTCGTGGCGCAACCAACCACCGCCACCTTGCCTCAAACAGCCGAGGAGGCCAGGGGTGAGATCATCTACGTTCACCGGCCTGCTGACAACCTCTCGTCTGCTTCTTCTTTGTCACAAAGAGGAGAAAGCGGCTCTAATGGCGGCTTCACTCCCGTTATTAAGAAGCAAAGGAAAGGTGCGGGAATAAAGCCTGGTCGCGGCGCAGCCAAGTTGGTCACTTCCACACCAGAGTCCTTGATGGATGTGCTAACCACCACGGAGATCACCACGGCACATTTTCTGACAACCACAGACACTCCAAGCACAGACCCTGCAACCGCAGCGGTCACCACTGAGCTTTCCTCAAAAAGCTACTCTGCGCAGGAGCCATCCATTTCTGTCTCATGGATAGAGGAGACCATGAGCAACGCGGAAGGCAACTTCTCAACAACAACCGCCAGTCAGTTGACGAGTGCTGTGTCAGACTCAAAAGATGCTGTTACAGAAGTGGAGTCCAGGTTAGCAGTGTCAGAGTCCTTTGTGTTTGGAAGTCATTGGATACCTTCCAAGGGATCCAGTCCGAAGTTTGAAGACCACAAGACTCCGACGGTGACAGACAGCAAAGGCGCAAAACACCCTTTTGGTGTCCTGGTACCCAACTGGGCTTTTGTCCCGCCAGGTATGTTCACGCTTGTTGTCGTCATTATGCCTACGAGTGATTATAATAATCAGTCAGGATTCGTTCGATCGTCTGCAGCTCAGTGGGAGTCACAAACAGTTGCTTTTCTGAGGCAACATACAAGAGTCCCGGTGGCACTTGGGTTTGCAGTTCAGTCTTGATCTATACATCCATCCATCCATTTTCGGACCTGCTTATCCTCACAAGGGTCGCTAGGGTGCTGGAGCCTATCCCAGCTGTCTTCGGGTAGTAGGCAGGGGACACCCTGAACTGGTTGCCAGCCAATCATAGGGCACACATAGATGAACAACCATTTGCGCTCACAAACACACCTAAGGACAATTTAGTGTTCAATCAGCCTGCCATGCATGTTTATGGAATGTTGGAGGAAACCGGAGTACCCGGACAAAACCCACGCAGGCAGGTGGAGAACATGAAAATTCCACACAGAGAGGCCACAGCCGGAATCGAACCCTGCACCTCTGCACTGTGAGTCCGACGCACGAACCAGTCAACCACCAGTCTTGATCTAATGAGCACTAAATTGTCACCACTGCGGGCTCGATGTTAAATGTACCGCTATATATTCCACCTGATATTATGTTGGAAGCTTACATAATCCTGGGGCGACTTCAACCTCGGTATATCGTTCACGCAGGACAAAAACTGTAAAAATGCCAGTTGAAGACGGCCAGTGTGAAAGGGTTCTTTTGGATGCAAATCTGCTCAATGAACGAGCAACCAACAGTGGTTTACGTCACCCACATGGTAGTGGCTCGACAATCTCGTAACTGGCTGTCCAGAAAATAGGTCATGTTGTATCATAGCAATACCGAGCAAACTCCACACAGGCAGGCCGAAGCCAAGATTCGAACCTCAAACCTCAGAACTGCGAGTCGGACAAGTCCAATGTGCTGCTTCTAAAATAAATGATGGATGCTAAATCAAATCCTTTTGTCTGAATCAGTCCAGATGACAGTGAGGTGGGAGCATCCAGGTCTTAGTCGAGTAATTAGAAGGTCGGCGTGAGTGCAATTAGGTGGACTGTGGGCGAAACAAAAGATCCCCCCAACAAATCAATGTAGACACAATCTTACAAGATGGGCCTCATAATTGACTGCACCGCCGCCTCCGTTTGTAATTGTTTTTCATTCATTCCCTCGCTTTTGTTGAGCGCCCGCCAAACAGACATCGGCCGCCCCTCTCTCTCTATCTTTCGCCCCACTGGCGGTCGCGCTTGTTTGTCACAGCATGTTGTCATTGATTTCGCTGATAGCTGATGGGCGCGCCACCGTGGCGGCAAAGAGAGAAAATTAAAATCATTTCTCACGGCGCCGTCTGTGTAATTTTCAGCCGCAATGTGTTTTTAATTGAAAATTTCTTGGAGCATTGCCTTCTGCCCACTGTTTTCTGAGTTCAAGCCATTACGTGGCGCGTTGGACTGTTTTTGGGGGGGGGGGGGGGGTTCTTTGTCGATTGGCTTGGCAAAATCACATGTGGCGTCATCATAAGACATAATAATAAAAAGCATTACTTGCTTTTTGAAAGCGAATACAATTACATACAAAAGAGGTGACATGGTTTTCAGCTCACTTTCCCTTATGAAAACGCGCTTTTCAAACACATTGTAAACATATTTCAGCAGCAAAAGAAAAAAAAATTTGCAAGCATAAAATGAAAATAGAAAATACTGTGAGAAGGCGGGGCATGGCTTGTAAATGTCATACCTTTGATTCAACACAAACGATAATCAGTCTGCTTAATGGAGGACGACAGAAATCAGAAATGTTGACGAGGCTGAAATCAGAAGATTTGGAAAATGTCATGGTCAACAATGGCCTTAAATGATTCCTCAATTATTAAAGCAGTTGTCGATTGCCAATGCGTTAGTTGTCGATTAATCGATTCATTTTTGACACCTAGTTGGGTACATTTTTCCATCAGCACCTTCCCTGGTATAATTCCCCGTCTCTGATAGGAGGACATTTGAATAGACGGCTCTCGTCGGACAATTCCAAGACTAAAACCCCTCGCGTCGCGGTAACCTTTTGTAGTTGTCAGGTGTACCGCAGAGGAGATTACAAGAAGAAGAAGAAAAGGGCAGCGGGGGAGGACAGCTCGAGATGGAAAAAAAGAAGTGAATAGGAGAGAGGTTACCGCTGGTGTGTGCTCTAAGGGGTTATACTGTAAGTGGGCGTATTTAAACTTCACAGTAATCAATAATCGTAGCCTTGTCTTATGTTTGTTTGTTTTGTTTTGTTGAAACCAAGGGCCACTTTCTGTCTTCACGTCTTTCTTTCTTGACTCGTGTTCCTTTCCGCGATTTTGTTACACTGCTTTTGCCCTCCGTCATAATTTGGGGTTACCTTCTCATTGCTTGTCAGTCTGACCTCCAGCATACGCACACATAAAAACTCAACGCGTTCTCGGAAGTTGCTTATATCCCGCTTCAGTGGAAGCCTTCAAGACTTTTGTCCTTTTCCAAGAAGAACCAGGCGCCCAGCTACATCAATAGCCCTCAAACAAATTGGCGAGTTAAATTCAGGCGCAGAGAAAGGTTGAAATGTGCCGGGGTTTGGCATGAAGGGGTGAAGATAAATGGAATCAGGGGCAAGCCAGAGTGGCTTATTACCAGTGTTTCCGCGGATGGATGTTTCGGGTTTATCCGCCAGCTCAGAGAAGCCAATTGATTTGTCTGCCCCCATCCCTTTCTGACACTCATATTTTTCTCTTTTCTGCCGACTTTCATCGGCCATGACCCCCGTGTCTTTTTTTTTTTTTTTTGCTCTTTGGGTCTTTTGGTGTGGATCATGTTTTGGTCTGCCGCTTGAACACAGCTGCAACTCAAAGCAGTCAATCCTTATGGGCTGTATTCTTCCGCTTGCGCTTAAGCCCCCCCCCCCCCTTTTTTTTTTTTTTAAACTTACCTGGGCTTGACCACTTTTCTCTCAAAACCTATATGCATTCTTCCATCCAGAAACACCTACCATGACCTGGCAATAAATGCACAAACACTAAAGAGTTATGATTCATTTAATTCTGAGTCTTGCTGAAAATCACGGAACATGGAATTTTCCGAAGACTTGTGAATGTCAGTGAAATCCATGAGGAGAAATATAGCACGCTTAGAACGGAAAGCATGTTTTTCTTTCAATTCTGTATGCCATAAATACAATAAAAGTAGTTGAACCAAAATACTGTACTTGAATAGATCTACAGGGTCCGTTCATAAAAAGGGTGCTGACCTGCCACTCTGGTGATCAGGGGGCGATTCACTTTCATGCAGACATGTTGACAACCGGCATGGAAACAGTTTAAAACAATAATTGTATATATATTAAACACATCCCCTTCCAAAAGAAGTCAATTTCCCTTGATTGAACCTATGGGCATTACCCTGACCTGAATTATTGAGAATCTACCCAGACATACAGAGAAAAAGAATTACCATGCAGGCAAGCGCATTGGTATTTTTCATTTAGACCGAGACAGAAAGTCCGGTCGGCAGTTATGCTATTAGGCTAACGATATCAAACACTATTACTGCTTATTTAAGGAAGTCCTTTGCCAAGAGGCATAAAGCACAGGCGCAAACTCTTCCGTGCTGACTGCGCACTGACTCTTTGTACGCACGAAGTCGTGAATTAATGAGGCGGGAAAAGAGTGTCGAGGAGGCGCTTAAATGCACAGAGGAGAACTCACTCTTATGGGCCTCTAAAACTGCCTCACTGGCTGAACACACTCACTTTATATATCGTACTATAGTATATAAATAAAAGTAGAGAGAGAGAGAGAGAGGGGGCCACCGAGCCACCATCCTGCACTTGCTCCAAAATCAATATGCAGGACCAACGAGGGGGTGGGGGGGGTCATGCATTGTATTTTCACTCATGGATGCAGCACTTCATCATCAGCAGTTGGCTATTCATACGTATCAATACTTATCATTAGCTAACACCGTTAGCTAACACTCATCCGTGCTCACACTGCAGCTTTGCTTCAGTGTATATATTCATTCATTCATTCATTTTCCGAACCGCTTTATCCTCACTAGGGTCGTGGGGGGTGCTGGAGCCTATCCCAGCTGTCTTCAGGCAGTAGGCGGGGGACACCTTGAACCGGTTGCCAGCCAATCACAGGGCACACAGAAACAAACAAACATCCGCGCTCAGACTCATACCGAGGGACAATATGGAGCGTTCAATCAGCCTGTCATGCATGTTTTTGGAATGTGGGAGGAAACCGGAGGACCCGGAGGAATCCCACGCAGGCCCGGAGAGAACATGCAAACTCCACACAGGAAGGCCTCTGCTCTGTGAAGTCGACGTGCTAACCACTCGACTACCGGGCCGCCCCAGTGTGTGTGTGTGTGTGTATATATATATATATATATATATATGCAGCAAAAATGAAATTGTTCAGATTATATCAAACTGTATACCCTTTCATTTCAAACCATCCCGATCCCACTTGACTTTTCTGTTACTTCAGCAACATCTGTCATCTGTGGAGGAAATTAACTCCCTCTGCTTAAACTAACTCATCAGGATTTGTTACAAGGCAAATATTTGCAAAAGTGCGATAAAAGGATAAAAGCAAAACCACACGATCACTAAATAATTCAGTCAGGGCTTTTCAACCGCATAAATAAGTGTAATCAGCGGCCTCATTGACATTCCAGTTAAAGAAAATGTTAATTTATTCTTGAAGAGACGATTAAAAACTCAACAGCCATGTATTAGGAAACGCCAAATCGGCCTCTAAAAGTGAATTTACAAATACAGATGCAAGCCGATCGGAAAGCTGCCTCAAACGAGTATGTTTATGATGTTATAAAGGTGTCTTATTATCTCTGCTGTCACAACACAACTTGATTATTGGTCCTCTGGAGGCCCGTCACAAGCTGTTGTGTTTTACTTTGCAGACGGAACCACCCAGATGTCCTATTAAGGCAGACTAATGACTGACTCTCCTGATCCTTACTGCTCCCGCATTCCCCTCCCGTCGTCGCTTGAAACGGAAAACAATTTTTTTTCCGTTGTTGTGTTTTTATGGAGACTTTTTCATCTCACGCAGCTCTCAAAAAGATCTTTCGGGAGCACACAAACTGTGTTGAATTCAGTCACACAACAGATGCTGCATGCTGTTTCCCCCACTCGCACAACAGAGCATTTAATTATGTATTTCTCTTGTTGGAAATGTGGGTCTCATGCTCACATATTGTTCAACATTACGGCGAAGTCATTTGCGTTTCCTTTTTCCAACTTTGCACAATAACCCCTTCCTCCAAGGGTGCATACTTTTCAAGAAAAAAAAAAGTATGATGCAACCGTCAAACAAATTTGCAAGCTTGATAATCATTGATGAGTTTCATGGTTTGGAGCTTTTAAGAACAGTTCCTCCGAGACTACGTTGCTCCTCTGAAAGCTAAATATGGATGTGCACATCATTGTGGACCCAGTCTTCTAGAATCCCAGCTGAATTACTTTGCTAGCCAAAACAGCATCACCTACGGAGGCACGTCAACAATAATGCTGACGTTTTGGCGAGATATTTGACTAATTTCTTCGAAATGTGTAGATTCAAACTAAAAATATCGAGGAATTACCGAAACTGTGGATTTTATTGAATGACAGCAGGTGCGTATTTTTTTCCTTCGCTTGTTTGTGTGTGTGCATATATATATAAATTTGAGCGGCCCTGTGCTCCAGCGGTTAGCACATCGACCTCACAGTGCAGAGGTGCAGGAGTTTGCATGTTCTCCCCGGGCCTGCGTGGGTTTTCTCCGGGTACTCAGGTTTCCTCCCACATTCCAAAAACATGCATGGTAGGTTAATGGAACACTCTAAATTGTCCCTCAGTGTGAGTGTGAGTGCAGATGGCTGTTCGTCTGTGTTTGCCCTGCGATTGGCTGGCAACCGGTTCAGGGTGTCCCCCGCCTACTGCCGGAAGATGGCTGGGATAGGCTACTGCCCCGCGACCCTTGTGAGGGCAAAGTTGATCAGAAAATGGATGGATGGATGGATATATAATTTGTTTCAGTTTTCGGCATTGGTTTCCTCTCTTTCGGTTTTCGCTTTTGTTCAGGAATTTTCATTCCGATGCATCCCTACTTATGTCACATTATATCACTCGAAAGTTTGGCGGCTATAGAAAAATCCTCCTGTCTTTTAAATGCCTCCCCCTAATCTGTGGTTGAGTAAAGAAACGGCCCACCACTATTTGTGGAAATGTGGCATGGATGACTTCTTAAGCAACATCTCCGTCATGATCTATTGTTGTCAAATACATGTACACACGTCACACTTTAAGGCACAATTGACTCAAATTCATGTCCCCGTGCTCCGGAGATTAGCAGCTCGGATTTCCGAGGGATGAACACACGCATCCCGCTGTGCTTTTCCCACCGGGCCCCAATGCAGCAGCATTGGCGGTGGCGTTCGGCTCCGAGCATCCGTCACAGCGCCTCACGCTGCATGGGCGAGGGCCCTCCTCATGCAGGTCGCGTGGGACACCCACCCACCTGATCAGTCTCCAGCGGGAGGTGAGGTCTCGAGGGGTGTGTGCCACCAAGGTATAAATTACATCCCGGTGAGAATAGAGACATGTTTGCAAATTGCGGCAGCACCCTCAAGGGACTTTCGAGAAGCAAGTTGTTTCTCCTGGAAGGCGGCGGTCTGTGAGAGGTCGTGTGGAGTTCTTTGTCGAGTTTTAAAGCAGGTCTCCAAGCAAAATGCCCACGAGCTTGTTCCTCTTATTCATGCCGTTTGCCTGTCAGAGAAAATGCTTGATTTTTCTTTTACCCACAGAGGGGGAAGCATGCAGGCAGGCGAGGGACTATGAAATCCCCAATCTGTGCTTTCTTATTCAGATGTAAGACTGTATTTTCTTTTTTTTTTTCTTTTTTTATAATGCATCAAGGGAAAACATGCATTTGCACAAGTTCAAGGAGTCCGTGCGTTCTTTTTGTTTGGGAGCTATGAAACGAACAAGAACAACTTTGGTGATGAATTTTTGCTTCCATATGATGTCATCCCTTTAAGCGGCTTTGTTAATCCCACTTATGAAAGTGGAGGCTGCAAATAAACAGCGGAAATGCGTCGAAAAGCCGGATAAGACGTTTTGTGTTTGCAGAGGAAATGATTTTCTTCGCCAAAACAAATGCATTACATTTACACGATGATATCATCCAAACGCTGCTGGACCACGTTAATACATACAGACACAGTTAATTGAATTGTTCCCGTTTATGCAAAGATTTTGCTGCCCTGCTTTTCGGTTGGAAGGCAAAAACGTGTTGATCAATTGGCCACAACATTAAGTAGATCTGTATACCTGCTGTTGGTAACTTAGTGCCATGGGCAGTATATGGCATTTGATCCATTTAATGCTAAAAACCAACCCAGTGATGAAAACTTTCCACACCCACACATGAGTATTTGGCAGTCGCATTATCCATTCACAAAAAAAAAAAAAGTGTACCTATGAGGAAAAAAAATGGACTCCAGATTGTAGTGTACTAAGTAGACTGACAAGACGGTCGCTCCACCATGGTACAGTATGTACATTTGTGGCCACGTTGTCTCGCTTCTTAAAAGTGACTCGAAACAGTGCTCTGTTGTACACCACCGCTACACATGCTCACATTACGTGTCACATGAAATGAACACATCATACAGTGCCTACTCTATTTTGAATATCACACTTGACATGCAACAATGCGTGCTCCCTGCTATAAGTCCCCCTTATGAATAGTTGATGGCCCATGGTGGACTTTTATCCGCACACAGATCTTTTTTTAACCTTCTTCCTGACGTGCGTGCCGAAAATGGTCAGATTATTAAAAATAAAACAGCCTGGAAATGAGCGCAAAAGGCACAAGGAAAGAAGAAGCAGAACAAGTCGGGCGGCATGTGAGTGATGACGAGCTAAGATGTATCCTTGGCGGTGCGAAAACCGAGATAATTCCATTGAGTTAGGAAAACCTGGGACATGTCAGGTGTAACAACAGATCTCTTCTTTCTGCTGTCAGAAACCTCTTTTTTTTACTGTATGTTTTGCGTTTATTATTACTGTGTGTCAAGATGAGTCAACCATTCACCTGTGAATGTAAACTGTGATGAGCACCGTCAACAGCGAATTTGGCATTCATTTCAATTTTTCCAGTGTTTGCCCTGTAATGTATTATGATGTGGACCAAGAGATTGTGGATGTTGCACGCAATGTTGTTGTTTTACGCCTGAACAAACACACACAAACAGGTGTGTGTTTGTCGTCTCACACACACACACGTACACACACAGAAATAGAAACTGTCTCCCCCTGCAGCGCTCATCACTCCCAGCCTGTCAGAGACATCTCGTCTCGAACAACAATATTTGTAGCCTGTACTGTGTGGCCGAACCTGCTAGAACACTTGCGTTCTCATCAGAATTTGACTCAGAAATCCGACAAAAAGAGCCTTGGAAGTTAAAAATTCAATTCATGTGTTTGCATTTCAAATACATAACCGTAGACCCTGGCTACTTGTGGGGGATCAGGACCAAAGAGAGAAAATTCACACTCATTACACTTCTACTATAGCTTAATGGGAACACATAATGGGAAATGCCGTCGATAGGCTAACAAATAGCATCTGCGTCGCAATGTTATCACCCTTTAAACAACGCCTAGTTGAACACAAACAGTGGAACAACATGTGCAGACAGATAATATAACAATACCCCCCCAGGCATACATTCTTTATCTTCTATGAAGAAAGACTAACATTACTGCTGTACTGGGGAGCTGAGATTGTTGTAATTTGACTTATCACATACCAAATAAATTGCAAGAGGACCACAGAAAAATAATTGCATATTCAGTCGCAATCGCAATATTGAGGGAAAAATCATTCATTCGTAATTATTTTTTTCAAAATCGCTCTCGGCCCTACCCTCAAGGCACCGCAATACTAATTTTCCCACATCACGTCACTGATGTATTACGTCGACTCATCCTCACCTCTGTCTCTCTCTCTCTATCGCTTTCCTGTCAACCCGAGTGCACAAACACATGTCGGCCATGCATGTGACTTCACCAATATTTCACCCACTGAATCGTGGCGGCCATGACGATGGCCATGAGGGCTCTATTAAAGTGGCAGCGGCTCTGCATTGTTCCCCCTGCGCTCTGCTGCATCGCACTTCAGGATTAGCTTCTCAATGCCAGACTCGGGTTATCAGGGTCTAACCTACAGAGGAGGCAAGCGGGAGGGGGAGGGGGGGACTCTTGAATGGGCCAAGTCATGATCTCAGTCTCTGCAAAGCTATTACAAGGTTCACTGAGTACGACTACAGCCACATGGTGCCTGATAAGCACGAGTAACAAAAAAAAAAAAAGAAAAGAAAAACATATCGCTACAAAACGACCAAAAAGCATGTACGGAAAATGGTATCTGAGAACATTGTGTTTAAAACAATATCTACAATTTTTTTTTCCTCACGTGTGTCATGATCTGCGTTTTTGATTTGTATTGAGTTTAGAGCTGCAAATATCAAATATTTTGCAAAGTTTACATGACCTGGGCAGTTGTGCTATTCAAGGCTAATGATTTTTCAGTGTCCTACGAGTGTCAAAAGCAGTAAACTGACTTATAATAGACTAAGATACAGTAAAACTACTTACCTTTGAAGACCAGAGGAGGGTGTTGGCTGAAAAATACCACCACTAGTGGCATCTTATCAATACTGCTGGAATTTTTCCTTAAATTTCCCTGCTTGCTCAAATGAATTTGTGTCTGAAATGGATCATTATTAACCCTTTCAGGGACAGCGGTTACGTCAGTGGACAGCTTATCATGTTATCAGGTTACAGGGTGCGGGAATGGGTTAAAGTGTATTTTCTGAGCAGACAGGCCCGTTCCTATGTAGTTTCAATGTCCTGTTCCATGGTTGTCATCACAAGACTAAAAACACAATCGAAAGACGTCTATAAAAAACAGACAAAAAGATTTCTTGACATCGCAATTATGGTCGGTATTGCTTGACTTTTAAGGCATTTTATTTTCCCCACAACGTCGTTCAAACGGCACCTGGTTCAACTCGTGGGGTGTTCCATTTATGCGACATCCGCATTGCTTTTCCGTTATATATACATCCATTGCTCAGCATTCCTTCTCCGGCAATCCACTTTCACGGTCGGTTCTAAATCCCGATTTCATGCATTAGCTTCCATATGCAGGCCAACTCGTCGCTAATCTCCCCACTGAACGGCTTAGAAGAAACCTGGGATGGCGACAGCTTTCGAGCTGTGGAACACACTGCTTTCGTAGGTTGTGGGAATATATGTCCACTTTATATTTCAGCTTCCAGCCCACTATTTTTGCCCGCCGCAAAGAGCAAGAGTGAAAAGTAGCAATGGACTGGCCGTCCTATTTTAAGAGCAGTGTGTAATTAATCATAAGCTAGAAGCTTTAAGCGAGGCAGAAATGTACGATTGCGTGGCTCCCTCGACGGCTTTACTGTCCCTCGCCTGGCTGGCATCTCTCGACTTGCGATTTCCTCACTTAATTCGAGCCACAAAAACACAAAAGTGCGCTGCAGAATACAGAACACAGCCCTTGAGAATGTACGCATGACGCATGGGCAAATGGCGCACAAAGCGCGACTCGTTCTGTCGCCCCTCGCTATGGATCGCATTTGTTTCACATTGTGTGTGTAATTGATTTTTAATTCATTGTGTTGCTCATATTGTACTGATCGTTTACATGCTTTTCAAATTCCCTTAGCTCCATTTCTGGTTCTATTGTACTCAGCAGCACGATGGATGGTGGTCGGTGGCTAGCAACTCGGCCTCACAGTTTTGAGGTTCTGGGTTCAAATCTCAACTCAGGCCTTCCTTGTGTTAAGTTTGCATTGCATCTTAGCAAACCTTTCCCCCAAGTATTGTACTTGTCAATAATGTATGTCAACTGGGATAGGTCTGAGTGTGTGATGCTGCTCCACTGTAAATTTCAAGTTTGGAAACCACTTTACTGATGCACAACCACCAGTAGATGGCAGTGATGCACCATTTTGCATATTCGGTTTATATATAATCATTGAACATCATATCATGTGACTCTTAACAAAGTCAAAATGCTTTAGAATGGCTGGCAGTGAATTTAATTTGTAGAATCTAGTTTAAAAATCACCGCATATCTGAATCATGGCAATTGTTTTTGTTCTTTTTGGTGTTCTCGAAAGTATCTGCTCTGGAGGGTAAAATTCATGTTCTGTAGGGCTTCAGTTTAGGGATTTCACATCGCCACAACCACATGGAAACAGTCTTTCCTGTCAAAAGTGAATTGTTTCAAAAACTAGGCGCATGCCCATAAAAATGCTCCATAGCTGTAGTTACATGTCAGGCCTGAAGTGGCGCTGCAACACCACTACAGGAAGTGACTTGAATTAGATGACAAGAAGTCCTTGCAATGTAAATACACTCACAACTAGAGATGCAGCAATTAAGTGATTTATCAACAAATAATTGATAACCAGTTTAAATAATCAATTAATCATTTTGATACTTTCTTTTTAATGGTCCAAATCCTTGGTATCTCCGCTTCTTAACAGTAAATGTTCTCCAGATTTTCTTGTCCTCCATGACAGCACAATAATTACCTTTGTGGTGAAAACATTTGCTTTTACTTTGGAAAACAATGATCAATGATTTTGCCTGTCAGACCAAACCAGTCACGGAAACATAATTAATTTGTTTGTTTCATTCGAAATAATGGATGGAAATTGAAAAAAAAATCTTTTTTAATTCATTGATTAATCAACAAATTCATCAATTTTTAAATAATCATTAGTTGCAACCCTACTCACAACATTAAGGGGGAAACGAGACACTGATCACAAACATTAAGCACACACCTGCTATTTCTGTCCTTGTCAAATGCTTTAATAGCTTTAAATGTGTCGTGTGGTTAAGTGAGGTCTCCAGCATGTGCTGGATGAATGCAGATAAATAGCGTGTCCACTTGAGCTGTGATTAAAACGTGTTGTGGAGCTTTTCCCGTACAAGCATGCTGAGATAAACCACTTATCTTTAACAGCACTGCAGTGCAGATAACTGTGCCAGGAAGTGCTTGGAAATCTTGCAGGTTGCTTTAAGGATATTTTTTATGTGATTTTATTTTTTTCGGATGGGGGTGGGGAGCAGTTTAGTTGTACTTTGAGAGAAAAACGGTTTAATTCAGCTGGCTCCCATTGTTTTGTTTTTTTTAAACTTAGTTACACACATGCAATTTTAATCTTCTCTGCAAGAGCTCGCAACTCCGGATTGGAGAGAAAAGCACCTGCATTAAAAGCATTTTGATGTCACTAAGCTTTCTCCGACAAATGAAACATTTTCCGCATGTCCGCCCCAAGGCTCCCGAGCATGAGTCGATTCTGTGATTTGGAAAGCATCCTTCGATTCCCGCTCACTAATTTGAGGGATGAAGGGGCCCCTAAAATGTTCCTGACTGGAGAAACATTTGAGGCCCGAGCGCCATGACCTGACATTAACGCCCCTCGGCGGAAGATCACGCTGTCTTCTCTCGACATATGTCATTAACCTTCCAGTGATGGATGATGCTCTCCGCCATTCAGCGTGCGACTTACGTCGCGCTCTAGTATGCACTAGAACGAGAGGCTGGCAGCCTGTCGCGGGAGTCTCGCGTGTCGTCTTGCAGGAAATTGAACATAATCTGCTGTAAAATCTGTGTGCGCGTGCATGCGGCCGTGTGTGGGTTGCCATTAACATTCATGGCAGGCAAGCTTTCAGGGGAACTCCGCTCCTCGTGGTGTACTGCAAGGGCTTCTATTATTAACTCCTCCGTATTGTTTGGGTCAAATTTAAGTCGTTTTGACATTTGACAGCAATTAAAATCCCCTTACTTTCCTTCTTTTTTTTTTTTTTTACTGGATATGTTCTAGGTCAAATTGGATCTGCATTTACTCGAATGGATCTTACATTTACCAGCATGTGTTAAATCAAGGAAAATGTTGGTTATGGTGGGAATCTTGAAAGTCTCCTCACTGTCTTTGTGACACGATTAGGGACTACAAAATAAAATCAAATTTTGTCTTGAATAAATGCCTAAACGGCAGAATACAAAGTGGAAGAATAGTGCTGATTGTGTTGGCCGTAGTCTATATGGGATGGTTGTTTGCTAACTGTGGGCCTGACGACTGTCAATCAAAAAGCCTCTCAATCCACATGTTTGGCACGTGCACCTCCGCCGCCTCACTCTATGTTTCATGTTTATACAGTATTTTCTTTTCTAATGTTAACTTACAGATTTACATGCTATTTTTAGAGGCACATATTTCAGGTGACGGCCATGCTAACATGTGCTAGCTAATGTCGCTGATTAGCCAACACGGAACCTCACTACGAAACTAAGCTAAACTAAATAAAAATACTATTGAAATTAATAAAACTACAGTTAAACACTGTTAACCATTCACTTTTCTAAAATACTTTTAAATCCAATACTCAAATGCACTTAGTGTGAGATACCTCAATACTCAAGTAATACTGTATTCCACAAGGTGACTCTACATTCTACAATGCTATTTTCTGTTATGATACAAAGATACTTTTACACAAGTATCACCTGAAAGAATATACCAAACCGATAATGGGTGGATTAAAAAAAAAATATATATATTATTATCTTCATTATTGCTCAACCTGCAAAACGTCCACCATAATCAAATTGTGAATCATCACCTCTTTATTTGCACCATATTCAATAGTGCAATAATTACGATGTCATCGTCCATTAAAAGGCTTTTTCCCCAAACGGGCCTGGACTTATCTCCATAAATGATGTTTATTACCTTGCCCACGCAGCAGTAATCTGTCAGAAGAAGTACATACTGCATATACGAATGTGTGGTGATCAGCTCTTTTACGAGGGCTTCGGCACATTTGTCAGACGTGACCTCACTCGGGAGTTTGATGAGCATCCGTTGCAATAAAAAGAGGTGTGACGCGCCAAACATCTGGCAGACAGTCGGAAAAGAGACAGGCTTTCGCCTCATTTGCCGTCGCAGTTTGTCAACATTTCCGGGCGCTCCCGTAATGCTCTTTCTTTGTCATGGAATGAATTATGCACTCTCTTCGTTCGCAGTTGAGAGCAACCCGTGCCAGACCAACCCATGCCTCCACGGAGGGAGCTGCCTGCAGGAGGGCGACGGCTATAGCTGCTACTGCCCGCAGGGATTCACCGGGGAGAGCTGCGAAATCGGTGAGTCGAAGTCCCCTCGGTTAGGACCTGGGTCAACAGATGGAGCCAAAAGCGGGCATATGTTGGTTGAACATTTAGCAGCTGTACACCACTGCACACTTCATTGCACAGCAGAGTGGCCCCGGGGCCCGTTTTTTTCTTTTAATATTCTAAAAATAAAATTAAACATGACCTACATCAGAATGATGTTACGAAGGATTAGGGCCATGTGCCTTACATGCATTTTTTTTTTTGTAGCGCTCGTTATCATTAGACTAAAAATAAACGTAGCGTAAGGTAATAAAAACATGAAACACATCACCATTCAAACACTTCCATGCTTTGGTGTAAAACTGGAGTCATACATGCTGATGACCAGTTTGAGGTTTTACCATCGTTTTAAAAGTCAAGATTACAATAATTGGGAATAGTGTCTTTAACTAGTAGTGACTTTTTTGGTGAGCAGAGAGGGGAGGGGTGAGCAGTTACACAGGGAAGAGGAGGTGGGATGGAGGGAAGTTAGGGAAAAGAGAGATTTGATAAATTGATTGATAAATATGCAGTGTTCTAAAAAAACAACAAAAAAACGATGCAAATCGTGAGCCCGAAGGTCAACATGAGTAGCTCACATTCTGTTCTAAAAATAGCTCACCACTGACACTGTGACTTGCCAAGTAGAATTAAAACAAGAGAATATCATTTTTTTGTTTCTTTATTTATGTATTTAAAATTAACATGGTTCACATTTATGTGAGGGCTAGTAGGGTTTAATGCCTCAAAAAATATTCTATTCGTGCACACTCCTTTTCCAAAGCCATCCATCAATTCATCTATTTTCTATAGTGGTTGTCCTCATTAGGGTCATCAGTGAGCTGGAACCTATCCCAGCTGATTTTGGGCGAGAGGCGAGGTACGCACTGGACTGGTTGCCAGAAAATTGCAGGAGCAACCATCCATCGATTTTCTATAGCCCTGTTGGAATCTATCCCATAAGAAAGAAAACAGCCATTGACATACACATTCACACCATTGGACAAACATCGAAGCATGGTGTGATTGTCAAGGAAAAAGGGATTGTCCACAAAAAATAAACAGTCAATGGGCAAAAATAAGGAGAGTGTAAATATGTCAAGAAGTAATACAGTAAGTGATCGCCCTATTGACTGAGACAGTGACTCTCCACACTTTGCTTTCATTTGTGATCTGCGATATTTCAGTGCAATTTGGAATGAGGGAGCAAGCTGGAGTACCAGGAGAAAAGCAGAAACCTAAAAGATTTATAATCTATCATCATCAGCGTTAAAGGACCAAAATAAAAAATTAATTTTAATCACTTTATAGTTTCTTGCTAAACCCCTTGCAAGTCAACCACCGTCACACCAACGTCAAGTCCGCTTCTTCAAATCCATTTATTTAATGAACCAAAATCAATCAATGATCATCTCTGAAGACCAGTGGGCGGTTCTCCACATGTCACCAGCATCGCAGCTGTGATCTCTACGTACTCCGCTGCATGTGTCCATCCTTGTGATCAAATATTCTCACCTTATTCAACCCGCAAGGGAGCAGCTTCATCCCTCCACTCAGCTGTGTGATAGGAGAGCATGTCCGTCATTGTGTGTGCGCGCGTTGCGCCTATGCGTGCGCGCCAGAGACTTGCAAGGACACAGCAATCACAGGGGAGCTTGGAGCTCAGTGAGGGGTGGAGACGCCGATGAAAGCAGCAGCAGCACACGCCGGATGTTGTGGATGAGGGGCTGCGAGTGAATCATGAGGGGAGGTGGCCAGTGTTGGCAAATATCAAAAGGGACTCTTCCAGCTCCCGCTGTGAAAGGGGAACAACAGAAGCGGGCAGTCGCCTCGTCACGCTGGCTTCCACGCAAGAGGTGTGGAGCATTGTCTTTCTGTCTGTCCCATTTTGCTTTTCGGGCTCACATGGCAGCTGGAGGCTATCCTAGTGAATGTCTGGACACCAAGTACTGGCCACCAGCCAATCACAGGGGACGTGACACAAAATGACCCTCAAGGTCAATTTTGAGTCTTCACTAAACCTTTTTTTGAATGATGGGAGGAAGTGCAGAGAGGATATGCAAACTTCACACAGGAAGGCTCTGTCACGTTTGCGAGGTGGTGGTGGACCCCAAAAAGCAGGCAGGAGGGAGGAGCAGGGTGTATTTGAAGAATTGTATTTAAAACAAAGAAAACTACATCCAAAACAAACAAAGTCCAAAGTATCAAACAAAAACCATGACTAAAGCTAAAACATAACAATGAACTAAACATAACAGAAACTAAGAGCAAACAGCAACACACATGACAGTAGCAAGAAGCAACAATGACCCGACACTGAGTGTTCGGGCTGGGAGTCCTTTTAAAGCCCTAATTAGTTATGACCAACAGGTGTGCAGCTGCCGGGGGAGCCCTACAGTGCCACCTGTTGGTCCCTAAACCGAATCATGACAGGCTCAAACTGAAGTTGAAAGCTAGAACTCAGAAACCAAGGGTACTCGATACAAATCCTAAAGGGCCACAATGAAGAGCAGCATTGATGGGCTTTGCAATTTTTAGAATGACCTCTCTTCACTGATTGGCCGGGACAAACCAGACTGCTTTATAACTCCTTCTGTGATGTCCATTTGGTTGTCAGATATGGTTCCTTGCCATCACTCTGCCACAAGGCTTCTTCCAAGCTCTATAATTCATGCTGCGACCCACACACGCACACACACATGCTCACATTAATCGCAGCGCAGCAAATCATCACTGACACTGTGTGTGTGTGTGTAATTCATGTCCTTAATGCGCATTTGTCGCGAGTTATTGATGCAGTGCGCCAGTGTTGATTGATCTCCCTCAGTGTTAATGCGCAAGCACACCCAATACGTCCGCATAATTCGCTCCTTGTGTCTGTACATGCATTAAAGTTTATTGATGACGGGTCTCAGCGCTGTTGTACAAGCTCATGTTTGACCATTAAACATGCAGCTGGGGTTATTGTTTGCATGAATATCGCCCACAAGGGGCCACTGCCCAATGCTACAACATGAGTAGGCCAAATACTTTTCGGTAATTTTTGGAATTATATGCAGGACAAACATAGTACGGCAATAATATTCACATTTTGAGTGAGTTGATTTTTCAGGGGGAAAAATGGACAAAATGGCTTGTTGCACTTAATGTTGGTTTCTTGTTAAGCAGTTTTGTGTCAACCTTGAATGGTAGTTTTTATGCAAGCGTGCCCTTTGCACTGGGGGGGGGGGGGGGGAAATCACAGTACGTAGTTATTTTGTTGTTTGCTTAAAACCTGTTGTTGTTGTTGGGTGAGGATCGTGGATCTTTGTTACACATCCTCTCGTCCTCATGTTGAGGAATGACGCTGGCTACGTTAGTCTCCTTCAGGTATCCATAGCAGAAAGATGGCCTCAAAACATGGCAGCCTCCTCTAGGGGAGGGACATCCTATGCAATATAATTTGCGATTACTTCACCTCCATTTACATTTTTTAAAAAAGTGACATTGATGTGAACATCCTGCGATTGGATGGCAACCAGTTCAACCTGCCTACTCCCCAAAGATAGCTGGGATAGGCTCCAGCACGCCCACGGCCCTCATGAGGATAAGCAGATCAGATAATGGATGGATCTTTTTTTGCATACTATTGAAATTAACCCTTTCATGCACCCTGTTAAGTGATAACGTGATAAACTGTCCACTGTCGTAACCGCTGTCCCTGAAAGGGTCAAAAGTGGGTTTTGGAAATCATGAACATTGAAAGAATCAACACATTTTCACACACTGTCCATTTAAATTTGTGAGTGAAAAATTGAGACGATTTTGTCATTATTTCACTTTTGAAACTCTTGGTGACAATTTCTGTGTTGGGATTTTTCGAGTTTAAAAAGATATGCCTTGGTTCAATAAAGGTTGGGGAACGCCGCTTAGATGCTCACAGGCCGGTTCACAAAGTGTCCTGGACTGTGTTAGTATCAGAAAGACTCTGGTGTCCTCGAAGACTTATGCACCATAACATATATTAAAAATTGTGGCACATAGACCCCGCCCACATAAATGAAAATATGGCTTCCTCGGCGCAAGTAGCCGAATAGCAGCGCTATCTGGCGTCCTGCACATGTCCTCCATTTGCTTCTGTGCTCGACAGGAAGCAAACTGATTTGATTTCCTCCCCTCTCCGCTCTCTCTGGCTACTTTTTCAATCATGACGATTAAGATCTGAGCTTCTCTCCCGCCTCCGCTGCTGCTCGATCATTTCACCACCTCCCGCTCTTGCCCCCCTTTTTCTTTTCTTTTTTTTTTTATTCTGGCTTCTTTCATGATTCTCCCATTTGTCCTTTCACTCTAATTGTCTCGCATCAGTCATTCAGGCTCTTCTCTTATCGCCTTGCGATGCCTGCGTGCTGCATGTTGCTCTTTACCCGCTGCCTACCGATTCTCTTCAGCACTTCTCTCTAACACATCTCATTTTCTGACACAACCCCTTCACCTCTACACACACAAGCACACACACTGACTCACACCGACACACACATACACTCACATGCACAAACCTACACACTCGACCGCACACCTACAGCACAAACACACGCTTACACATTGACACACCTAGAAATACACCTACATAGTAAAATTTGTGGAGTGATTTTTACACAGTCAGATTTTTTTTCCCCTCTAATTGAATCCCATTTAAACGTTATGAAGTACAATCGCCTCCCCGGCCACCAGAGTGGGAGTACATTTTCAGAATGGATCAAAATCTCTTCACTCAGAGAACATGAGGCCCCGCCCCATACTCTTATCACTGTAAAATCCCCTACATACAATGCTCTTGGACAAGTCGTGATGTACCACTTCAACATACTTCCTTGATGCCAAGTACTACTCTACTATTCACCATGAAAGTAGTAATTTGTATGTGTATGTATGTGACTCAGTAACTGCAGTACTAGTACCTGCTTTCGCAAATGCTAAAGAATATATGCCCACTGAGTGTCGTTATAGCGTCTGTCCACAAGTGTTGCTGCACCGTTATGCCTCATTAGTCCATCTCTATGGTATTTCCCAATATGTGTTAGCCTTAAGCTAACGCTGAACTTAAAGTCGAAAGTCGACGGGCAGTTCAATCGGAATTGTGTACTTTTGTCCTACAGTGTAAATCTAGACTTATTACGGGGTCGAACACAATGAAACATTCTCTGGATGCGGAATATTCCGTCTTCGACCCAGACGAGAACGACAACAAGGCTAGTGTGGGGATAAACAAGTCAGCTCGCTACCTCACGTGAACCCAGTGTGGATGAGGCTGAGAGGTAAGGCAGAGAAGGGGGGTGGGGGTATGCGCGTGGCAGAGAGCATCTTTGGCGTGATTGATGAGCGACGCTTTGTCACAGTTTGTCGCCAGCTGAGGAGGCCCTTAAGAAGCCCCTCTGATTGGCTGCCTCTTGCCACCTCCGCCTCATCCTCCCCATGCCTCATTAATTCATCCAGGCTGCTGCGCTCATCAATCAGCATATGATTGAGTGCACCGGCAGCCCGGCCCTCGCCAAAAATCAACTTCGCCGAGACCACCTGAGCCCTTCACTATCGCTACACTTGCACAAAAACGTCTGTGTGTGTGGAGTGGGGGGTATGCGCGCGCCTGTGCGCATGTGTGAGTGTGTGCGTGTACACTCTTATCTATGTTGATAGGTGAAGCTGAAAACGAAGCTTCTAAAAGCTGCGCACGTAAAAAGTGACTTAAATTGATTCTCCTGTGAAGACTCTGAACCGGGTTAGGGGGGTCTTATCAGCTGTCCACAAGGGGTCTCTCACTCACACACACACACACACACACACACACACACACACACACACACACACACACACACACACACACACACACACACACACATATATATTCCAATATGAACTCTCAAAATAACTACAATTAAGAACTGTCACAAACGCATTTAAAAAAACGTGCCATTCATCAGTCTGTGGTAAGGCAGATTGTCTGTAGATGGACAAAGTGCAGATCTGCTGCTACTCTCCCTAGGAGCGATCATAAGCGTCAAATTCGCAATCGGTAAAACATTTAGCTTTCATTGGAGGGCACAATGGAGGAAACCACGGAGGAAGTTTGGAAGGGGCGCACAACCTCATCCCATTTGTGACTGTAAAGTAAATATGGTTTGGGACAGCTTTGCTTCCTCAGGTTCTGGACGCATCACAATCATTAACGTAAGAATTCATTCAGAAACTAAGATGGGTGACATCTATCTATCAGCCCGTGCCTATCTGACTGGTCATCTTGTTAGCCGGTTGTGAGATTCGAACGATGAGCTGAAGTATTTTATTTTATTTTATACACAATGCTGGTTGTTAACTTTATCTCCCATTTTTTTCCTCTTGACATTTCCCTCACATGGCTTCTCCTAAGCATCATTGCCTCTCGACAGTGCATCTATCTGTCTATCTGTATTGTCGTTGCACTTTCCTCTCTAAATGGCAACCTTATCCGCCACCACCCTGTCGTTGCTCGCCTTTAAGGGCTCTTGGATGTCTTTGAGGCCCCCTGCCTCGCCACCCAAAGACCATACCCAACTGTTTTATCACAATGATGCGTTGCGGTCGAGTGTGATCATCCACAGCTTTCAGGGATGCGTTTCATCTCTATTTTTATCCCCTCACTTTCCATCACATTTTTTTTTTTGCTGTTTATTGAGCTTCATCACCCATCTACTTCTGTGAAGACACTCGTACACGCAAAAGTACAACTGTGCCTTACGATCTCTTGAAGTGGAACGCTTCCCGAGAGGGTTGGGCGACAGGCCACCTGTCACTATTGTTGATGTATTTTAAGAGGAAACAGCTTTGCCTGCCTTTGCCGCGTCATCATCAATTCATGGCAATGCAGGCCACCATAATGATGCATACTCGCATCTATTTCTGGACACAAATTTATCTGCAGGAAATCAAGATATTCTATCCTGGGCAAAGACTTCTTTTAAATTGACTCCTCCCCTTATGACCATGATTTTTCTTCTCAATTGCTGCCTCATTTCTTTGTCAAAAATGTTTAAAGAGTCAACTAGGGCTGCAAAGTGCGATGATTTTAATGATTGATTAACCTGTCGTTGAATCCATGAATCGGAAAAAAACATGGACGTAAAGGTTGAAAAAAACCTCTAACTGCCTCTATCATGAAAACAGTATGGACATTGTTTTAACCCTTTCAGGGGACAGTGGTAACTACAGTGACAACTTATCATGTTATCAGGTTACGGGGTGCATGAAAGGGGTGCATTTACCATGCACGAAAAAATTGGCTGAATTTCTTCGCCAAGCTACCCAGTTACTTTTTGTCGCAACAGTGAAAGTTTGGAACAGGGCGGTGTCGCATACAAGGACATACCGCCAGTCACAAATAAGCCCCGCCACATGGACAACTTCCTCATGTCTTAACCAACTTGGCGCTATCACTAGCGGCTAACATGCTCGACACACCTGATCGACGTTGCCTCTGGCAGGCTTGGGGTAAGTGCAACCATTAAAAAAAAGAGAAAAAAACAAAACACTCACGCAAAGTTCATCATTTCTTTTGCTGCCTGCTGAACTTTACTCTTGTTGGCATAGTTTGCGCAGGTTTTCTTGAAGGTTCCGCTGCACATCATATGCTATCCATATTCATCGTTAATGTGTGTGTGCGTGTGTGTGCGTGTGTGTATATATATATATATATATATATATATGTATATACTGTATATATACACACATACTGTATATACACACACACATTTTAAAATATTTTTAATTCATTTCTTTTTCAAATAGGGCAGTGCAATGCAATCTCTTCATTGATTTGATTTAAGGTTCTCTGATATATTTTCAGATTAATCTTAAATCAGAAGTATGTCGGCTGACAAATGTATAAGAAGTGTTTATCAAATAAATGTTTCTCCTACGATGTTATTTTATTTGATTTTGCTCAGGCCAGTAAAAGAGAAGGTTCAATTGTATTTTCAGCTTTTTCATTCCCGTTTTCTGGTGTACCGATTTTGTGGTCGGGTTAATGGGGAAATAAATGTGATTAGTGAGATTGCGTCTTTCCTCAGAGAATCATCTGGCCCTCAAAAATCTCATTCAGATTTGGGGATTGGGAATAGCAGTGAGGAGAGGAGTATTATTTTTCATCCCCAGTTCATTTTTGAAGGCTTGAGACATTTGCTTCACTTTTCACCAGACACAGCAAAGCATCGAATTCGAAGAGTTATTTTGTCTTCCCCCTGCCCCCGTCCCCCTCACATAGATTGATCGGCATTGCACTGAGCTCTCACGAGAGCATCTAAAAGCCCTTGGCTGCTTCTTTGTCTTATTCCTGGTCCATCCTGATTCTTTTGTAATCCACCTGCACCCTGACACAGCTGGAGGCACGGGGCATTACACACACAAAGACACGCAGTCGTTGCCTCATTCAAAAGCAGTCTTGCAAGGTAACAGAGTACAATGTATAGCTTAACCATCTTCTTCACTCGCTACTGCAAATAAAATCAGATGAAATAGTTGCCATAATGCCTGAACTGCAACCGATTAGAATATCGGTATTTCCAGATTGAGATATCTACAGGTCATGAATTCAGTTACAGAGATCAAACAGTGTCATTTGGCCACATTAGAATTTAATTTGAAAGATATCTTGACCCGGATTTGTCACTTCTCAAGAATTACGTTGCTTTTGCACAATATTTATTTAGTCTTGATAGACATGTATAAATTGTAATACTGCCATCTACTGGCCAAATGTAGAGTGGCACTATTCTGCTTTCCTTTCATGTCAACCTATCAAATACAAAGGACAAAGACAGAGACATTTGCAGATGAAAACGTGTGCTGGAAAAGCTCTGATGGTTATCAGCCACTCCAGCACACAGCTTGTTTTGAGATTCGTATTGTGAATAGTAATATTGATGTGCTTTTTGACTTCATGCACCAGTCTTTCGAATTACAATTCCATGCATCCATTTTCTGATCTGCTTTATCCGCACAAGGGTTGTGGGGGGTGCTGGAGCCTATTTTACAATTAGAAATCAAATTAAAATAAATATATACTATATATATTACAAATAGGGCGGCCCGGTAGTCCAGTGGTTAGCACGTCGGCTTCACAGTGCAGAGGTACCGGGTTCAATTCCAGCTCCGGCCTCCCTGTGTGGAGTTTGCATGTTCCCCCCGGGCCTGCGTGGGTTTTCTCCGGGTGCTCCGGTTTCCTCCCACGTTCCAAAAACATGCATGGCAGGCTGATTGGACGCTCTAAATTGTCCCTAGGTGTGAGTGTGGGCGTGAATGGTTGTTCGTCTCTGTGTGCCCTGCGATTGGCTGGCAACTGATTCAGGGTGTCCCCGAAGACGGCTGGGATAGGCTCCAGCACCCCCCGCGACCCTAGTTCGGAAAATGGATGGATGGATATATTACAAATACTCTTACTTTTAAGACTTGAAGTACATCAAGTTGACTTTATTTGACCAAAATTATTGACTGTTAAGATGCCCGACTTGTTATTTTACAAGTCAGGCAGTGTATTTTCTTTTAAATCACATAGCACAGGGGTCCTGAAATTAAAGATTGCATAAGTTCACACTTGGGAAGGCACTTCCCAGACCCAGCTATTTGTATACAAGATATTAAAAGGTCCGTTTTTTTTAACAATATGTTCCCTTTTAAAGCAGAAACATCCTCCATGATATCCAAGTATATTTTTCAGTTCAAGCTTCATCAAGGCGAGCTGGATGTGACATTAACAAACTCCACTGAATACTTAATCAACACAATTATGATGCGCTATGACACCGAAAGAGACCATAATGAGCTGGTATTAACATATTTCCCTTTGTCCTTGTCAGCAAACGTATGCCCTGCCTAAGCGTCCGCATTTTCCTCATTAATGTCCGTCTTTTATCTCATTTTCCACTCACTCCTTTAATGCCCCTCATCCTAATGAAGTGCCTTTTTCCCCCTTTTTTTCTGACGGCTATTCACTATTTTTCCAAGCACTTAACGCCCAGGACAGAAATAGACTTCCTTTAGAAGTCTCCTTCTAAAACTCAAAAGATGGTAGTCAGGAGTTTCTTTGAACTGATTTCTTTCTTTCAGGCATTCAGAGTATCAGATTTCACATTTAAATGTTCGCTTTTTTGTTGGGGAGGGCACTGAGATGTCAAGCCGACACGTACGCTCTTATAAAATCGCTGGTGAGCTTTCAAACGTTCAGTGCTGTCGCTTAGCTGTCACCTCAGTGCTGGTGATTTGCCGCCCGTCTTGGACCGTTGAAGAAGCGTCACGTTCCTCTTCATTTAAAACGGACAATTTGAATGAATGAATGAATTTAGCATGCGGATCTGTCTATGTGGTGCATGCACCGGACACTTGGAAGTGTTAAAAATAGCGAAATCCTTTCAAACAATCTGTGGCTATGAAGTAGGCGGCTAAAAAGCAAATGAGTCATTCATTACTTACCCATCCTCCCTGATTTATGGGGCCTATTGTTTGTCGTTACCGTGGCAACGACGGGAGTTGGGATGAAGCGAATCGCATCCATTCAGATTCGAGTAGATTTCCACGCATGGCAGCAAGCTATTACCAAGTTGATTAGCCAATCCACAAAAGGGCAGCAATCGACTCTGAAATGACTAATGAGGCCAATGCCGCTAATGCTCACTATATGATTTCCCACTAAATTCCTGCGTCGAATAACGTGTCGTCATGAAATTATCAAATGGGAAGACTACCATCTTGACTTCAGGTGAGGGCTTTGAAAAGTGTCTTTCACACCGACAGGCAAAATGGCTACAATTTTCCTATGATGTTCATCAGACGTTTTGGGGTTGAAAATGGTCATAAACATCGCTTTAAGGAATGAACCTCTTCCATCTCACACTGCGGCAATAGCAGCCATTTTCGTGTCAAAGGAGACAACAAATTTCTTTGGGGGTGAATATTTATAGCAAGGGAATAGAACATGTGTTCAACAGCCACCGCTTTCTTTTAAAGCTTGTTTTTTTTTCTTCATTTATACAGGTTTGTGTTTTAAAAATAAAAAAAAAAGCAATTTTGACAAATAAAGTAGCAGGATGCACAGCGGTACTCTGCCAAAGCATCGATTGCTTGTCTTGAACGTTTACTGCACTTGTACCCGGACCGTGAAAGTGCTGGCTAAAGCCACCAGGAGCCAGAGCCGTGAAATTGCTGATTAAGGTTGAGGTCTCACTTATGAAGGCGAGGCAAAAGCGGCGTTTACCTTTTCTTTTTTTTTTTTTCCTTTTTAAATTTCATACCCTCTATTTACAAGCTTGTCGGCTGGTGGCAAGGCTACCGAGCATCGCTCTTCCGCTAGCTTGGTGGAAGGAATGGAAGAGCCGTATATTTTCTTTTTGGAATTGAAGTTATGTTATTTGTAAAATGTGTTTGTTTATTTATTTGTTCAAAGGACTTTCAGGTTGAGGTGTGTTGTGGGACAAATGGCCCTCGAGGACAGAATTGGCATTTATTCATCTGCTTTCTGAAAGACGCTATTTGTGAACACTATTTATAAAGGGTCCGCTGAAAAGCAAAGAGGTGATTGGTCCTCAGCTGTTACTATCACCGATTTCATCTCATTAGACTCTAATACTGGGGTGTCAAACTCATTTTTTTGTCACTGGCCACTTCGGAGTTACGGCTTCCCGTAGAGGGCCAATGTAAAATCTCATGTTAGTTCTTGCCCATGACAATTTGACATTTCGGTACAGATTTCAACAAGGACCATGAAAGTTGACACACATGATTTGCTCCCGCGGGCCACATAAAATGATGTGGCGGGCCGGATCTGGCCCCCGGGCCTTCACTTTGACACCTGTACTCTAATAGGTATCCTGACAACAACAACAACAGCAACAACACAACACTCATTGTGAAAAGACGTTCTAATCTATCATTCATGTTTCGCTTCTTATTTTTCTTTTCACTTCGTCCTCTGCTCGGGATGAAGGATAAACAAAGGATTGATCGCCAAACAAAACCTGAAGAAAGCCTCACAAGTTGTCACATAAAACCATTGGAAAGCCTTTCACTGAGATTGGCTGGCAAGCCAGTTCAGGGTGGACCCAGCCTACGGCCCGAAGACAGCTGGGCTAGACTCCAGCACCCCTTTGACCCGTGTGAGGATAAGCGGATTAGAAAATGGATGGATGGAAACCCTTTCACCAGGGTCCATAATGCACAGCCCTTAATCAAGTTTTTGCAGAAGTCCTACCACACTGGAAAAAAACAACACTTTTTTTCGTGAAGAAAACCCCACTTTTTTTTTCGTTAAGAAAACCAGCCTCAAGTTATTCTCCTTATGACGTGCACGTCTTGGCCACACATACACCAAAAAGAAACGATTCACAGTTGACTTGGTCAGCTAAAATGAACAAAAATAAAACATTTGCAGAGAACAGGAATCGAACCCAGGACACCTGAATTCTACCACCAAAGCATCAGTTCATACACATTGTTTCGCACTGGTAGTTATGTGGTCACAAAGTTGCCTCTCCCGCATTCGATTTTTTTTTCTTCCTTTTGCAAGAACGAGGAAAAAAGGCAAAAATTGAACATGCATTGGCCGGGAATCAAACCCGGGCCTCCCGCGTGGCAGGCGAGAATTCTACCACTGAACCACCAATGCATACATGGAAGTATTAATCAGCTGTTTTGTAGTCATAAATCTGCCTGCCGTTTTCGTGCAAGCATGAGAAAACCGACCATATGTTGCGTCTGCATTGGCCGCGAATCGAATCCCGACATCCCTCGGGGCAAGTGAGAACAATTTTTTTGCAAGAACGATGATAGCATTTTGAGTAGGACAGTCTCACTTGAGAGGTTGAAAATACAAAGGGTCTCGCAGCTGAGTTTGACACCAAAAAGTTGCAAAAGATAACGTTGCATTGGCCGGGAATCGAACCCGGGCCTCCCGCGTGGCAGGCGAGAATTCTACCACTGAACCACCAATGCTTCAACGATTGGTTGCTATTATTTAACTTTTTAGTATTTCTAATCAGAAGGGGGTGGTCCATGGCATTGGATTATGCAGTGGAGTTCGCGCTGAGTGACGTGAAGGGACGTCACTTGTTCCGGTTTAAAAAAAAAGGCATGCTTTCCGCAACTGGTGAACGCTGGTGTTTCCGGGCCGTGCGGTGTGTTCTGAGCAAGCGATGGAATACAATGGAATATGTTTGGAAAGAATGGGGCGTCAATGTAGAGAAATACGATTTGGAGTATTTCAACCGTCAACGTGTCGTTTGATACTCAGTCGACTGACCGCCCTGACTTTTGTTCAGCGAGGCTAACGTGTGTGCAACAGGGTGACACAGGTAGGACACGAGTGGTCATTTTTCAAGATAAACAGATCAGATTATCTATCTATCCATCTATCCATCTATCTATCTATCTATCTAACCAATGAATCAGTGGCAGGCAGTGAGTTTTGGACATGGGCCTTCGGTGGGTATTTGGCGATCTAATCCACATTTTAATAACGCTATAACGTCAAAATATCAACCAAAAAAACGCGATATAACTACTGTATGTCTGTTTGCTAAACACAGAAAGTGACTACATATAACAATGATGTTAAATATTTCTAATTAATTAGCTAATTCAGTAGTTCCGGTCAATAGGCACAAATCTAAAAGCCTAATTAAAAAAATTCAAAGGATATTAAATTGAAATTTTCTACAGAAAATAGAAAGCCTCCTTTCAGTCAAGTTATATGAATCGAAAAATACTTTCGGCAAAAGTCATGATTATGATTGCTTTACATATTTTTTAAAAAATATGTGCCAGGCATAAAAAACTAATTTAGAGGTATAAATCTGGGCAATATTACTCTTATTTACATATTTCTTGAGTCTCTGTCTTTTATATTACTCCTCACGGCCAACCATGAGTCAGTAAGTCTGTATGCAGCAGTCACGGTAATCGGTATGTTTGTCTCTGACTGCCTCTGCGTCCAATCCATCCTTTTGATATCAGTGTCGCTTCAGCAATGATGCCGTCACGCTGCTTTAGCCACACTCATGTAAAGCTGCCCTAATCTGGGCTGGGAACCTGCCAACTTCTCAGAATTCACAGCATCACATCCCCATTGCAATATCACTTTCACTGGTATATTCTGGAGCACTCAATTAATAGCTCCTCCCTCTCTCTATGACTTCTTTGCCAATGTTGCAGGGGTTGTTGTGGGGGCTCTGGTGTTGGATTTCTGGGAATAGCAGCAGCAGCACTTTTAAAAATTTCTGCCTGCAGCCCCCAGATCAGCTGAATCAAATACATTAAAAAAAAAGAATACATCTACGATCCCACCTGCTTCTTCCAAATATGCATGTGTGCGCGCATCATTTTTAATTTGTGCGAAGGTGGGGAGTTATTCCATCCATCTATCCATGCATCCGTTTTCAGTACTGTTTATCCTCATTAGGACCACAGGGTTTCTGGAGCCAATCCCAATTGACAAGGTGACCTGGTCACCAGCCAAAAACATATACAAACAACCATACTTACCGACAAATTTGTATCTCAAATCAACTCACTTCATTGAAACACATGGAATGTCAATAATCAGTTCCACCCCAGATTTAGCTCCTTCCGATGTGCACGCTGAGATATACCGACCCAGAAAGGAGAGTGTCAGAGCTAAATCAGAAAGCTAAAGTCGGACATGCATTGGCTTGGAATGAAACCCGGGCCTCCTGCATGGCTGGTAAGAATTCTATCACAGAACCACCAATGCTTACACGCTCAGTCTAGCACACATGAGAGTGAGGAAAGATAGAATTAAGCATGACAGCTCCTGGTGGTTCGCCACAGAGCAGCGTAATACATAGAGACTGAGTGAGCGGAGTGTCACAGCTGACTCTGTAACCTGAAATTTAGCAAAATTTCCACATACATCCATCGAACCCAGGCCTCCAGCTTGGCAGGCGAGAATTCTACCACCGAAATACCAATGCTTACCCTTAGTTTCACACCAGTAGTTATCTGGTCATGAAGTAGCCCGCGTCACGCTTGAATTCGCCCCCCACCCCCCTGTTTGAATAAGGAGAAAGGAAAAAGCTACATTTGCATTGGCCGGGAATCAAACACGGGCCCCCCACGTGGCAGGTGAGAATTCTACCACTGAACCACCAATGCATACGCATTGATTCTCACTGGTAGTTATCTGGTCACCAAGCAGCCTGCATTGCATTTTGCAATTTTTTTCCCTTCAAGAACGAGGAAAAAAAGCTGTATTTGCATTGGCCGGGAATCGAACCCAGGCCTCCCGCGTGGCAGGCAAGAATTCTACCACTGAACCACCAATGCATACGCATTGATTCTCACTGGTAGTTATCTGGTCACAAAGTAGCCTGCATTGCATTTGCAAATTTTTTTTTCCTTGCAAGAACGAGGAAAAAAGGCTATATTTGCATTGACCGGGAATCAAACCCGGGCCTCCCGCATGGCAGGCAAGAATTCTACCACTGAACCACCAATGCATACGCTTTGTTTCATACTGGTAGTTATCTGGTCACCAAGCAGCCTGCATTGCATTTTGCAATTTTTTTCCCTTCAAGAACGAGGAAAAAAAGCTGTATTTGCATTGGCCGGGAATCGAACCCAGGCCTCCCGCGTGGCAGGCGAGAATTCTACCACTGAATCACCAATGCATATATGTCTTACAGCAGAATTGAGCAAGGCAGCCGTACATT